>NC_136933.1:30095386-30776550 GCF_949752795.1 Hyperoodon ampullatus
AGTTAAACCTCCCACCCCAAACCTGTGTGCATTTCCTAGGGCTCCCATAACCAAGAACCACAGACTGGGGGCTTAAACAGGAGAAATGCAGTGTCTCTCAGCTCTGGAGGCTGGACATCCAAACTCAAGGCGTCAGCAGGGCCACGACCCCCCTGAAGCCCCTCCTTGTGGTTTGCTGGTGAGCTCTGGCGTCCCTTGGCTTGTGGGCGCCAGTCTCCAACCCTCCGGCTTCACGTGGAGGATTGTGTGTGTCTCCTGTGTGTCTTCACTTCACCTTCCTGCTGCACGTGCGTTTATCGTTATGTACGTGAAATACAATTAAGACTTGCATATTTTTCATAATATAACATGCATCTAATGTTTCAGAGACTTTTCTGGAAGTCTCCAGGAAACAGACTTCCTCCTCCTGGACCCATACGGACCACGTTGCCTGGTGCTGACCTGTCTTACTGGATAAATGACTATATGCCTTTGACATCTAGTTACAAACCTTCTACAAGCTTTTGCTCTTATGGTTTCTTTACCTGATCCTCAGCAACACGTCAACCCTTCCCCTCCCACATACTCATAGTCAACTAATATCTATGCATCGAGCGTTGTATAACAAAATGCCACTTCCCTCGGTTTTATTCTGTGAGATAGTTTAATCACCTCCTTTACCGATGAATATACAGGAGCTGAAAAGGAAGAATTTCTCAAGATCATACAGTTTGTAAGTAACCGATTTAAGACTGGATTTGCTGGATCCAGCCCTCTTTCAACGAGCGGCCTGTGTGAAGGCCATTCCTGTTCATACCCTGGGCAGCAGCCCCCGTAGGAATAACGTTAAGGATGCTTCCCAACTTGAGGCAGATGTGGCCGTGGCTTGGGGAAAACTCTCGTTATATCAGGTGGACTTTCGTGTTTGCAACGGGGTCAGTGCCTTCTGGCGGTCGGACTCCAGGGAAATGAACTAGGAAATGCTTCTGTCCATTGTGAGATGCAAAGGATTCCACGACTGTGATGTGATCTCTCCCATTAAATGCGGTTTTTCCATGTGGAAAGAAAGCCATCACCTAGTCACAGGCCTCAGACTGGTCAGCGGCCAGTGGGAACTGTCCTCACAGCACTGCAGATGGAAAATTGGCCTGCATCATTTTGTCCAGTCCCGGGAAGGGCACTCTCGAATGATTCCATGAGCTGGAGCAATGGAGCAATGGCTTCTCCCCGGCCCCCAGGGAGGCCTTGAAATGTAATGGCTCCTGCAATTGTAAATTTCCTTCAGTTCATTGGCTCGTTTAAGTTTGGGGAGAGCTTTTTAAACTTTTTTTCATGAAAAACCAAACCAAAAAAGAAAAATAACACGGTTCTTTTTTTTAGCCTAAAGATGATAGCTTCCCAGTCACTGAAAAACACACCAGCTTAAAATTTACGTTGATTTCCATGAACTTCTTTGAATGTTATACTGTCTTCAGGTCATAATTGCAAACATTTATCAAGCACTTATATGCCAGCCCTGATGCACCGTTTCATCTGATTCTCCCAACAATCCAACGGGGAAGGAACTGTCATCTTCGGCTGTTGCAAATGAGGAAACCAGGCCTCAGAGAGACTCTTCCCCGGAGCCACTCAGTAAGGGCAGGGGGCCCAGGCTTATATGACCACTGGACACCAGACATGGGAGCAAAAGTCCTCACTCCATGACCCTCCTGCCTACGCCAGCTTCGTTCAGCCTGGAAAGGAACGCATTTCAATAGTAACCCCAAGAATTAGGATCTGTTGCAGATTAGACATGGGGCCCTAAGCATTTTAATAACATTCCACGATGCATTTCTTCCCAAGACCTTCTTCAGACCTTGCCGTGTGCATTTAGGGGCACGATTTTCCACTAGTCCGTGGAAGGGGAATTACCGAGGGGTGTTTCCTCTGTGTCTCCTGGCCTCTGAAATCCCCGAGCACCGCAGGCCTCTGAGGCCAGGCTCTCTGTGATTCCCCCCTCTGCAGCTCTTGGAAGCTGTCCCCTTGCTCTATGCTTGCAGTGAATATCTTTCCTCTGGTGTCCAAAGAGAAAGCAGACATCTCTACTTATAGGTATTCTCCACAGAGGGAAAACCAGTCTCCCCAGCACGTGTTAGCTGGGCCTCCACCACGTACCAGCAACAGCAGCTCTCCTCCGGGGAGAAGGAAGCCCCCAGCCACCCAAAGGCGGGGTTCTATCCTAACTGCAGAGCGGGCCCTGCTTTACTGGTGTGCGAGACTGTGAAAGTGGGAGGTTCCGGCCCAAGGTATGAGGTCTACAGTACACAGGGGATCTTCTGTCCACGGCGTTTATCATATGAGCCATTTCCCCTCCTCCACGGGCCGCATTCCTACATCCAAAGGCCACCTGTGTCAGAATCGCCCGACAGGTGGTGAACAGAGTGAGTTTCTGGGCTTATCCCAGACCTGCTGACCCCGTCTCTGGAGGATGGGCCTGGGAGCTTAAGGACCAGACCTCCCGGGACCCACCCCATCTCTCCCCACACTGCGAGGCAGGGGTGACTGCTAAGGGCTGGGGAGCTGTCCTGCCAGAAGGTCAGTTCTGTCCTCCCAGCAACTGGGAGGCAGGAGGGAGACGGCGAAAGGACCAAGTCACCCAGTCGTCTCTCCACTCGCCACTAGATGGCGCCCCATCCCGATCTCTGCCCCTCGCCTGCCGGGAGCTGAGGGCCAGCGCCCACCCTGGCTGGGAAGGCAGGTTAGAGGGGAGAACCGGGCAGGGGAGTCCAATCCAGGAGAGAATTTCGAAAGCATCCGGGAAAAAAAGAGCCAAAGGCAAATGTGCTGCATCTGGAAGCCCGTCTGGGAAAGAGTATGGAGCCAAAATAATTCCTGGGTCACAGAGGCTGGGATGCTCTCCATGGGAAGCATCGTCTCAGGCCCCCAAAGGTGAAAATCTTACATGAAACGGGGGCCCCCCACCGCCAGGAAGCCGCGGGGCCGCCCACGGGCCTCCCTGACTCCCTGTCTCCACCGCAGTTGGGTTCTCCCGGGCTCCGCTCAGAAGCAGGCGGTTGGTTTTGTGTTCCCATCAGCCTGGTCCTTCCGGCCGCTCCATCCCTTGCAGGATACCCGAGCTGTTGGTGCCTCTGCGTCCACAGGACAGGCTCCGCGGCCTCCTGTGTTCACCAGGCTGGTTGTGAATCCCTTAGCACCTCGGGCAGGCTCATCCCCTGATGAGCAGAAAGCTGCCACATCTGTGGCCCGTCCTGTGGAAACTGCCTTTCTGGGCCGTGACTTTTGAGCAGGGCCCTTGGGAGCCGCAGGCGGCAGGGGAACTGGCTCAGGCAGCTGTGACTCCTGCATCCGGCCGTCAGCGCCCGCAGGAGGCTGCCCTCCCAGGAGCAACAGGAAGGCCCGGGCAGAGGCCTGAAGAAGCAACATTCCCAGCTTCCCTGAGCTTCACCTTGATCACCTTTGAGCGTGGTCTTCTCATCACGGAGAGGATAGAGGCTTTTCCTCGCCTCCTAAAACATCACCAGTTCGTTTGCTTCTGCCTCTGAAGTAAAAGGAATAGAAACGGCGAGGCCCTACGTTTATATAACATCACCTCCTAGGTTGCTCCAGGCTCGCGGGCGGGATCCCTAGTCCTGGCGACTCATTAATTCACTTCGTGTTAATGGAAATCCATCCAACGCCTGTGCCCCATGCAGAGAGGAAGACTCCTGCCCCACCAGGGGTCCCCGTAGACCATCTCAGTCAGCCTGGGCGGCTGTAACAAAATGCAGACTTGGGGGAGCCTAAACAACGCACGTTTGTTTCTCCGGGGCCTGGAGAACGGAAGTCTGAGATCAGGTGTCTGGTGAGGGCCTGCTTCCTGGTTCACAGACGGCCGCCTTCTCGCTGTATCCTCACAGGGTAGAGAGCGTGCCTGCTCCGCTCTCTTCCTTTAAAGGCACGAATTCCGTTTTGAGAGCCCACCCTCTTGACTTCATCTAACCTAATTACCTCCCAAAGGCCCCACCTCCAAATACCATCACATTTCGGGGGGTAGGGGTTTAACATATGAATTTTGGGGGGACACAAACATTCAGTCCAGAGTGACCTGGTCATCAGGTTTAACACGGAGAGATAGTTTTAAGAAGGGACTAGTCAGGGCTTCCCTGGTGGCGCAGTGGTTAAGAGTCCACCTGCCGATGCAGGGGACACGGGTTCGTGCCCCGGTCCGGGAAGATCCCACATGCCGCGGAGCGGCTGGGCCCGTGAGCCATGGCCGCTGAGCCTGCGCGTCCGGAGCCTGTGCTCCGCAACAGGAGAGGCCACAACAGTGAGAGGCCCGCGTACTGCAAAAAAAAAAAAAAAAAAAAAAAAAAAGAAGGGACTAGTCATTTCAGCTTGGGGGAGACAAACCCCTGAGTTGCGTTTTGAGAGACGTTTAGAGGGTTTTGAGGGCCGCCAGCCCGTTCTCCAGCAGTGTCACCAGAGGCGTCACTGTCCGTCCCCCTTCCAGTGGGACTGAAGTCTGGTGAGGGGCCACCACCCTGTCCCTCCTGTTATTCAGGAACGTGCCTGAGGTCCTGCCTCGGGGGGACGGGGGGACGCTGGCAAGGTCGAGGCTGAGGGCCGCGGAGAATTAGGCAGAACGCCCCGTCTGCCCACTTGCTCTCTCCCCAGGTTTAACAGGAAGGCCCAGATCAGCCCGGAAACGCCGCCTGGGGACGGAGGCGGGGCCACAGCCTCGGGCCTGGGCCCCGGGGGTGCTGCCGCCCCGGGGAGTTCCCGCCGCCCGGAGCCCGGCCACGCCTCTGGTCGCTCGGTGCAAAGCGGGGACTGAGGCGCAAGGGCGGGAAGGCCGGGCTTTGTGCTCAGCGCCCGAACGTTCCCCATCGCTCCTGGGGTGGCTCGGGCCACACGGCGCCTGGGAGCCGAGTCCTCCCGCCGGGAACACGGGACCTCACCCGCCGCCCGCCGGGGCCGCCGAGGAGAGCGGGACGGCCCTGCTGCCACCCTGGCGTCCAGGACCCTCGGGCTGAGCGGCTGCCGGCCAGGCTGAGGCCTCTGTGCCCTCGTCCCCGTGGCACACGTGGCGCAGGACAGTCAGGGACGCGGGGTCCAGGGCACCCCGGAGGAGGTGAGCCGGGGAAGCTTCTCACCCACGTGGCCTCCGGCTCTCACCTGAGAGGCACCTCCACTCCGTCTGCCCGGCTCGGAGGTGGCCCCGCGGGGTCCCCAAAGCCTTGCCGGCCTAGTCTATCCACTGGCCGCAGGAGATCACCCCTAACCTAACCGGAGCCCAGGTGCTGTCCAAGGCACCCCAACCAAGGCACGGGGCCGCCGCCATTCCTGACCCGACGTCAGCGTGAGTGAGGACGAGGCCAATGCCTCCCCCGAGGCTCCTGGCGGCAAGTGGCCACCAAGGCGGGGGGACGAACAATCATGGAGAAGGGGCTGGAATACAAAGGCCCGAGGGCGGGGCTCCCGCTCACCCTGTCTACACTTGACTCGATGCCCGCCTTTTACCCCAAAGTCCATGAACCTAGAGGAACCCACCACCACCCACAGGGTATCTGGAAGTAGGCTTCAAAGTAACTTGTATCGTGAAAATCTAAGGTATTGTGCAATACTGTCTATGAACTAGGCCATTTCTTTTCTTACATGTTTACGGTTTCAAAAGAAATTGTTGGTGACTTCTTTTACCCTGTAAACCCCTGCCCTCCCAGAGGCGGGGGATGTGTTTTTTAAATTTAATTTTATTCTTTTTTTTTTTAAGACCATACTTCATTCAGATTTCTTTTGCTTTTTTTTTTTAATTTTATTTATTTATTTATGGCTGTGTTGGGTCTTCGTTTCTGTGCGAGGGCTTTCTCTAGTTGCGGCAAGTGGGGGCCACTCCTCATCGCGGTGCGCGGGCCTCTCATTATCGCGGCCTCTCTTGTTGCGGAGCACAGGCTCCAGACGCGCAGGCTCAGTAATTGTGGCTCACGGGGCTAGCTGCTCCGCGGCATGTGGGATCTTCCCAGACCAGGGCTCGAACCCATGTCCCCTGCATTGGCAGGTAGATTCTCAACCACTGCACCACCAGGGAAGCCCAGGGGAGATGTTTTGCCAGCTGGCCTTGTCTCTGCATACCTGTTTCACCCTCTATGGACATAAGAGCAAACGTCAGGCATCTCTCAGGACCCAGCTCTGCTTTTGGATGAGATTTTTCAAAGGTAAGAAATATTCATTCTTATGACTAGGACATTTTAGGGACCCCTGTCTACTTCCCAAGGTTATTGTGAGAATTTAAGTAGAATGTATGAAAAGCACTTGGCACGCTGTCTATCAGATAGTAAATACTCAATAACGGAGCTATTCTAATTATTATGAATGGAGCTTTTATTTGAATATGGGTATGGCTGATAATTTCAGAATTTTGTCAGCTGTGAAACCCTTTATTGATTAAACATTTTTGCCCTAGTTTAGCGAAGACAGATACACATGGCATGACTATACATATAAATGTAGTATGTTTTAGTAAAGAAAGATTTCTATGAGGTAAGAGAGACAGTAACAGGGCATGGGTGGATATTAGAGAACACAAGAAGTCATGTATCAAAGTCAGCCGTCTCTGGGACAAAGTGAGAGAGTGGCATGGACATATATACACTACCATGTGTAAAATAGCTAGCTAGTGGGAAGCAGCCGCATAGCACAGGGAGATCACCTCGGTGCTTTGTGACCACCTAGAGGGGTGGGATACGGAGGGTGGGAGGGAGGGAGACGCGAGAGGGAGGAGATATGGGGATATATGTATATGTATAACATTCACTTTGTTATACAGCAGAAACTAACACACCATTGTAAAGCAATTATACTCCAATAAAGATGTAAAAAAAAAACAAAACAAAGTCAGCATCTCCAAATTAACTAGGAGGCTTCAGGGCAGAGGCTGGTTAAAGAGTTTATTATGCCATTGAATAGGAGGTCACCAGCTCAAAAAGTGTGAAAGGACTTCAGAGAAGGTCCCCAAGATTCTGGATTCAACATTAAAGATGTGAAGAGAGGTCATTCAGTATTGCCTGAGAATCCTGATCATCGATTGTAAATCATATTTTTTTATACATGTGCACGTGTATACACACATACATCTCATTACTGTGAACTCCGGTTTCTACATCCTATACATTCTTTTGAACATATTATACTCCTAATAAAGTCCCACCAACATTGATGATTACAGTTCAGACTGGCTCTGGTTGGCATCACCACTCGCCCCTCTGCCTGTGAGATCTGAATCCAGTCCCCATGCTTCCGTGGTCGTCACAGTCATTTCTGTAAAGTGAGCCAGAGTGCTTGACTCTCTCTCTCCTTGGTTTTTCCAACTCAAGCTTCCCTATTGTATCACTGCCTTGAGCTATTTAGAAACTGATCTGATATTGTACCTATTAATCTTAACCTACAGTGGGACATTATTCACGAGATTACAAGACTGTTCTTCTAACAACTCGGGGGAATTATCTTGTTTCCTATACACTTCTGGAAATTAACTGCAACCTTCTTAAAAAGTCTCATTCTTTTGCTGTCAGCATTTTTTATGTGTCTTCTGAGGCCATTATGAACACACTGCCTTTCAACACAATTCATCCCAAGTAATTCCCTCTGGGAAGAATGAAAGGAGCAGACAGAAGTGACAAGATTTTAGCTCTTCATGAGAAGCCGATGCAACAGCACACACCTACTTCCAATAACTATTTGGAAACACTGTACCACATGGCATTCACTGATTCTATTCATTTAGATACACATTATATTCATTTAGAGGCTTTTTCAATTACTGCAGATTTTAAGACTTTACTGATTAGTAATGATGAAAAAGTGTTGACATTTAACTAGTCATCATGATACCCTATGGAATCATGTTCAGATAATGTTGCTAAACAAAATAACCTATGTGCCTAGTATTGATAAAATTTAACATTTTCTAATTTGGAAAAACTTAAGGATAAAAAAAAAAAAATCCCTCTCCCCACACAGAAAATGGTTTGATGTAGCATCCACTCTGAGCCCAATCCAGAATGAACACATTTCAATACCGTCCTATTTGCCTCAGATTGTTGTTCCGCGGTTGTGCTTCCCTGTCTTGAACATCAATTCCTGGATGAGCCTTTCAAATAGTACCTTCCCTATCACTTACTGAATGTTGGTTATACCATTTACTTTTAAAAAAGAATTTGTTGACTTCAGACTATAAAATTAAGACACAATTGCTTTAAAAAAAACCTTCAGTTGATATTCAATCTGATGTCACGCTGATTAACCTTAAACTGTCGAGCCTCGGATGTGGACCTATTGAGTGAGTTTAGCAAACCTTGCTGGGTACCTAATGTGCTGGGAACTGGGGTGGGGTCTCAGGACCCACAAGCCCCGGCCCCTGTCATCTTGTAGACCAGTCTGTCCAATAGAAACCAACGCCAGACACATACGCACGTTAGAGTGAGGCCGGCAGTCAGTAATAAAATATATCTGGAAAAAAAATGCCACAATTGATAAAGTTAGAGGACCAGCAGGTAACCAGAGTGAGCGCAGGAAGAAGAGTATGTCAAAGACAACCTCAGAGCCAGGAGGTACCCGAGAAAAGGACCCATGGAGGGATGCTCTGTATTGGATTTACTTCTGATCTAAAATCCTTTATTTATCTCAACTTCTAGAAAGAGAATGGGGAAGGAATACAGAGACAAAAAAAAAAAAAAAAAAGAATAAAGACATTAGTGCACGAGAAGAGAGGGATACATTTTTGGGTTGACCTTTTCAATATCCTTTATTTCATTTCACAATGTGAAGTGTGTGTCTGTCACATGCCAAATTAGACCAACATACCAAAAACCTGAACCAAGAATACTATTAGTTCTAGTATAAGGCAGAACCAGTTATGGACATATATATGGACAAAGTATTCGAGGTAGTTTACAATAAAAGGCACAGGTACACCAGACTTGTATGTAGTTTCGCTACCAATTTAATACTGGGATTCCTGGGCAGGAGGGTGGCTGCCATCCTCGTGGCTCTGAATGTTCAGAGCACTAGTCATGACAACGGCTCACGTCAAGCGCTTAGAACGTGACAGGCGCGCTTTATCATCCAGAAACTTCATTCATCATTAATTATTCTTTAATCCTCACAACCGCCGTATGAGGTAGGGACCATTCTCATCATTGCCATTTTATAAGTAAGGAAACGGGGGCACAGAGACTAGGCAGCGGACCAAGGCCGCCCAGCTGGTGAGCAGCTGGAGGGTTCAGACCCCAGTGGCCTGGCTCCGGAGTCCATGCTCCTACGCCGGCCTCTCCACTCACTCCCCCCCACCCCCACTCCTCCCCAAATCTCCCCAAACAAAAAGCATTAAAAGACAGAATGGATGCTAAAGAGCTACACAAAGCCACTCTCTGAAGAGACACGAAGTGTGTACCTGACGGTGTTGGGTGCTGTGACCCCCCCCGAGGTGCCAGCATCCTCAAGATCCCCGAGGTCAGAGCAGCAACTGCTTTTACTCTTCCTGGTTCCAGGTGAGTTGCCTCTCGGAAGAACACGCCAGCAATGGATGGCGTCACCAACAGCTGTCATCCGTGCAGGTCCTCAGAGCATCATCATGCTCTGAAAAAACCTGAACGAGGGGCGTGGCAGGGTGGCCGTGTCCGGTACTGTCACCTACTTCCTAAGATGTCTTTGGCTTCGCTGGATTCTTCACCATCTCTCCTTGCAGCCTAAGTGGGCTCCTTTGGAAAGAGCTGTGTCAGCTCAGCCCTCGCAGGTGCTCCGTGGTATTTCGTGAGGTGAACGTGCAATGCTGGCTGCAGCTGTAGAAAATCTGGGGAACAACAATCACACCCCCGAAATCTTTAAGTGACAGTTAACTGCGCTGCTAGCTCTTGAGATCGCCTTTCAGCTAGAAGGTCAAACTGTAACCACCACCACCAAGAATAAAATCAAATCAGCCAGAGCAGGCACAGGACAAAGCCCCGTATTTTTCAGACACCTTCCAGGGTTCCAGAATGTTCTCCGTCAGCTCCCCATACCCCATAGACAGCAGCTCGACAGGGAAATGCTCCTTTACTTCTAGTTCTCTTCAGCGGGTCCTCAGTTTGAAACTGCTCTTCCTTCTAAGTTGGGTTCTTTCTTTCTTCATCCTGGTTTTCATTATACAGCAAGCAATGATCTCCAAATGCGCTTGCTGGTATTTCCCATGCTGGGCAGCGATAAAGACACTGGGATGGGGTGGGGAGTGGGAAAAACACAACTTTCTCTGCCACCTTCCCTGAAATGAACTTCCAAAGACCTCGTAAAAGATGGGTGCAAGAGAGAGAAAAGAATGAACACAGTCGTGAACAAATGAAAACGGGCTAATTGTCCTGTGATGCAGATGCAAAGTAACTCCAGGATGCATGAACACAACATAAATAAGATCCTGAGTGACTCAAAAATGTTTAATGATAAATCTTCCTATGTGCATCAGAAAATAATTATTTATTCACACATTATACAGTAAGTAAAGCTGAAATAAGTTAGGAAGAATTATAAGAATCTCTCACTCATGAACTTTATGTAAGAATGTATTTTTTTTTGCCTGCCCTGTGCAGCATGCGGGATCTTAGTTCCCTGACCAGGGATTGAACCCGGGCCCCCTGTAGTAGAAGCACAGAGTCTTAACCACTGAACCGCCAGGGAAGTCCGTGTAAGAATGCATTTTTACAACTATTATCCCATTTGACTCTTACTAAACTCTGTGAGGTAAGTAAGTATTCTCTTCATTTTATAGATAAAGGAGGGCTCGAACAGAGAAGGTAATTTTTCTAAGATTATAAACGTGGTGATAAAGCACAGATTATTGTACAGTTTGCGATTTCCCTTAGTAAGGGGCCTTAGGTGGGATAATTTCAAACAGTACGCTCCTCTGTGCCACTGTAAGGAAAGCCCTCTGAACCTGCTGTTACACCTCACCTTTCCCAACGTGGGAAGGATGCTGTGCTACCAACCTGAAGGACAGGCACCTCCTTGGCTCTCAGGACCAACGGTGGAGTCAGTTTGGAGAGACCATGAGACTTTCCTATGAAAATATGGAGAATCTTTCCTTTTGTGATCTCTGGATTATTTGATCTAGATTTAAAACAAAACCTGTAATCTTTAAATAACTATGATCATAGTTACGATCACCCACCTTTAAAGGTACTTAAGTAGCTTCAAGTACTGTTACATCTTCATCAAGCAGAAAAGAATGGGAGTACGTTTTTCTGCCTGAAGTATTAGTTATGTGACTTTGTATTATTTTATTCAAACTCTGAGCCTCAGTTTCCTCATCTGTAAAACTGGGGGCAGGAGGAACCTTCCAAGAACAAGACTTATTTAGCACCGGCTACATTCCATGCACAACATATCGTGCTTCAGATGCACTGACCTACTGAGTCCTCAGCAACTCTTGGAGGTAAACACGATTAGTATCGCTGTTTTGCAGATGAAAAAATTGGGTCACAGACACTTTAAACTTTAACTCGCCCAAGGTCAGAT
Source organism: Hyperoodon ampullatus (assembly GCF_949752795.1). NCBI lineage: Eukaryota > Metazoa > Chordata > Mammalia > Artiodactyla > Ziphiidae > Hyperoodon > Hyperoodon ampullatus. The sequence goes on from NC_136933.1 coordinate 30,106,886, forward strand.
ATCAAGTGGTAAAACCAGGACCCAAAACCTGGCAGTCCGCCTACAGACCTGTTACTCTCAAAGGCCAACAGATCCCCACTGCACGGGATCTATTGTGAGGATTAGAGACCATGCCTGTGGGTAAGCACAGTGCCCAACGCATAGTAAGCATGCAACAAGTCTTGGCAACTATAAAAGCAAAATGAGCTTTTAAAACAATATATAGTACTCTATCGCTACAGTTGTCAATAAAACATACCTACGTATCACATATATATGAAGGAACTGTAACCAAATATATCCTTTATCATCCTATATATCACCGAATAATTTCTGAGGTTTATATTTTCCTTTTTGTTGAAATAAGGAAACACCAATAAGCCCAAGAATATAAGTCAGCATTTATTCTGAACATACCATAAGGAGACAAGACTCTTAGTAAATATTCTCTCCTGCTGGACACACAGAGAACATCAATAGCATCTTCTTCCACTTTTTTTTTCAGATGTAAAGATTTATAAAAATAAAATTGTAGAACATGTCTTTCTTACACATTCACATATAAGATCATCAATTGTCACTAATTTGGATGAATGACTGACCTGTCTCATCCCCATCAGTAAACATTTATTGAGAGTTTGCCGCCCGTATCAGATTTTCTCCCACACAGAAGGTACTGAGCTTTCTATTTAGAGTGGCCTTCTGAAAAACAGCCTTTTTTTTTTTTTTCTTTCTGCTCAGGATAAAAACCAGGAATCTGTCTCTTTGACCTCAGGCATGAATGAGGTAAAAAATGACCCCCCAGTTGGTAGAAGTAATGGATTTACTTTATCATCCACAAATTGGAAAAGGTGTCAATGAAATCTTAGGGATAATGTCAAATCATAACTACTCTAAACTGACATAAATTAGTGACTGCAAACATGGCACTCCAAAATACCTGAATGAAAAGTTTTGGATTCCGTCAATGCAGATTTTACCTGTATAACATCAAATACCTGAATATTTCCAATTATCAGTTTGGCCAAGTACTGATTTTCAGTCTAATGCTTAGGTGTTAGGTTAAGTTAGTGTGTTTATAATGCCAGTTACACTAAATGGTAACATAATATTACAAGTTAGCCAATCTTTAATCTAAAAATATGTGTAATTCATAATAAAAACACGCCCCTATCCAAAAAAGAAAACCTACTTATAAGCAAAGATGACATCTGGAATAGGGGCCAAGGAAACCTCTTCCTCATCTGACACTTCAAGAACAAATATGATTAGGGCTACAGTTTAATTTTACTATATAAATTTGCAATTGTACACACGAAATCCTATGATAGACATTGCTCTATCTTCTCAAATGGGAGTCTGATGTATATCTGGTAGTTACTTTGTGCCTATACTTGATGGGCAAATTTTATATATTATTTCTTTGTTTTAATGGTCAATTTATTCAGATCATTTTATTGACATGGACCTATTCAGTGAACGTTAAGTATAAACCCCATAATATTACTAAGGAAATGATAAAGTTTACATAATCTGGATATAAAGGAGAACTGTACCACTCTAAATGAAAAAAAAATCACACAGAAATGATACATATGAAAGAAATCACTGGTATTTGTGATGTAAGGATTAGTCAGATTCACACTTGACTCACCAACCTGGCTAATTTTAGGCATCTGACATGTTTCAGTGAGGTATCCTAATTATTACAGAATTGTTAAGTAATTAATATTTGCCATACATCTTATAAAGTATATGGATGAGTTAACCAAATATACTGCTTCACTATTTTGAAGATTTTAATGTATTAAAAAAACCTTGCCCAATACTTAAGAAAAATTATGATAGTTTTATATATTCAGAACACAAGGCCAGCCATGAAGCCTTTTTTATGGAATAAGAGTCTGTTGGTGAATTTTTGGGTCACAAAATAGCACAGACATTAGAGACAGTGAAAGATTTTATTTTTTCTTTTACTTTCATCCAAACATACCCTTCTGCGAAAAACGTAAAAGCATGCACATTGATTGCATTCTTTTAAAAGATAAATGAAATACCAGTTAAGCTGTAAATCAACAGTAACACAAACAAAAGCTTAAATGATATTATGTGAAAAGATTTACAGGTATACAGGGCTCTTAATTTCATAAAATAATTCAAGTCATATCAATACATGTTAAAAAGAAGCTTCTAATTTTCCAAATATTTTGATACAAAAAATTTTAAAATATTTTATAGACCTTTTGTGAGAAGAATATAAGGATAGTTACAAGAAACATGCTGTTCAAGTGACCGTATGCAGTTCACTTGGCCTTCTCCAAATCCGTTATAATCAACATGATTCCAATGGTATTGCTTCTTAAAATTTAAATTGAGAACACATCCATGACATTCAAAGTAAGTTACACAACTTACATTTATTGTGATCTAATTAGAAATAGTTTCTAAGTTTAGGACTGTTAAAAAGACTATTTAACGAAGACATGGGATTGATCTAAATTGCACTTTACAGGGTAAGAGAAAATTGCAATTTGGCATGAGAACAAAAGTTTTACCTGCACCCCCATTCATAATGAGGCCAGCTGTATCCTGTGGGAATGTGTGTATCGATACATACCCACACTAACATACACAAGCCAATTCATACCACCCAACTCCTCAGAGGGGTTACTTGAAATGGCTTACTCTGGTTCTGGAAAATCAGACCAAATTTCCCTTAATTTTTGTTTCCATTTTGTTTATCATGATTTAAATGGTGATAAAAATCCATAACTCGGAAGCAGAATTGGTATCTTAAATGACCAGCAGGCAATCAAGCTTGAATCGTAACATTAAAAATCGAGCAGATCACACTTTAAAAAAGGTCCTCTTCTAGGGGATTTATTGTTCCATGACTGAAAATTGTGTGATTTGGTTCCTGAAACAAAGCTCTTCTTTTCAGGTGATACAGATGAATTGTGTGGCCCCATTAACACCAATGAGAATGAAACAAATTCACTCCGTCCTGATGGATTAAGTCTGTACTTCACTGGCTTGAGGAAGGTGATTTCTTGACATAAGACGAATGCAAAATGCCTTTGCTGTGGATGGTGGGCTGCTCACGAGAGCTTAACTGGCTCAACTCCGCATCAGGACCAACGCTGGCTGGCGACACAGCGCTTTCCCGTGAGCCCCTGTGCTAGCTCCGAGCAGCACCCCTGCCGGTGATCCAAAGGAAAAGAACTCGAATACAGTGGAAACCGACCATGACGACATAAAAAAATGATTTGGGGATTAAATAGTTTGCTAAACCCAAGAGTAACAGGCAAAAGGCACATGCTAATAAACCTAGTCAGGTGTTTGAGAGCTCCCACCATCTCAAATATCTATGGACTCGGGTCCAACAAAGGTTCACACTGATTATTTCGATATAAAAAATAACAGGAAATCTTAAGGTTTTCAAGTACTTATGGCACAAATGTCATGAAGTGCTAGGAGCTTAGCTTAAATCTTCAAAAAGCTGAGCAATTTAAAGTTCTGCTACAATGAATCAGGATCACAATTTTAACTTAATTCTTGTATTTTTATACATTATTCTTTCGTATAGTGTACAGGGTGTGCAAATGAAGCTGTTTCAGTAAATATCAGAGATGCTAATCACTTTGCCAATATGAAGTGAAATCAGCTAACAACACAACACAATAAAAGTCCTCCCTAACCAGAGCTCCCCTGACCAGCATGCCTCAGCCTCTCCTCGTGTCCTTCTCCATACTTAACTACAATTTCTTTCATCGACTTGGAGAAATTAAACACAAGGCAAAATATTACACAGCTGCAAGACACTAAATATTTCAGTGATAAGAGTTTCGACCAGTCAAGTTGTAAAAAATGGAAGATAACAAATACAGTGAAATATACTGCAAATTAATGTTCATGAATGCAGCTATCGGAATTACAAAACAGTAACAAAATATATAATCCTAACAGTCTTCTGAAGTTGACATTAGTTCATAGGAAATGCCAACTATAACATAAACTCTGTTTATCTTTTCCCTTTCCAGCAGCTTCTGGACTCAAGTTGTAAAACCATGTATGTTTGCCCAAGACCAACTGCATATTGGCTTTAGTCAGAAATTCTATTTCATCCAACGTTCAATCAACAGGGCTTTATTTACACTTCTTATTAAATTCAGGAACAATCGGATGTCATGTGCAGCCGCCAGTAATAAACAACGTAGCACATCCCACTGCCTGGAGACAGCTACGCGTTTAGGCTTTAATACTAACCCACAAGCAGCCAATTAAGGTTCCATAAATCCACGTTTTTACATAGAGTTTCCTTCCAGCCTCAGTCATAAGCATCCCAGCAGTCACACCACTTAAGATCAAGAATGAGGGTAAGGTCTTCTTGAGACTTAGTTTAGAATTAACACTTTCTCCGGGAAATTTGTTTCTTCTTTCTGGATCCAGTGAATCATAGAATTCTATAAGCAATCTATGGCCAGAATGAAAAAAAAAAGCGTTAACTTTCAGGTTTAGCCATTTCAATATTTTAATTCAACAAATATTTATTGGCTGCCTATTATATGCTGGAGAAATTATAGGTCCTTATAGGAAACACCCAGAGAGTTGGTTTAATTGGAGTTTCTAGACATTAAAAATATCTTTAATACGCTCTTTGATTAATGTATATGAATTATATGTAATATGTAAAAACAGATGGTTTCGGGCTTCCCTGGTGGCGCAGTGGTTGGGAATCTGCCTGCTAATGCAGGGGACAGGGGTTCGAGCCCTGGTCTGGGAGGATCCCACATGCTGCGGAGCAACTGGACCCGTGAGCCACAACTACTGAGCCTGCGCGTCTGGAGCCTGTGCTCTGCAACAAGAGAGGCCACGACAGTGAGAGGCCCGTGCACCGCGATGAAGAGTGGCCCCTGCTTGCCACAACTAGAGAAATCCCTCGCACAGAAACGAAGACCCAACACAGCCAAAAATAAAAATAAATAAATTAAAAGAAGCCTCAACATTAAAAAAAAAAAAAGATGGTTTCAAGTAATTTTATGGGGATGTTTTTGTTTTTTAAACTTTAGATCTTTAAAACTTCACAGGGACCTGACACGCATGTGGGCTTTTTCTCTGCCTCCCCCAATCTTCACCCCTCCAGACACTCCTCCTCGCAGCTCCTGTTGTACCAGAAGCCAGAGAAAAGATCAGCAGCTCTTATAAATGGAGAGTTTCCCCCAATGCTCCTATTCACAGGGAATTACAAAAGCAGGTAAAAGAAGGAAAAATAGCATAGTTAATGCAGTTTCCTTATTTTAAAAATGTAAAGTTATAATAGCAGAATATACTCAACATAAAAATCTGAAACACAAAGTACAAAAAGGGAAAGTCTTTCTATTGCCTTACAACTCACATTCTCTAGAGAAAAATCACTGTTTTAAAACGTCCAGACTCATTCTAAATATACATATAAACACCTATAACACAAAATACACAGGATATTAATCATATTGTTCAGGGTTTTTTTCTGATAACAGATTTTCATGTCAAAACACATAAATCTTACTTTTAAAATTTCTTCCATATCCAAAGTGGGTGGCGCTGAATAATTGGTTTAACACATTGTCATGCACAATTGAGAGTCAATGAAATACAGAAATTTGTTTATAAACTTCATATAGTTTCATTTTCAACATAGTACATTTTTTTTTTTTTTGCGGTACGCGGGCCTCTCACTGTTGTGGCCTCTCCCGTTGCGGAGCACAGGCTCCGGACGTGCAGGCTCAGCGGCCATGGCTCATGGGCCCAGCTGCTCCGCGGCATGTGGGACCCTCCCGGACTGGGGCACGAACCTGTGTCCCCTGCATCGGCAGGCGGACTCTCAACCACTGCACCACCAGGGAAGCCCCACAGTACATTTTTAATAGCTTTCACTTGTTAAAGTTAATCTAGGAGGGTTAATTAGGAAATATTTTACTGCCGTACAACAAGGAGAGGAGAAACAATGGCAGTCTCCTGAGAAGAAGCATTTTAGGAGACTAAAACACAGGTAAAATTTCTGAACATAAACAGAATTTTGGAAGTATTTTTTTCTTGCGGCTGCATTGGGTCTTTGTAGCTGCGTGCGGGCTTTCTCTAGTTGCAGCGAGCGGGGGCTACTCTTCGTTGCGGTGCACGGGCTTCTCATTGCAGTGGCTTCTCGTTGGGGAGCACGGGCTCTAGGTGTGTGGGCTTCGGTAGTTGTGGCTCGTGGGCTCAGTAGTTGTGGCTTGCGGGATCTAGAGCACGGGCTCAGCAGTTGTGGCTCGTGGGCTCTAGAGCTCAGGCTCAGTAGTTGTGGTGCACGGGCTTAGCTGCTCTGCGGCATGTGGGATCTTCTCAGAACAGGGCTCGAACCCGAGTCCCCTGCATTAGCAGGCGGATTCTTAACCACTGCGCCACCAGGGAAGCCCTGGAAGTATTTTCTAAAGCCTTTAAAAAACCATACTTTTCAATGTGGTCTTTATAAATTTAAATGGTGCATCCCATAACTCACAGATCCATTTTTTTCAGAAAGAGGAAAAAAAGTATAGATGTTTAACACACATCTTTCAAAAAACAAAAAGGATAAAATTTCCACTGAAAACAAAATGAATAGTAAATAAATAATATATCCTGAAATTTTCATCCACAGAAATTCAATTTCTAAGTATTATATCTGAACCTAAGAACCCAGTTTTTATCTTCCTGAAAAGAGAAGAAAATTCTAAAATTTCTACCTTTAGAAATCTGTGTACATCACAGGGAGACTAACAGGCTCACCCTCATCTGACCTCGAGCTCCGCCTTCCCCAGAGGCATCCAGAGCCCCCGCCTGGAACTTAACTCACAGCAACCCTCAGCCAGGGGCCAACACTGCACTAGCTCCCAAGTCATGGTATTGGTGGGAGAAACACAACCCCAGAAACGGTTTAGGCCCCCAAATACTAATAGCAAAAGGACAACAAATACACCGGGGTCAGTTCCACATACACGTGAGACACCGTCCTCCACCCCACAGCCTGATTCTCTACACACCGCCGGCCTGCCCTCAGCACGCACACACTCCCCTGGACCCGGGAGGGCAGGCCTGGGGTATCTCAACAGTGCAAAGCTTTCTGTGTGTCTCTCTCTTCTTTAAAAAATTTTATATCTTTATACACAAATTATTGAAATGTGGTAAATAACAAAGGACAGAAAGCCCCCATAACAAGATCTTTCACAGTGACTTATAACAGTCAAGTTTAAAACATGGACAGAGGAGGCATGGAATGAGATCTGACTTGAGTTGATAAAAGGCATTCTTAAGATAATAAATCTGTTTACACGTTCGTCTCACGCTGTTTACTGTAGTGACTGTGTTGAGCCACCGTTTCTGAAGGGCTAGAACTGTCGTTACTCACTTATCTTTTATTTCAAAACGTTCATGAAGCCATCTTTTCATGTATACTTGTTCTTCTGGGACATCTTTTTTGTCTATACGATCGATGTGAATATGAATTTTTGGACATTCTTTGCAGAGAAATTCTAACAAGAAACAGAAATATTTCATTTTTATTATTTTAGAATTCGCAGTTACATAAAACGATGAAAATGAGCTTTAAAAAAGTTTAAAAACAATGAAGAACAGATTCTTTCTTTAGCCAAAAAAAAAAAAAAAAAAAAAAAAAGAAGAAGAAGAAAACAAAGATCATAAACTGGTGGTTTTGGGTTTCAAGTTGAAGTAGTATAATTTCCAAGTCTTCCACAGTTACCTAGGTCATGAGTTAAATCAACCAAATGTGACTTTCCATACAACAACCTTTAAAAGATTCGACAGGCAGCCCAGGGTCAGGAGGCTGGCCTCCACCAGAAGCACGGACCCACCCTCCGAAGGGATCCCCAGATGCCAACCACCATCAGACCCACCAACCCCAGGCCACCAGCCTCCGGGGCCAAGCCTAGTGCTGGTCGCACGTCCCTGCTGCTCCCACTGGGCGGTGGGCCCCACAGGACAGGGATGGGTGTCGCTGGCAGCATGGGCGCACAGGGGCACTTAACCCCTCCGTCCTGGCGCGGGGCTGGCCTGGGCCTCCCTCCACGACTGCACAGTCCCCCCACTCCTCTGTGACTTGCCAGTGGTTTCTACTCACTGGCACTCCTTGCTTTCCTGATCCTTGCTGTATTTTAACGTATTCTACTTGGTTCGGGAACCAAATTTCTTTCCGTGGAATAGCTATGAGCCCTTCAATAACTACAGCTCCCAAAACATGCTAATTTGAAAAAAGCAGATGGTCCTTTTTTCAGCCCACGTGGCACAAGGGATAAGGTCAGGATTTATTCCAAGATAAGGCAGAACTCTGAGTCCGAAATACCCTTTTCTGCAGGTGGCTTTCTGTGGAGACATGAGCATATGAACATACTTAACTTCCTGGAGAACAAGGAAACATTGCTACGAGATTTAAGAGAAGACTATGTTCCCTGGGTGGGTATGCAAGTAGGAGGCCGAGACCTTTTATCTCAAGCCGATATGTGTCCAAAGACGTGTTCTGAGAAGCGGGGACTAGTGTGCTGCAGAGTCTGAGGAAGACTTGAACCCTTAAAGCAGGTTCCGCCCCTGGACCACACACACCTCTTCCTGCTAAGGGCTCGCTACAGCTGCTCTAGTAACACGCTGCACTTAGGTCATCAAAACTTCTCCCATCTTTTTCTACACTTTTAGGAGTGAATGGGCTTTGATGATAAATGGGCAAAAACACTGCCACGGGGAAGATTTTACTTTTTCAATATTTTTCTCTTAATTTTCCTCAAGTTCCATTTCCCTTTAAATCAAAGACCGGCTTAAGAAGTGCTTTCAGGAGCAGAACTGGGCCCGGACCAAGAGCACAGCCAGTGAGCCAGCAGCCTGGGTTCTGAGCCCTCCCCAGCCCCGAGCGCACCTGTCAGCCCCCCTGTGCCTGTTTCCACGTCCGTACGAGGGAGGTGACAGCAGCAGCCCCTGACTGAGAGGGTGTCATGAGCTACGTTATTATGAAGTGAAGCAAGATGTAGCCGACCGTGGAAAGCCACCTCCTCTGATTCCCCTTTGCAACGTGGGGGTGTTGGGAGCACGTGGACGGGACCCCGCACACGCGTGCGCTGCAGGTGACTGACCGGAATCTGTTGGCTGCACGTGACTTCTCACCTCACCCTCCTATTTCTATTTCTGATACATAAAAACGCAGATGCCGACGCCACTTTCCTACCTTCACTTAATTACCTACCTGCCCCTCAACACTTCTGTTAATAAAGTGGTCCTCCAACTGACGCTGCGTTTATCCCTGATATTCCAAGTCCCGCGCACAGATGTACAGAGTCCACAAAGAAACGAAACCGACTGCACTTCCAGTGTCAGGAACGAATGCTTGTGAACTCAAGTGCTTGGGACGTGTCAGCAAGGCCTCTAGTAAGATGCTGGCGTGAGAAAAGGGCCCTGAAGTTTGCATGGGTGCTTTTAGGTTTTCCCACCTGAAATGTACACGGTACTGTGGTATTTACACCACGATTTCGTGCACGTCACTTCACTGGACCTTCGCGCACCTCTCTAGGCAAGGACTGTTGTCTCCTCATGGGGATGAACGAACCAAGGCCCAGTGTCGTCAGTAGTGGAAACAGGTTGGCCCAGCCCCTGGGGTCAGGCATCCAGATACAGGCCATACAAGCACCAGATCAACTCTCAGCGCATCCAGGAGGTTCTCCCACCAAAGACAAGAAATGAGTAACAAATACTTTCCTCAACAGTCAATAAAGCTTCTGTGTCTATATTAGTAAAAACCCTTTTAGTTGGGGCATATTTCATAGGGCATGAGCAAAAATTATCCCTAATATTTAGGGAATGTAGGGAAAAGTACTCAAATTAAGGTGTCATTGTTTTCTAACTACAGCTTTTCCAGCAGGTCCCTAGAGTATATTGATACACTAGGGCCAAACAGAAAGTCTTCCAAGTATCCACACATGCCTCAAGATCTAGTCTCTGGAGACCGAGTCCCGAGTGCTCGGTGCCTGGGGAGCCTGGCGAGAAAGGCAGAGCACAGGCAGTGGGGCCCAGGATGTCCGCGGGCTGAGCCGTGCGCCTCTGCACGCTACGCCCTCGGGTGGTGCCCATACTGCTTACTGTCCGCCTTACAACCTGCCCCCTTCCCTCTGAAAACAAAAACAGAAACACAATATGACCTAAATCCAACAAAAACTGGATAGATACATTGTTGTATATTCACACCAATGAACACTACGTAGCCTTATAAAAAAATGACCTAAGTGTATGTACTGACATGTAAAGATGTTCATGACACACTATTAAGGGGGAAAAAAAGCAGGATATGAAGATATATATACATATATAAAATCTCATTTAAAAAATACATAAAGGCACATACACACGCCAACATACAGACATTATAAAAAAGTAGACTTTGAGGGAAACATCTGAACTGTTATCTGGGGCTGCGTCTGGACAGGTGAGTTTGTAGAGTTTTTTCCCTTCTTCAGAGTTACCTGTAATTTTCCCTCCAAATATGTTTTCTTTTCATATAAGAAAATATTAAGACAAAAAAGTTACCTAGAACCATATAAAACACTTAAACAGAATATCAATTGTTGTCCTTTAGCTCACAATTTCTTCTGGTATACCACCCATTTTAAAAACAGGATTTATAAATCAATTACAATCAAACTGCCCTGTCTCACCTCTGCCCAATGGACGCTGTCCACGAAAGCGCTCAGACTCTGCTGAAAAGACCAGATGAACCACAAGAGGACGCCCAGACGGCTCTGAGCCACACCCACATTCTAACGAAACAGACCGCGAAATGGGAAGGACTCGGTTCACTACCTGCCGTCGCCTTCTCTGACACGAGGCCTCACGAGACCCACGCCACTGGACGCTGGCCACCGCGAGAACCCCCGCAGGGTCACCAGCACGCAGCTTCACCCCCACTGCAGCGAGCCCGTTAGCAGTCTGCAGTGCAGCTGAGGCCACCCAGGTAACTCTGATGGAACCACGATCCTCCTATAGGGCTTTGAGGAACACTGGTCTACGTTATATCTATGAACAATCTAGCAACTTAATGGAAAAAAATTTTTAATTGGGCTATAAAATATGAATATTAAATCACAGCCCACTGTGTATGGAGATAACATTTAATACTTACTAAACTCAGCCACAAGGTACTTACAATATTCCAAGTTATGGAATTTTATACTTAACCCGACTTACATCATAATTTAAATTTAAAGTGAATCTTAATTTATACGACACTAAGTAGAGCTGCGTATCAATCAATTTATGTAATAATGAGAGTTTTTCAAGCTACAGGTCTCAACTCACAATCAAAATCAACACACAACAGATGTCATCTCTTACGTGCACAGGTATAGTTGAAGAATAATGTCTCAGCAGTGGGAATGTAAATGCTTTTGTAAATTTGATAGACATTGTCTGGACCACTTCTACAGAGGTTGTACTGTATTGCGTTCCTATCAGCAAAGTATGAAAGTCTCTGCGATATTTTAATCTCACCCAGAGGGCCTGTTATCTAACCTGTTAATGGGGGTTTTTGCCAGTCTGATAGTAAAAAAATGGTATCTCCCTATACATTTTAATTTGAATTTTTCTTATTATGAATGAGGTTGAACAATTTTTTCCTGTGAACTGTCTGTTCTTGCCCTTGAGTTACTACTGATCATATCAATTTATAGGAACACTTTGTACATTGAGGAAATCAGCCTTTTTCTCTGCGACCCTCCGCTTGTCTTTTGGTTTTACTCTGCTGTAGTCTTCCTTGCGGAAATATTTACTCTTAATGGACTGAACTGACACATTTTGTTTTCCACGTGGCTTCTGAGTGTGACAGCTAGGAAAGCCAGCCTTTTCAAAGACAGAGACGCTCCGTCACGTATACACCAAGCCCCAACGGCTACGGTGCAGAACAAGTGGAGCAACGAGAGGGGGCGCTGGGTCTGGAGCCCGGGAGACGCAGCTGACAATGGTTTGCCTCCAAAGGCTCTTCTGATCTACCGGGGAGCGGGCAGAGTAGCCACACGCCAGGTGCTATAACCGTACGTGCACCTTGTGCCACGGGAGCGGGAGGCAAGAGGAAGCCTCGTGAGCGAGCGAGCAGAGGGGTGACGGAGGCCCTGACGGGGACAAGGCTGCAGACCCGGATGAGAGCGACGGAGGGGAAGGTGGCCTGGCGCACACACGGCCCTCGGTCAGGACCCGCGTGGAGGTGCAGGAGGGTTTCTGTGACAGCGAGGAAAGCGGTCCCACCCAGCGAGCAGCACAGAGTAGGAGGAAACGATGTGAAGGAGGGGCTTAGGGGCCAGGATGCTGAGTCCCGGGACGCCAGCACTGATCCCGTGGGCGCGGCCCAGCCCACGAGTTCCTAGGACTGGACGGTGACATGATAAAGCAGCATTTTTAAAAGGTTATTATGGGAATTAGACCTGGTATTCATAAACAATAAAAATGTGTTTAATCTTACTTTTTGAACAACGCTTGATAAACGGATGGCAATACTGCTGAATAACTAAATGCACTGTCCTCAAATGCAGAACTGGGCGAATGACTCCTTCCATGGTTAAAAAAGAAAACAAAGTATTATATGTTGCCTTTTCTGTAAGAGGGACGGACAGTAAATTTGTACACACGATACACAAGAAAGGAAGAAAAGTGGTTACCCCTGCGGAGGGGAAGGGGGAGACCAGGTGGATGGGGACAGGGTGGAAACAGGCCGTTTCACTGTATACTTTATACACTTTTGATTTTTAAACTGTATGATGTATAACGTATGCCAAAGAATTACACTTAAAATAAAATGTAAAAAGCGTGAGCTTCCCGCTTTACTCGGAGTTGAAGGCGGTCACGAGAGCGGTCGGTCGGTCTTGCTTTAGGTGCAGCTGCCCCAGGTCTGACCTCCTCCCGCCACCATCAAATCTGCCATCTTTTAGTCCCTTCCTGCCTCAGCCCTCGGTCCTCTCTCCCAACCTCTGGGAGTTACCCTCTGTGCCCCTGAACACGTGCTGAACAGCTGCCTTCGAGAGCTGCTATGGAGAGAAGCACCCTGACAAGCAAGCTGGTCCCATGGCCGGCAGCTGCCAAGGCGAAGCAGGAGGCCCCCAGCCAACTGACACCTCGAGGAGGGGACGGCAGCTCCACGTGCCTCCTGTGCCCACCCTACGTTCAAACGTCGACAGCAATCTCGAGTGTCTGTGGGTATGTCTAACTAAAACATTCTGCTCGCTTAAGATTCTCGTTTTTTCTGGTTATTCTGACGTAAACAATAGCTCAAAGGTCCCTAATACCTAGCACATGGCTGAAAAAGTCACATAACTGTCAGTGATACTAGATTTCACCAATATTATATGAAAAACACATACAAAGATGGACACTGAGCATCAGTGCACACCTCAGTGTTGCTGGGTTAGCACTCTCCTGCCTGACTCCTTCCTTAGATTTATGTAACTTTTCCATTTCTTTGTGTAAACCTTGGGAGGAAAGAGGCTGAGTTCACGATACTGGGCAAGTTCAAGGACTCACAGGACAGCCAAGAAGTACCAAACTTAGCAGGACTAATGAAACGTCCACTGTTACAGATTAGTAAAAAATATGCGAGAAAGACAAGTACATATACTTGGAAACCATATCAATGTAGTATAGTAGAATACACCTACCTTTTTTAAAACATAAACTCTACCTGGGTAAACACATATGACTCACTCAAAACCACTTACCAGCCATGGACGGCGCTCCCTTCCGCTGCCCTTTATCATCCACAGTCCCCTCGAAAGCCACTGTAACGTCATAAATCGCATCTAAGTAATTCTTCATAGAATCAAAGGCAACATGAGTTGCCTTTATTCTTGGAGTCAGCACATGTTTTAATACTGGAAGGCCTAGAAAAGAAGTTGATTCAGTGTGGCCATAAATTAGTTCCAAAACACCTTGGAAATAGAATATAACATCTCAAATGTTTTTAAGTTTCCACTAATAGACCAGTATATACTTTTGGTTACATCTCATACCTGTAGGACATTAAGAAAGTTTAGACAGCACTCTCACATGACTTTCTCAATTTAAATCAACATTCATTTACTACACATTTATTAAACATCTACATGTATAAGACCCGGTGGGAAGCTGTTGGAAAACCTGCCCCCAAGAAGCTTATGGCCTCTCAGAAACCCTTTGATCTGGAAAACTCTGACAAGAGTAAACATACGATCCTCATTTCTGGCAACAGAATAAAGGTGGTAGCACCTTGCCCATGGTCACTCAAGATTCAGGAACAATTCCCTAATTCCTGACTCCAAGTCCCTGATTCTTTCAGTTCTATTTCTGCTCAAATAGAGATGCGGTGGGATTACCTAAATGACACCACTCTGCACAAGATTTGAACTAAGAGCTGATGCGGTCTATGTAACATGAAACACTGGCCTGATACTTTTAGGGGAACCAAAGAATCTAGTTCCTCGGTAAACTTTTAAAAAAATCTGAACTCTAATTCACATACCATAAAATTCACCATTGTAAAGTATACAACTCAATGGTTTTTAGTTTATTCAAAGAGCTATACAAGCCTCACCACTATCGAATCCCAGACCACTTCACCACTGCAGACAACTTTCACCCACGGCACACCCCCACCCCACTACCACAAATCTACTTTCAGTCTCGATGGATTTCCCGTTTATGAACATTTCATGTAAATGAAATCACAGCATGTGGACGTTTGTGACTGGCACATACATCAGTACTTAATTACTTTTTATGGCTGAATAATGTTCCATTGTATGGATATGCCACACTTTGTAAATCCATTGACTAGCTGACAGACATGTGGGTTGTTTTCGCCCTCTGGCTGTTATGAACAATGCAGCTATGAACATTCATATAAACTGCAGATGAATGCTGCACATGAACAAGTCCTGGTATGAACATACGATTTCAATTCTCTTGAGTATATTATTTATATATATACACACACATATACTTTTATTTTTAAAAATTTTTATTGGAATATAGTTGATTCACAATGTTGTGTTAGTTTCAGGGGTACAGCAAACGGAATCAGTTATATACCACACGTATACTTTCAAAAGCTTAAGTGAGAAAATATTGCGATTTATATAGAATAACGAACCACACATTCATTGGTGTGCCTGCTCATGCTAAGAATGTGTTCCTTTCCCCTTCCTACTTCCTACTGTCCCCCTTTTCCTGGATTAGAATATTTATTGACAATTTAACAGAAAAGTGTAGCTCTCCGAAGAAGTGACATGAAAATAGACTAGAAAAAAACTTGATTTGGATTTTCTACGGCTTCTCTCCAGGGAAAATTAGCTGCATAAGAAAGAACAGCTATAGTATGTTGGGATCTTCCTGCAGAAGAATTTTTAAAATGCAGAGTGGTGTGGGAAAGACAAAGATTCCCACAACCACATGTCTGACTTGAGTCCCTAGGGCAGAAACAGTTTAATTTATTCACAAACTTATAACAAAAATCTGAATAGTATACCAGGCTGGGAAACACTGGTTTGTCAATTAAATTAGTTAATACTTCCTTCTTTGCTATTGGAACTCACCCAGTTTTATTACGTCCATAGCTCTACAGAATCACTCTGTGGTATTCAGTAAGAACAATTATTAGAATCTAAGTTAAGTCAGTAAGAAGATAAGAAGACAGAAAAGTAATACTTCCCTAAAAATGAGTTATAGTGAAGGTTTGGAAAAATCAACTTTGCGGCAGATGAATAAGAAATAACTATCACTAGTATGTAGACAAAGTGAAGGCAAAGTCTTCTCACTGAGGAATGTACTAGGGGCCGCTCCACTATCTACAAACCTTGGGTCATTATTATAAAACCAATTTCATAGGGACTTCCCTGGTGGCGCAGTGGTTAAGAATCAGCCTGCCAATGCAGGGGACACGGGTTCCAGCCCTGGTCCGGGAAAATCGCACATGCCAAGGAGCAACTAAGACCGTGCGCCACAACTACTGAGCCTGCGCCCTAGAGCATGTGAGCCACAACTACTGAGCCCGCGTGCCACAACTACTGAAGCCCACGCGCCTAGAGCCCGTGCTCTGCAGCGAGAAGCCACCGCAGTGAGAAGCCTGCGCACCGCAACGAAGAGTAGCCCCCGCTCGCCGCAGCTAGAGAAAATCCGCGCATAGCAACGAAGACCCAACGCGGCCAAAAATAAATAAATAAATAATAAAAAATAAAACCAATTTCATAATAACACTATAGAGACCAATTAGAATTTCAATACGGAGAGAGCCAAATAACAGGCATTTATAATTAACTGCTCGAGCTTGAGCCCACCATACTGAGAACTGCCTCTGCCTCTATGGAACAGAAAACACCTGAGCCCTAAACAGGAAAATGGTAGCTAATTAAATTAATTCTTTCTGGTCAATATCTAGTCTGTTTTAGTATCTGCTGTGCCTTGTTTCCATCTCCAGATCTCCTGCACTTCTAGTTGGTACTAACGATACTCTACCTTACCTTTTGACCAAGCTGAGGGCCATTATAGTGATGCTTGGTATAACTGAAATTTTGTTGTTAGTAGTATATATTGGAAACATAAATAAATGATACTCATTGGACAGAAAATCTTTAATGATCCATGCAGGAGATTCTACATTTTATATATATATAATATATATATATACATGCACACACACATACGTATTATCATCTCACTTTACTCCCACGCATTAAGTAACCAAGGTTGAGAGAGATAAAATCATTTGCTCAAAGTCACACAGCTCACAAGACTTCATAATGTCTTGTTCAGTACTTTCTTATTCAGTAATTATTAACAAGATACTACTCTAAAACTATAAACATGTAGGTTAGAGGTTAATGAGACAATAAAATAAATAGCTATAGTAGATGGTAGAATGTCTTAAAAGAGATTAAAAATATCCTCAGAATATAAAAATATTACTCACACTTAAAGATACTGTCACTCACTCATAACTTACTGGTAAAGGCTTCAGGAAAAGCAGCACGTTGGAGCGAGGCCAGGATGGAGGCTAGTAGGGTAGAAAGTGGCGGAAAGCCTAGCGGATGAATGAAGGAAGAGAGGCAGGATGTGGAAGGTCTGTGGAGCACATGTCCAGAGCCAGTAAGGAGTTAAGACTGAAAAGTGCCTCCTGGCCCTGCACTTCCATTCCTGTTCTTTTTCAAAAGTGACTAGCATACAAGAACAAAACATTCTAGACTGGGAATATAAGGTTCGAGTGTGGTTTTCCAATATAATTCTTTTCTGTTTGTATATCCCAAACGATCTATGAGATCCATGAGATTTACTTTGTGGCCTTTCTAGGAACAAGAGCATTCTACAAATCGCTGCAAACATTAACAGACGTGTGACGACACAAAACGGCAATAAGTGCTCAACAGCGGGGCTGAAAATGAACTTCCTCGGGAAGTCAGAAGAGGAAGAGGTCACTGTGTGATAGGCTGTTGGATTTAAATTAAAATAATCTAATTGCTTACTTAACAAAATAAACAATTTAGAAACACAAAAAGATCATTTTTACCTGCCATGTTATTTTCTTTATATTTATTTAATACTATTATACTGTATAGTACTCTTATATTTATACTATTTTATTTACATTTCTATAATACTATTATACCATATAATTCTATTATATTTACATATTATGTTGAAGCTTTCCTTACTAAATGTTTTACCATAGTTTTCTGAAATGACAAGTTCTATGTTAGCATTTCTGAAAAAACAATTCTCTTTTCCCTAAATGTAGGGAATTGAGGGAATTGTTCAATTCCCAAAATTGAGCAGCCTTCAATATATACCTTGCTTAGTAGTTTCTTGAAGACTCTACCGATATTTCAGACTTCTCAAAATCTTAATTTTTGTCCTGGAGAGGTTGTAGTTAAACAAAATCTTGACTAATTTATTTGGAAATATGAGTAAGTTTTTTTTAAAGGAATAACTAATATTTAGTTTCAAGTAAGAATGGAATTTAGAGATCATTAATCTGACAACCTTTGAAGTGGACAATATTAAGAATTCATGACGCTCTAACACAGACATACCTTAAATAACAACTCTAATAATAAATGAACATATTTTGTGGCTAATATTTTTTTGAAGCAACATATACTTCTAGGAAATAGCGTTATTCAGGGGCTTGAAATATTTAGGGTTTATAAGACAGACAAACAGACACACCCACACCCACCACTCCTCCCTCTTAAACCAGCCATCACCACCATCAATGGTATATGGTATAATGACTTAAACATGTAAACAAGTGTCAAATTTTAAAAATCTAAATTAAAAAGGTTCGTTTTGGTATGTTTTCTATTTGTTTATCAAGTCAGATTCAAATCAAGGTGTATTTTAGGAGCAAAATTAATAATGTTTTGAAGCAAAACATATCACAGACAAGTCCTACTAAGTTTCAATTTTCCTGAAGAAAAATTAGCTTAACAGCTGGAAAAACAAGTTCATTTGTTTTTATTTTCAAGCAATGTCATTTAGTTGTGACCTAAGAGGAAAGAAAACAGGAAACACTTTTTCTACCTATACTGTTCAGAAATCAATTTCCTTTATGTGTGGTGGGAAATAATTACCTTTACAGTTACAAGAAAATATATTTCTAATAGATAGCAAGTTTTCCCAGTTATAGAATTTAAAGAAAGAATACTTAGCAGTTAAAAATTATATCCATGAGACAAATTATTCATCTTTTTCCCCCTTTTGGTAACTTTGAGAAAGATCTACAACTCATAGAAAAATGACAGACCAATAATGGTCAGTTATTGGTGACTAGGGTACTATTAGTACTATAGTATATATCATTATTACGCTATTTTAAGAATTACTTAAAAGCACTCGTTTTAGAGCTTCCCTGGTGGCGCAGTGGTTGAGAGTCCGCCTGCCGATGCAGGAGACACGGGTTCGTGCCCCGGTCCGGGAGGATCCCACATGCCGCGGAGCGGCTGGGCCCGTGAGCCATGGCCGCTGAGCCTGCGCGTCCGGAGCCTGTGCTCCGCAATGGGAGAGGCCACAACAGTGAGAGGCCCGCGTACGGCAAAAAAAAAAAAAAAAAAAAAAAAAAAGTACTTGTTTTAGCATTATAAAATTAGTGTGGATTTTTAAAAATAAGTAACTTTTAGTAGGTAATAATATTTATATAATGTATTGATATAAGGTAGCCATCTTACATTGTTTTTAAAATGATAAATTAAGAAATATTAGTATTAAATGTAATTACATACAGAAAAATAATTTAAGGCCCTGTTATGGACTGAACTGTCTGTCCCTGTCCCCACCCTGCCCCTGACCCACTAATTCATTTTGAAGCCCTAACCCCAAAGGGTCTTTAGGGAGGTAATTCAAGTTAAATGAGGTTATAAAGGTGGGGCTCTAGTCCAACGGGACTGATGTCCTTATAAAAAGAGGAAGAGATGCCCGAGACCTCGCTCTGTGAGCGAGCCCACAGAGGAAAGGTCATGTGAGGACACAGCAAGAAGGTGGCCGCCTACAAGCCAGGAAGAGAGGCCTCAAGAGAAACCAACCCTGCCGGCACCTTGATCTTGGACATCCAGCCTCCAGAACTCGGAGAAAATAAATGTCTGCTGTTTAAGCCACTCAGTCTGTGGTGGCTCGTTACGGCAGCCTGAGGCGACTAACACAGGCCCTAAAACCTGGACTGAAATGACAAATCTGCGTAAACATAACACAGTAAATAAATCTATTTGCAAATAACCATTTGTCTTACCCAACTGAAAAAAGTACACCAATATTTAAATAGGAATACACACACACACACACAAACACATACACACACGTAAATTATACAAAAGAAATCATTAGTCCTTCAAAGCCGAAACACACAATAATTCTCTGTTATTCTCCACACAGACAATAATCTGGGATTATACTCATTCCATCATGTAAACTTATTATACCTCAACAATAACTAGTGATCTGACCAGTGACAAGATACAATAAAATGTCCAGGGCTAATTCTGACTTGCTTAATATATTTAATGAGTTAGTCCAGCACACATTATAAAAGGGTTGTAAGAGGCGAAGGTGTTGAAAACAACGTACTAGTTCCTGGACATCTGATCACTACTGTGAAGACCTCAACTGCCCCTGCGCAGCCGCGCTCAGGCCTTTCTGCCAGTAGCGGGAACCCCCCAGGCTCTCACTCCGCCCCACGCCCCACACACTGACTGTGCTTTGAGACAGCAGACAGCTCTGGGCGCTCCTGGGCTTGTGCCACCCTTTCCTACTGAAAGGCAGCCTCCCCACGACCAACGCCTCTTCCAGCGAGGCTCTTCACAGCCGCCCAGGGCTTCCTCTCCCAGGAAGCCTCACCGACCCCGCATCTGGAACTGAGTTAACCTCAAGCGCACTCTGCTCACCTGTGTCTCATCACAGTCCAGCGCGATGCCACTATTTACGCAAAACTCTTACTTGAGCACCACTGAGGTCGGCAGCCTCTAGCATGGCCCTCTTTGTAGTCACACCCCTGTACAGTCTCCCCTGGGGTGTGGGCTGGACCCAGTGAACTGTTTCTAACGAAGGGAATGTGGCAAAAGCGACGGGGTGTCGCTTCTGAGGTTAGGTTCTGAGAGGACCGTGCTTGTCTCGCGCTCACCCTCCCCTATGCACTGTCACTGTCACTACCTCTCCCTCGTCCCGTCCCCGCCCCTCCCTGATCCATCGCTCGAGGGCAGCAAGCTGTCCTGCTGTGAGGAGCTCTGTGAAGAGGCTCAAGTGTCAAGAAACGGACTCTGCAGCCAACAGCCACAGAGGACCCGAGGCCTGTTGACAGCCGTGTGATGAGCACACCCAGGGGAGCCAGGATGGGACCACGGCCCCGGCGGACACCTTGACTGCAGCCTCAGACCGACCCTGAGCACGAAGCCACCAGCTAAACACATCTGACCCACAGAGACCGTGAGATAATAAACGTTTGTCATTTTATGCCATTAGGGTATGGAATAATATGTTACACCTCAATAGATAACAAATACAGTCATGTTTTATCTCTCCTATTAAATTATAAACTCCTAGAAGACATTACGCCTAGTTGTACCACCTCAGCGGAATGTGTTACATGTTAGAAATCAAAAATGAAATCAGCACAGTCTGTGAGGACTTAAAGCACTCTAGGTCAGCCTCTCCAGAGTTCAGCTCTCTGTGCAACTCATTGAAAACACGTGTTCCAAGATGTAGTTGATTATTTAATGACAACAAAATGCATCAGATTTTACAAGACACATGAAAAGTAACAGGAAAAAGATTCCCCAAAATTAAGTTTATTGTTTCCCTTTCATCTCATCTAACATAAAATTGTAATTCCTAAACAGAATTAAAGTGGATATAAGAGGTGACACACAAGTGGAACTGAAAATTTATATAGTTTATGGTTTTCATAACTCAAGTTTTTATGAAGAGTCTCAAACTAATTCATCTACAAACTATTTTAAGCTTCAAAGAGTAAAATATATATTTCGTTAAATTCAGGGCTCAGCAATCTAGAATTAGAGAAGGAATAATTCAGGAGAGCCGCAATTTTCTGAAACCATAAAAATTTACTTCATGAAAACCCCAAATTTTGTGTAACCATTTTACATCATTGTTTTCTTATACAAATCTAGAAAACGGTTCCTTAAACAAAATAAGACATTTTTACAATAGTACTTTTCTGAGACTAACACACGAATGTGAACTATAACTCCCTAAGGAAAGGATATAAAATGCAACATTTTCTAAACCCCTTTGGACATGAAACCTCTTTTTTCCCCAAAGTATCTTGTGGGCTCAGTTATAGAACATGCTATTAGAAAAATGGAATTAAGACTGTGACTTCTTAAATGAAACATAATGAACTAATTAAAAAGAATACTGTTCAATGACTTCCATTCAACTCTGCAGTGACGTCCAGACCACTAAGCCTAAAATTCGCCGCCTTCCGTGACCGATACTCATGCCAACTTGACGCACTGAACTCACACAGCTCTCCTTCTTTTGCTTGAAGACAGCAAACTCTTTGCTCGTAACTCCACGTCTTTGCTGTTGTTATTTCTTATACCTAGAATTCCCTCCCTTCCCCACACGTGTCGGCCCTAATTCGACATTTCCGACGTCACCTCCTCTCGGCAGTCATCCAGACACCCTGCGCATCACTAGTTCTCTTTTCCTTCAACTCCCACGGAGCGTTATCTGTACTTCTCACATCTTATCTCTTTGTACATCATATACGTGTGTTCTTATCTATCCTCTATTGGATAAGGACTCATATCTGCTTTGTAATAAATATTTCTTAAAGGAATGCGGTTATAAGACATAAGCCTTGCTTGCCTTTTACATAATAGCTCCAAATGGCAATGATTTGAGTTCTTACATCCAATTTTATTAGCCCTTCTGTTTTATCCCTCAGGATCGGCTAATAATTTTTGCCATTATTAATAGATTTACCTGTGGTGGTACCTCTCCTTCACTTCCTAAGTTAGCAGTAATGACTTAGTAAATATATATTACATACCAGGCTTTCTATAAACATTATGTCACTGAATCTCACAAAAGCCCTATGAAGGAGATATTATGATTCCTGACTTACAAATAAGGAAATAGACCAAAAGAAATAAAGTAACCTGTCTAAGGTTATATGAATTAATATATGCTTGGGAATGCAGCCCAAAGCTAGTGGTAATGTTCATCTAAGACTAAATACTAGTTCAAGAGGGATACTTGTATATTCTGTAAAGAAAAGCTGAAGGAACCTTGAAAAGAGAGGCCCAGCTGATACAGCATATGAGTGGAAAGGTAAATACTGTATTTGACACACCAAGTTTGGGACATGCCTTTGAGTCGGTCAGGTGAAGCTCTCCGCTGGGCAACTGTGAATACAGGTCTTGAGTCAGGCAGAGAGGTGCGGATGGGAGAAAGCTTTTTGTGAGTCATCAGCAGTGAAATAAATGGTGGCAACAGCTCTGGATTTAGATGAAGGCCACCATGAAAAACACAGAAAGTGAAATAAATGAAAAAGACCCAAGTCAGACACCAGAAATAACATGAAACAGGAAAGAATGAAGCAGAAGAGGAGGCTAGAAAGGAGACTAGGCGGGAAGCACCAGAAGGGTAGGAGGAAGATGGAGCCTAGCCAGATGGAAGTCTAGGGGGAGAATTCCGTCTCAGATCATGATGAGTTGACTCAAACCAGCTAGAATTAAACATGCATTTCCTCTGATGCACCAGCCACATTTTGAATGATCACTACCATGTGGGTCAGAGCAGACACAGAACAGCACCACCCTTGCAGCAGGCTCTCATAACCTCGGAGGCCCAGCAGGGCGCTGCAACAAGGCGTCTGCTCAGGTAGCACTGCTGCTCAAAGCGGGCAGATCACATGCTAATCCACGGTCAATCTGTAGAGACACCTTTGAGAACAGAGCCAATTTGGTTAAATTGTGTAGCTTATTGGTGTATCAGTTACCCAATTTTCTAAAATATGAAGTTAAGAACATTCTCATTATTGGGGACATCAATAGCTTTTAAGAACTGTGAACTAACTGTGTGCAATAGTCTCCAGTAGGAACTTCCCATATCTTCTACTTTACTTCTTACACAGACTTAGGCACACCCCTTGGTATCCACAGGGGATTGCTTCTAAGACTACCCCAATCCCAACTCCACCCCTTGGATACCAAAATCCACAGATGCTCAAGTCCCTTATAGAAAATGGCCTAGTATTTGCATATAACCCACACATATCCTCCTGTATGTTTTAAATCAACTCTAGATTTCTTATAATAACTGAGACAACACAAATGCTATGTAAATAGTTGTAAGTGCTATGTAAATGCGATGTAAATAGTTGCCAGCATGGCAATTTCAAGTTTTGATTTTTGGAACTTCCTGAAAAAAATTTATTTTAAATATTTTCCATCTGTGGTTGATTGAATCCATGGATGCAGAATCCACAGATCTTTTTTTACGAGATGAGCAAACTGATGCTCTGTAACACCAGGCAGCTTGCAACCATCCTGCTAATAAATGTCAGAATCTGGATTCCAATCTAGGTCTGTCAACCCACAAACAGAAACTCTGTCCATCGCACAGAACCCATACTGCAGAAGAAGGTTCCATCTAAATAATCATGTGCCCAGACAGATTTTGCCTAAATCCACGGTACCAAAATGTGTACTGTAGGAAGCCCTTGAATTTAATCTCTCAGACATATGTAATAACATACATATGAATTAATGAGAAGAAACTTCATTTCCTAAGAAATAATACAGATATTCATTCAAGGAGTAAAAACATTCATTCATTTCATCTGTTGTAAAACATAAATATCTTCTCTAGGAACAAAAATTTAAAAGGTCATTATCTTTAAAAATTTTATGTTCAAATATAGGTAATTTTTTACTTACCTTCTTGAGCAGCAAATGTTTGACTAGCTGAAATGACTTTTGTTAGCTCTGGATTATACCTTGTTCCCTCTGGAAAAATCACAAGATACATCTGTGAAGCCATAAAGAAAATTTGGTTTGTTTTATGTGAGTGTTTTTATTGTTGCTGTTAACTTATCAGTGCTAACCCTATTAATCCTAAGAGTATTTCCCATAAATGGTGGGGAAAAAAAATGTATATATTCCATTACCTATGACCTTCATTTCAAGCAGAACCACCAAAATGCACAAATTCAATTAAGTCTTAATATAACATAGACTAGATGTGAAATACAGTCCTACATCCATCTGTAGGTCAGTCATTAAGAATCCAACATTTCTAATTACATGCAAATATTCACTAATTTAAAAACTGGCCATAAATGACTCACACAAAGCCTCAATTCATCAATGAAAGAGGTTTTTATCCCCCCAAGATTCTGCAAAATGACTTTTGAAAAGGTGTACATTTTAGGGCTTCCCTGGTGGCACAGTGGTTAAGAATCCGCCTGCTGAGGCTTCCCTGGTGGCGCAGTGGTTGAAAGTCCGCCTGCCGATGCAGGGGACACGGGTTCTTGCCCCGGTCCGGGAAGATCCCACATGCCGTGGAGCGGCTGGGCCCGTGGGCCATGGCCGCTGCGCCTGCGCGTCTGAAGCCTGTGCTCCGCAACGGGAGAGGCCCGCGTACCGCAAAAAAAAAAAAAAAAAAAAAGAATCCGCCTGCCAATGCACGGGACATGGGTTCAAGCCTTGGTCCGGGAAGATCCCACATGCTGCAGAGCAACTAAGCCCGTGTGCCACAACTACTGAGTCTGCGCTCTAGAGCCCACAAGCAACAACTACTGAGCCTGCGCTCTAAAGCCCACGAGCCACAACTACTGAGACCGTGCGCCACAACTACTGAAGCCCATGCGCCTAGAGTCCGTGCTCTGCAACGAGAAGCCACCACGATGAGAAGCTTGCACATCGCAACGAAGAGTAGCCCCTGCTCGCCTCAACTAGAGAAAAACCCACACGTGGCAACGGAGACCCAGAGCAGCCAAAATAAAATAAATAAATAAATAAATAAAAAGAAAACGTGTAAATTTAGACATCAGGGTCCTTAAGTATATCTCATTTAAGGGATGAGATACATAGTTATATACATAACTATATAAATTTCCACAATATAAAAGGTAATAGATGTTCGTATTTCAAAAGGTTCATACAGTATTCTTATTTTATAAGACTCCCTTAATGCATTTTAAATGACTCAATTTACAAGTGGCCTCATAAATTAAAACAATGCAATTATAAATGAAGTTATAAGTCAAGCTGGATGTTTACTAAGTAATCAATTAGTCTAAACTTAAGGAGCTCATGAGAGAAAAGTATGCTCATTTTATCCATCCTTACCAGATCCCAGGTAAGACCATCTACCTAGATGTCCAGCACAGAAGTATTCTTTTATCTGAATGATCTATGATTTTCACATAGATCTAAATGAACCTATGTGAAAATCTGAATTTTTTCATTAGATAAACATATGATCATTCTCTTCCAAAGTTTCATCTGAAAAGCTGGTATAATGGTGGCTCTGCAATTTTGCATTTTCAGCTTCCATGCAAATGCAGAAGCTTTTTATCCATACATATATATAATTTTTAGAAGCTACTATCTTTGCCTAACTTAGAAATTAATAGATTGTGTTTAGTTATCTTTTCAGAATGGTCAAAAAATGTAGAAAACTGGGTAAAAAAATTTTTTTAATTAAGAATTCCTTATTACGTTCCAGGAGCCAGAAGGAAAAACCAGAAGAAAAATACTAAAATTAGTTCCCAAAACCACAAATTCCTTCTCATGAGAAAACATGTTAAATTAGTAAAGTTTGTATTCAAAGCCATGAAAGCAACTACTGAAGGTTATTAGCTTTTCACTCAATCATTTATAAATAAAACAATTCATGATTGGAATGGTTAATAAATCATGTGGTATTATTTTCTGTCTCTCAGATGTTTTACTTAAAAAACACTGATGGTTAGCAAGAAAGTAAGAAAGAACTATTCATGCAGGGTTCATTCAAGAAATATTTTTTGTACACCTATTATGTGCCAGGTGCTATATACAGAGTAACAAAACAATATGGTCTTTGGAGACAAGTGAGAAAAAAGTACACTGAACAAATAAAAATATATAATTACACACTATGTAACTATGAAGAAAAAGAACAAGGTGATATGAAAGAAAATGACATGAGGGAAACTAGAATGGATGATGGGTCTAAGGCCTAAAGAATGATAAAAGAACAGGTGCTTTCCCCAGCAGACAAGGAACAAGGCAAGGACGCCCACCCTCACCAGTTCTATTCAAGGCTGCTAGGCAGCAGTAAAAAGAAACAAGCTATTGATACATACAATGACCGGAGGAATCTCAAAATGATTATGCTAAGTGCAAGAAGCCAAACTCACTCCCAAACAAAGAGTACAAACTGTATGATTCCATTTATATAAAATTCTCCAAAGTACAAACTAATCCACAGTGACAGAAAGCAGCTCAGTGACTGCCTTGAGACGCAACAGGCACATAGAGGCATGAGGACACTTGTGGGGCCGGTGGACGTGTGCAGTACCTTGATTGTGGCAACGGTTTGTATACAGACACCAAAACTCATCAAATTCTACCCAGTCACCGTCTGCAGCCTACTGCACGTCAATCACACCTCACCGACAGTACTTCAGTAAAAAAGAGAGAGGGAGCCACCAGATAGAAGACGCGCTGTGTGCAGACTCTCAGGTGGGGAAGAGCTGGGCCATCGCAGGACTAAGAAAAAGCCAATGTAACTCCATGCGGAAGTGGAAGAATGGCATGAAACAAAATCAGACCACACAAATCGTACAGATTTTCTAGGCGCAGGATGGGAAGAGGAGCAAGCAGGGAGTGACTGCTGAGAGGTACGGGGCTCCTTTTGGGGGTGATGAAGATGTTCTGGAATTACATAACGGTGATGGTGGCACAGCTTGGCAAATACATGGAAAACCATTGAATTATATGCTTTAGGATGGTGAATTTCACAGTATGTGAATTACATCTCAATAAACAAATAAACAGGCCAAAGCCCATTACTATCTTCCACAAGTCAGTGAATGGGTTCCAAACTTTAAAAGAAACTAATCGTTACACAGAATAAAAGTTACATTAAAAAAGTAAAATATGACAGTCACACAATGAGTTATTATTAAATTATTAAGGTCACTGGCTAAACAATAAATAAAGTTATTTTACGGCCATTACGCCACAAAGTAGGTGGTCTTCTATAGGAAGTTGTATTTACAAAGACTGTCCCTAGAGAAAGCACAGAGCAGTATGAATAACTGACTTCAACCCCGGACTCTCCCCTTACAGGCCCCGAGACCCTGGACGACCTCCTCCTCCTCGCTGCACCTTAAGTTTCCTCATCTATGAAATGAAGTGACAGTGGTACCTACGCCTCACTGGGATATTACCACGACAGAAAGTGATAAATCGACGCGCCGCCGGGACCTGCCATGTCCAAGGCCTGGAGCTGCCGTGACCACGGCATCAGTAATGACCACTGCAGATATTCCCCATGAGGACGTGATTCCTGCAGGCTTCCCGAGCAGCCCTCCCTTTGCAGCGTGATGCCAGGTGCACCACTGCGGCACCCGCCGGGCAACCTGCTCATCAGACAACAGGTCCGTCAAGATCTTCGACGTGCTCAGCGGAGGGCAGATCCTCATCGCCAACCTCAGGGGTCATGAGGGTCCTGTGTGGCAAGTGGCCGGGCCCACCCCATGTACGGCAATGTCCTGGCATCCTGCTCCTACAGCCGGAAAGTCATTATCTGGAAAGAGGAAAATGGCACCTGGGAGAAGACGCATGAGCACACAGGACACTACTCCTCAGTAAACTCTGTGTGCTGGGCCCCCTGTGACTACGGCCTGATCCTAGCCTGTGGGAGCTCGGATGGGGCCATTTCTCTGCTGACTTACACCAGGTCGGGCCAGTGGGAAGTGAAGAAGACCAACAGTGCTCACACTCTTGGCTGCAATGCCGTCAGCTGGGCCCCTGCTGTCGGCCCTGGAAGCCTCATAGACCAGCCATCTGGGCAGGAGCCCAACTACATCAAGAAGTTTGCATTCGCTGTGGCTGTGACAACCTCATCACACTGTGGACGGAGGAGGAGGAGGACGGCCAGTGGGAGGAAGAGCAGAAGTTGGAAGCACACAGTGACTGGGTCTGAAACGTGGCCTGGGCCCCCTCTGTCAGCCTGCCCACCAGCACCACTGCCAGCTGCTCCCAGGATGGTCCAGTGTTCGTCTGGACCTGTGATGGTGCCTCGGGCAGTGCGTGGTCCCCCAAACTGCTGCACAAGTTCAGTGGTGTTGTATGGCATGGGAGCCGGCCCATCGCAGCCAACATCCTGGCCGCCTCAGGGGGAGACAACAGCGTGACCCTGTGGAAGGGGTCGGTCGACGGGCGGTGGGTGTGCATCAGGGATGTCAACAGGGCCAGGGTGCTGTGTCCACTTCAGTCACAGAGGGTCAGCAGGACGAGCAGTGGCCAGACAGGCAGGGCCTGGTCGCCACCTGCTGCCTCCAGGGCTGGCCCTTCCTGGGCCGACGGACCACACAGCTGGGAGGAAGAACACCCCGCTCCCACAGGGTCACTTTCCCGGGAGTCGTAACAAACGCAACCAGATTTATCATCTGCCTTAATGTGGTTTGACATAGTTTGTAATTCACTGTCCAGCTGAACACACACTTGCTCTGAGGGAAAAATGACAATTAACCTTCAGCTCTATTATTTTAAGATATTTTTGGTCATTTTTATGTACCTTTTAGGTTCAGGCATCATTTGGGGGGTGATTGTTTCCAGAGTAATTAAACTCATATTGCTTCTTAAAAAAAAAACACAAAAAAGAAAAGGTGGTAAATCATATAATCTACTCAATACAGTGCCTGGTGCAAAATAACGTTGCAATTTGCTGTTACAGTGAAAACAGATCTGCTTAGAAATCTGCGATGGTGCATCTGGTGGGAAGAAGAACAACGTGACATGAGTAGCTCATCACCCTGACCGAGGGGACCTGCCTTCCCTGCCGCCAGCTTTGTGTGCTGCCTTCTCAGTAACTACCTCCAAAGGCCATGAGACAAAGCAGTTCTGCTTCTCTCAGGAAGGAGAGCCCAGCACAATAGAGGTGTTCTCGTCTGATGACTTCCTTGCTACGGCTTTCTCACTGCTGACCAAAAGGCTGCTCCCTTCTTTAGCTCCCCTGGAAATAGAGAAGGTGGCAGCAGAGGAAGTGGAGGCACTAGGGCAAGAGAAGGACGGCCACAGGGTCTGACATTTCTGGACCTGCTTCTCAATTAAGGAAAGTGTAAGTGAAACCCCTGCTCAAGGACAGGGAAGCAATGAGGAGGTCAGGAGAACACTGACCCACTGTCCCAAACCAATCAAATCATGTACAAGATTTTTGCTACTGTTCATATAACTTTTTCTTTTTTTTTTTTTTTGCGGTACGCGGGCCTCTCACTGCTGTGGCCTCTCCCGTTGCGGAGCACAGGCTCCGGACGTGCAGGCTCAGCGGCCATGGCTCACGGGCCCAGCCGCTCCGCGGCATGTGGGATCCTGCCGGACTGGGGCACGAACCCGTGTCCCCTGCATCGGCAGGCGGGCTCTCAACCACTGCGTCACCAGGGAAGCCCCATATAACTCTTTTATATCTGCTAAATTTTCATTTGGAAGGAACCAGAGTCTGTTTTTCTTTAGTGATGACCTTCCACGTAAGAAAAATCTATATTCAAGATGTGATATACCACTTTAAACACACGTACTTCGGCCCCTAACGGAAAATTAGCAGGTTACTTCACATTAACAGTCTATTCGAAAAGAAAAGAGCTATTTAAGAGTTTAAGATATATTCAAATTGTAACCAACTATTGAACTGATGATTTTCTACTAAAAACAGCCTTTTCCCCATGCTTTGGAAAAGTTAATTTACTTTTTAAGTGAACCTCCGTTTCTCACTCCCAAATGAAGACTCAGGGTTGCTGTGAGGATTAAAGGAAATATGTGAAAATATCAAGCCCTGTGTGGCAGGCTCTTAAAACAAACTGTTTCCTTCCCCCCTCGTTTTTAAAAATTCTACTAGTTTACTAAAGAGTTCCAAAGCAGGCGCATTTATACAGAAATAATATCTCAGAACGTAGTAAGTTTTGATTAGCTAGACATCGTTTAATTACTTGCTTTCTTTTTAAATAAAAAGCTATTTCATACTGAGATGCACAGAATATAAATAAGATGGTTCCTCTCTGCCTTCTGTCTCTCAAATTAAACCAATCTAGCACAGCATAACTTCTTTACAAAGTTTTCTACATTTATAATCAGAAACATTCAACCCATTAAAAATTCCATTGCACATTTACAGAGGAAAGAATACAAAAATGTGGAGGATACAAAGTATCTATCTCTTTCCTCAAAGAGTGTATTATTTAATTATGCAAGTGCCCTATGTATGATCAGAAAACAGTGATAAAATCACACAGATGCACACGGGCATGGCAGGCAGAATAACGGCCCCTCCCCCAAATGTCCAGCTCCTAAGGCTCAGAACCTGTGAATAGGGCAGGTTACGGCAAAGGGGGATTTAAGACTACCAGCCACTGGACCTCAGGGTAAGGGCTGATGGTAGAATGCCGGGGTGGGGGGGCAATGCGATCACGTGATCACAAGGACAGGAAAGAGGGAGGCAGAAGAGTCAGAACCACAGACACGGCCAGCACGAAGGAGACAGACCGGCCACTGCTGGCTTTGCAGACAGAAAGAAGTCGTGAGCTAGGAGGGCAGGCAACCTCCAGAAACTGGAAAAGGCAAGGAAATGGATTCTCCCTCAGAATTTCCCTAAGGACCTCAGTGCACTGACACCCTGATTTTAGTCCAGTGAGACCCATTTTGAACTGCTGGCCTCCAGAATGATTTAGATAATAAATTAGTGTTATTATTTTTTTGGCTTTATTGAGGTATGATTGACAAATAAAAATTGTATATATTTAAGGTGTACAACACGATGCCTTACTATACATGTACACCACATAGTTACCGTATTTTTTTATGGTAGGAACACTTAAAATCTACTCTTTCAGCAAATTTCAAGTACGTAATATGTTATTATTAAGTACAGTCACCATACTGTACATTACATCTCCAGAATTTATTCATCTTGTAACTGAATCTCCCCATTTCCCCCAACTCCCAGCCCTGGGAACTACCATTCGACCCTCTGGTTCTATGAGTTCAGCTTTTTTAGATTCCACATATAAGTGAGACCATGCAGTGTTTGTCTTTCTGTGTCAAGCGTATTTCACTTAGCATAATGCCCTTGAGGTTCATCCATGTTGTTGCAAAGAACAGGATTTCCTTCTTTTTTAAGGCTGAAAAAATTCCATTTTGTGTGTGTGCGTCTGTGTACACCACATTTTCTTTATCTATTCATCTGTCAATGTACACTTAGGTTGTTTCCATATCTTGGCTGCTGTGAATGAACCATGGGAATGCAGATGTCTCAAGATAGTAATTTTATTTTTTTGGATATATACCCAGGAGTGGAATTGGTCGATCATACGGTAGTTCCTTTTTTAATCTTTTGAGGTACCTCCATTCTGTTTTCCGTAATGGCTGTACCACTATGGAATTCTTATATTCCCACCAACATTGGCTAACTTTTCTATATCCTTACAAACACTTTCATCTTCTGACTTTTTGATAATAGCCATCCTAACAGGTGTGAGGTGATATCTCACTGTGGTTGTGACTGGCATTTTCCTGATGATAAGTGATGCTGAGCACCTTTCGTGCACCTGTTGGCTATTTGTATGTCTTCTTTGGAGAAATGTCTTTTCAAGTCCCTTGCCCATTTTCAATTGAGTTATTTGTTTTTTTGCTAGTGAGTTGCATGAGTTCCTCAAATATTTTGGAACTTAACACCTTATTGGATAGGATATGTGGTTTGCAAGTATTCTCTCCCATTCTGTAGGCTGC
Organism: Hyperoodon ampullatus; assembly: GCF_949752795.1. Classification (NCBI taxonomy): domain Eukaryota; kingdom Metazoa; phylum Chordata; class Mammalia; order Artiodactyla; family Ziphiidae; genus Hyperoodon; species Hyperoodon ampullatus. The sequence goes on from NC_136933.1 coordinate 30,139,372, forward strand.
TTTTTCATTTTGTTGATTATTTCCTTTGCTGTGCAGAAACTTTTTAGTTTGATGTAGTCCCATTTGTTTACCTTTGTTTTTGTTACCTGTGCTTCTGCTGTTATATCCAATATTTGTGTTGTTTTGAGCTGGTAAGTTTGTGGTACTTTGTTACAGCAGCAATAGGAAAATACAATAAGCATAATTTTCAAACATGTTATTTAATCCTATCTACCAAATTAAGTAATTATTAACAAATTTAACATATAAGGAAACTAAAGCTTAGAGGAGTTAAGTGATGTACAAAGTAACAAAGTTTAAATGGCAGATCTGGAATTTAAACTCAAATCTGATTTCAAAGCCAATACTCTTATGCACTAGGTTGGCCTCACATTTGAAAAGGAACTTGAGTTAAATTTGGGAAGAAACAAAGCACAAGATTCCATATTTGTGCTGTAAACTGTATGGCTCCAATGCTAAGTGACTTCTATAGATGAAGTAGTCATTTTTATCATAAATGTTTCATTTGCACCCCCAACTGATAAGTACCTTATAAAAATATTGTCTCAGCAATATTTATTGAGAAGATGTATTTCTTAGTAATTTATAATTCAGAGATATTTTTGGAAACAAAATTCTGCAGTCTCTCAAATAATACTAGTAGTGAATAATAAGAGCTGATTTAATGATTAACCATAGATTTCTGTGAGGAAAATTAAGCCATATGGAAGTTGACTTGATAAATATATTCCACCCTGTCCATTATGTGATTAACTTTCAGAAACAAAAGAGTATAATGAAGAGTCTGAGATTATGTATCTGTTTCATAGCCTTTAATATTAAAAAATGAAGGGCTTCCCTGGTGGCGCAGTGGTTGAGAGTCCGCCTGCTGATGCAGGGGATGCGGGTTCGTGCCCCAGTCCGGGAGGATCCCACATGCCGCGGAGTGGCTGGGCCCGTGAGCCATGGCCGCTGAGACTGCGTGTCCGGAGCCTGCGCTCCGCAACGGGAGAGACCACAACAGTGAGAGGCCGGTGTACCGCAAAAAAAAAAAAAAAAAAAAAAAAGAAGATTCATCCAGATTCTAAGAAACCGGCCTCAGACCTATAGTGACCTGAAGTGACAGCGGCTCACAGCACTGCCTCACGAGCCTGCCATTCAGCATCACTGCATGAACATCAAAACACTAGACTCTTGCCCTTGAAAAACAGAAAAGTTCTCCGGTAGCCCAAGATTAGGTTATTTGAACTGACTTTCCTACTGAAAACAACTTAAAAAGCTGGATATAACATCATCTTAACAGTATCCAAGAGCTGACAAGATGGTAAGACCAAAATTAAAGCAAACACAGTAAAGCAGAAGTAAGCCCAGAAAAGAACGTTCGTTCTAAGAGATTCGAAAGATGAGGGGAATCGAAACGGAAGGCCACAGACCTTCTGCTGGAAACAGTGAGAATGAACCGGAAGTGGAGGGAGCACCAAAGGCTTCACTCCTGGTATAAGAGTAAAGCAGGCAATCCAGGCCTCACGTGGACTTGCCACCTTGGTTGCGTCGCCTGGGTGGTCCAGTTAGCCTCAAGCTCAGCGCTTGGTTTGGGTGGGCCCAGACGAGAGGAGCCTCAAGGGGCCCAGCTGAAACAAATGCCACTGTTCTCCGGGGGAAGGCGCTTTCATCTTACTCTTGAGCTGATTTCTGCAAATAATTTTCCAGATACAATCAAGAGCAGACAAAGATCACCAAGCACACAAGGCAAGAGGGCACCATGAGCAGGAAGAGAAGAAGCGGACGGTGGAGAGAGGGGGTAGCCGGGCGGGGAGGAGGAGGGTAGAGGGAATGAGAAAAGAAAGAAGAAAAGAACTGGTAACCGTGAGCTATGTTTCTGAGCACCAGGACAGAAAACCACGCCATGCGCTGGGGAATAGAGCTCAGGCAGTCACTGGAATCGTGTCGCTCTGTCCTCGGAGAGGGCCAGGGAAAAGCCACAGGGCAGCGATCAGCATTCTTCAAAGAGAGCGTTGAGATTTCTTCCGGGGGGAGCAAGGTTTTATAAATAACATTTACACTCAATGATTCTTCATTTGTAGATATTCATACTTCTCCTGACTTTTCAAATAACTCAACAGATACAAGAAATCCAAATTTATACTGACAGAAAACAGCTGTTCTAAAACTCCATGTGACTGAAGAAGCGGAGTTAGAGGAGCTCTGAAGTGGCTGAAGCGTAAGGTTACGAGCGCAGTTCTGTTTTCTATTTATAGACTGAAGACAGCGAATGTTCTTGTCATTCCTCTTTAAGGTCAATACTGACAGCTACCAGCAAAGGATTGAATCCCCTGCCGCAATCTTTCTGGTGGCCAAAAATAACTGCTTACCTAGAGAGGGTTTTTGTTGCCTCGAAAACTCTGAATTATTTATTACACACGGGATACTATATTTTCAAAACAATTCTTAAATGCTAATTTAATGTTTAAATTAAAAAATGAGAGTTGATAAGAAAAATAATGAAAATGAGCGTAATCTTACTGGAGTTCCTGCATTGATGTAGCTCTGCAGCTTTTTTCTCATTTCCTTTTCATTGAATTTGGCACTTCTCTTTACATAGATCCCTCCATGCTGCCACATAAAAAAAGAAAAAAAAGAAAAAAAAACAGGGGAAAAAAGTATTTACTATTAAAGTATCCAATGGCCAGTCATCAAAAGGGTTAACTTTATTCCCAAAAAGTGAAGAATAAAATTACATTTTAGGAATTAAATTATATTTAATACATTCATATGTTAGCATCTAGAGAACACAAGCTGAAAATTCTCCTGTTTTCAATACAATTCAAATAAAACTGTGTGTGACATTTTACTGGAAAATAGATGAATATTTAGTTCTGCTGGCAGTTAAAAATGCTTTCTTTATTAAAAATACATTTTTTAAAATAAAAAATTCAATCAGATGGATCTTAGCTCTCAATTTCTCCAATGGCTTATTATGGAATAACTAAAAATTCTCCTTTCAACAAACACTATCTTTTGAAATTTTAGAAACTGACTCTGCTACATATTTATGTCGCACTGTTGTTGACTGAATTCTGTTCTCTCCCCGAGATTCTTATGTGACTGTATTTGGAGATGGGGCTTTTAGGAAAATAAATGAGGTCATAAGAGTGGGCCCTGATCCAATAGGAATGGAGCCTTGTAAGGAGAGATTAGGACACAGACAAGCACATGCAAAGGAGAGACACAGGGAGAAGGCAGCTGTCCACAAGCCAAAGAAAGAGACCTCAAGAGAAACCAACCCCGCTGACACCTTGATCTTGGACTTCCAGCCTCCAGAACTGTGAGCAAATAAATTTCTGTTGTTTAAGCCACACAGTGTGATACTTTATTATGAGAGCCCTAGCAGGCTAATACAGGCACCTTCATAAAAATTAAGGTAGCCTTAATTAAACCTCATAAGTGCACTTCATTGAAACGTTGCATCAGGCCAGCTATTTTTTTGTACTCCTTTATACTAATTTGAACGCATCTGTAAAATTAACCGACTGGATGAATTTGATTTTGTCTTAATCCAGAATATGAGTAAAAGGAAACAAAGAGAAGCAAGGAGGGGATAGGATAAAGAGGAGAGGAAGGGTGGTCTTAGATTCTGGTCATGGTTCCTTCCACATATGAACTGGCTTGCCTGAGTACAGAGAAGAAACTCAAAGTACTCGACAGAATGTATGTCACTATTTACCCAAACTGAGAGGACTGATGAGAATAAATTCATTCTTCACTAACTCTTTAGAATTAAAGCCAAAGAATGCATATATTGCAGTGTGAAACTTTCCCAAGCTTTCAATGACATGATGTCTATTCTTCACATACTATTTCCTCCCCGTCATTTAATTTGCTTATTAAAGTCTATTTTTTTTTTTTAGAGAACTAGGAGCATCTTTTGTTCTTTTTTAAAAATATATAAATTTATTTATTTATTTTTGGCTGTGTTGGATCTTCATTGCTGCACGCAGGCTTTCTCTAGTTGCGGTGAGCTGGGGCTACTCTTCATTGCGGTGTGCGGGCTTCTCACTGCAGTGCCTTCTCTTGTTGCGGAGCACAGGCTCTAGGCGCACAGGCTTCAGTAGTTGTGGCACGCGGGCTCAGTAGTTGTGGCACACGGGCTTAGTTGCTCCGCGGCATGTGGGATCTTCCCAGACCAGAGATCGAACCCATGTCCCCTGCACTGGCAGGCGGATTCCCAACCACTGCACCACCAAGGAGGTCCCTTAAAGTCTATTTTAATTAGAAAACATCTGAGTTCTTTCCCAGATATATGGAAGCTACAGAAGTGAAGACCAGGTATCTTTCCTTAGGAACTCCCTGATTAGTGAGGAAGCAAAATATGTATACGTGTGTGATATAAAGAGAATTGATAAGTGTTATAATAAAGATAGCCAGAAACAAAAGCAGAGTGGAGGAAAGACAGTACTGAGTGGAGGTCAATCACAGCTGTCATACATATCTCTAGTTATACTCACAGGGCTTAAATGAGCAAAAGCTCGCTATTGCCCTTTTATTTATGTATGTATGTATGTATGTATGTATGTATGTATTTATTAATTAATTTAACCCAACAGTAAGGTTCCCAGAACACCTGCTTTTGGTTGGGATGAGGGAGCAAAGAGATCTCTGTTCTGAATTCTACAGTTAATCTGCACCTTATAATGTTCACAAGCTGGCATTTGGAAATATTTCGTTTTCTGAATGTCTATATATTAATATGCATTTTTCTACACATATAAAATACTTAGTATTTTATAAATACAATAATTATAAGAAATATAAAACTGGAGAGTCTGTTTCCTCGTATTTTGCTTGTAAATAACTATTTTTGAATAGCATTATTTCTGTTTCATACAAACTGTAAAAAGCAAATCCTTTTAAAATAAAATTTTACTTCGTGGCATAAAGTCCACTACTTATTAATCTATTCCCGTTCATACATGCACCCAGTAGTTTAAAATACTTTTCATCAAAATATATATGGATTTTATTTCCCTTTAAAAGACTCAGGAAAAGAGGAAAGGAGACGGGCAGTAAGTACACTAACCTCCAACACCACAGGGACACTGATCATGGGACTTGGGGCAGCACGGATGGGTGGTACCACTGTCTTGTGTCCAGCGGATGACTTTCAGATTTATATATTTTCAGAGCTCACCATAACTTTAGCTTTTCTTCTTTAATCGATTATTAAAGTCTTATTAACAAGTCTGTCTTCCATACACATTTCATTCTTAATATTTAAAAAATTACATATCAAATAATTTATTCAGAAAAGGCATAGAAAAATGCTAGTAATCCCCTTCTGAATATCAAAGAGCCTGTTATATAGTTCCATGACCTGATGGTTATTATGTAATTTTAAAGGATTTGCATAAAATAACATATATTGAATATCTATTATGTACCTGACACTCATGCTAGACACTCTACATATATAGCTATTTTTTTATATCCTACAGATAATTACTTTTTAGTTTCTTAACGTAAGTGTCCATCAAGTTCTAGGTCTTTACATTTTTCTATTTGTTTGGTTTTTGTACATTTGCATTTTTTTCCATTTAATTTAACAATCTGTGTAACCATATATATATATATATAAACACACACCATTAAAAATGTCAGACAAAATCATGTTAATTTAGAATAAACTATTAAAGCCATAAAAATAAACCAAAAAAACTCATACATTCATATTAAATGTATGTTAAATTTTAAAATCTAAAATTTTCATAAGCTACATATATATAAAGAAAGAAGCATGGGAAAGTTACCTGAGAAAAATAACACCCATACAATGGAAGCCATTTGAGCCCATCTTTCAGCACATAGCGCACGTGTCCGAGAGCGTTCTGCCTGATGGCCAAAATATCAGCAACTATCCAGTCAACTGCAAAGACAGAATCAATTAGTGCATAAGTGACCCTGGGTGAACTCCAGCATCCCCTCCACAGAAACACAAAATGCCTCTTCACAAGACTGTATGAGGATATGCTTTGAAAAATATTAGGGTTAGAATTTTTAAATTACTTTAAAACAACCCCAGACATTTGCAAAATATAAATTCTGTGGAGTTTTTTAGATTTGGTTTTTGTTTTTTTGTTTTTACAGTTCTTGAAAAGCTTCTCGTCTCAGGGATAAAATGCAAAAGTCACAAACCATCAGAGTAATCCAAAAGCAGCATGAACAAAATAAAATAGGCTTCTCTCATTCCTGACATCTAGAAAACATGAAATTATAAGCAAAAAAATGGCTAAGTGAAACTGTCATGTGCAAGTAACTATTCTGTATACACCAATATGTGCAACAAGAGGCAAGGACACTTTATCCTGACCAATGACGTTCAGGACACAATAGTAGGTTCTAATGGAATTCAAAACAAAGATCTCTCAAAGCTTACAACTATGTTGGGCACTTATGTGTTCTTTACATAATCAAAGGACATGTAGCCAGGCCGCTAATAACTCTAATTCCATAGATATGTTATGACTAAAAGTTCAAAAACAACAAAAAGAAGAAGGCACGAGTGAGGTGCCAACAAAAAACTCAAAAAACCTATAGGAAGAAATAGGTTGTTAACTGATCTTTCAAGCAGAGCAAATTCCGAACAGAAGTAGCCCTTCCTTGGGACTAGCCTTCCTACCAAAGCGAAGAACCGGAGACCAGCAAACTGTACAGAAGATGGCAAACACAAGAGATGATTTAAAGAGATCAAGAGGAGGGCTTCCCTGGTGGCACAGTGGTTGAGAGTCCACCTGCCGATGCAGGGAACACGGGTTCGTGCCCCGGTCCGGGAAGATCCCACATGCCGCAGAGCAGCTGGGCCCGTGAGCCATGGCCGCTGGGCCTGTGCGTCCGGAGCCTGTGCTCCGCAACGGGAGAGGCCACAACAGTGAGAGGCCCGCATACAACAACAACAACAACAACAACAAAAAAAAAAAAAAAAAAAAAAAGAGAGATCAAGAGGAAATAAAATGAAGTTAAGGCAGCAAATGGTGAAGGGTCTGGAGGACCCGAGAGACCTGGATTTGAAAATAAATGGCTGCAAACTACCTTATTTCTTCATAAGAATGAAAATGATAAAAAATGAAATGTGAGGGAGACTTTTCTCGTATCTACAGATGAATTGGAAGATGGGATACTTGAAAAAAAATTAACAAGAATCTGTGAAAGGATTCAGTCCTAGGATCACAAGTGTATTCAGGTCCAGGGAAATGAAAACAAAAGGAGCAAATTCGAGAGGAAAAAAAAATTTTTTTAATAAAAACCCTGTAGGAGATAAAAACCAAGAAAATAACGGAGTAACAATAAAATTTCAACCAAAAGGGACAGTTTTCCACAGGATTACAGGAAGATTAACTCTTAGCTGTGTGAAATGCTTTAGGCAATGCACCACACCGGACAGAATATCCTAAAGAAGTATATTAGCCAAGTTAAACGTTAAAAATTATCCTTTTGGAAAAATGTTTTATCAATTATTATAAATCTTTCTTCTTAATCTTTTTTATCATTCATAATTAACTCTTTCTTGATGATTTAAGAGGTACAATGATTACATCTATAATTCCTATTATGGCTCCTTTAAATAGAGTGATGCAAAGATTTTCCCCTGTAGTAAATGATCCCCAGCAGTGGTGTCTATCAGTTGGCGACGCCTACTCTATGGAACTATCAATTATCACTTTTCTCTAAGGTATGTGCCTCCCTATAGAAGCCCTCTCCCTATCCCCTTCCCTGTAATTCAGATCAATTAAACAGTCACTGATAAACACATTTCTTTCTAACCATGTCTTGAAAACTAAATAATCAAGCTAATGTTATAACTATACCTAATGTAAAAGTAAACAGACTCAGAATAAATTCTGAGAACTTAGTGTATGGTTTCCAGGCTACAGTATATTCTGGAACATATTTGGGATACAAGGCTAAAAACAAGATTTGGTATCTTTTCCTGGAACAATCATTTTTTAAAATGTGGAAGAATCTGAAAATGCATTTTTATATTAAAACACACATGGTTATATGGTAGCCTAGGATACATCTTCCAATAACTTTTAAGAGAAAGTGTAAAATTTACAGAGTATGTCATGTTGTAACGAACTGTCCTGGCTATACCCTTAGACTTCTGAAATATTTAGTGGAAAAGTTTTAAGAACTAATTTAGTAGTCAAAAGACACAAGCTTTGTGCCATCAATTTTTGCTACTCAATTATCTTTTTTACTTTTTTAAATTCTCAACTAGGTTTCAGATAGGAGACACTAGACTACAGCTGAGTTACTGACGGCTGAGATGCTAATGTACTACCTTTATAATAACTATTCACATTTTGTGTTCTGGCATGAGCTCAAGAAACGCAGCTGTGTGAGAAGTCTTCCATGGTGATCCGGCCCAAGCCGTTGCTCCCATTAACTGGGAAGAGAGGAGGGCAGGGCAGTGAGGAGAGGCAGCGAGAAGATGCCAGCTTTCTCACCTGTGTTATCAGGTAACAACAGCGCCCAACTCATAACGGCACAGCGCGGGCTGAAGGAGATCCTGCACGTGAGCACTCGCCTAGCACGGATCCGGCGTGCCCTCGGGATTAGCTGTCATCATCACCACCCCTACTGTTCGCTGCCCGTGTGAGCCGGGCTCTCTGTGAGATTACGAGCTGGCCTATGGAAACTGCCTAAAAGCCCCGACCGGTAGACATGACTCACACTTGACCAATAAGGCTCAGAGAGGCTAAGTCATTTGCCCACAGTCACACAGCCTATTGCAGAATAGCTTATGAATCGAGGTCTGACTCCACAGCCCAGGCCTCACCATACATGTTGTTAGTCAAGACAAATGTCACCTAAACCAAGAAAAGGGAACCTTCATGAGATTAAAAAGGTACAGAGTGTCCAAAGCAGAGAGCTAAAGAAGGCCAAGAGGAAGGACTAGTGGCCACTGCAGCCTTGCTGACTCTGGAGGGAAATAAGTTCACAGAGACTAAGAAAGCAGAGACAGCAAGGACACATCAAGTGAAAACAGGGGACCAGAGGGACGAATTAGAATGCCAATTCTCTGGCACGCCAGGCCAAGAAAAGACTCTTGTATTCTGGCAGGCCTTGTAGAGGGTGAGCAAGGAAGCCTAAGCTGAACAGCAGTCCTTGACATGTTCTTTCTGCTACTGACATTTTCAGATTACTCGGTTGTGGTTTTTAATACCTCAAAAGGGTTTTAAAAGGGGTACCTAGACATAACAGGCCAACGAGCCATGTCCCTGGATAAGCTTTAGGGGCCTCTGGAACCTCAAACTCTAGGCAAAGTTTTATGTGCCCATTTTTCTGGGAAAAGGCTACGTATCTTCTATCACATTCTAACTGAAGCCTATAATTCTAAAGTAATTTAAAGTCACTATCTAGTTATGTTCCTAAATTATGGATTTTTTAAAGCATTCAAAAAGCAACCTTCTCAACTCCGAACGACGGACTGGTATGGGCCCGGTACTAAAAGTCCAGGCCCTCAGAGGTCAGGTGAGAGGACGGGAATGCAGACTGGTTCTCTGTGATGAGACACGTGACGTTTTCACGTCAGCCGCGGGCTGCCTAAGGAGCTCACACTCCCCACTTTACCCTTCCAGGTCCAAACACAGAAGAATCGTGAAAAATCTGTGTCCTCCCAAATGTTTTCCCAGAAGTCCTCACTCTGAAGTATTGGATATAAAGGCCAAGACACAGGAAGCAGACAGATGACAGCAGTGGCTCTAATTTTTGTATTATTATGTTTATTACTACTCCTCCCACCTCCAGGAATGTTCAGGGAGTACTTATTCCACAGGTTTGTGCTAGTACCAAAGCTCTGTTAGCAGAACACTATTTCCATTGAAACCTGGAAAAAGGAAAGTTGGCATGGAACCTGAACAAGGAATTTGTGTGTGTGTGTGTGTGGTACGCGGGCCTCTCACTGCTGTGGCCTCTCCCATCGCGGAGCACAGGCTCCGGACGTGCAGGCTCAGCAGCCATGGCTCACGGGCCCAGCCGCTCCGCGGCATGTGGGATCCTCCCGGACCGGGGCACGAACCCGTGTCCCCTGCATCGGCAGGCGGACTCCCAACCACTGCACCACCAGGGAAGCCCCTGAACAAGGAATTTTAAGAAAGAATTCTTTAAAGAGAAAGAAAACTCTAAATGAAATCAACCAGGGGCTCAATATAAAGGAAATTGGGCTATCATGAGCCACTCCCTGCCCTAGACCCACAAATCCTTTTTATTTGGATATTGGAACCCTGGTAGACATATGCCATCAGCAGCAGAACAGGAATAGCAAGACTGTGTTAGCAGTAAAAAGCCCGATATGACTGGAGAAACAGTCAAAATAAAGGAGGAAGTCAGGCTGCTTTATAGGCCAGAGTTAGAAGTAGACCCTGACCACAGGGCTGGTTGCTTTGCTAAAGTCAAATGTAATTAAATCAAATAGTCTTAGCAGTCATTGTAATAAAGCCAGGGAAATACAGATACATCAAATTCCTATTCACCCTTCAGAGCATCAGCTCTTAACCTAGAAAACTGAGTGTAATCAGTAACAAGATAAGTTGAGAAAGATGCACCTCAACTTCTTTACCTTTCTTTACCTTCCAGAAGGTATATGTAGTAATAAAAGTAACCATGAAGAAACACAGCTGACAGGAGGAAGATAAAGGACAGCCATGGGCATTAGTGATTTCCCAATCAGGTGTTCTCATTCATCAGCTTGTTTTTAGCTTTGAACTTCTGGGTACTACATTTTTTAAAGTAATAAAAAGAGAATTTAGGAAGTGTGCATCAAAAGCAGTTACAGCTTTGAAAAAACATGAAGTGGGATGTTTCTTGGACTGCATTATCTGGAGAACTAAAAAGTACCTTAACCACTGTTAATTTCTTAGTTTGGTTACTGTATAAGATGCCATCATTGGGACAAACTTGGTGAAGGGGGTCAATGGACTCTACAGACTATGTTTGTGAACCCTTGTGAATCTACAATTATTTCAATACAAAAAGTTTTTTTTTAAGTACCTTGAGCTAATTTAATGTATATACTGCACTATACTGGAGACCAGAGTCTTCTGTGATTCCTGATAGAAGAGCAAGCTATAATTAAACCCAAACACTTGAAGAAGCAAAAGGAACTGCAGACATTAGTAATTAATACTGTGTTTAAGGAAATGAGCACTCACAAATCAGTACAACCTTTCTGCAGCTTAACAATAAAAATATAAAATGTTTATACAGTATGATCCACAAATTCCACTTGCAAAAACAAAACTTAAAAAGGAAGAATACATAGACTATTTACAGAGGTATTCAAAGAGAAAAAAAGGAAAGAAAATAGCTTATATACACCCAGCAGAAGGAAAAGGAAAATTCATAGCTTTCACATGCCTGATTTTCCAAAAAAACTAAAATCACAAAAATACGAGGTCACATATAATATCTGCATTGAAAATTCATGTTTTACCAACATCAACAAATCCATTAAAAAATATCAGAACATTACTTTGAATTACTTCCCTACTGTGCATAGAGAAACCTGTTTCATGCAAATGAAATACAAACCTGTGCTTTGATGATTTGCTAAATATATTATATTTTCTTTGTTTTTTGGCAAATCTCCATATAGCAATATCTAAAAGATAAAATAAAGAGAAACATTACTTTGATATTTTAAAACATGTACTACTGTAACATACAAAATATGACAATGTCAAAAAATTGACAAATATGCAATGTCATGAATAGTCCCATCCATGACTAATAACTATTAGACTTCTCTTAGGAGCCTCAGAGACCATAAACAGCACGTGTCTATAAAGCAGTTGAGCACAGGGCAGGTTAATGGTCATAAAGTAAAGCAATGATCAGTATCCTCCTGAGTTTTTACAGACCGCTCACAACATCTGAAACACTGTTCATAAGGTACAGCGTCCTTCCAAGAGCCTACAGTGTAGTGGAAGAGACAGGCGCGCATACAATAACTGTGATGAGACATATGCAAATATTATGAAAATACAGTCTCGTTTATTTTTATTTTTTTTATTTTTTTTTTTTGCGGTAGGCGGGCCTCTCACTGTTGTGGCCTCTCCCACTGCGGAGCACAGGCTCCGGACGCGCAGGCTCAGCGGCCATGGCTCAGAGGCCCAGCCGCTCCGCGGCATGTGGGATCTTCCCAGACCGGGGCATGAACCCGTGTCTCCTGCATCGGCAGGCAGACTCTCAACCACTGCGCCACCAGGGAAGCCCTACAGTCTCGTTTAAAGAACTGTCAACTGCAGGCAGTAGTAGCATTCATCAGGTGCGGTTTCAGCAGAGAAGGTGAAGGAAGGAATGTTCATGAAGAGAGGAACAAAGGAACAGAAGCGGCAGTGTCTGAGGCCAGTAAGGGTGCACCTGGCAGGGTGCCGGCATACCCAGGCTGCACCTAGAGACGGTGAGCTGGTGCAGGCAGGCCGGAGGAGATCTGAACCAGAACGTACAGTCTTCTGAATACCAAGCTAAAGATGAAAACTTGATTCTGTAAGTAATGGGGAAACTTGGTCCCATGATTGGGACTCTTTACATCTCTACACAGAGCACAGGGAGTGCAGGATCAGTGACTTGTAGGAAGGGAAGCTGCACAACAGGGTGGGGTACACAGCAGCCTTCAACTCCAGCTGTCGTGCTTCCTTTCTTCAGCTGGGTGGTGGTTACACAGGTGCTCCTTATATGAGTCTTTCTGTAGTTCTCTATGTCTCAAATGTTTCATAATAAATTATTTAAAGAAATTGGAAGTATATTTTTAAAGACTTCAAAGGAAACGACTCCTAACACTGGTATTTTTTTATTCAGGGCGTTTTTGTTTCTGTATCTTGTCATCACAGATTATTCAAGATTATGAATTAGCTACAGATCTATCTTTTTAGATAGCCACAGAGATTATCTTTTGATCACACCACTACTCATTTATATCTAACAACAGAACAAAGAAAGAGACATTAAGCCAACCTCTCTGTAGGTAAATGGAGCTAGATGACAAAGCTCTGGAGACCAGGGACTCAGACTGAGATTTCCTGTATCTTCCTCAGAAAACTATACAGTGCTATGCAGGTAATATGAGTTTAAATTTCTCCTCAAAAAATTTTTTTAAGAAAGCTTATCGGTGCCAAAACAAAAGAACGAAATCAATAACTTGATGTATGCAGGGTTAAAAAGTGGAGTCCTAGTCTGTGAGCAATCCCTCTTCCTAACAACGAGCCAGAATTGCTTTGAGACCACTGGGTGGGACGTACTGGGTTTCAAGTACTGCAGCTACACGACAGGGTATTTCTGGCTTGACTTCCGTGGATGAGACATTCACAGTGAAAGGCTGAGGTTTAACTGATTCAATCTGAATACCACTCTTTGGAGACCTGCCTGCCCCCAGGCTGAAGACAGAACTTGAACCACTAGGAGACTCTCCTTCCCTTTGCTTGCTCTGAGCTTCATTTAGAGACCACAGCCTTTGAAGGTAGATGGCATACAAGCTATTAAAAGGCATTTTTTTTAGTTTCATTGTGGTAATCATTTCATAATGCATACGTATATCAAAACATCACATTGAACACCTTAAATATGTATAATTTTATATTTTTGAAAAATAAACTAAAAATTTAAACAATGGGTGAGCTCCCAGGCCGATCCCCTGTCCTCCAAAGCCCGCTCCAGGCTGCGTAGGTCCTTGGGGGCATAGGAGGGAGGCCGGGCAGATCAGGAGAGGCAGGCGGAAGGGGCCCTCCCAGACTGGAGGAGCAGGAAAGAAGAGGAGGGCGTTTGCCCTGCCCACTGGAGCCCAGGAAGCCTGCTGGGCTCCCAGGTGAGGTCCCCTGCCCTCTGAGACCAGGGATGGGGGGCACGCCTGGGCCCCTTTGCTCCTTGAGCTTAAGCCCCACTGCCCACAGCCCCCAGGGGCCTTTTCCAGCCCTGTGGGTCCTGAGCACTGACCCCGCCCACCACCCAAACCTTGCCCCTGCTTAGGCCCCGCCCTCCACAGCCAAGGCCTCCCCCCACCCCCTTTTTTTCTTTTCCCTCCTCCTCTTTTTTTTTTTTTTTTTACTATTGTGGTACTAATGTACCTTCCGGTTGTTGATTCATCTATATTTTTATTTTTATATTCTTCCTAACATATCTGTTGGTTTCCTAGTCTAATTTTATTTTATTTTATTTTATTTTTTTTTTTTTTTTTTTTTTTTTTTTTTTTTTTGTGGTATGCGGGCCTCTCACTGCTGTGGCCTCTCCCGTTGCGGAGCACAGGCTCCGGATGCGCAGGCTCAGCAGCCATGGCTCACGGGCCCAGCCGCTCCGCGGCATATGGGATCCTCCCAGACCGGGGCACGAACCCGTATCCCCTGCATCGGCAGGCGGACTCTCAACCACTGCGCCACCAGGGAGGCCCGTCTAATTTTATTTTTTACTTTGCTATTGTTTTATTGTTTTTTTTGTTTTTTTGTTTGTTTTTGCTGCCTCAGATGCCTTGCGGGATCTTGGTTCACGAGCCCCTTGTTGGGCCGAAGCTCCTGTGGTGGGAGCTCTGAGTCTGAACCACTGGACTAACAGAGAACCTCAGACCCCAGGGAATATTCATCAGAGTGAGGTCTCATGGAGGTCCTCATCTCAGCACCAAGACCCAGCCCTACCCAACAGCCTACAAGCCCCAGTGTTGGAAACCTCAGGCCCAACAACCAGTAAGACAGGAACACAGCCCCACTCATTAAAAAAAAAAAAAAAAAAGATGGCAAAAAAATATGTCACAGATGAAGGAGCAAGGTAAAAACCTACAAGACCAAATAAATGAAGAGGAAATAGGCAATCTACCTGAGAAAGAATTCAGAGTAATGATAGTAAAGATGATCCAGAATCTCTGAAACAGAACGGAGGCATGGATTGAGAAAATACAAGGAATGTTTAACAAAGATCTAGAAGAACTAAAGAACAAACAAACAGATATGAAGAACACAATAACTGAAATGAAAAATACACTAGAAAGAAACAATAACAGAATAACTGAAACAGAAGACAAATAAGTGAGCTGGAAGACAAAATGGTGGAAATAACTGCCGAGGAGCAGAATAAACAAAAAAGAATGAAAAGAATTGAAGACTATCTCAGAGACCTCTGGGACAACACTAAATGTGTCAACATTCGAATTATAGGGGTCCCAGAAGAAGAAGAGAAAAAGAAAGGGTCTGAGAAAATATTTGAAGACATTATAGTTGAAAACGTCCCTAACGTGGGAAAGGAAATAGTCACCCAAGTCCAGGAAGCACAGAAAGTCCCATACAGGATAAACCCTAGGAAAAACACACCAAGACACATATTAATCAAAATAACAAAAATTAAATTCAAAGAAAAAATATTAAAAGCAGCAAGGGAAAGACAAAAAATAACATACAAAGGAATCTCCATAAGGTTATCAGCTGATTTTTCAATGCAAACTCTGCAAGCCAGAAGGGAGTGGCAGGATATACTTAAAGTGATGAAAGAGAAAAACCTACAACCAAGATTACTTTACCCAGCAAGGATCTCATTCAGATTCGATGAAGGAGTCAAAAGCTTTTCAGACAAGCAAAAGCTAAGAGAATTCAGCACCACCAAACCAGCTTTACGAGAAATGCTAAAGAAACTTCTCTAAGCAGGAAACACAAGAGAAGAAAAAGACCCACAAAAACAACCCCAAAACAACTAAGAAAATGGTAGTAGGAACACACATATTGATAATAACCTTGAATGTAAATGGACTAAATGTCCCAACCAAAAGACACAGACTGGCTGAATGATTACAAAAACAAGACCCATCTATATGCTGTGTACAAGAGACCCACTTCAGACCTAGGGACACACACAGACTGAAAGTGAGGAGATGGAAAAAGACATTCCATGCAAATGGAAATCAAAAGAAAACTGGAATAGCAATAGTCATATCAGATAAAACAGACTTTAAAATAAAGACTGTTACAAGAGATAAGGAGGGACACTATATAATGATCAAAGGATCAACCCAAGAAGAAGATATAACAATTATAAATGTTTATGCACCCAACATAGGAGCACCTCAATACATAAGGCGAATGCTAACAACCATGAAAGAAGAAATCGACAGTAACACAATAATAGTAGGGGACTTTAACACCCCACTTACACCAACGGACAGATCATCCAAACAGAAAATAAATAAAGAAACATAAGCTTTAACTGACACAATAGACCAAATAGATCTAATTGATATTTATAGAACATTCCACCCAAAAGTGGTAGAATACACTTTCTTCTCAAGTGCACATGGAACATTCTCCAGGATAGATCACATCCTGGGTCACAAATCAAGCCTCGGAAAATTTAAGAAAATTGAAATCATATCAAGCATCTTTTCTGACCACAAGGCTATGAGACTGGAAATCAATTACAGGAAAAAAACTGTAAAAAAACACAAATACATGGAGGCTAAACAGTGCACTACTAAATAACCAAGAGATCACTGAAGAAATCAAAGAAGAAATTTTAAAATACATAGAAACAAATAACAACGAATCCATGACAACCCAAAACTGATGGGACACAGCAAAAGCAGTTCTAAGAGGGAAGTTTATAGCAATACAATCTCACCTCAAGAAACAAGAAAAGTCTCAAAGAAACAATCTAACCCTACACTTAAAACAACTAGAAAAAGAAGAACAAAGAAAACCCAAATTCAGTAGAAGGAAAGAAATCATAAAAATCAGAGCAGAGGGGCTTCCCTGGTGGCACAGTGGTTGAGAGTCCGCCTGCCGATGCAGGGGACACGGGTTCGTGCCCCGGTCCGGGAGGATCCCACGTGCCGCGGAGCGGCTGGGCCCGTGAGCCATGGCTGCTGAGCCTGCGCGTCTGGAGCCTGTGCTCCGCAACGGGAGAGGCCACAACAGTGAGAGGCCCGCGTACCACAAAAAAAACAAACAAAACAAAACAAAACAAAAAAGATCAGAGCAGAAATAAATGAAATAGAAATGAAGAAAACAATAGCAATGATCAATAAAACTAAAAGCTGGTTCTTTGAGAAGATAAAGCCAGACTCATCAAGAAAAAAAGGGAGAGGATGCAAATCAATCAAATTAGAAATGAAAACAGAGAAATCACACCTGACACTGCAGAAATACAAAGGATTATAAGAGACTACTACAAACAACTATATGCCAATAAAATGGACAACCACGAAGAAATGGACAAATTCTTGGAAAGGTACAACTTTCCAAGACTGAACCAGGAAGAATTAGAAAATATAAACAGACCTATCACAAGTGATGAAATTGAAACCGTAATTAAAAATCTTCCAACAAACAGAAGTCCAGGACCAGATGGCTTCACAGGTGAATTCTATCAAACATTTAGATAAGAGCTAACACCAATCCTTCTCAAACTCTTCCAAAAAATTGCAAAGGGAGAAACACTCCCAAATTCATTTTATGAAGCCACCATCACCCTGCTACCAAAACCAGAAAAGATATCACAAAAAAAGAAAATTATAGACCAATATCACTGATGAACATAGATGCAAAAATCCTGAACAAAATACTAGCAAACAGAATCAGCAGCACACTGTAAGGATCATACACCATGACCAAGTGGGATTTATCCCAGGGATGCAAGGATTCTTCAATATATGCAAATCAATCAATGTGATAAACCACATTAACAAATTAAGGAATAAAAACCATATGATCATCTCAATAGATGCAGAAAAAACTTCTGACAGGGCTTCCCTGGTGGAGCAGTGGTTGAGAGTCCGCCTGCCGATGCAGGGGACATGGGTTCGTGCCCCGGTCCAGGAAGATCCCACGTGCCGCGGAGCAGCTGGGTCCGTGAGGCATGGCCGCTGAGCCTGCGCGTCCGGAGCCTGTGCTCCGCAACGGGAGAGGCCACAACAGTGAGAGGCCCACGTACTGCAAAAAAAAAAAAAAAAAAAAAAAAAACCCCCAAAAAAACTTCTGACAAAATTCAACACCCATTTATGAAACAAACTCTCCAGAAAATGGGCATAGAGGGAACCTACCTCAAAATGATAAAGGCCATATATGACAAACCCACAGCAAGCATCATACTCAATGGTGAAAAACTGAAAGCATTTCCACTAAGATCAGGAACAAGACAAGGATGTCCATTCTCACCACTCTTATTCAACATAGTTTTGGAAGTCCTAGCCACAGCAATCAGAGGAGAAAAAGAAATAAAAGGAATACAAATTGGAAAAGAAGAAGTAAAACTGTACTGTTTACCTATGACATGATACTATACATAGAAAATCCTAAAGATGCCACCAGAAAACTACTAGAACTAAGCAATGAATTTGTAAAGTTGCAGGACACAAAATTAATGCACAGAAATCTCTAGCATTCCTATACACCAACAATGAAAAATCAGAAGGAGAAATTAAGGAAACACTCCCATTTACCACTGCAACAAAAAGAATAAAATACCTAGGAATAAACCTGCCTAAGGAGGCGAAAGACTTGTAGCCAGAAAACTATAAAACACTGATGAAAGAAATCAAAGATGACATAAACAGATGGAAAAATTTATCATGCTCTTGGATTGGAAGAATCAATATAGTGAAAATGACTATACTATACCCAAAGCAATCTACAGGTTCAATGCAATCCCTATCAAACTACCAATGGCATTCTTCACAGAATTAGAACAAAAAATTTTACAATTCGTACGGAAACACAAAAGGCCCCGAAGAGCCAAAGCAATTTTGAGAAAGAAAAAGGGAGCTGAAGGAATCAGGCTCCCCAACTTCAGACTATACCAGAAAGCTACAGCAATCAAGACAGTACAATATTAGCACAAAAACAGAAATAAAGATCAATGGTACAGGATAGAATGGCCAGAGATAAACCCACGCGCATATGGGCACCTAATTTACAACAAAGGAGGCAAGAACATACAGTGGAGAAAAGGGAATCCTCTTGCACTGTTGGTGAGAATGTAAATTGATACAGCCACTATGGAGAACAGTATGGAGGTTCCTTAAAAAACTAAAAATAGAACTACCATACGACCCAGCAATCCCACTACTGGGCACACACCCTGAGAAAACCATAATTCAAAAAGAGTCATGTTCCACAATGTTCACTGCAGCACTATTTACAATAGCCAGGACATGGAAGCAAACTAAGTGTCCATCGATAGATGAATGGATAAAGAAGATGTGGCACGTATATACAATGGAATATTACTGAGCCATAAAAAGAAACGAAATTGAGTTATTTGTAGTGAGGTGGATGGACCCGGAGTCTGTCATACAGAGTGAAGTAAGTCAGAAAGAGAAAAACAAATACCCTATGCCAACACACATATATGGAATCTAAAAAAAGATGGTATTGATGAACCTAGTTGCAGGGCAGGAATAAAGAGGTAGACATAGAAAATGGACTTGATGACATGGGGTGGGAGGGCGAAGCTGGGGAGAAGCAAGAGTAGCATCGACATAAATACGCTACCGGATGTAAAATACTTGGCTGGTGGGAAGCAGCCGCATAGCACAGGGAGATCAGCTCGGTGCTTTGTGATGACCTACACGGTGGGAAATGGAGAATGGGAGGGAGGCTCAAGAGGGAGGGGATATGGGGACATATGTATGCATATGGCTGATTCGCTTTGTTGTGCAACAGAAACTAACACAGTACTGTGAAGCAATTCTACTCCAATAAAGATCTATTTTTAAAAAAATTTAAATAATGGGCATGTTTCACAGGATTTACAGTGTCAATCATACAGAAAACATAGCGCTTCAAACTTTATCTCCTATAAAACCCAATATATCCCACTTTAAAATAAAACAAGCATGTTGAGGGTGAAAAGGAAACCACAAAAATAAGCAGTCATCTAATGTCATGACCAACAATTCCCAACAGTGCATATCATCAGTACACCATTGCCACCAGAACAACGTTTGGCCACTGTCTGGTCCAGCTCTCTGAGTTCACACTGTAGCAGGCGGAGGCACAGAACAGCCAAGTTGCCTTGTTCAGTGACCCATGATCAGTTACCGGGCACCACCAGTTTAAGATGCCACACCTCCACTACTTGGGCTTAGTCCTTATACTATATACCACGCTGGCCTTAAAATGCCACAGTTTTGCACTTTGTTTATAGACACAAACATGAACTGAAAAGCTTTGCAGGAAAGCCATCTCTGCAATCCCTGTAAGACTCACTAATTTTCCCCATCCCTAAATGGCTTCCAAACAATCGACATTTTCTATATTTAGCTTATCTCAGTAACAAAGTTAAACATGCCCAGTGTTTAAAAATAGATCTTCAGTGGTTATCTAGAGAAAGTAAGATAAGTAATGAATTCTGGCGGGCAAAACAGATGGACGAAATGTGAAAGGAACAAAATCTTAACTCCTAGCCATTGAAGGGAAAATAATAAATACATAGTTCATACTTATTAAAGTTTATTTTTCAGTATGCATATCACTGAAATAAAAGCTATTTCCAATTAAGATGTGAAAGAAGATGGTAAGCCTCTGACATAACATAATTTAGGATCTCAAAGTGGATATTTGGATTGATTGCCTCTTAAGTTGTTTCTTTTTTATTTGTCATTGTCACTTGTTTGGAATTCAACAGAAATAAAAAGTTACAAAGAATAGCCCTTCATATTTAAAAATTTACAAGCTCTAAAAGCAAAGTAAGTGAAATGATGAACTGCAAATCTTATTGCAATAGACGCAAATTATTAAGTACTTCAAATAAATGTTGATCATCCAAAGAAAGGAATGCATGATTACAATGTTTATGTACCACATATATGCAGTTTTTAAGGCCCTTCACTTAATTTATTTCCCAGGCTTCAAAGAAAAAGCATTTCATTCCAACTTAAAATTATCACACTTCTTCTGTTCATTGAAGTGAAAAGGTTATTTGCTTTTAAATTTACTAACATGGAGGGCAAGTAAAAGTTTTCATTTAAGAGTACAGATTCTCAAAATACTTAAGACAGTTACTACTATCTTACTAACAATTATATAATTAATAAGATACCTGTAGTGTTTTCCGAATTTAAAGTTTCATAATAACTTACAAAATGCCCCCACAAATAAATGACTAAACGACTCTCTGATGACCTAAGAGCCCCCTGCGCTCTCTCACTGTAGTCGTCTTAGATCAGCTTTTCTGCTTGTTTACCTCCTCACGAAGCCCTCCTGCCTTCTAACCCAGACCCCAGAATTCATCTCTCCCCCTTTTGCGTGACAACGAAGCCGGTCACGCTGTGCATCCCTATTTCCGACTCACATCACATCCCCCTCAAGGCCCACAGGCTCCTCAGGGGCACGGACTGCATCCTTGTTCTAGCCAGAGCCCAGCACTCAGATGCTTTTCAACCAATGTTCACTGAATCAAGAAGGTGCACGTGGGCTTCCCTGGTGGCGCAGTGGTTGGGAGTCCGCCTGCCGATGCAGGGGACACGGGTTCGTGCCCCGGTCTGGGAAGATCCCACATGCCGCGGAGCGGCTGGGCCCGTGAGCCATGGCTGCTGAGCCTGCGCGTCCGGAGCCTGTGCTCCGCAACGGGAGAGGCCACAACAGTGAGAGGCCCGCGTACTGCAAAAAAAAAAAGAAAAAAAAAAAAAAAGCTGCACGTTTATTTTTCACAAGTGGATAAAGCTATACCTCATTTTCAACAGTAAAGAGGCGGGGAATAAACAAATACTTTAAATGCACCAGTGACTTTTTAAAGGCATCATTCTGTGAATCTTCTAGTACACGGATTTCAAATTACAATCACTTTTCAGCAGGTAATTTGTTCCTTCAAACAAGGCATGTGAAAAACATGGCTTTTTGGTTCTTCCTCATTCTCTAAGTAATTTTAAGTCATCATAATTGTTCAAGTCGGGGTTCCTCCATTTTTAAAACACTCATGTAAAGTCCCTCTAGAGAAAAATAACAATGTTCTCTCTTCATTTTATTAATTCAGTAAAA
Organism: Hyperoodon ampullatus; assembly: GCF_949752795.1. NCBI lineage: Eukaryota > Metazoa > Chordata > Mammalia > Artiodactyla > Ziphiidae > Hyperoodon > Hyperoodon ampullatus. The sequence goes on from NC_136933.1 coordinate 30,161,352, forward strand.
ATGCTCTTTGAATGATTATCTTCAATGCGACTGACACACTAGTTACAATTCGGCTTTAGTCAAACAAGCTTGTTTATCTTGCACAAAGCGCCTTTCAGAAGACTTGGATTTAAATGTAGACACTGTCCTCTCACCTGGATCTCATCTTCACCTTGTTTTGAATTTGCTCCATGATTTGATAAACTACTTGAAGACTCCCTCTCTTGTATCCTGAAAAAAGGTGGTAAAATGGAATCTAAAGTAATCACATGTCTAACACAGTGGACTACCTAACCAACACCACCATGGGTACATAAGGGACAGCATTCTTCCTCTTCAAAAACAGAAAAATAAAAACTGAGATATTATTTATCTCAATAATATTCATTTCCTTTCCACATGCACACTGAAATGTCATTTTTTAAAAAAACTTCTTTCGCTGTCCTTAGATACAGATGATGCTGTAGACGGGGATCAGAACACGCCGCCCCAAAACATGCTGCTTTGACATGAGGATTATTTTGAGCTGAGGGCCACTGAGAAGCAGCACGCACAGCCCTCTGCCCTCCCCTTTTCCGCCTGAAGGAGGCCTAAACTTCCTTTTGTACAGGTGACATTAAAAACACTCGTAAAGGTGTTCCTTCCTAGAGGACCAGGAAGGTCAGAGACAGCACCGAGATGAGTCAGCAAACCTTACTTAACAGTCCTTATCTACCATACATTTCCTAGGGACCTTCCCACAGTTTACCAGCCCTAGGAGCCCAAACCCACCTTTCCCACACCTAGCTGTGCCTCCACAGGTTACTGCCTTGGGCTGACTCTAACTGCCTCTTTTAGTTTCCCCTTCTTATCTGAGAGGGGCCGGTAAAAACCCTAGCGTGTAAAATATTAAACTACGTGTAACGTATCAACGCCCGTTAAATCTGTGTGCCTCTTCTGCGGATCTGGCCTCGTCGGTTTGATCTGCGAGCCCAGCTACAGGCAGCTCAGTCTCCTCTGTGCACAGCACACCAGTCACTAAGGGCCCGGGCAGAAACACTGGGTTTAAACCGAGCCTCGGACCTGAGCAGTAGCCCATCGCCTTACCAACTACGTGAACTGCAGCACAAGTCCCTAACCTCCCCATGCCTATTTTTCCTTACCTGTAGAGTGAATGGAATAATGGTAACTGCTCACCACAGGTGTGGTGAGATAAACGAGACCATGTAAGCTACCTGCCACAACTCCTGGATCATAGGAACTGTCCCCCAAAATGTTAGCTGTTGCTCTAATTATTATTATTATCCAACAAAGTCAGATCGTTTACTCAAAATCGTGTTAAATGATGAATGGATAGGAGAAACACCTATATAATTTCTCTTCCTTAAAAAAAGGTCTCTGATTACGTACAAATGCAGCCATAAAGAACTGCAGCATAAATAAGTTTGCAGATATAATTTACACTCTATGACGTTTATAATTATTTGAAATGATTTTTAAATGTATTTCTGTGTCAATGAAATATATCATTTCAAGATCAAGTACAAGACTTCTATCGTAATACACACAAAACTAAGGTCTTTTTCTGCCCAATTTGAAACCTTTCCCTGAATAGGAAAAGTATGACACCCCTCCGAAACAATGTTAAAATATAAACATAGTCATTTGTCTAATAATCAGTACACAAAAATAATTATTATGCAACATTTAAATGGAACCTTACAAATCACAAACCTCTTTTTATACATTCGTCATATCTGTCTCTCTGTACTGTCCTCATTTACAGGGTGTGTTTTTCCTGAGCATCTATGATGTCACTGAGCTCAGCAGTTTCACATATTATCTCATTTAGTCTTCACAAAATAACATGACAATAGTATTCCATTTAATAATGAGAATGCTGAGTTGAAAAGTTGATTTATTCAAGCTGACAGAGAATAGCAAAGAACTAGGAATTACACCCAGGTTTCTCACCCAAGATCCAAAAATCTTTTGACTACAACAAAATTATTATCTGCAAAAGTTCCAAATAAAAAATGTCAAATGAGGCTTCCCATAAATTAGAAGCTTGTGTAATTCTTTCACTTTGAACATTAACCACAAGGAGATAAGAAACTCGAGAAAAACTGACATAAAATACTTTCCTACAGAAAAATACAAATTATGAGAGCAAAGCAACATGTAACCACACGAAGAGCTGGCATTCAGTGCATCGCATCTAACGTGGAAGAATCATTGCCTTATATTCACACACCTCCCCTCAGTTAAGCAACCACTTGCATTCAGTTGTAGTACTCCTGTACTTCCTCAGCTCTTTGCTCATTTTGTCATTTTCTAACATCTCATTATACCTTCAGTTTAAAAAAAAAAAAAAAAAAAAAAAAAAAAGAAAGGGTACTTCCCTGGTGGCGCAATGGTTAAGACTCAGCGCGCCCAATGCCGGGGGCCCGGGGTTCGATCCCTGGCTAGGGAACTAGATCCCACATGCATGCCGCAACTAAGGAGCCCATGTGCCGCAACTAAGGAGCTCCACAAGCCACAACTAAAGGGGCCCACGAGCCGCAACTAAAGGAACCCACCTGCCGCAACTAAGACCTGGCACAACCAAATAAATAAATAAATAAATAAATAAATAAATATTAAAAAAAAAAAAAACCTGACCTCTTTCTAACTGCTAAATTGTGTGCTGAGAGTAGAGACTAATTTATCAATGGAAACGCTAGTGCCTCACATGTGGTTAGCACTTAACATAACTCCCCTTTCCAGGTACCACCCGCCTCATTTCTTTCTGCTTCCAATTATCACTTACACTTACACACACATACAGCCCTCTAAATCCCCTGCAACACTTGCTTATTTGGGGTTTTCACTGCTAGTCCATGCAAAGAAGCAGAGGAAACAAAATAAACCTTACAGAATTGCTTATCTTTAAAAATTGCAAAAAGTACAGGTTTTTACTGACAAGTAAACAAAGGCTTCTCTGCACTGCTAGCTGTTCCAGAATCCCCTCTTTGATAAGGTCTCTGACCTTATTCTCAGTCTTACTTCCATGGGTAGAGCGCATGTTTTCTCCCCCATCTATTAAGTAAAGAAAGCAAATTGCCTCACTCCACCTGTTGACCCTGTTAGATCAAAACTTGTCAACTAGAGGGCCAGTCAAGAGCCCCCATGCCTTAAACGTGAGATTCTCATCCACATTTCCACCGAAACGCAGATCACTGTTCCCTGCAGAGTGCGCTGCCCTTTTGTGAAAAGGGCACAATCAAGTCAAGTCACTCTCCACTTTACTGCCACCTCCATGGGGCTACAATCTTGTAAAGGGGATAATATATATATATTAAAATATGCTAATGCTATGTTAATGTTATCCTGACATGGGGATGGGGTGAGATCATGACAGATGAGGAAAAGTTGCCCGAGTTGGAAGGAAGTGTACAGAGAAGAGGAGTCCAAAAGCACATGCACTGGTCATTTAGGGGAGGGACTGGTGAGGAAGCAGTAGTTGGGCTACAGTGAGATCAATGGATGGGAAAGCTGCCAGGGCAGAATTCAGCCAGCCTTGAATGCCGTGCTCAGGAGTCTTCATCGTCATTCAGTTACCAGCTGAGAACCTCTTTTCCCTTAACACACCGTGCGACTCCTGCTTGAAGTAAAAACTCACAGCGGTTCGTAACAATTGATATGGCCTTGAATCACCCAGCAGTCACATTCCCTTTGTAGCACAAAGCTCATAAACACAAGAACTCCACTTTCAGTATTATCCTCTCCTGTAACTGTTTGCCAGTGTTTCTCCTAGAAGGCACACCTTGAGAGTGGGGCTGTTCTCTCAACAAATATAACCACACCACCTAGCAAAGCATCTTTGGAAAATGGACCCTGAAGCTAGACTGCCTTGGACTAAATCCTGGCTTGACCATTGCAAGTGTGAACTCTGTGTGCCTTAGTTCTCTAATCTGTAAAATGGGGAAAACAGGGCCTATCTGGTAAGGCTGAGATGACCCACATAAGACACCAGTACCTGGCACACAGTCGGCGCTCACTAAATGCTAGGTGTGCTGCTAACACAGTCCTCTCCTTTCCACTCCGTATCCAGTTACAAAGCCCCATCAGCTACCTTCAAATACTTCCGGGATTCTTTGCTTTCTCTCCGTGCCCACTCTTCCCACGACTCGGACCATAATCTCTCACCTAGATTACTACAACACTTCCCAAACTGGCCCTTTTCAGAGCTCAGCGCATATGTGACTTGCTCAGGGACATTTCCCCAAACCCCCAACCTCTACGCACTAGGTTAACAAAGTCACCGAGTACAGTGCATTTTAACTTTCTTCTTATTTTTTGTGTCCCACTAGAATGTGAGTTCCATGAGGGCAGGGACCTTGTCTATGTTTTTCTTCATTCCATCCCATATAGTCCAGCACAGGACCTGGAATTCAGGGCACACTCCAATATCAGATGAATGAATAAAGAGCGGGTTCTGAGACGTTACTACTTAGTTTTGGATTGTCTAACTACTAATATTAACCTCTGTTTAAAAAACCATAATAAGGTTTCTGGTGGCGCAGTGGTTGGGAGTCCGCCTGCCGATGCAGGGGACACAGGTTCGTGCCCCTGTCCGGGAAGATCCCACATGCCGCGGAGCGGCTGGGCCCGTGAGCCATGGCCGCTGAGCCTGCGCGTCCGGGGCCTGTGCTCCGCAACGGGAGAGGCCACAACAGTGAGAGGCCCGCATACCTCAAGAAGAAAAGAAAAAAAAAAAAAAACCATAATAAAATGAGAAAATATTAAAGGAAAAATTAGCTTATAATTCCATTTAAGAAGAGCCCACTCTCAGTGTATTCAGTTCTACAAAATTAGACAAATTTACGAAAGAGGGAAAGTAAATTGTGTATAGAGTCATATTTTCTTTTGCTTTTCATAACAATGGCACAGAGGTGTCCCCATAGGTTATGGTATATTTAGGTTACTATAAAACCCATCCAAGAAGTTAATTTAATGGAGAAGTCTTCCCACAATGCATACATTTATATAAAAGCTCTTGGCAGAAATCCAAAGTTACACACCAAACTGTTGCAGGCCTAGGAAAGGTGTGTGCAGGTAAGGGGAACTTTAACTTTCTCAAAATATTTTTGCAGTTTGAATATTTTATTGTACCTGTGAGTCATAACAGAAAAATAAGGTATTTTAAAAAAATGTGCACAAATGCAAACTAAAATAACTGTCTTGCTCACAGTTCAGGATTTATATTTATAGAAAGTATAAAAACAAGGTTCGGGCTTCCCTGGTGGCGCAGTGGTTGAGAGTCCGCCTGCCGATGCAGGGGAAACGGGTTCGTGCCCCGGTCTGGGAAGATCCCACATGCCGCGGAGCGGCTGGGCCCGTGAGCCATGGCCGCTGGGCCTGTGCGTCCGGAGCCTGTGCGTCCGGAGCCTGTGCTCCGCAACGGGAGAGGCCACAACAGTGAGAGGCCCACATACCACAAAAAAAAAAAAAAAAACAAAAAAAAACAAACAAGGTTCAAATTACATTTCTCTAAGATTTTCTTATAAGTCTATTCCCTGGCCAGACTTAAATTGTGTTAGACTGGAATCATATCTGATTGAGAAATGTTTAATTTCCTCTTAAAGGTTTGTGTCATTCTACTTAAGCAAACCCAGAAGCACATCCAGATCTTCCTGGCTCTGTTACTCCCAGCTAAACTGTAGGAAGGTCTTTAAAGGTCTTAACATGAATGATAAATAAGTAGAGAAAAAAAAAATTAAGGATACAAGCAACAACTTACATTCTATCTAGAACTACTGATATTTGAGGAGAATCTGGGCAACATTTTAGCAGAAATGCAGAAAGAATCCAGACTTGAAAAAAAAAGTGTTGGACTTGTGAGGTCCCTTCTCTGATTCTAAATATCTCTGATTCTAAATAAACATGTTTCATTCAAATACAATAGTTTAGCTGCTTTTACAACAAGATACAGAATACAAATTTAATTCATTAAGAGTTTAGGACTATTTTTGAGGCCACAGTGCTACCAAAAGAAAGAACTAGTTATAAATGGCCTCTAGACACAAAGGCCTTGAGGGTTTCTGAGGAAATTGAAACAATCTTTCAAGTAAATGTATGAATTATTAGAGAAGTTAAGGGCATTCTAGCTGAACACATTATATATATAAAACGTTAAAATCTTAGACTTAAATTATATGTTTTTCTTCCAGTGTTATTTGAACTAATTTATACTTGAAGCACGTCAGCTGAAAAACTAAATTTATTTTATATCAAGTTTTACTTTTGATTGTTATAATGTATCATGTTAGCACTTGGGGAAGTGGGGATTAGCAGACAGAAGCCATCAGTGTAAAATATATTTTAAAGTACTGATTTCAGCAGGAAGAAAATGGTGACTAAAATATTTAGAGGGTGTTAATGACGAGGCATGTTGCATATGCCTAGAAATAAATATCACTAGATATTCTGGCCTGCAAATATCAATGATCAGTTTTTGGTGTATTCCAGTAGAAGGAGGGGAAAGAGCAACAAAAAAACATTTTTTTAATTAACAAAGAAAAATGAATTCTGACATTTAGAAGATTATAACTGAATACTGGTTCTTCATGTATTTATAAAAGGATGTCTGATGGCCCTCAATTATAATTCAAAATTTTATTTCACGCAGGTCCCTTGATGAAGTTTGTTAGGAATCCTAGAACTGAGTGTCCGTTGATCATCATCAGATTAAACTTTTTAAAAACCATGTGCTGAGAACTCAAACAATAAATTGGAGGTCTATACTGAACAAATATAAGGTAAGATATACAATTTGAGAAATACTGTGAAATTTTACAGTCATTTTTTTAAAATAAGAAACTTGGTAAACACAAATTACTTCAATGGTATATGGTACATTGCATGGGACATATTATATGCTTTTAACGAAAATTTAAAAACCCGCCGTAGGTAGAATTACTTTTCTAAGAGGTAAATGACTGTCGTATATTCTGATCCTGTATCCTAGCCCAGGCCAGTTGTCATATGATGTGAAATTAAATACTTATCATGATAAAACCATACATTTAGACAAATGTGGTGAGGTAAGAACAGAGTGGGGAAATGACTGGTCTGAATTAGTGAAAATTTTAAATGTGGCCCATTGAAAAAGTCTATTATCGGGAAACCAGTATCTGGAAAAGCGATCTTCCTTTCTTTCCTAGGAAACACTTATAGATACTGATTTAAACACAGTCCCTGGCTTCTAGTTCCCTTCCCCCAAACCTCCAACTGGGGCAAACTCATAGAGTCATCAGGAATCAACAGCAATGCAACTACAAATTCAAAATAGTAGCTGGTGGACAAAAGGGTGAAAGCTGCTACTCTAGGGGAAAAAAAAAAAAAAAAAGACAAAAAGACAAAATAATGCCATCCCATTCACTCCAACCCATCCTCACCAAGAAAAGAAAAGAAGAGGACTAACTGAATATAAGGAAAACCAAGAATTAAGCTCTCTCCTTTTTTTTTTTTTTTTCCAGATTGGGGAACAGAAGGAAAACACAACTGTTATTTCTGTGTAGGAGACTTCAAATAATTAAATGGAGTTAAAAGGGCCTTCTACTTTTGTTTGTTTTACAAATTTAATCTACAAATCCAATCTCTACAGAGAAAGAAAATAACAGAAAGTAAGCAGACAAAAGATTAGCCACACATGTAAGCCTAGTCAAAGTTGGCAAGAATTTTATCTCCGGTAAGGCTTCTACAGTAACACATGGATTAATTTCCTTGCCCAGCTTTCACTTGTACTGCGGAAGAATGCAAAACAAAGTTGTACTTCTCGCCCAAACAGTAACATCAATCTGTTTCAAGAAAAGGTCTCCGATTTTTAGAAGCGCACTGTTGACTTCCACCATTACCATCTTCTTAGACCAAACGCCAGAAGCTGTCAACTGCTTGCCCTATTTAAACGTTCATCTGCACCTACTTCTCCCAGCACCAAGACAGACAGTTGCAAGAGAGGGGGAGGGCGGGCGGTGGATCCCGCTTGGGGCCGCAGAGCAGCGTTACCGCAGATACCTAGTAATCCTGGAGTACCCGCAAGGAAGCACCTGGCCAAACCCTAAGCGAGAACTTGAAACTGCCCCCACGGTGGGAGGACGGCGTCATGGCACGTGTTCCCGGAGCCGGATCTGCCCGCCAGGGCGGAGCGAGCCTACGCTAGCTGGACAGACGCTGGGTGGGTGGCAGCTGGGGGATGCGCCTGCGACCCCCCCAGGGCCCCAGACACAGGGAGGGGCTGCAGGTGCTGCGGGCGGGCCCGGAGGGCGGGCGGGGCCTCACCTGCACGCCGGTGCAGTTCTCGAAGAAGAAGACCACCATGCTCTGATAGATGCAGTAGAGCCGATCGTCCACCGCCTGGTAGAAGCGCGAGGGCAGGAAGGCGGAGAGCAGCCGCCAGGCCCCCCAGGCCAGCACGTAGGTGGGAGCCGTGCCCAGGAGCACGGCGGCCGGCAGCACGCAGCACATCGAGTACATGTGGAGCACCAGGGACAGCAGCATCTTTCCGGCTCCGCACGCGGAAGGCTCCGCCGGCTCTTCCCCGCCCCGCCGCCGCCGGCCGCCCGGCGGCCCTCAATCGGCGGCCAATCACCGGGCTGGGCCGGGCCCCGCCGCCGCCCCCTCACCTAGCTGGGCCGCCGGCCGCCCCTGAGACGCCCAGCCCGCGCCGGATCCGGCCTCCGCCCCCAGCCGCATGGGCCGCGCCGCCGCTGGACGGTGGGCGGGCTGGCGAGTGAGGGGCCCGGCGCGCTGCTCCCGGCCGCGGGACAAGGGGAAGCCGCGGCCCTCGGGGGCTCGAGAGCTCACTATCACTCACACCCCATGACCCTAGCCCGTCACCCTATGCCCCTGCCGGGGGCGGGGCTCCGCGCCAACAACACGACTCCTGATTGGCCTCCCGTTACCATAGTCCCCCACCGGGGGGCGGGGCTCAGCAGCAAGAACTCATCTCCCGATTGGTCAAGTGCTGCTGACAGTTGACACGCTACTGCCGTCCGGACGCGTGGACTGCCCGCTCTGGCTACTGCGCATGCTCCAAAGCTTGCTTTTCCCCCACCCCCCCAAGGAAAGCAGCGACTTCCGGGCGGAGCTGGTTGAAGGTGGGTGTCGGCCGAGGAGGGACCCGGGTGGCCTTGTGCCCCTTGGTCCGGCTCTGGGCGCAGATTGGCTTGAGGGAACGCCCCACCTCCTGCTTGCACACGTGAGGGCCCCTGGACCCCGGGATGCACCCTTAAGCCGGGATGTCCCCTTCCGAGGGGTGCACCGGTGACCTGCGGTACCTCGCAGGTGCTGCAGACCTTGGCTTCGGGCGTCTAAGAGGACTCCTGCAGGCAACAGAGACTTGTCAGGCCTGCTGTGGGAAGGCCCGCAGTAACAGCAGTGCGATAAGCGCTGTCAAGGCGTCAGCCCTGGGTCATCGGGCCAGGCTCACCTTCCTCTTCACGGTGGCTCTCACCCCCTCCGCCTTCCTGGCTTCCTCCTCTTCTCCCAGCCGGGTGCACAGGACCCGCCCTCCTGCCCATCACTCGCCCACCAGCATGTTTCTGAGTCAGGCCCCTGCCTTCCCATCACTACAAGTTTACGCACAGCTGGACAGCCTTTTTACAAGGTTCTTGACACACTGTTTTATTTTATCAGGCCTTATCAAATTCACTTGCTTCACTTCCCCAGGCCTGGCTCTTTAACTTCTTTCTGATAGTTTATGATGAGCCTCAGTTTTTGAGTAGTTCTTGAAGGTACTTGAGTGCACATGTGGGCTAAAGTACTAACATACTTCTGTGACCTTCACAAAAATCTAGGAAATCAGGGCAGCCGTTTTATTGGTGTAAAAACAGACTCTGAGGCCTTCTGAATCCTACTGCCCTTTGGCTACAGTGAGTGTGGTTTACTGTGTAATCCTTTCCAGGGATAGTTGCACTTCAGAAGAATGCCGAATGCTTTAAGTGAAAAAAAAATTTTTTTTCTTGCCTGAATGCAAGCCTGTGGTGTAGCTTTATGCAGGAAGGCATTTTAGCGGAAAATTCTAATCAGGGCCAGGACGGTGGCTACTTGATTTGACTATCTCTACATGATTGACATCATGTAACGTGATTGGTAAATGGTGACCTTGAGGGACAAATCCAGGTGAATAGAGATTGCTCAAGGAACAATTATTTGGACAGGTATATTGCCAACAGGAAGCATTAAACACTAAAAAGATTTTCAACGCGGTTTCCCCTCTTTCTGTGGAAAGTAATGCCCTGTGAGAACTAGACTCATTCCGGAGGGAAAAAGTCATGGGTATGGATACTGTGCACAGCCAATGGGGCTCACGCTTCCTTTAACTAACTGAGACCAGATATCCCTACAATTAGGAAAATGTATGAAGAGATAAAGCTGGTTCAGTGTTAATGTTACAATCTGTACACATGCAGTCAGTAAATGCTGTGATATGTAAGTATGTTACTTCCTGTGAATTACCCCCATATTACTGTTAGTCACCTGGTTGTAGAGTTTTGTGCCAGGTTCTGACATGGGGACACTGAGAACGTGAGCCTCTCTGGTCCCCTGTTTATATCCAAACCCAGCCCGACACACTCACTTATCCCCTGTGCTTTTCAGCCTCCTCTCTCCCTGCTGGTCACAGATTTACCCGCCTTTCTGCCTTCCCCTCTCTTAAGCTGTACTCAGCGCACACCCTCTGCCTCTAATTCCTTACGGTGTACATTTTTTAACCCCTTGCAGTCTGACTTCCTTTTCCACCACTCTACTGAAACGGTTCCTTGTAAAGAGCGCGTCTAACCCAGCCTGCATACAGTGGCTCTGGGATACAACACTGAAAAGACTGATTGCATTTAGCAGGGACTTAGGTGTGGGGTGAGCTTTACGTAAAGGGGGATATTCAGGATACTATGGGGACGTATACCAAAGAGATCTCATTTAGTCGGGGCACATAGAAGGCTTCTCAGGTAGAGAGAGATTTGAGATGAAGTTTGAGGGTGGAGTTAGGTGAGATCTAGAGAAGGGAAGGAAGACGAAGAGCCTTCCAAGTGAGGACAGTGAGTCTCGAGGACTGAAGCGAAGAGCCCCCAGTTTCTCAAGGCTGAAGAGACCCGTGTGCAGCATGGTAATGAGCCGCTCTTCTCTTTTTTTAATTCAGATGCCCCCTAGAAGTATGCTGTGTATTTCCCTCACACATTTGTAAGTTAATATCTAAAACTATTTTTATCATAAGTTTAATTAGTTACAAAAGAAATAAGTTCTGATGAGTTGTAAGTGAAATTTTAAAATTAATTACAAAATTAAAAACTAGTTAAAATAAAATTACAGAAATCTTTTAAGTGGACCCCATGGGTTATAAATACCGTAGTGATTTAATACCACCATTCTCCATGTAAAAAAGATTTTTACCAATTAGAATTTTACATTGATCCTTTGTCTCCTTGAAAACATTTTCATTCCACTTCTGCCACATAATTTTATCTTAACGGAATATATTCTATGCTTCCAAGTCTTTATTGATCAGACTATGTCATCAGGGTCCTAAGAGTTAAAATTTCTTCTGGATTGAGCTATGACTGTTGTTAGCAATATACAATTTAATCAATGTATATCACAAAATCTGATAATTATTGTAAATAAAGGTAAAGTTTGATTGGAAATGCTTGTCTTAATGGTACCTTAATTAAAAGAAATTGGCGAATTCTCCTCTGGTGTCCTAAAGTTATTACCTTTCCCACCTCACTGCAGAACAGTGTGGTAAGGTTGGCTGGGGAGCCAGTGGGCAGGACGGTTGTGAAACGCAAGGCGGTCTGTACTCCGGGAATCTTCTCAGGCACATCAAATGGACAGATACTTCGGAATCAAGAAATCTACTTAAATGAACAGTCAGTAGCAGAGTGGTTACATGAATACACAAAGATGACACATGAAATGTTATGCAGCAGTTAGAAAAAGACCAAGTAGACCCAAATGTACCCAAATGATCTGCACATTAGGTGCAAAAAGCAAGTTGCTGGATAATACATGCACTACTCCCCCATTTCTGTAAAAAATAAAACAATATATTTCTAGATGCAAATGTCTAAAAACTGACGATGGTGGTTTTCTCAGGGGAGCGGAAGTAAGATTAGATGAAGTTCAGCTGGACTTCCTGTATTGTTTCAAGTTTTTACAAAGAAATATTGATTCAACAAATATGTATCCAGTGTTCCATATCCCACTTCATGCTGGGTGTCAGAGGTGAAGAGAGAGAACAGATAAAGGCCCTGAGGCCATGACCCTTGCGGCCTGGGGTGGGGCAGTGGGATTAATTTATTTCAGAGGCGAATAAAAATAAAGGAGAAAAATAAGAGATGACTTTTGCAGGAGATAACTAGAAGGTGGGATCCACGGGAGTCTTGACCTTGGTGATAAGGAGGGCAGGGAGGGTGAAGGCTTGAGTAACCGGGTGGCATCTGCTTTCACCTACGAGGAGTGGAAACAGGTTCTGCGGAGCATAGAGCTTCCTCAGCCCGTGCTGCGGAGAGCACTTCAAGGAAAAGAACGCAAGTGTACAAATACACAATTGGATTTGAACATGGATATTTATTTAGAATGAGAAAGATAATTTTTAAGTATATAAATTTTTACAAGCTGACATCACAAAAATAAAATATTCAGAAAAATAACTTATTATGTAACTGTATCACAGATCAGTGATAAAGTATGCCTTTCTTTTGATTGTGAAAACCATTTTGCATTTTCTCTGCAGAATAGTAATTGCCTTTCTAGTATGATAAACGTAAACTTGGTTTTTATCATTCATCGTCAGGATGCATGATACTCAACCTCACACTGTGACGTTAGTACCTTTTCAGTAAAACTAGGTTTATTTCGTGAAGAGGGGGAGGCGCGAAGGAGAAGAATATCGTGGGAACTTGACAAACGCATTGGAAAATTCATGTAGGGAAACAACTCAAAAATCTTTGCAGAGGAGGACCACTGAGCATGGCCATCCCGAGACGTCCGTGTCATTTCTGGAACCCGTGAATACGTGAATTTGCTCGGCAAAGGAGAATTCTGGGCACAGATGGATTTGGGATTGCCAGTGCACGACCTTACGGAGCGAATCCCGGGTTATCCAGGTGGGCCCAATGTAGTCACGAGGGGCCTTAAAAGTGGGAGGGGCAGTTCAGGAGCTCGGAGCAACGTGCTGGGGGCAGGGCTCGCCCGCCCTCGCTGGCTTCCTAGACGGAGGAAGGGGGCCGGGGAGGGAAGGCGGGCTCCAGAGCCTGGAAGGGACGCGGGTGCGGACGGTTCCCCGGAGCCCCAGGAGGACACAGCCCTGCTCGGTGCCTTGCCGACTCCAGTGACACCTGCTTTGAGCTTCTGACCTCAAAACCGTAAGATAAGTTGGTTTTATTTAAGTTTCTAAGTAGGTGGTGATTTTTGATAGCAACAATAGGAAGGGGGTGCACCGGGGGAGGGATTTTTCCGGTGGGTACCGGCACCTAGTGTAACGCTACAGTCATAGTGTCTTGCTATTGAGGAAGCGGACGGCTCAGCGGGGCCAAAGGACGAGTCTGGAGACACAGGTGCTGCTGTGTATGTGTGTTTTGTATTGTGTCTCATGAAAGTGGCATTTAAAATCTGAGGGAAAAGAATGAATTAGTCAAAAAATGCTATACCTCTGTACATTTGGGGAAAATGTTTATATAAACAAACTCGACAACCTACACCCAAATAAAAGCCAGACGGGAGGATTTAAACATAAAAATTCATCTAAAAAGTAAAAAAACGGGCTTCCCTGGTGGCGCAGTGGTTAAGAAGCCGCCTGCCAATGCGGGGGACACGGGTTCGAGCCCTGGACTGGGGAGATCCCCCATGCCGCGGAGCAGCTAAGCCCGTGCGCCCCAGCTACTGAGCCTGTGCTCTAGAGCCCACGAGCCACAGCTACTGAAGCCCACGCGCCTAGAGCCCGTGCTCCGCAACAGGAGAAGCCACCGCAATGAGAAGCCCACGCACCGCAACGAACAGTAGCCCCCGCTCGCTGCAACCAGAGAAAGCCCTCGCGCAGCGACGAAGACCCAACGCAGCCAAAAATAAATAAATAAAAAGTAAAAATAAAAAGTAAAAAACATACTAGAAAAGATACAGGGTAATCGTTTTATAAACTTCACGTGGAGGAGATTTTACTTGGCCTGATACTAAGACAAAGTATTGAGTCTCACGTGATCTTGGCGTCTCCACGGAGCAATCTGACAGCAGAATTGAATACACCTGTGTCTCTCTGAAAAACCACGAACGTTCACCCTGAATGCTGTGAGGTCTTAGCGTCTCTGAGGGCCTTGGAACACCCACATTGATCCTACCTGAACTCAGGTGTGGAATGTAATTAAAGAAAGCTGTAACATGATCAGCTGTACTGTAAACTGACTACCGTTAAGTGGGAACAGCAGGGTGCTATCTGAGTGTAGAAGCAAAGGGAAGCTTATCTCGGTGTGAAGGAACGGAACCACGGGAACAAGAGTACCTTCTCTTCACTAACAACTTAGAATGTAGCCCAGTACCGCCTGTATTTGTTCAGCCTCCATTCGAGCTTTCATTTATTTTTATCTGTAAAACTAAAACAAGAAGGCATTCTTTTTTTTTTTTTTTTTTGGCCGTACGCGGGCCTCTCACTGTTGTGGCCTCTCCCGTTGCAGAGCACAGGCTCCGGACGCGCAGGCTCAGCGGCCATGGCTCACGGGCCCAGCCGCTCTGCGGCATGTGGGATCTTCCCAGACCAGGGCACGAACCCGTGTCCCCTGCATCGGCTGGCGGACTCTCAACCACTGCGCCACCAGGGAAGCCCAAGAGAAGGCATTCTTGTTCTAAAAGATTTAAACACTGTTTTGAATATTGAATGAAATGAAGTTCTTACTGCTGTCTCGAATCCGACTTACTCACCTAGAGGTTATGGTTGTAATAAACATAACTTTCTAGTTATTTTCTTGTGCTTCTGTCAGTGGATGTTTGTGCATGCCCTGCCCTGTTCCCCTCTTGAGAGCCCTAAGATTTCCATTTGGATCAGATATCCACCGCTCCCCAACAGAACTCATGTGCTTTGGGGAAAGCTGATTCCATCCACTGTCTCAGGAGAGGCCATGATCCATGTAAGGCAGTGGTTTCTTGTGGGTTTTCTTGTTTTCATTTGGAAGTCTGGACATTGAACCCTTGAAGCTCCTGAAGACCTCTTCAGGTGGTCCAAAGTCAAAAGTATATTCACAATGACACTGAAACATTATTTGCATTGAATTGGGAGTAATGTTGGTGGGTAAACCTGCTAGCACCTTGGCATCAAGGCAGTGATACCAAAGTGCATGGTGGCCATGCATTCATGGCCATGGACTCTCGGTGAAAAACCACTCATTTCACTTAAGAATATCTTTGACAAAGCAATAAATATTAATTCTATTAAATCCTGACCCTTGAGTACACATCCTTTTAACATGTGTAAAAGGTAAGTATACGTGAAGCATGTTTGCACCCTGATTAATGTACAGTAGGTCTCTAGAGGAAAAACATTGATTTGTGAGCTCAACTAGCTAGTTTTTTCATAGAACATAATTTTACTTGAATAACAGATAAGTTATGGTTATTCTGGCAGATATTTTATCAAAAATGAACAAACCGGCTCTGTCACTTCAAGGAAAAACAACTGATAGTATTGCTGATAATGAACTCGAGCTTTTCAATGAACATTAGAATTTTGGAAAACCTAGATTTGCTCTCATGAACTTGACATGTTCTCAATAATTGGACTTCTTTAGTTCTGTGGTGATATTAATTATTGTGCTTTCAGTATTGTATGTCAATATTTAGAAGATCTGCATAACTCAACCAATGTTTTATAAATCAGTGATTGGACTCTAAAAATCATGTGTGGGTAAATGGTTATTTCAAAGTGCAAGACAGGCCAATGGATTTTAATGTAACAGGGTACAAAAATTTGATATGTCAAATTCCACATTGCTAACAACCTTTAAGAAATGACCAGTTCCTGAGTTTTAGTATAATACGAAATAATATTCACATTATCTGAAGGCTATTAAACTCCTTCCCTTTTCTAATCACGTATCTGATTGAGGCTGGATTTTCTTCAGATGCCTCAACCAAAAAATCATGGCAGCAGATTGAATGCAGAGAATCCAGCTGTATTCAATTAAGCCAGACCTTAAAGAGATTTAACAAAAAATGTAAAACAATGCCACTCTTCTAAATTCTTTGAATATTTTTCCATAAATATTAACATACAATGGACTTTACTGTTCTCTAAAAGGACTTACTAAATATTTTAAACTTTTCACTTTAATTTCCAGTATAGTAAATAGCAGTAAGTATAACCTGGGTTTAAAAAAACAAGGTAAGAAACGGGTGACGGGTTCCTGAACCACTCCTCCAGGACAATCAAAGTAGCCCTGCTTCTGTTTCCACAAACAAATTGTTTAGGGATGAACTAACCCCCTTAGGGCTTCTGAGACTCAAGTGGAGGTTATTGTGGGTTCTGGAAATGAAGCTTGTTGATTCTGCCAAAGATGCTACCAGAAATGTTCCTTCCTCTCTTTGGGCTGATGAATTAATATTGGGGTGAAACTTGGAACTCTACAGCCAGGAAGTCGGCTTCAACCTAAAGGCAGAGCTAAGAAATAGGACGTGAGGGCTTTGAAATCCTTAGGGTGTGTTTCACAGCTGACCTGATTCAACAGCCCATCTCTCAGCCTTCTAGTTAACGAACAAGGAAGCCTCTATTAAAGCCAGGTTGAGGTGGTTTCATCTCTCATCTACTCAGTCCTCCATGCTGGAAACCTAGAGGTTATTCTGTTTCCCTCCTCTTCTGCTACACCCACTGGCACTAGTTCATTCATTCATTTGCTCACTCATTCAATCAATTATTGAGTGCTTGTTATGTACCAGGCCCTGGTCTAGGACCTGGTCATATAGGCAGATAAGGTCCCTGTCTCAATGTCAGTAGTGAGAGATGGATCCAGTTACAAGGGCAAGCAGTGAATTAAAATAGGGAGGTGTGAGAGAGAGTTGTGAAGTAGCTCCTTTAAATCATAAGGTCAGGAAATGCCTCTGTACAGAGGAGACATTTAAGTTAAAACTGGGACTTCCCTGGTGGCGCAGTGGTTGAGAGTCCACCTGCCGATGCAGGGGACACGGGTTCGTGCCCTGGTCTGGGAGGATCCCACATGCCGCGGAGCGGCTATGCTTGTGAGCCATGGCTGCTGAGCCTGCGCTCCGCAGCGGGAGAGGCCACAACAGTGAGAGGCCTGCATACCGCAAAAAAACAAAAAACTGGAATGATGAGCAGAAGGAAGGAAGATGAGAGCATTTCAGGCTGAGGAAATAAGTGCAAAGGTCCTGAGGCAGGAAGGAAGGAGCTCAGTAAGCAGCAGTTCTAATCTACTGGTGGCTAAAATCCTCAGTCATTTTTTTTTTTTTTTTTTTTGGCTGCATTGCGTCTTCATTGCTGTGTGCAGGCTTTCTCTAGTTGCAGCGAGAGGGGCTTCTCATTGCTGTGGCTTCTCTTGTTGCGGAGCACGGGCTCTAGGCATGCGGGCTTCAGTAGTTGTGACTCGCAGGCTCTAGAGTGCAGGCTCAGTCGTAGTGGCACACGGGCTTAGTTGCTCCATGGCATGTGGGATCTTCCCAGACCAGGGCTCGAACCCGTGTCCCTTGCATTGGCAGGCGGATTCTTAACCACTGCGCCACCAGGGAAGCCCTGAGGGTGGGCTTTAATCCAGCACGATTGGCATCCTTGGAAGAAGGGGAAATTGGGACACAGGCACACAAAGGGAAGATGATGGGATGGAACCCAGGGAGGAGATGGCCGTCTCCAAGCCCAGGAGAGAGGCCTGGGGCAGATCCTTCCTCACAGCTCTCAGCGGGGACCAGCCCTGCCAACATCTTGCTTTTGGATTTCTAGCCCCCAGAACTGAGGGACAGTTTCTGTTGTTTAAGCCCTCGGTCTGTGGAGCTTTGTTAGAGCAACCTGAGCGAACAAAAATGGCAGCCAAGGCCATCTTTCTGTTAATTCTCCGCTCGAGGTAGTTGACCTTAAACCACCTGGGGCTAGGGGCTCTGGGGCTCCACACCATCAAAACTTCGAGTATAACATAAAGGTGATTCCTCCAGTACTGTAGTGTTTACCATTGAAAAAAGTCCAAGAACAAGTGGACCCTTGCAGTTCAAACCTGTGTTGCTCAAGGGTCAACTGCACTCCCATCTTGGAGTCAAATCCAAATGAAGTCCTGCCTGGGATGCTTCCCCGACTCCAGGCCTTACCAGGAACACCCGCCCCACTGTGTGCACCACAGCTGTGCCTCGGACTCCCAGCTTCAGCTGTGCAGTGGCCGTCAGGACGGAGCCCTCCTCAAACCCAGACCCCCCACACACCCATAAATGCTCTCTCTTCTCCCATCTGGGTAACATTCTTTACTGCAGTAAGGAACTGGTTTCAGTGGATCCATGAGTTCCTCTGGTCATTCTAAAGCGTCAGCCGTCCTGACCTCTTGCTGTTCTTCCTGTGCATCGAGCAGGACAGGCCTTCCCAGAACCTGGAATTTTCCTCCCCATATATGGACATGCTTGTCCTCTCTTTGCCAGTCTCGGTTAAATGTCATCGAAGAAACAGTCTCTTAACCCTGTGTGCCCTTTTGTTATTACTTGTTTACCTTGCAACAGACATTGCTAGTTTTTCCCCAATATCCACCTCCCATTTTATAATAATTAGATCCCTAATTTTTACCTAGGTACATGGCTGCCTAAAATGAAGACTGTTTCCCAGCTTTTCTTCCACCTAGGTGGTTTGACTATCCAATGAAATGTAAAAGGAAGTGGTGTATGTGAGGTATAAGATGCGTTGTGTACTCTTCTTTCTTACTGGGTAAAATCGGATGTAATGGCTGGAGCGGCAGCCACGTTGGCAGGCACACATGGCAGAACAATCATATGAAAATAACTTGAATTCCTGACACTATGGAGCATCATACCAGCATTGGACTTATTACCTCCAGATGTCCTGAAAGCAAAAAAACCCAAAATAACAAAAACCTTTTAACTTGTTTAAGCTTGTTTTAGGTTTTTGTTATTTGCAGCAAATCTGATCCTAATATAATCTTTCTTACTCCGCTTGATATTATATTGCATTTATTTCTATGTGACACAGTATGCATTATCTGTCTCCCCCTTGCTGTAATAAGGTAGGCTCCTGGAGAGGTAGGACTTTGTGTTTTTACTTTATTCGCTAGGCATTGATCAGGCTATAGAAATAATTAATAAAAAGCTGATGAATTAAACAGGAAATCTGCACTCCAGGAAGATGTGCCCTGTTTTTTCTCTAGGATTTACTGAATACCCCCAGCACACTGCTGCTACGTAGAAACATGGAGGGTGCTTTCCTACTCCATGCCCCCTTCTTTGGCAGTGCTCCCCAGAGGCACGACTCAGTGAGACAGACCTATAAAATCAGGTTTGTACAAGGGAATCCCTCTCTCCAGCCTGCAGTGTTGGATTCTAGGTAATGAAGTCACAGACCATCAGGTACAGATTATGAGCCAGACAGGACTAAACAGTAGAGCATAGAAGTCATGAGGAATTGCAGTCATAATTGGTGCCATGGAAACCCCAAACACACATGTTGATGCTTTGGGAGAAGAACAAATGAACTGCAGAGATATGAGTGCAGGTTGCACGCAGCTCACGTGCCCTGGAAGAAGGGGAGAGAAGGAAGGCAAGCTGCCCACTGTCTCTCCTATGATTTCCAGCTGCCTTCCAGCACCTGGCTTCATGCAAGCTCCTTGATTCTTCACGATAAATTCCCTTTTACCTAATCCACTCTGAGTAGGTTTGTGTTCGTTTAGGAACAACCCTGCTAAGACTTCTTACGTCTCTTTGGGGTACGTGCTCTTAAGGGCACCTGTAAAGCTCCTCCCAGTCTGGTCCAGACCTGCCTTTCTGCCAATGTTTACCATTGCTTGCCGCCTTCTAAACTAAGGTGCATTCCCACAGACCCCTTTCATGGTTTAAAATAGCCATGCTGTTCGGTATCCTAGCATTCTTTTTTTTTTTTTTTTTTTTTTGCGGTACGCGGGCCTCTCACTGTTGTGGCCTCTCCCGTTGCGGAGCACAGGCTCCAGACGCGCAGGCTCAGCGGCCATGGCTCACGGGCCCAGCCGCTCCACGGCATGTGGGATGTTCCCGGAGCGGGGCACGAACCCGTGTCCCCTGCATCGGCAGGCGGACTCTCAACCACTGTGCCACCAGGGAAGCCCTATCTTAGCATTTTTGTAAGCACCATTGTTTCTGCTGGAATGTTCTTCCTCTCTAATTTGCCCATCCGGACCTAGCTCAAGTTTTCTTTCTGCTGAAAGAGCCCCCAGACCGTAGTAAATGCCCCTTGACCTTCAACACTCCCTTGAAGGTGCTTCTATTACAGAACTTACCCTAAGTTATTGCAATTTGTCAAAATACCCATTGGTGCTTCTCTTACCCGAAAAGGTGCTTTTGACGCCATCTCTTCCTCCCCTTTGTGGCCTCCGCCCAGACCATTGTCCCCATGTCAGATGCTCAGTCCTTCCCTCAACCTTTTTAAGCCTGTCTGTGATCAGCCTTTGCCTACTGAAAATGCCTCTCTGCACTCAACCACTCTAGTTCCCCAGACGTCCTTGAGTTTCCATCTATGGGTTTGGCTCATCCACTCTTTGCTAATGGCCCCCAAATCCACAGATTACTTCTCCTGAGCTGCAAACATTTTTTAAAAAAATCTGCTTTCTTGGACTTCCCTGGTAGCCCAGTGGTTAAGAATCCGCCTGCCAGTGCAGGGGACACGGGTTCAAGCCCTGGTCCGGGAAGATCCCACATGCCACGGAGCAACTAAGCCCGTGTGCCCCAACTACTGAGCCTGTGCTCTAGAGCCTGTGTGCCACAACGACTGAGCCCATGCACCACAACTACTGTACCCGCATGCCTAGAACCCATGCTCTGCAACGAGAGAAGCCAACGCAAGGAGAAGGCCACACACCGCAACGAAGAGAAGCCCCCGCTCGCCGCAACTACAGAAAACCCACACGCAGCCACGAAGACCCAACGCAACCAAAAATAAAATTTAAAAAAAATCTGCTTTCTCGACATCCGAGCCTAAAAATTCTACAAGAATTTTAAATGTTCTTAGCAGAAAGTAGCTCCAACACCACCACCCCACTCTTTTCCCTGAATCCTCTCAGTTTGCTGCTAAAAGACTTGATGTCACCTTTCCATCTTCCCTCAGCTTCATCCGTGCACACCCTACCCTATATATTATCCAGCTGGCTGGCGGGCTTCCTTTATGCCAGTTCCTTTTTTAGGAGGTCCCTTTTGATTTCCCCTGTCTTCTGGTGGCAGAGACTTTGCTGAGCCCTTGACCTCCTCGCACCTGGACTGCTGTGCTGCTGCCCTGCCACCTCGCTAAAGCAGTCTGATCTCACTCTTCACCCTCTGGAAAGCCTTCAGTGACTCCTCTCTTCTAAGGTTAAAACCACACTCTTCATGGGCTCCTACGCCGTTCGCAGTCTGGCCCCGCTGGCCCTGCAGCTGTACCAAGCACCATGTAAGTCGCTGGCTCTACACCCAAGCGCTGGCCTGACTTACAGCCACCTTCCAGCTGCCCTGCTAGCAGCAACCCTTCTGCAGACACTAACGTCCGGCCACCTGCTTCTCCTGGACCCCGTTTCAGATATGACTCATGCTTTTGGCGGGACGCTGCAGTCGTGACTTTTCTAATTTTGTCTGTTAGTGAAATATTGAAACTTGACATATGGTGATAACTTGTTTTCATTAGTTGTGTGTACATTTCAGCCTGTTACAAATAAACTGTGCGGCAACTTATGATGATGCCTGTAAGCAGAACAAGTAATAAAAGGAGAACACTGAGGAGAGGTGGGTACCTGAGAGCAAGATGAGGTTGGTGCCCTGCACACCTCTTCGTGGTGAGACGACAGCTTTATCCTGAAGTAGGCTCTCAGCTTTTGGAGCCAAGAGTACAGAGAAGTACAAGTCGTCTTTACGTTTAACACTAGAGAATGACAATAATAAATATGTAATAAGTAACACAGCAACAATTGCCCTTGATATACACAGTTTATGGTCACCACACACAGCACAGGGTGATGACTGAGTAGATGGCTCTTTAATGGTCTTGCCAAATCCAGGTATACGGTAAGTCCCCTACAGACGAACCTTCAAGTTGCAAACTTTCAAAGATGCAAACGTGCGTGCTAGCCCCTGTATATCAGCTGTTGTACTGTACTACTGTACTTTTCAAGGTACTGTACTGTTAGATTAAAAGTGTTTTCTTTATTTTTTGTTTGTTTTTTTATGTATGATAGGTGTGAAAAGTATTACAGATCTATCACAGTACCGTATCATATAGCCAACTGTGTTAGTTGGGTACCTAGGTTAACTTTGTTGGACTTATAAACAAATTGAACTTACAAATGAGTTCTGTTCTGAGAGGGTGTTCATATGTAGGGGACTTACTGTAACTAGGCATCTGAGCCAGCTGAACTGTGACTTACACATCGATAAGGTAGACAACCATTTTTCTTCTCCCACACCCAGAAAGAGGAAACACACACACATACACACACACACACTCACACAGCTGCAGTAAATACACACACACACACACACACACACTCACACAGCTGCAGTAACAATTGCTGGCATCTACTGATAGGCTTGGAAACATTATTTTTGGGTTAGAGGTAGTAGCAGAGATCCCTGATATCAGTTCTCCTCTTCTTTGTAGAAAGAATGCAGAGTCAATCTGGGAAGATTGCCATGCAGCTAGATGACTGCCTTTCCTAACTTCCACTTGTAGCCAAGTGTGGCCACGTTGACTACATTTTGGTCAATGAGACATAAGCATAGTTCTTGTGGGACCACTGGGAAATGGCCTTAGAAAAAAAGGGGTGTTTCCCTTCTCTCCCACTTATCTCTTCTGGGTGGTGGAATGAAAAAGTGATGGCTGGAGCTTGAAGAGCTACTTTGGGCCATGTGGCAGAGGAGTAAGATGGAAAGAGCTGGGATCTTGGAGCTTCTAGGGCCATTGCTGAGTGTGAGTGTGTATGAGAATTACAGCTAAAGCTAATCTTAACTGAGAAAAAGAGGATGTTGTCTGGAAGCTGGAGTCCATGGCCCCCAGTGGGTGACTGTGAAAGACGACGGTCAATGGAGGGGGATGATTTGACATGTTTCCCACCTGGCACCTTGGAGGAGGTTGAGTCCTCAAAGTTAGAATTCTCTCAGAAGCTAGAAGAACCTTTTTAGTGAGAGACTTTATAAAAGTTTAGGCTAAATCAGAGGTCTTTTGGTTCCTGAGAGATGGTGTCACACATCTAGGGGAGAACCACTCTCTGCATCCTCAGAACTATTAGATGGAGAGAGGCCAGAGTAAGTACCCTTCACGCAGATGTTACTGCTCTCCTGGTGGGGACATTCTCATTCTACGGATCAGTAGTTCTTTCTTTTTAATTGTGGTGTAGTAACTTATTATATGCATAGACTACAATTTATTTACCTATTGTGTGGATGGGCATTTGTATTGAGTCCAGATTTGAACTGTCATGAATACAGTTGAACAGTCTTATACTTGCCCTCTGGTGGACATATACAATACCATTTTGTTCATTGTTTTCTGTCTGTTCTATAATTCCTTTGTTCCTTTCTTCTCTTGCTCTTTGTTTTTGATGATTTTCTGTAGTGGTATGCTTAGATTCCTTTCTGTTCAGCTTTTGTGTATCTATTATGGATTTTTGTTTTGTGGTTACCATGAGGCTTATTTAAAATATTGTATATCTATAATAGTATATTTTCAGCTAACAACCTAAGTTTGAATGCATACGAGAGCTCTACATTTTTACTCTAATCCATTTTCTTTTTGATATCACAATTTACATCTTATTTTATTGTGTATCCCTTAACAAGTTGTTTATAGTTATTTTTAAGACATTTTTATCTTTTAACTTTTATTCTCACTTTGAGTAATTTACCTACTACCATTAAAACATTAGAGTATTCTGAATTTAACTATACATTTGCCTTTACCTGTGAGATTTATACTTTCATAGTAATTGGCACCTTTAATTGCAGCTTGAAGAAATCCATTTAACATTTCTTGTAAGGCAGGTCTAATGGCAATGAACTCCTTCAGCTTTTGCTTTTCTGGAAAACACTTTCTCTCTCCATTTCTGAAGGACAGTTTTGCCAGGTGGAGTATTCTTGATTGGCAATGTTTTTCTTTTAGCACTTTAAATACATCGTGCTACTCACTTCTGGCCTGCAAAGTTCCTCCTGAAAAATCTGCTCATGGTCTTACGGAGGTCCCCTTATATGTAACAAGTTGTTTTCCTGCTTTTAAGATTTTTCTCCTTGTCTTTAACTTTTGACATTTTAATTATAATGTGTCTCAGTATGAGTTTCTTTGGATTCATCTTCTTTGGAACTCTAGAATTCCTGGATGTAGATGTCTGTTTCTTCTCCCAGTTTAGAGAAGCTTTCAGCCATTATTTCTCAGAATAATCTTTCTATCCCTTTCTCTCTTCGCTTCTGGTATCTCTGCAATGCAAATGTGGGTGCCCTTGGTGAAGTCCTGTAAGACTAAGCTGTCTTCATTGTTTTTCTTTTTTTTTTTTTTTTGCTCTTTGGACAAATTCTACTGCCCTCTCTTGGAGTTTGCTGATGCTTCCTTTGATTCGTCTATTCTGCTATTGAACCCCTCTGTGGAATTTTTCAGTGCAGTTATTGAATTCTTCAATTCTGTGATTTCTGTTTGGTACTTTCTTGTATTTTCTATCTCTTTGTTGAAATACTCACTTTGTTCATGCATTTTTTTCCCTCCTGACCTCGGTGAGGACAATAATTTTGAACTGTTTACCAGGTACATGACTTATCTGTTTCATTAAGGTCTGTGCTGGAGTTTTATCTTTTTGTTTGGAACATAGTCCACTGTTTCTTCATCCTTCTTGACCATCTGTTTTAGTCTCTGTGCGTTAGATAAACAGCCACCTCTCTCAGTCTTGAGGGAGTGGTCTTGTGTAAGAAATGAAACTTACCCTTCCTCCCAACCCTACCTCTTGATTCCTTCATACCTGTGTGAGTGACCAAGCTTTACTTCTTTGTGTTTGGGGGCACGGGGGAAGAGGGCGTTGTTTGTTTCTTGTTTCGGGCTCCCAGTAGTTGAGGGTTTTTGAAGAACTGTAAGCATCCCAAAGGAGAAGCCAGACCCTCAAGCAGCAGCTTTTAAAGGACACAGATAGACCTCTTTAAGGGAAAGACCGGGAAGTGGGCCTTTCCGTCTCCTCCCTCTGGACTGAGCCCTGGGGAATACCCAGTTAAGAACTGCTTTGTTGTTTGTTACAGTCCTGTGGGACTGGTGAACGTAAGCTCTCTTGGCCACCACAGCCAGGGGGCGTGACCCCAGGGTGGCAGCTGCAGAAGCCAGGGCATCAGACATGTGCAAAAGCTCCTTTCAGGGAGACACTGGGGACCTGGATTTGGGAGAAGGAGAGTGGCAAGATGGTGCTGTCAGCCTTGCTGGTCTGCAGAGAAGGTCCCAGTCAGCCCCTACATGTGTGTTAAATAGAAGCCTGACCATCAGACTGCGGCTTTTAAGATACATAAATAGGCCTAGATTATGGAAAGACCGTGAGATGGACGTGCCAGTCTGCGGCCTCTGTGCTGAGATTTGGGGGAATCACCACTGAGTCCTGCGAGCCCATTGGTTTCCTATACATTGTGGGTCTCGTGGATGCAAAGCCCCATTAGCCTTCAGAGCCAGGTATTTGGGGGCTTGTCCCTTGGGTGGAAATTTAAAAGCTGGGGTGCTAAATTTTGAGTTCAGACTGAACCCACACTCCTCCTTGGATGGGACTTGAACCCAGCTGCACCTCAGATTGGGGCTTGAACCCACCATCCCTGACTTAGGAGGGGACTCAAAACCACTGTCTTTTAATTAAAACCATTCACCTGGTCTGAAACCGCAGAACTCAACTCAGGACTTAATGAAGTCCAGGTTCTTCTGTTTCAGTGCAGAAAGAATTCACCAAGAGGCGAATTGACAGCCAACAGAAGTCATTTATTAGTATAGGATGCTTGTGAGAGATACAAGCGGGCAGGCAAGAGGGTACCGTCCTGAGAACTTAGTGGGCTACAGTTTTATAATCAAAGGAAAAGTGGGGAGGGGGAAAAGACCACCTTCTTCCTTGTTCTTTGAGTCTTCCATCATTAACTCCTCCTACACTTTGGGTCGGGGAGTTTTTGACCCTATGTGGCCCAACCGGGACTGTCATGGTGCTATGGAAATAAGCAAAAAGGTGGTAACGTATATTAAAATATGGTAAATCATCTCAGGTTTCAGTATAATGTCACCTTTCCCCTGTATTTTTATTTTTATTTGTGCATAGAGTGACCTCAACCAGCAGGGTGCAGGTGTCATTGCCTTGATTTACAGCTCTGTTGTTAGTTTTGTTGTTAAGCAAGCCTGCTTTCTTGAGTGATCATTAAATTACAGGGTCTCCCAAAGTTCCCTCTCTACTTATGATCCCCTCATGGGATTAAGTATTTAATCACCTACTTTGTCCCTTTACTCCGTCCCTCTCAGAGCCCTTCACTCTTCAGAAAGGAGCTGGGAGTTGTGAGTTCCTCCTGAATGTATGTCACTGTGCCAGGGGATTTCTGGACTTCTTTCAGAGGAAATTCTTTTCATTTGTAGCTGTAGATTCAGTGTGCCCCCGGGAGGAAGGGAGTTCAGGAGTCTCCTATGAGACCATCTTGAACCAGAATCCACCTATGTTTAATTTTTCAAGGAAACGCCATATTGTCTTCCATAGTGGCTGTACCAATTTACATCCCCCCAAACAGTGCACGAGGGTTCCCTTTTCTCCACATCCTTACTAGCGTTTCTTATGTTTTATCTTTTTAAAGATAGTCACTCATGGAAATTCCTTGGCGGTCCAGTGGTTAGGACTCTGCGCTTCCACTGCAGGGGCACAGGTTGTATTCCTGGTTGGGAAATTGAGATCCTGCGTGCCGTGTGGTGAAACCAAAAATGAAAACAAAAAATATAGTCATTCAGCAGGTCGAAGGTGAAGTCTCATTCTGGTTTTGATTTGGAGACTTCAGGAATGTGAATATATATATGCATATGTATATAAAATTATGTTATCAAATATAGAAAACTTAAATTATTTCTTTTCAATTCTTATGCCTTTCATTTTTTTTTTTTGTTTTTTTCCCGGTACGCGGGCCTCTCACTGTTGTGGCCTCTCCCGTTGCAGAGCACAGGCTCCGGACGCGCAGGCTCAGCGGCCATGGCTCACGGGCCCAGCCGCTCTGCGGCATGTGGGATCTTCCCAGACCACGGCACGAACCCATGTCCACTGCATCGGCAGGCGGACTCTCAACCACTGCGCCACCAGGGAAGCCCATTCTTTTTCTTTTTTTTTTTACCTCGTTACTCTGGTTAGGGCTTCCGGTACTATAATGAACAGGAGCGGTGGGGTGAGCATCATTGTCGCGTTCCTGATCTTAGGGGAAAAGCTTTCGGCTTTCCATTGAGTATGGTGTTAGCTATGGGTTGTCATGTATGGTTTTATTATGTCGAGGTACATTCCCTGAATACCCGCTTGTTGAGACTTGTTATTATAAACCTATGTTGAATTTTGTCAAATGACTTTCTGCATCTATTAAAATGATCATGTGATTTTTTTTCTGGTGCACAACAGTGATTTGGTAGCTCTATACATTACAAAATCATCACCATCATAAATCTAGTTACCATCTGTCACCACACAGACATATTACATTATCATTGACTGTATCCTACAACAGTACATTACACCCCCATGACTCGTTTATTTTGTATCTCTAATCTCCCTCACTTATTTCATTCATCTCCCCTCTGGCAACCGCCTGTTTGTTCTATGTTTCTATGAGTCTGTTTCTGTTTTGTTATGTTTGTTTACTTGTTTTTTAGTTTCCACTTGTGAGTGAAATCATACAGTGTTTGTCTTTCTCTCTCTGACTTATTTCACTTAACATAATACCATCCAGATCCAGCCATGTTGTTGCAAATGGCTTTTTATGGCTGAGTAATATCCCATTGTATATACGTAAATATATATATCATATCTTCTTTATCCATTCATCTGCTGATGGACACTTCAGATTGTTTCTGTATCTTGGCTATCATAAATAATGCTGCAATGAGCCTAATGGTGCATGTACCTTTTCAAATTAGTGTTTGCGTTTTTTTTTTTTCAGAAAAATATCCAGAAGTGGAATTGCTGGATCATATGGTGGTTCTATTTTTAATTTTTTAAGGAGCCTCCCTACTCCCTATGTTTTCCATAGTGACTGCACCAGTTTTACATTAATTTTGTAAATCATATTGATCATATAATTTTTATCCTTCATTTTTTTAATGAAGTTGTATATCACCTTGATTTCATAGATATTGAACCATCATTGTATCCCTTGAGTAAATTACACTGACCATGGTGTATGATCCTTTTAATGTATTGTTGAGTTTGGTAATATTTTGTTGAGGATTTTACCAACTATGTTTATCAGGGATATTGGCCTGTAATTTGCTAGTGTCATCCTTGTCTGGTTTTGGTATCAGGGTGATTCTGGCCTTGAAGATGAGTTTAGAAGTGTTCCTTCTTCTTCCATTTTTTGGATGAGTTTTAGAGGATTGATTGGTATTAATCCTCCTTTTAATGTTTGGTAGAATTCACCAGTAAAGGCCGAACTTTGTTTGGAGGTTTTGTTACTGATTCAATTCTCCTTACCAGTAATCTTCCTGTTCATATTTTATATTTCTTTCTAATTCAGTCTTTGTAAGTCATATGTTTCTAGGAATTTTCCCATTTCTTCTAAATACCAAATTTGTTGGCGTATAATGCTTTTTATAGTAGTCTCTTAATCTTTTGCATTTTTATGTTATCAGTAGTAACATCTCCTCTCTCAGGTCTGTTTTTTTAATTTAAGTCCTCTCTATTTTTCTTGGCGAGTCCAGCTACTCATTTGTCAGTTTTATCTTTTCAAGGAACCAGTTCTCAGTTTCATTGAACTTTTCTATTGTCTTTTAAAACACTGTTTTATTTATTTCCTCTCTGATCTTTGTTATTTCCTTCCTTATAACTTTGGGCTTTGTTTAATCTTCTTTTTGCCTTGTTCCTGAGGTATAAAGTTAATTTCAAATTGTTTCTTGACGTAGGTATTTTTGCTATGAACTTCCCTCTTAGAACTTGTTTTGTTGCATCACAAAAGTTTCGAAATGCTGTATTTCTAATTTCATTTGTCCCAAGGTATTTTTTTTTATTCTTTTGATTTCTTCTTTGACCCACTGATTTTTCAAGGAGCTTGCTGTATAATCACATATTGTGAATTTTCCTGTTTCTTTCTGTAACTGATGTCTAGTTTTATACCATTGTAGTTAGACAAGATGCTTGATATGATATGTCTTCTTAAATGTATTAAGACTGGCTTGTCTCCAAACATGATCTATCCTGGAGAATGTTCCATGTACACGTGAGAAGAATGTGTATGCTGCTTTTGGATGGACTGTTCTGTATCTATCTGTTACGTCTAGTCTATTGTGTCATTTAAGGCTAATGTTTCCTTATTCTGTGTGAATAATCTATCCACTGATGAAAGTGGGACATTAAACTCACCTAATATTATTGTGTTGCTGTCTGTTTCTCCCTTCTGGTCTGTTAATGTTTGCTTTATATATTTGGATGCTGCTCTGCTGGGTGCCTAAGTATTTACAGTTATATCCTCTTGTTGGATTGACCCTTGTATTATTTTGTAATGCCCTTTTTTGTCTCTTATTACAGTCTTTATTTGAAAGTCTATTTTGTCTGATAGAAGTATAGCTACTCCAGCTTCCTTTTGGTTTCCATTCGAATGGAATGTCTTTTTCCGTCCCTCCGCGTTCAGTTTGTGCGTTCTTACATCTGAGGTGAGTCTCTTGTAGGCGGCATAGAGTCTTGTTTTTTATTTTTAATCCATTCAGCCACTCTCTGTCTATTGATAGAATTTAGTCCATTTACATTTAAAGTAATTATTCATAGTTATGTACTGATTACCATTTTTATTGTTTTCTGGCTGTTTTGTAGTTTCTCCTTTCTTCTCTTGCTCTCTCTTTGTGATTTGATCATTTTCTTTAGTGGTATGCTTAAATTCCTTTATCTTTTGTGTATCTACATTGGTATTGGTTTGTGGTAACCATGAGGCTTACATATAACAACGTACATTTAAGTTGATAATAACTTAAGTTTTAATGCTCTGTAAAATTCTACATTTTTATTCGCTCCCTCCTTTTGTTTATGTCACAGTTTGTCTTTTTATCCTGTTTATCCAATAACAAATTATTGTATAGTTATTTTTACTACTTTTGTCTTTTAATCTTCATACTAGCTTTATAAATCATTAATTTACCACCTTTACTACATTAGATTATTCTGATATTTACTATACTTACCTTTACCAGTGAGATTTATAATTTCATATGTTTTCCTGTTACTAATTAGCACCCTTTCCATTCAGCTTGAAGTCCCTTTAACTTCTAAGGCTGGTCCTAGTGTTTGTGAACTCCTTTAGCTTTTGCTTGACTGGAAAACTTGCTGTCTCCTTCAATTCTGAATAACTTCTTCAGACAGGGCATTCTTTCTTTGTGTTTTTTCCTTTTGGCAGGTTGAACATACTGTGCCACTCCCTTCTGGCCTGTAGAGTTTATTTTATAAAACCTGCTGATAGTCCTATGAGGCGTTCTCTTGTACATGACAAGCTGTTGTTTTCTTGATTCTCTCTTTGTCTTTCACTTTGGTATTTTAATTTTAATGTGTCTTGGTGTGGGTCTCTTTGGGTTTATCTTATTTCAATTCCATTGGCTTCCTGGATCTGGATGCATGTTTCCTTTTCCAGGTTAGGAAAGTTTTCACCAACTATATTTTCAAATAAGTTTTCTGCCCTTTCTCTCTTCTCCTTGTGGGATCCCTGCAATGCTAATGTTGATCCACATGATGTTGTCTCAAAAGTCCTCTAAGCCATCTTCACTTTTTTTCATTCTTCTTTTTGCTGCTCTGAGTTCCACTGCTCTTTGAGTTCACTGATCATTTTTTTTGCCTCAGGTAGTTTGCTGTTAAACCCCTCTAGTGTATTTTTCAGTGCAGTTAGTGTGTTCTTCAGCTCTTTGACATCTATTTGGTACTTTCTTATATTTTCTCTCTCTTTGCTGAAGTTCTCATGGTGTTCCTCCATTCTTCTCCTGAGTTTGGTGAGCACCTCTGTGACCATTACTTTGAACTCTTTATCAAGTAAATTACTTCTCTCCATTTCATTAAGGTTTTTGTGTTTTTTTAGTGAGATTTTATTATGTTCTTTTGCTTGGAACACACCCTGTGTTTCTTCATTTTTTCTTGACTCTCTGTTTTGGTTTCTGTGCATTAGATAAAACAGCTCCCTTTCCCAGTCTTGCAGGAGTGGCTTCATATAGATGATACACCTTATAGTTCAACACGACCTTCACACTTGGTTGTCTCTCAAACCTTTTGAGTGTCCAACATTCTTTTATTTCTGATGGTTCACTCTATTTTATTTTTACTTGAGGCTATGCCAAGACCTGTCAGTGTCCCAGGATCTCAGTCAGCACCTAGATTCAGGCTGATTGTAAGCCAGACCCTCTGGCAGCAGTTCTTTAAATATGCAATATATACAGTACTATGGGACCACAACTCTGGCCACCAGTGCCAGATGAACTAGCTGTGTCCCCTGGGCAGCAGTCACAAAAGTCAGGGCTCTGGGCTGGGGGTACCAATGAGCTGTAGTGAGAGAGAGTGCACAGATGGCATGCACTGGTCTATATCCCCTGAAGGCACATTTGCAGTCCCCTGGGTGTGTGCTAAACTGGAAGCCTGACCCATATTCAGAAGCTCCAAGATAAGCAAATAGGCCTCTTTTAAAGAGAGACCAAGGATGTGTTTCAGTCTTGTTTTTATACAGTGCCCTGGTGGTGGTAGCATGCCAAGAACTATCTTTCAGGTTGTTACAGTCCCATGGGACCCAGGATCACAAGGCTCCCTGGCCACCAGTGCCAAAAGATGCTGGGGCATCCTCGGGTAGCAGCTGCAAAGACTGAGGCACCATATTAGTGTAAATGCTTCTCTTTAGGAGATATTGGTATTCTGTAGCACAGCAGAGAGAGTGTGAAGATAGCACCTGGTCTCTGGGAAGGATTATAGTTAGATGTGTGTTTAATTAATTTAATTAATGTATCTGTGATGATAAGCTAATAATCTTTCACAGAAAGACTGATCTCCTGGGGCTGTTCACCCCTGCCGTGCCACAGAAGTGGTAGCCTTTAAAGAATCCTTTCTCTGTTGGTTACAGTTCTGTGGGACCCCTGAGTGTAAGCACCGTTGACAAATCAGAGCCAGGCAAAATAGAGATGTCCCATGGTGGCAGCTGCAAAAACTAGGCACCAGGCATAAAACCAGTCCACCAGATTCATGTAAAAGGTCCCCTCTGGGAGTAACTGGTGCTCTGGAGTGCAACAGAGCAAGAGTGCAAAGATGATACCACTGGGTGGAGCAAGGCAGAGGGTGAGCAACAAGATAGCATCTGCTGGGAAACAAAAATGAAAAAAAGAAAAAAGGCCTCCACCAGCTAGTGCACAATGGAGGGTGATTGTGAAGATGGTGCCCACTGGCTGGAGTAAGTCAAAGAAAGAGTATAGAGGTGGTGCCCCCAGGAAAGAAAAGCCTAGAGTTAAGACAATGGCACCCACGGCTATAGCAAGGCAGAGGGAGAGCCAGAGATGGCGCCCAAGAATCCTCCGTCCCCAGGCAGCCCCCAAGTGTACGTCAGATCAGAAGCCGGCCCTGGGCTGATGCTCCAAGACAAGCAGATGGGTCTCCCCAACACAAAGTCTGGGCATCCCTCGATCAGCCACTTCCACGCTGGGCCCTAGGGCACATGAGTCCAGGTGTGTATGCCCTTTAAGAGCTGTTTCTCAGGTTGTCTGTAGCCTTGTTGGGGACACAAGCCCCACTGGTTTTGAAAGCTAGAGGGTTTGGGGGCTTGCCTATCAGAGGCAGGTCTTAAAAGTTGGAGTGCGGATGTGGGGTTTAAACCCTCCACTCCTCAGGGATTGCTGAGTTCCCTCCTGACCGTGGGTTTCGGCTCTGGAGGTGGGGCTTTATGGCGAGATCGTGTCCCAGCCCCTCTCACCTGCTTCAGGGTGGGCTGTCTCATTTGTCCAGTGTGTAGGAGTCACTCAGCCACGTGTTAGGCTTTTTCAGAGGAAGTTGTTCAATATGTAGCCATAGATTTTGTGTGTTTGTGAGAGGGGGTGAGTTCAGAATCCTCTTACGTCACCATCTCGAACTGGAACTGTCCAGATGATCTTTTTTACGTGGAGATAATAAGATGTTCTACCAGCTTTGTGGATTTGAATGTCCAGTTCCCTCCCCAGGTTTGGGAAGTTCTCAGCTATTATTTCTTTAAATAAACTCTCTGCCCTCTTCTCCTTCTGGTACATCAGTTATTCTTAGGCTTGCTTTTCTGATTGAATCCCATCACTCTCATAGGGTTTCTTCACTTTAAAAAAAATCTTAGTTCTCTTTTCTCTTTCAGCTGAATCATTTCTAACTTCACATCCTCGAAGTCTCTTATTCTTTTTTCCATCTGATCTGCCCTGTTACATATGCTGTCTAATGAATTCTTCTTCTCATTCATTGATTTCTTCGGCTCCAGAATTTGTTGGTTTATTTTTATAATTTTAATGTCTTTGGTAAAGAACTCCTTCTGTACATTTATTTTTGAGTTCATTGAATTGCATTTCTGAGTTTCTGGTAGCTTGTTGCATTTCTTTATGATAGCTATTTTGAATATCT
The DNA here is from genome assembly GCF_949752795.1 of Hyperoodon ampullatus. Lineage (NCBI taxonomy): Eukaryota > Metazoa > Chordata > Mammalia > Artiodactyla > Ziphiidae > Hyperoodon > Hyperoodon ampullatus. Next base: position 30,195,293 of record NC_136933.1, read on the forward strand.
GTTAGATTTCAACGTTCTGTGCCTTTGAGTTCAGTTGATGTAGAATTATTTTCTTTTTATGATGCCATAATACCATGATTTTTCAAAATGTTTGATGAAATAGTGCCTTTGCCTTCACATTTGATGTAGCGAACACTTTTCTTCATTAAGGAATTATTTGTTTACTTTGGCTCTTGCAGTTCAGCACGCTGGCACTATATGTATATAGTGTGTGTGTGGTGTCCAGAAAGTTCCATAGGCTTTCTTCACTCTTTTTTTCTTTTTGCTCTTCTGACTGAATAATTTTACATGACATGTATTCAATATTTGAGTTTGATTCTTTTTTCTGCATGGTTGAATCTTCTTTTGAAGCTCTCTGTTGAATTCTTCAGTTCAGTCACTGAATTCTTCAGTTCAGTCATTGACTTCTTCAGCTCTGTAATTTCTGATTTTGTTTCTATTTCATTGTTGAGCTTCTCATTTTGTTCATGCATTGTTTAATTTATTTGTGTGTCTCTGTGTTCTTGTATTTTACTAAACTACGAAGATTATTTTGAGTTCTTAGGCAGTTCATAGATCTCAATTTCTTCAGGGTCAGTTATGGGAGCTTTGTTAGTTTCATTTGGTGGTGTCATCTTTACCTGATTTTGTGTGTGTGTGTGATTCTTGATTCCTTACATTGGTATCTAAGCATCTGAGTAAGCAGTCTCCTCTTCCAGACTTCACAGGTTCACTTTGGCAGAGACAGTTCTTCACCAGTCCACTCTGCTTGGGTTTTTGAATGGGGCAGCTGGTAGCATCCTCGGGCATGTGGCGTTTGCTGTTGGGACCTATTTTTAGGTGAAGCTGCTGCCTGAGCTCTGAGGTCTGGGGGCAGGGGTGGGTGGGACTGACTGAGAACTGGTAGATAGCACTGTTGGCTTGGTTCCCTGCCCACACACAGGATGTGGATGGGCCCTGCCGTTGTCTGGATTCTCTGGTCAGGCTTCCCAGTTGGGTGGGTATGAGTTAGCCTCACTGTTTCGGGGAGGGTGGTAGAATGGGCCCCAAGGCCAGCATGGCTCCTTGTCTGGGGACTCAGATCTGGCAGAACTGCACGCTGAGTTGCCTGGCCAGATGGGGCTACCGACTTTGCTCTGCAGACAGACAGAGCTGCTGGCTGGTCTCTCTGCTCATTTGCCACTTTAAGTGGGGCTAAAGGATGGGCGACTCAGCTTCCTGGGTGCACTGGTTAGGTTTCCTTATCGGGCAGGTCTGGGGACAGCAGCAAGCAATCAGTTGGGCTATGAATGAGCTTTCCTGCCTGGGGCGGGCCGGCAGAACAGGCCCCAAGGCGGCAGTGGCAATGAACATGCTCCAAGGCTGGCAATGCTCATTGTTTAAAGTCTCAAATCAGGCAGAACTGTGCACTGAGTTCCCTTGCCAGACAGGGCCACCATCTTGGCTTTGCTGCCCTGCAGAGCAGCTGGCCATGCTCTCAGCTTGAGTACGCTGGGTTACGCAGCTTCTCAGGTGCTCCAACCAGGCTTCCTGGTCGTGTGGGACAGGGAGTATATACTTAGCAGTAGATGGGGCTATGAATTAAGATTCCCTACCTGGGAAAGTCCACAGAACAGCCTCCAAGGCTGGGCAAGGCTAGCCCTTTGGGGTCCTAAACCAGGCAGGACTGAAGTTCCCTGGTCAGACTGAGGCGCCACTTGGGCTGTGTAGATGTGCGGAGCTGCTGGTACACACGACTGCTTGGGCACAGCGAGTAGGTAATCATTCTTCCAAGATCTGAGGGCCGGTTGCCGTAAAGCCCCATCTCCTTCCGCCACAATCCGATCTGCAGGCACCAAGCCTCACAGGACTCCCCTTGAGAGGTGGGCGTGAATGGGCTTCCTGGGAAGCAGCTCACAACCCTGGGTGTCCAACTTGGGCTTTCTTTTTCCCACTGGGGAACCTGTAGGCCCAGGGATGCCCTCTTGGGGCAGTGCTGCGACGGCCTGGAGGAGCGGCGTCGTGGTCCTGATGTAGCCGCTCTTCTTACCCTTCTAAGAGGAGCCTTCTTGGTCTCCAAAATTTGTGTCATTTTTTTTCCTATCTCTTTGTCAAACTTATTTTGTTCTTGTATGTTTAAAATTTAGATTGTTTATCTGTGTTATCTGTAGCTGTCTGAGCTTCATTAGATCAATTGTTTTGAAGTCTTTATCAGGCAATTTGTGCAACTCCATTTGGGGGGGGTGCGGTCAGTCACTGGTAGTTTATTGTGTTTCTTTGGTGGTGTGTTTCCGTGACTCCTATGAGCCCTGTAACTCTCCCTGGGTATCTGCACATTTGAAGAAGCAGTCACCTCTTCCAGACTTTATGGGCTGAGTTTAGTAAGGAAAGACCTTCTTCTGCAGGTGGGGACGTGCTTTAGCATACGGTGGCCCTGTGTCCAGTGGTGCAGGACCCCAAGTGTGAGGGCACGCGACAGCGCTGCGTTGGGGGGTGGGCATGGTGTCGCGTTGGCTCAGGCCACCAGGGTCCGTGACTTCAGTTGGGGTTTTCAGTGATGCGTCCAGATCAGTGGTGTGGGATCAGGGCAGGCAGCACTGGTGGCCAGAGTCAGCAGCGTGCACGTGCTCGGCTGTGGGGACGGGTCGCAGGTGACTTGTCATGGCAAGGGCTGCTGGCACACAGGCTGTGGTGAGGGCCAGGTCCAGAGGTGAGGCCTGGGGCCAGCTGGGGATGTGAAAGCAGTTGCAGGGGCCGGGGCTGGGAGTGTGCGCTCACACAGCTGGAGGAGCTAGGTGTAGGTGTGTGCGTGACGGTGCGAAGTGGTGACGGGAATCAGGGCTTGCTGCACGCAGGCACAGAGACGCAAGTCTTAACTGTGGGCACACGTGGCAGGGTAGGCCAGTGGCAGGATTGTCACTGGGGCTGGATTCAGGTGCACAGGCAGCTTCTGGGACCGTTCACTTGAGCAGCTGCAGGGCTAGCTGTGGGTATCTGTGCCAGGCGTCAGGGCGGCTGCTTACAAACGGGCGACTGCGGGGCCTCGCTCTGTTCATGTGCCAGTGGGGGTGCGGGCTGAGTCTGGGCGCCCTAGCAGCTGCGGGAGCCTGGGATGTTGCTGTGCGCTCGTGCAGTTACAGGGCTGAGCTGCGGGTGCGTGCACCGCTGTGAGGCAGCCACAGGGGACTAGACTGCTGTTAAACATGCACTCCACTCCGCCAGAGGCCGGGGCTGCCTGCTGGCTTGGATCCTTGCACCCAGGGGCCCCCCTGGGTGCGAGCTGGGTCAGCTCAGGCAGCTGGAGTCTGCACACGTGCACTGCTGTGAGGCCCTCAGCAGCAGACCCTGCAGAGGGTCCACTGCAGTTATGCTGGCCCCTGGTCTGCTCCGCGGTGAAAGCTACTGGGTTTTCTGCAGAGCCCTGCACTGGGGACTCCATCACGTACACCACACGGCTGGTAACGGACACCCCTGCCCTTTTTCCCTGTTCCTAGCCATCTCTAGGCGTCTCAGCCATGCCCGTCTCTGGGTGGCAACACTCAACCAGGTCCTTCATGAGGGGCCCTGAAAGGCGGGGAAGCTGGTCCCCAACCCAGCTCGCCCTTTCCCATAGAGGGGAAACCTTTCCAGCCGGTGAGCTCCCTCGTGGCACCGAGCAGTGACAGCCTGAGGGGGGGGGATGATGCAGGCTAATGAGACTGTTCTTCTTACCCTTTTTGTGCAGTTATTCTCAGGGTGTTTGCTCCACTGTATTGATGAAGCCTCTTAAGTGAAGCCCTGAGCTCTCCCCAGGCCATGTTCATTCGCGGAGAGCATCTAATTGTAGTTTGCTGGGGGAGGACAGGTGGGGGTCTCCTATTCTGCCACCTTGGTGACGTCACTCATCACCAAGGTTAATTAAGGATTGCATTACTTAATTTCCATACATTCAGAAAATTTCTAGCTATTTTCTTTTGTTGATTTCAAATTTAATTACTGTCATGTAAATTCTTCTGTATGATAGTGATCTTTTGAATTTGTTGTGATTTGCTTTGTGGTGCAACATGTAATCTATTTAGATAAATGTTCCAAGTAATGGCAAAAATAGCGTATTTTCTGTGGTTGTTGGGTATCATGTTCTGTGTATGTCAGTTAGGTTAACTAGAGTATCGGGTCAAATATTCTATATCCGTACTGATTCTTTTGTTTCCTCAATTCATGATTTCCTAAGAGATTTGTCTTAAAATCTCCAATTATGGTTGCTGATGTATCTGTTTCTTTTTTATTCTATTACTTTTTGCTTTATATCTCTTAAAGCTATAGTATTAGTTGCAGTCAAACTGTTTCATCTTCCCATTGAATTTATTCCTCTAATTACTGGGACATCTCTCTATCTCTAGAAATATTGATACTTTACCTGATATTCATGAAGACCCAGCAGTTTTCTTTTGCTTCATGTTTGCTGATTTTCTTACCTTTTCATTTCAAGCTGTCCTTATATTTAGAGTATGTAGGTCTCTTATAAATAGTACATAGTTGAGCCTTTAAAAACAATTCCCTCTGACAATTCCCTTTTAATTGGGATGTTTAGTCTACCACCTTGCTATTTTTTTAGAAGAAAAATTTCCCATTTATTTGGAATCTTTGATTCTAGAAACAGATTGGGCTTTATAGCATGGATAAAAGGCTCAAGTAATTCCAACAAAAAAGAACACACACGCACACACACACACACCAAGTAGCTCTAAATCACAATTAGAAAAATGAGCATCTATAATTTTAACTTTCAATTACCACTTAATACATAACGGCATTGCTTTAAAATCTGTGTGCCCAACAGCCATGGGTTAATGTTATATCAGGACAATGATAATGAGATTCTCTGATTCCCTGGTCTGTACCTGGGCTTGGGTGACTGTCAGTCTAAGTGACAATGTATCCTGTGACATATACAAATCAGTTATCACTTTCTGGATAGAAGATGTTTTCTATGCTTTGAATTCACTGACAAATTCAAATATTTAATATTAAGTCATGATATCTTCTTCTGCAGTGGATGGCTCAGATTACACAGAAAGGTTTTCCTTTCATTCTCCCATTTGTCATTATTTATAGATTATTTACTACCTGGAGAGTCATCTGACATTCCTTTTAAAACCTTTTGCATTTGGACTTGGCTCAAAATAAGGCACGACTGAAGGGTCATTCCTTATCTCCCTCCCCACCCCCAGTGTAGACAGATACCTTTGCCCCAAAGTACACTGGTGGAAATTGATTTTCTGCCACATACCATAAAATCACCAGAAAAACACAACATAAAGCAAACATTTACCCCCCGCAGGGGAGAATGAAGCTCAGTTATAAGATGGACATCAGCAAAGTTCATGGTTTAGATTATAGGTTAATAGAGGGTTCATTATAGGTTAATAAAGCTCAAAATTAAATCATTCTGCTTAAAATCAATCACAGAGACTGTTATTCTACTTATTGCTCTGACTGCCTAACAAATGTTTAAAGTAGGACTTTACGTGCATGTGGAGAATGTCTTCAGACCTGTGTGGGCTGGAGGTGGGAGGATATGCACAAGCTGTAAACGTAATTAGAATGAAGAATGCATTTTTTTCAAGGGAAGAAAATCTTTAACAACAACAACAAAACATAGTCACCAGTGCACAAACGATTACCTGAAAAAAGAAATAGTAGGGAATAAAAGATGGGATACATATAAAAGGCACTAGATTCATTGGTCCCCGAGTCATCCTGGAGACACACCACAGAGGAAATCTGGAGTCACCCTTTTATTTTTCATTCAGGTGTAATTGTCATAAAACCTTATACTAGTTTCAGGTGTACAATATAATGATTTGATACTTGTATATATTGCAAAATGATCACCATGATAAGTCTAGTTAACACCTGTCACCATACAGTTACAAATTTTTTTTTTTTGGATGAGAACTTTTAAGAGCCACTCTCAGCAACTTTCAAATATACATTATTATTAACAATAGTCACCTTGCTGTATATTGCATCCCTATGACTTGTTTATTAACTGTAAGCTTGTACCTTTTGACCACCTTCACCCATTTCTCCCAAACCCCAGCCTCACGCCCACCTCTGGCAACCACCGATCTATTTTCTGTCTCTATGAGTTCAGTGTTTTTGCCACAGTCAGTGAGATCATGTGGTATTTGCCTGATTTATTTCACTTAGCGCATAATGCCCTCAAAGTCCATCCGTATTGTTGCAAATGGCAAGATTTCATTCTTTTTTATGGCTGAATAGCACTCCATTGAGTGTGTGTGTGTGTGTGTGTGTGTGTATGTATGTATATATATGACTTCATCCGTCAGTGGACATTTAAGATTGTTTCCATATCTTTGCTGTTATAAATAATGCTACAATGAATGTCGGGGTGCATATGTCTTTTCCAGTTAGTGATGTTTTCTTCAGATAAATACCCAGAGTTGCTGGATCATATGGTAGTTCAGTTTTTAATTTTTTGAGGATCTTTCATGCTGTTCTCCACAGTGGCTGCACCAACTTACCTTCCCGCTAACAGCGCACAAGGGGTCCCCTTTCTCCACTTCCTCGTCGACACTTGTTATCTCCTGTCTTTTGGATGATAGACATTCTAACAGATGTCAGACGATATCTTATGGTGGTTTTGATTTGTATTTCCCTGATGATTATGATGTTTAAGATCTTTTCATTTACTTTTTGGCCATCAGTACATCTTTAAGAAAAATGAGGCTCTGCCCATTTTTTTAATATATTAAAAAATAGATAGTAATAGGGTTTTTATTTGCTATTGAGTTGTATGAGTTCTTAATATACCTTAGATATTAATCTTATTAGCTATATAATTGGAAAATATTTTCTCCCATTCTTTGGAGTGCCTATTTTTTTTGTTTATGTTTGTTTTCTTTGTCTTCTTTTGCTGTGAAGAAGCTTTTTAGTTTGAGGTGGTCCCTCTTGTTTATTTTTGCTTTTGTCGCCTTTGCTTTTGGTGTCAATTAAAAAAAAATTATTAGCAAGACTGACGTCAAGAAACTTATCCCCTATGTTTTCTTCTACAAGTTTTATGGTTTCAAGTCTTACATTCAAGTCGTTAATCTATTTTGAGTTAATCTTTTTATTATTATTATTTATTTATTCATTTATTTTTGGCTGCGTTGGATCTTTGTTGCTGCGCGTGGGCTTCTCTAGTTGCAGCGAGCAGGGGCTACTCTTCATTGCAGTGCACAGGCTTACATTCTGGTGGCTTCTCTTGTTGTGGAGCACGGGCTCTAGGCACGAGGGCTTCAGTAGTTGTGGCTCGTGGGCTCTAGAGCGCAGGCTCAGTAGTTGTGGCGCACGGGCTTAGTTGCTCTGCGGCATGTGGGACCTTCCTGGACCAGAGCTCGAACCCATGTCCCCTGCATTGGCAGGAGTATTCTTAACCACTGTGCCACCAGGGAAGTCCTTGAGTTAATTTTTGTGTTTAAAGTTTGTTTAAATTACGATTGAGTTTCATTCTTTTGCGTGTGGCTGTCCAGTTCTCCCATTACTATTTATTGAACAGACTGTCCTTTCCCCAGTGGATATTCTCGGCTCTTTTGTCTTAAATTAATTGACCACAGATGCTTGGGTTTATTTCTGGACTCTATATTCGGTTCCATTGATCTATGTGTTTATTTTTATGCCAATACAATGACTCTAGCTTTGTAATATACTTTGGAACCAGGAACTGTGATTCCTCTATCTTTGTTCTCCTTTCTCAAGATTGCTTTGGCTGTTTGGGGTCTTTTGTGGTTCTATACAAATTTTAGAATTGTTTGTTTCATTTCTGTGAAATGCCTTTGTAATTTTGATAGGGATAGCCTTGTATCTGTTTATTGTTTTGAGTAGTATGGATATTCTAACAATATTCTTCCAATCCCTGAGTAAGGAATATCTTTCCATTGATTTGTGTCTTCAGTTTCTTTCATTAATATCTTATTTATCAGTGTACAGGTCTTTCACAGCCTTGGTTAAATTTATTCCTAGGCATTTTATTTGATGCAATTATAAATGGAATTGTTTTCTTCTTTTCTGATCGTTATTAGTGTATTGAAATGCAACACATTTGTATATTGATTTTGTATTCTGCAGTTGTACTGAATTTGTTTATTCTAACAGTTATTTGGTGGAGTCTTTAGAGTTTTATATACACAACATCATGTCACCTGCAATTAGTGACAATTTTGCTTCTTTCCAATTTGAATGACTTTATTTCCTTTTCTTACCTATTTTTTCTTGCTAGGACTTCCAACTATGTTGAATAAAAGTAGTAAGGGTGGACATCCCGACTTGTTCCTGATCTTAGAGGGAAAGCTTTCAGCTTTTCGTTGTTCAGTATGATAACGGTGGCTTTGTCATATGTGGCATCTCACATTGATTGATTTTTGTAGATGTTGAACCATCTTGAATCCCTGGAAGAAATCCCACTTGATCATTGTGTATGATCCTTTTAATGTTAATTCAGTTTGATAATATTTTGTTGATTTTTTTTTTTTTTTTTTTTTTTTGTGGTACGCGGGCCTCTCACTGCTGTGGCCTCTCCCATTGCGGAGCACAGGCTCCGGACGCGCAGGCTCAGCGGCCATGGCTCACGGGCCCAGCCGCTCCGCGGCATGTGGGATCTTCCCGGACCGGGGCACGAACCCGTGTCCCCTGCATCGGCAGGCAGACTCTCAACCACTGCGCCACCAGGGAAGCCCTGTTTTGTTGATTTTTGCGTCTAGGTTTGTCAGGAATATTGGCCTGTAATTTTCTTTCCTAGTGGTGTCTCATCTGGTTTTGGTATCAAGGTAATGCTGGCCTCATAAAATGAGTTTGGAAGCATTCCCTCCTCCTAAATATTTCAGAAGAGACTGAGAAGGATTGGTGTTAATTCTTCTTTAAATGTTAGAATTCACCAGTGAAGCCGTTTGGGCCTTGACTTTTGTTTTTTGGGGGTTTTTTCATTACTGATTGAATCTCCTAACTTGTAATTGGTCTGTTCAGATTTTCTATTCTTCATAATTCATAATTTTATATTTTCTCCAAATTCACATAATTTCTTCATGTTTCTAGGAATTTATGCATTTATTCTAGGTAGTCTGATTTATTGGCATATAATGATTCATAGTAGTCTCTTACAATCCTTTCTATTTCTTTGGTATTAGTTATAACGTTTCCTCTTTCACGTCTGATTTTGAGTCCCTTCTCTTGGTGAGTCTTGCTAAAGATTTGTCAATTTTGTTTATCTTTTCAAAGAATAAGTTCTTAGTTTCATTGATCTTTTCTATTGTCTTTTTAAAATTTATTTATGCTCTTATCTTTATTTCCTCCCTTCTCCGAATTTTGGGCTTTCTTTGTTATTCTTCTTCTAGATCTTTGAGTTGTAAAGTTATTTATTTGAGATTTCTTGTTTTTAGATATAAGCATTTACTGCTATAGACTTCCTCTTAAAACTGCTTCAGCATCATCCCATCAGTTTTAATATGACTTATTTCCGTTTTCATTTGTCTCAAGGTAGGTTTTAACTTCTCCTTTGTTTCTCCATTGACCCATTGGTTGTTTATAACATGTGTAATCTCCACATATTCGTGAATTTTCCAATTTTCTTATTGTAATTTCTAGTTTTATACTGTTGTGGTCAGAAAAATATTTGATATGATTTCAGTCTACTTAAATTTGTTAAGGCTTGTATTGTGGCTGAACATGTGATCTATTCTGGGGAATGTTCTATGTGCACTTGAAGAATGTGTATTCTGTTGATTTTGGATGAAATGTTCTGTATATTTTTGTTTCAGTGTCTGGTCTAACATAGCATTTAAGGCCAGTGCTTTCTTATTGATTTTCTGTCTGGAAAATCTATCCATTAACATATGTGGAATATTAAAGTTCCTGACTATTATTGTATTGCTATTTCTCTCCTTATTTCTGTTAATATTGGCTTTATATATTTAGGTGCTCCTTTGTTGACTGCCTAAATATTTACAAATGTTATATCCCCTTGTTGGGTTGATCCCTTTATCATTATGCAGCGCTCTTCTTTGTCTCTTATTACTGTCTGCTTTAATATCTATTTTGCCTGATATATGTAAAGCTACTCAGCTCTCCTTTGGTTTCCCTTTGCATGAAATACCTTTCCCCATCCCTTCACTCTCTCTCTCTCTCTGTGTATACACTTAAAACTAAAGTAAATCTCTTGATGGCAGCATATAGATGGGTCTTGTTTTTTAACCATTTAGCTACTCTTCTAAGAATTTACTCCATTTACATATAAAGTAGTTATTGATAGGTACTTTATCAGCATTTTGATTCTTTCCTGGCTGTTTTGTAATTCCTTGCTTTTGCTCTCGTCCTGTCCTTTGTGGTTTGATGACCTTCTTTAGTGGTATGCATTGATACCTATTATCTTTTGTGTATCTACTATAGGTTTTTGCTTGTGGTTATAATGAGGCTTATGCATAACAACTTACATTTTTAAGAGCCTATTTTAAGTTAATAACAACATACGTTTAAATGTAGTCTATACTTCTATATTTATATCCCCCATTTTGTTTTTGATGTCACATTTTATGTTTTTATCTTGTGTACCCCATTAACAAATTATTTTTCTGCTTTTGTCTTTTAATCTTTGGACTAGCCTTACAAGTGATTAACCCACTACCTCTTTACGTACTTACAATTACCAGTGAGATTTATACATTCATGTGTTTTCTTGTTACTCTTTAATGCCCTTTCTTTTTAGCTTAAAGAAGTCCTTTAACATTTCTTGTAAGGCTAATCCAGTGATGTTCAACTCTTAACTTTTGCTTGTGTGGAAAACCCTTTATCTCACCTTCAATTATGTGTGATTCCTTTGCTGGAGAGGCTATTCTTGGTTGGAAGTTTTTTTCTTTCAGCACTTTGCAGGCCGTAAGGGAGTGAATATATTCAAAGTTTCTTTTGAAAAATCTGCTTATAGTCCTATGGGCACTCCCTTGTGCATAGCAGGTTTTTCTTCTCTTACTACTTTTAATATTCTGTCTTTAACTTGTGACATTTTCATTATGATGTGTCTTTGTGTGGGTCTCCTCGGGTTCCTCTCAGTTGCCACTCTCTAGACCTACTGGTTATGGATGTCTATTCCCTTCCCCAGGCTAGACAAGTTTTCAGCCATTATTTTTTCAAAAAAGATTTCTGCCCCTTTCCTCTCTTCTTCTACTGGGACCCCTGTAATAGGAATGTTAGTAAGCTTGATACTGTTCTCTATCTTCACTCTTTTTCATTCTTTTTCCTGCTCTGATTGGGTGAGCTCCACTGCATTGTCTTCAAGTTGACTGATTGTTTTTTCTGCTCCATCTAGTTTGCTGTTAAGCCCCTCTAAGGCATTTTTTTCCGTTCAGTTATTGTATTTTACATCTCTGTGACTTCTGTTTGATACATTCTTGTATTTTCTCTCTGTCGAAGTTCTCCCTCTATTCATCCAGTCTTCTCCCAAGTTTACTGAGCACCTTTATGACCAGGACATTGAACTCTTTATCAAGGAAATTACTTATCTCCATTTCATTAGGTGGTTTTTTTCTCTTCATGGTTTTATGTTCTTTTGTTTGGAACATACTCTTCTCTTTCTTCATTTTGCTTGACACTCTGTGTTTGTTTCTATGCATTAGATGAAAGACACCTCTCCCAGTTTTGAAGGAGTGTCCTCACGTAGGAGAGGAACCCTCTTGTTCAACCATGTTCTACCTCCTGGTTGTCTCTCAAACCTTATCTATTGTTGAAGTGGTCTCTTTGATTTGTAATAGCTCCTACTTGTTGAGGGTGTGCGAAGACCTGTCCATGTCCCAGAGGGGAAGATTGCAGTCAGCACTTAGATTCAGGCTGATTGGAAGCCAGACCCACAGGCAGCAGCTTTTCAAGTGGGCAAATATCCACAGTCTTGTGGGACTGCAAGTGTTTGTGCTCTTGGTCATCAGACCCAGGTGATCTGGAGGTGTCCCTTGGGCAGCAGTCGCAAAAATCAGGGCTCCAGAGGTGTGTATAAGCTCCATTCTAGGACATAGCGGTGGGCTATGCTGTAGCAAAGCAGAGGAAGAGCTCAAAGGTGACGTCCACCAACCTGTGTTCCCTGAGAGCTCCTCACAGGGCCCTGCATGTGTGTTAAAGCTAAAGCCTTCCCTTCAGTCCGAAGCTCCAGAATAAGCGAATAAGCCTCTTTCACAGAAAGCTTGGGAGTGTGTTTCAGTCTGCTGCTGTCTGTGCATTGCCCTCAGGGTGGTCACCTGCCCCAAACTGTCTCTCCAACTGTTACAGTCTCATGGGAGCCGGGAGCAAACCTCCCTGGCCACCAGGACCAGGCGATCGAGGGACATCCCCTGGGGGGCAGCTGCAGAAACTGGGGCACCAGAAACCTGTAATAGCTCCCCTTTGAGAGATACTGGTGCTCTGGAGCATGGTAGAGAGAGAGAGTGAGAAGACAGTGCCACCGCTGAGGTCTCTTGAAAGGGTCACAGTCAGCCTTAGATGTGTGTTTAATTAGAAGCCAGCACCTCAGGCTGCAGCTACGACGGTAAACTAATTGGTCCCTTTCACAGAAAGATTGAACTCCTGGGTCTGTTTCCTCTTGCTGTGCCCTGAGCCTGGTAGCTGTTTAAGAACTCTTTCTCCATCAATTACGCCCTGTGGGACCTTGCAGGCACGAGCCCCTTGGCCATAGGGGCCAGGTGATGTCCAGGTGTCCCCTGGTGGTAGCTACAAAAATCGTGCTCCTTTCAGGGAGATAGATACGGAAAGTTGGATTGAGGCAGAGGGGAGAGCATGAAGATTGCATCACTGGCCCCATTTCCCAAGAGCAACTCCACAGGCCCCTAAATGTGTGTCTAACCAGAATCCTGTCCCCAGCCCAAAGCTCCTAGACAAACAAATAGGCCTCTTTCTCAGAAAGACGAGGGGTGTGTTTCAGTCTGCCGCCTGTGCAGTGCCCTTGGGGGCGGTAGTCTGCCAAGAACTGTCTCCCTGATTGTCACAGTCCACTGGGTGCCAGGAATGCGAGGCCCCCTGACCTCCCTAGCCAGGCAGTCGAGGCGCTTCTCCTTAGTGGCAGCCACAGAAGCTGTAGCACCAGACATGAAAATCAGGGCCACAGATGTGGGTGACAGTTCCCCCCCACCCCTGGGGACATACCTGTGCTCTGGAGCGCTGCACAGGGAGAAGAGAGCAGGTGGTGCCTGATGCCTCAGGCAAGGTGGAGAGGAGGGGCTTGATGCTTGCTGCCGGTGCGGGGGAAGCAAAAACAAAGGCCTGGAGTTTAAAAAAAAAAAAAATATGGAGCATGCTGGAGCTTGGCAGAGGGGAACATCAGGTGCGGGCAGAAGGCCTGGGTTTAGGGGGAAAAAACAGATGGCAGGGGTAGGTGGTCCCTAGCAGCCTCTGTCCCCGGTGAGTAGCCCTGCAGGCCTCTAGGTATATGTTAAGTTGGAAGCCTGCCATTCGGGCTGGTGCTTTAAGACTAGCCAGTGAGCCTCTTTCACATGAAGTCTGGGTGTGATTAGCTGCTTCTGTGCTGAGCCCTTTGGCAGGTGAGTCTGAGGGGGTGAGGGCCGTTTCTCAGATTGCTATAGCCTGTGGGTCTCAGGCACAGGAGTCCCTTTGGTTTTCAAAGCCGGATATTCGGGGGCTTATTTCTCGGGAGCAGGTCTTAAAAGTTGGAACGTCTGATGTGAGCATGAAACCCTCTGTTCCACAAGGAGAAGCTCAGGGTTGTGAGTTCCCTCCCAGTTGGCGGTGGCCCGGCCTGGTGGTGGGTTTGTGGTAACTGTGTGTCAGCCTCTCCTACTAGTTTCATTGTGGTTTTCTTATCATTTGCTTAATGTGTAGTCATCGCTCAGCTACTTTCTAGGGTTTTTTGTTTTTTTAACAGAAAAAATTGTGCCATATGTAGCTGTAGGTTCAGTGTGTTTGTGGGAGGAGTGGGGTTCAGAATCCCCCTACCTTGCCATCTTGAACCAAAAATGTTTCCCTGGATACTGGGTGATGCCATCCAGGTCCAAGTTTGTACCTGAAACTGGTGCCTCACAGTCACCACCATGAGGCTGTAGATGCGGACAGGTTTGTCTCCCAACTCCATAACCAGTCTTCTTCTTCTTCTTCTTTTTTTCTAGTAAACATGTGGATCATCAAATCTCTACTAGGCGATTTTGAAGCTCTTTAACTTCCCTTTGCAGTGGCACCAGAATTGGGGAGAAGGTTCCAGGAAGAGTATTATTGCCTTTGCCAGCAAAGAGCATTTAAACTGGGCTTTTGAGAAAGAGAAGTTTTTTCTTTGTGTCTGTGCTTCACGTTGGCTCCGCTCCCCCAGCACTGAGGGGGTCCCTCATGGCCCCGTCATTGTATCTGAGCATCCGTGCTGCCCTGGCAGGGGAGGTAGCCTAGACTGCAACGTCTTGAACTTACTGTATCTCTAGCTGGGCTAGAGGATGAGCTTAATACAAAGGATACAACTCAGGGGCACCCATAAGGAAGCGATGCATGAAACCAGGCATGGGGGAAGGAGTGTGGAGCTAGCACGTAGTTTCTAGGGGCACCAGCCAAAAGATCTTGCTAGTTTTTCAGCATTAAAGTTTTTTTATTGAGTTATGATATGCATACAGAAAAGTACGCATATCAGAAACATACAGCTGGAAAGTTTTTACAAACTAACCCATTCCATGTAATCAATACCCAGATAACAAGGCAGAATTAGCAGCACCCAACCCCTCTTATTCACTGCCTCCACCCAATAACTACTATCCTAACTTCTAACATTATAGATTAGCTTTTTAAAGTTATTTTTTCAACTTATTTAAACTAAAAAAAGAAAACATTTCTGCCATCCCCACCTCTAGCAACTACCAATCTGTTCTCGAAATCTATGAGCTTTTTTTTTTTTTTAAGACTTCACATGGGAGAGAGCTCTTTCTGTATTTGCCTTTCCCTGAGTCTATATCACTTAGCATAATGCCCTCGAGGTCTATCCGTATTGTTGCAAATGGCAAGATTTCATTCTTTTTTATGGCTGAACAATATTCCATTGTCTGTATGTATACCACATCTCTTTTATCCATCTATCTGTCGATGGACACTTTGTTTCCATATCTGGCTATTGTAAATAATGCTGCAGTGAACATGGGGGTCCATATATATTTTTGAGTTAGCATTTTCATATTCTTTGGATAAATATCCAGAAGTAAATGGCTGGATCATACGGTAGTTTTAATTTTAATTTTTTGAGGCCCTTCCATACTGTTTTCCATAGTGGCTGCACCAATATACACGCCCACCAGTAGAGGGCGCAAGGGCTCCCTTTCCTCCACACCCTCACCAACACTTGTTATTTTTGTCTTTTTCGTAATGGGCATTCTGATAGGTGTGAGATGATATCTCATTGTGGTTTTGATTTGTATTTCCTTGATAATCAGTGATACTGAGCATCTTTTCTTTTTTTTTTTTTTTCTTTGCTGTACGCGGGCCTCTCACTGTTGTGGCCTCTCCCGTTGCGGAGCACAGACTCCGTACGCGCAGGCTCAGCGGCCATGGCTCACGGGCCCAGCCGCTCCGCGGCATGTGGGATCTTCCCGGACCGGGGCACGAACCCGTGTCCCCTGCGTCGGCAGGCGGACTCTCAACCACTGCGCCACCAGGGAAGCCCTACTGAGCATCTTTTCATGGACCTGTCGGCCATCTTTGTATCTTCTTTGGAAAAATGTCTATTCACATCCTCTGCTCATTTTCAAATCATTGTCTGTTTCTTGCTATTAAGTTCTATCAGTTCTTTATATATTTTGTATCTGAGCCCCTAGTCAGATATATGATTTGCAAATACTTTATCCCATTAAGTAGGTTGCCATTTCGTTAATGGTTTTCATTGCTGTGCAGAAGCTTTTTAAATTGAAAAATGTAGTCTCAGTTGTTTACTTTTGTTGCTTTTGCTTTTGTTGCCACACTTGAAAAATCATAACCAAGATCTATGGCAAGGAGCTTATCATCCATGTTTTCTTCTAGGAGTTTTATGGTTTTAGGTCTTACATTCAGTCTTTTATCAATTTTGAGTTCATTTTTGTGTCTAAGGTAAGATAGTGGTTAAAGTTCATTCTTTTGCATGTGGCTGAACAGTTTTCTCAACATCATTTACTGAGGAGACTGTTCTTTTCCTGTTGTATATTCCTGGTTCCTTTGTCATAAATTAATTGACCATATATGTGTGAGTTGATTTCTGGGCTACTCTTTTAACTACTATATAACTACTAATACCTACTACTACTACTATATATAACTACTATATAACTACTAATACCTACTCTTTTAACTACTATAGCCTTGTAATATAGTTTGGGAGCATGATGGCTCCAATTTTCTTCTTCTTTCTCAAGATTGCTTGGCTATTTAGGGTCTTTTATGGTTCCATACAAATTTTAGGATTGTTCTATTTCTGCAAAAATGCCATTGGAATTTTGATAGGAAGTGCATTGAATCTGTAGATTGCTTTGGGGAGTATGGACATTCTAACAATATTGATTCTTCCATTCCATGGACGTGGAAGTGTCCATTTATCTGTGTCATCTTCAATTTATTTAATGTCTTGTTTTCAATATACAGATCATTCACCTCCTTGGTTAAATTTATTTCTAAGTTTTTTTTTTTTTTTTTTTTTTGCGGTACGTGGGCCTCTCACTGCTGTGACCTCTCCCGTTGCAGAGCACAGGCTCCAGACGCTCAGGCTCAGCGGCCATGGCTCACGGGCCCAGCCGCTCCACGGCACGTGGGATCTTCCTAGACCGGGGCATGAACCCATGTCCCCTGCATCGGCAGGTGGACTCTCAACCACTACGCCACCAGGGAAGCCCAGTATTTTATTCTTTTGATGCAACTGTAAATGGGATTTTTTTCTTAATTTCCATTTCTGATATTTGTTATTAGTGTATAGAAAAAACAAATTTTTGTGTATTTTGTAACCCACAACTTTACTGAATTTTTTAGTTCTAATAGTTTTTTGATGGAGTCTTTGGATTTTCTGTATATAATATGTCATCTGCAAATCATGAAGTTTACTTTCTCCTTTCCAGTTTGGATTTCTTTCACTTTTTCCTTACCTAATTGCTGTTGCTGGGACTTCCAATACAGTGTTGAATAAAAATGGCAGGAATGGGTATTCTTGTCTTGCTCCTGATCTTACAGGAAAAGCTGTAAAATGTTTTTCACCATTGAGTATGCTATTAGCTCTAAGCTTGTCATACATGGCTTTTGTTATGTTAAGGTATGTTCCCTCTACACTGAGGATTTTTATCATGAACTGACTTTGTATTTTTTCAAATGCTTTTTCTGCATCTATTAAGATGATCATATGTTTTTCTTTTCCCTTCATTTTGTTAATGTGGTGTATCACATTGACTCGGTTGTGGATATTACACCATCCTTGCAACTCTGCAATAAATCCCACTTGACAATGTGTATGATCTTAATGTATTGTTGAATTCAGTTTGGTAATATTTAGTTCAGGATTTTTACGTCTATGTTCACCAGGGTCATTGGCCTGTAATTTTCTTTTCTTGTGTCGTCCTTGTCTGGTTTTGGTATCAGGGTAATGCTCACTCTATAAAATGAGTTTGGGAGAGTTCCCTTTTCTTCCATTTTTTGGGAAGAGTTTGAGAAGGATTGATATTCTTTGAGTATTTGGTAGAATTCACCATTAAAGCCATCTGGTTTTGAACTTTTCACTGTTGGGAAGTTTTTGATTACTGATTCAATCTCCTTATTAGTAATTGGTCTGTTCAGATTTTCTATCTCATTTCATGATTTAAACTTTGTAGGTTGTATACCATAGGAATTTATCCATTTATTCTAGGTTGTCTAATTTGTTGGCATCTACAATAATTGTGCACAGTAATCTCTTATGATCCTCTGTATTTCTGTGTTACTTGTAATTTCTTTTATTTCTGATTTCATTCATTTATGCTCTTTCTTTTTTCTTGATGAGTCTGGCTTAAAGGTTTGTCTATTATCTTTTCAAAGAACCAGCTCTTAGTTTCATCGATCTTTTCTATTGTTTTTTTAGTCTCTATTTTTGCTCTGATCTGAAAGTGAGTCTCGTTAGCAGCATACAGATGGGTCTTATTTTTTTATTTATTTTTTTGTTTGTTTTTTAATCCATTCAGCCACTCTTTCTTTTGATTGGAGCATTTAGTCCATTTACATTTAAAGGAAGTATTGATAGGTATATGGTTATTGCTATTTTATTGTTTTCTGGGTGTTTTTGTAGTTCCTCTTTGTTCCTTCTTTCTTGCTCTATTCTTTTGTGGTTTGAAGACTTTCTTTATTGGTATTCTTATATTCCTTTCCCATTATCTTTTGTATATCTACTATATACAAAAACCTATATCTACTATAGGTTTTTGCTTTGTGATGACCATCAGGCTTCCATATAATAACCTTGATAAGTCTTTTTTTTTAGCTGATAACAAGTTTGAATGCACAAGTTCTACATTTTTACTCTTCTTCTCCCATGTTTTATGTTTCTGATTCACATTTTACATCTTTTTATCTTGTGTGTCCCTTAACTAATTATTGTAGTTATAGTTACCTTTACAAGTTTTGCCTTTATCTTTATACTAGCTTCACAGGTGATTAATTCACTACATTTACTATATATTTACCTTTACCAGTGAGATTTATACTTTCATATGTTTTCTTGTTACTAATTAGTGCCTTTACTTTTTCCCTTAAAGAATTCCCTTTAACATTTCTTGTAAGGGCAATTTAGTGGTGATAACTCTTTTAACTTTTGTCAAGAAAACTCTATCTCACCTTTAATTCTAAATGATAACTTTGATGGATAGAGTATTCTTGGTTTGGGAGTTTTTTTCTTTTCAGCACTTTGAATCTATTGTGCTATTTCTTCCCATTCTGCAGAGTTTCTGCTTAAAAATATGATTATGGGGATCTCTTTGTATATAACAAGTTGTTTTTCTCTTTTTGCTTTATTTGAATTTCACCAGTTTTTCCAGTAATGTCCTTTTTCTGTTCCACAATCCAATCCAGAGTACCACATTGCATTTGCCTGCCCTTTTTTGTTTTTTTTTTAATTAACCAAATTTTCCCAATTTTTCTCTATTAGCTTTTAGTTACATAGTCTCATAATTATTTTTGAATGTTTAGCTTTGAACAAAGTAACTTATTATACTTTCTGGAATGAGCTAGTTCCTTATCCGTGGATAACAGATTAAGTTGCCTTATTATTTTTACCTAATATAATTTTTTTACCTAATAATTATTTTTACCTAATAATAATAATTATTATTACCTAAAAACCAGTTACAAGTTGGGAGGTACCTACTAAAAATGACAAGTTTTGTTTTAGGATAATTGACCTCGGTCTCTGTTTCTAATGGTAGTTAGGTTGCAGGGCCAGTTTTCTATTTGGAGTCTCCTAGTGTGTGATATAAACAATGTCATCTGCATGTCGGGAATATGCATCCTCCTATTTTGTATGTTAGAAGGAGGAAGCATCCCAGTCATCCAAAATTTACAATAAGAGGAGCCAGGAAGGACTGCTGGAATGTTGAGCTAGTCTATTATCTTTTTTTTTTTTTAATATTTATTTATTTATTTAGGCTGTGCCAGGTCTTAGCTGTGGCATGCATGTGGGATCTAGTTCCCCGACCAGGGGTTGAACCCAGGCATCCTGCATTGGGAGCATGGAGACTTACCCACTGGACCACCAGGGAAGTGTCTATTATCTTAATGGTGAGGAAATTGAGCCTAAGAAATCCTGAGCCTGCCCAGGTCACACAGCTAGTATATGCTGAGACTAAGCTACACTACATAACCTGGGCTTCCCATTCCTCCCCACTCTTATACTTTATTTGCATTTGGCTTATGTGTTTATGTACATGCTCAATCAAGAATATTCTTCATGCAGATTTAAGTTTGGCTTCATATGCTTCTGTTTATCTCGGCAGATAAAATGGACTTTATTTTTTTTTCTTCTTGAGAGCGACACACCCTATCAGAGCTTTTGTCTTTTTTTAAAATTATTTATTTATTTATTTATTTAGGCTGCTTTAGGTCTTCATTGCTGCGCACGGGCTTTCTCTAGTTGCGGCGAGCAGGGGCTACTCTTCTTTGAGTTGCACGGGCCTCTCGTTGCAGTGGCTTCTCTTGTTGCGGAGCATGGGCTCTAGGCACGCAGGCTTCAGTAGTTGTGGCTCGCGGGCTCTAGAGCGCAGGCTCAGTAGTTGTGGTGCATGGGCTTAGTTGCTCTGAGGCATGTGGGATCTTCTTGGACCATGGGTCGAGCCCGTGTCCCCTGCATTGGCAGGTGGATTCTTAACCACTGTGCCCCCAGGGAAGTCCCTAAAATGGACTTTAGAGTGAGCAGTCTGATTTCTTTCTCTGCAGCTTAACTTCAATTTCATTATAGCTCATCCAGTAGGACAAAAATCACACTTAGACTTGATTACAAGTTATTATTAACTTGCAAACAAAAAAGTATAAATTTAAAGGTCGTTCCATTAGTCAGATCACTAGAGCACGGAAGGTTTCTACCCAGCTTTCCTCATAAGTTACTGGACATCGTTCACAGTTTATCACTGGTGTCGCTAGTGCCGTTTCTCCCTCCTCACCTCCCCGACTAATCTCTTTTTCTGTATGTCTGTAATCCAATAATAATGATCACATTGCCTAGAAATCATTTAAATTATTTTTAAAAGTTTTTTTCCTATAAATAGCTTCAAATTTTCTGAAAGAAATAAGACTGTTAAGATTCAACCATACCATTTCTTGAATCGGTACTATTCTAATAATTTACGGGATTTAAACACATTGTTATTTTTCTGTTGAAAGATACGTATTTTGGAAATGTTCCTTTCCCCCCTCCCTTTCATTTTGTAAAGAAAACACTACCACTGGAGACAGACCATTTGAACGACCTACAGCTATGTGTGGCTAAACATCAGTCACTCTTCTGTTCTACTAAAGAATCCCCATGATAATTCCCCTTGTCATCTGCCAAGGGATGTCAGCAGCCATCCTGTGTAATGTTACTTCTTCTGTACTGATGACCCTTGATATGGGTCACTTGCCTTGACCTGTGACCATTTTGTTATCCGGCATCTGAGTGTCTTTCTGAAGCTTCATTTGGATGAGCACTGACACCTCATAGAACAGTTAGAAAGGACGTCTCCCATTGTCTCTGGCTTTAAAACCTTTCATTAGGCATTGTTCAGAGTGGACAGTAGTCTTCCTCTCTTTCTTTATTTTCTATACCTCATGCTATTACTCTTTCTCTTATCAAAGCCTAAAGCCCAGATTTTTAAATGATTGTTTTTTCTTTTTTGGAAATCCATGCCAATTTCTATTGTTTACCGAACAATATATTACTTTCAGGTTTGCCTTCTCTGCCAAGAGCTTTATTTATTATTTAATATTACAGCAGCAAAATTCCTCTACTTATATCTTTCAAAACCCTGGTGTGTCTACAGAGTTTTAATCATTAATCTCCTGTCTTAAGCAAAAGATCCATCATTCTTATATCATTATCTCATATTTAGTCACCCTATACATGTTCTTGGTTAATTTCTTTTTCTTAATCATTTCAATATTTTCTCATTCATCTTTGCCCAATATTATTTAATTCAAAACCTATTTTGATCTCACCATGTACCACACTGGATCAGGCACATCACATCACACTGGAGAAGAGACACAGTCCATGCCTTCCTGGAGCTGACAGCCCAGTAAGAGAGAGAGATGAGACCTTTTCATTTAACAAACATTTGTTACTCCTTAACTCTCTAGTTGATTGTAGCTAACATCTCTATAAAGGATACCAATAGCAACTACCTGAGGACTGAAAAGTAAACAACAGCAGGCACATTGAGGGGGAAATAAGAATTTGAAAAATGACCAGTACCAGTGAGTGTCCAGGAGTTTTTTTCCTTTATCTCCTGACTTTCACCTGAGCGCAGTCTGAGTTGCAGAACTACACAGCAGGTGCAGACAGCAAAACCTCCAAGAGAAACCCTATTTTTCTGGCCAGAGAACTAAGAAAAGGGGACCCTGTGAGCTGAAGGGGGCAGGGGGGATGGCAAAGCTGTTTTCTTTTCTTTTTTCCTTTTTTTTTTTTTTGCCTTTTTTCTCTCTTGGCTCAGCCATAAAGCTAACTCATCTTGCAGAGGCACCTAAAATCCCAAGGGAAAACTATCTTTATGGTCAGAGGAACTGGGGAAAGAGGCCCTGGAGAGTCAGACTTTGTCAGGGAAATCCCAGAGAGAAGTGAGTTTGAGAAGGTCATCCCCCAAGTCTGTGTAGGAATCTGCACAAGCCCCATGCTCATCCAGAGCTGTGAATGCACAGAACAGACCCAGTGAAGAATAGAAAGCCTTGGAAAACTGAACCGAGATAGAAAACACTGCCCACTGAAGGCAAAAAGGTCTTGCAGTCTCAACCTAACCAGGCTGATGGCCTGCTCAAACAGACAACACAAAATGAGCATTTGCAAAGCACTCAAACAGGACCCAAGTGTCATATCACAAATACTTAACGTCTAAGATATAAGGCAGAATTACTTAATACAAAAAAATAAGGAAAGTATGACCATTTCTCAAGGGAAAAGACCATCAAATGCCAACAGTGAGATGACTCAGATGTTGGAATCCGTGGACAGTGTCTTTAAGCGGCTATTATAACCAGGCTTGAGATAAACAAAAGGTACAAATAAGTTCTCGACAGAGAGAGAAACTATTTTTAAAAAGAACAAGATGAATATTTTAGGACTGAAAAATACAATGTAATACAAATTTTTTAAAAATGTACTGGATGGACTCAATAGAATGGACACATCAGAAAGAGACACACTAGAAAATAATTAATTGAAATAATCCAATCTGAAGTACACAGCAAATAAAGATTTAAAACAAAACAGCCTCAGGGACCTGTGGGGACACTATCAAAATAATATCTGACATTTATATCATTGGAGTCTCAGAAGGAGAAGAAAAAGATTGGTGCAGAAAAGATATTTAGAAAAAAATTGGCATGCTTAAAACTTACCAAATTTGAGGGAAAACATAAACCTCAGCGAACCTCAATCAGGAAAAACTTGAAGAAAACCATGCCAAGACACATCATAATCAAACTGCAAAAGGAAGAAGGATAGAGTGGAAAGCAGATAAGGGGGAAGGGGAAAAGGAGACTAAAAGGAGGAGAGACACAGGGAGAGAGAAGAAGAAAAAATGAAAAACTATGAAAGCAGTAGATAAAAGCACATTACATATAGATAAAAATTACATATGATGGAAGATTTCTCATCTGAAACCATGGTGGCATGAAGACTGTCAAACATCTTTAAAGTGCTGAAAGAAAAAAAAAAAGCTATCAACCCAGAATTCTATAGGTACCAAAAATGTCCTTTGGAAATAAAAAATACATTTTCAAATGAAAAAAAGCTAGGAGCATTTGGCACCAGCCCTTCTGCTCTAAAAGAAATGCTAAAGGAAGTTCTCCTGGCTAAGGGAAACTTGAAACTTAAGGAATGAAGGAATAGCAAGAGAAATTCTAAATATCTGGGTAAAGTATTTTTTTCTTTAAGCTGCTTAAAATGTGTGTGATGGAAAGCAAACACTCTAACTTTGCTTAGTGAGGCTGCCAATGTACATAGTTGTGATACATATGACAGTGATATAAAAGGGATGAGGCTAAAGGGGCTGATAGGCTTGTAAGTCATCTATGTCTTGCTTAAAAAGAGAAATTAACTGTAACTGGACTATAAAGTATGTATGTTGTAATAGAGGGAAAAAATATGCAATAGGAGTATTTTTTTTAAAAAAAGATAAATTTAAATTTAAATGGAATAGTAATAAATACGTTCAAATAATACATTCAAAAAGTGCAGGAAAGGGGGAGGATAGGAACAACAACAAAAACCAGGACAAACAGAAAACAAAATGATCAGCCTAAATTCAAACACATCAATAACATTGAATGTGACAAGTCTAAATGCATCCAGTAAACGACAGAGGTTTTCATATTAGATAAAAACAAGACTCCATTATTACAAGAAACCCACTTTATATATGGTGATAGCTTAAAAGTAAAACTATGGGAAAAGTAATATCCAAACACTAATCCAAAGAAAGCTGAAGTGGCCAAAACAAAATACATAATGATAAAGGGGTCAGTTCATTAAGAAGACAAAGCAATCTTAAATGTGAATGCCCCTGACTACAAGGTATCAAAATATATGGAGCAAATTCTGGTAGAATTACACTAAAGTTTCAAAAACAACCAAAAAAAACCCTACTAGAGCTAATAAACAATTCAAAGTTGCAGGATAAAAAATGAACACACAAAAATGGGTTTTATTTTAATACACTAGACAATCCAAAAAGGAAATTAAGAGAAAAAATCATTTATGATAGAATCAGAAAGAGTAAAATATTTAAGGATAAATTTAACCAAGGAGACAAAAGACTTGTACACTGAAAACTACAAAAATTTCTGAAATTAAAGACGTAAGTAAATGGAGAGAGAATGCATGTTCATAGATTGGAAGATTTAATATTGCTAACATGACAAACTACCCCAACATTATCTACAGGTTCAATAAAATCCCTCCCCAAATCTACTGGCAATAGAAAAAAATACATTAATTGGAATTTATCAAAATTGAAAGATTTTATTCATCAAAGGACACTATCAAGAAAGTGAAAAGATAGACATAGAATGGGAGAAAATATTTTCAAATCATGTATTTGATAAAAAATAAGTTAGAATATATAAAGAACTCCTGCAATTCAACAGCAAAAATCAACACAATTCAGAAATGGGCAAAATACTTAAATAGACAGTTCTCCAAAGAAAGTATATAAATGGCTAAAACGCACACGAAATGGTACTCAACATCACAAGTCATTAGGAAAATGCAAATCAAAACCACAGTGAGATACCAGTTCACACACAATGGGATGGCTATGTAAAAAAAAAAATGAAAAAAATGAACAAGTATCTGCCAATAAGAATGTAAAATGTGTAGCCACTGTGGAAAAATGTTTGATCCCTCCAAAAGTTGAACAGAATTACGATATGATCCAGCAATTCTACTTCCAGGTATATATTCAAAAGAATTGAAAGCAGGGACTCAAATACTTGCACACCAATGTTCACAGCAGCATTATTCACAATAGCCAAAAGGTGGAAGCAACCCAAACATCCATCAACATATGAAGAGAGTTTTTTTAATAGCATATATATATATATATATTAGAATATTATTCATTCTTAAAAAGGAATGAAATTTTGATATATGCTACAACATAGATAAACCTTGAAAACATTGTTAGGTGAAATAAGCCAGACACAAAATGGCAAATATTGTATGATTCCATTAATATGAAGTACCCAGAGTAAGCAGTTTCCTAGAGACAGAACGTAGAACAGAGGTTACCAGGGTCTGTGGGGAGGGGAACCTGCAGAGTTAGTGTTTAGTGGGTAAAGAGTTTCTGTTTGCCATGATGAAAGAGTTCTGGAAATGAATGGTGGTGATGGCTGGATAACACTGTGAACATATTTAATGCCACTAAGCTGTACACCTATAAGTGGTTAAAATGCTAAACTTTATGATATGTATTTTTACCACGTTAAGCAATTAAAAATGTTTTTAAATACGAGAATTTAAAAGAGATAAGTCTGCAATTATACTTAGAGATCTCAAGACCTCTCTCTTGGTAACTGATAGAACAAATAGACCAAAAATCAGCAAGGATGTAGAAGACCAGAAAAACATTACCAATCAATGTGATAAAATTGATAATTATAAAATACTTCACCCAAAACAGTAGAATACATATTCTTTTCAAGTGCATAGGAAACATTTACCAAGATAAACCATATTCTGGACCATAAAACATACCTTCACAAATTTAAAAGCATAAATGGAAATTATTCCAGTTGTTTTCTCTGACCCTAATGGAATTAAATTGGAAATCAATAACTGAAAAATTCCCAAATATTTGTAAATTAAACAGTGTACTTCTAAATAGTCAATGGGGCAAAGAGGAATTTTCTAGGGTAATTATAAAGTTTGAACTGAATAAAAATGAGAATGCAATATGGCATATTTGTGGAATATAAAAAAAAAACAAGCAAACTCAAAGCAGGAAGAAATAATAACAATAAATGAAATTCAAAACAGACATTAGAGAAATTTGACCCCAAACTAGTTCTTTGAAAAGATCAGTAAAATTAATGAACTACCAACTAGGCTGACCAAGAAAAACATGAGAGAACACACAGATTACCAATAACAGGAATGAAAGATGGGATCCTAGTACTGATTCCATAAACATTAAAAGAACAAGGGAACACTATGAAGAACTCTAGTCTCATAAATTCAACAACTTAAACAGACCAATTATTTGAAAGGCACAAGCTACCAAATCTTGTTCTAGAAGAAGTTGAAACTGGATAGTTCTATATTTATTAAACTGGATATATAGCTTTAAAAAATTTTTTCCCATTTGGAGAACTCCAAGCCTAAATGCCCTGATTTACTGGTGAATTTTATCAATCTCTTCCAGAATACAGAAGAGGAAAGATAACTTCCCAGCATATCTTACAAGGTATTATTCTGATGCAAAAGTCATATAAACAGGGACTTCCCTGGTGGTTCAGTGGTTAAAACTCCACGCTTCCAATGCAGGGCGCGAGGGTGCGATCCCCGGTTGGGGAGCTAGGATCCCACATGCCACGCGTGGTGTGGCCAGAAAAAAAAAAAAAAAAGTCATACAAGGAGAAAACAAGAGAAGAAAACGAGAGACCAATATCCTTCAGGAACAGAGTCATGAAGTTCTCAGCAAAATATTAGCAAATCAAATCTGGCAATATGTCAAAAGGATAATATATCACAACCAAATGAGGTTCATTTCTAGGAACTCAAGACTAGTTCAACATTCAAAAGTCAATATAACTCACCCTATTAATAGAATAAAAAAGAAAACCCAAATGGTAATCTCAATAGATGAAGACAAACATTTGGAAAAAAATTAAAAATCAATGTAATTCATCATATAGAAAAAAAACCATACTGTAATCAATGTATGCAGAAAAAGCATTGGTGAAGTTCAGCATCCATTTCTGATTTAAAAAACAGAAGCAAACGTTTCCAGCAAACTAGGAATAGACAGTGTATTCGTTTTCTAACACTGCCGCACAAAGTACCAAAAACTGTGTGGCTTAAAGCAACAGAAATTGTTACTTCATGCTTCTGGAGGCTAGTCTTAACCATTCTATGGAAGGATCCTTTCTTGCCTCTTCGAGCTTCTGCTGTTTGCTGGCAATCCTTGTTCTTTGGCTTGTAGATAAAGCTGTCCATTCACGTGGCTGTCTTTTACCTGTGTGCGTCTATATTTTCTTCCTCTGTGTATGTCTGTGTTCAAATTTCACCTTTATGTGAGATGCTATAGACTGACTATTTGTGGCCCTCCAAAATTCATACGTTGAAATTCTGATGCCCAACGTGATGGTATTTGGAGGTGGGGGCCTTTGGGAGGTGATTAGATCATGATGGCAGAGCCCTCATGAATGGAATTATGCCCTTAAAAAGGAGACCCCAGACAGCACCCTGACCCCTGCTGCCAAGTGCGACACAGCAAGAAGACAGTTGTCTATGAACCAGGAAGCAGGCTCTGACCAGGCACCAAATCAGCCGGCATTTTGATCTTGGACTACACACCCTCCAGATCTGTGATAAATTTCTGTTGTCTAAGCCACCCAGTCTATGGTGTTTTTGTTATAGCAGTTCAAATGTACTGACATAAGGACATCAGCCATATTGAATTAGGACCCACCCTAATGACTTCATCTTAACTTGATAATCTGCAAAGACCCTATTTCCAAATAAGGTCACACTTATAGGTTTTTAAGGTGACTATTTAAACATATCTTTTGAGGGGGACACAATTCAACCTATAACAGAAGGGAACTGATATTTGCAAACAAGTGAAGACAAAACAATGGAGAAAAGATTGTCTTTTCAACAAATGGTGCTGATTAGATACATATATAAAACCATTACATTGAACACCTTAAACCTATACGGTGTTATTTGTCAATTAAATCCCAATAAAACTGGGGGAAAATGGTGCTGGAACAACTGGACATCCACTTGCAATAAAATAAACCCAGACCCAGAAATTACACCTTTCACAAAAATTAACTCAATATGGATCACAGACCTAAATGTAAAATGTAAAACTATGAAAACTTCTAGAAGATAACAGGAGGAAACCTACATGACCTTGGGTATGGTGATGCCTTTTTAGATAGAACACCAAAGACACAATCCATGAAAGACATGATTGAGAAACTGCCCTGCGCTGAAATTCAAAACTTCTGCTCTGTGAAAGACAGTATCAAGAAAATTTGAAGACCAGCCACAGACTAAGAGAAAATATTTGCAAAAGACACATCAGGTAAAGAACTGTTATCCAAAATATTCAAAGAACTCTTAAGTCTCAAAAGTAAGAAAACAGATAACCCAGTTTAAAAAAAATGGACCAAAGTCCTTAATAGACACCTTGCCAAAGAAGATATACAGATGACAAGTACGCATAAGAAAAGATGCACCACATCACATGTCATCAGAGAAATGCAAGTTGAAACAAGGAGATACCACTACACACCTATGAGAATGGCCAAAATCTGGAACGCTGACACCACCAAATGCTGGTGAGAATGTGGGGTAATAGGAACTCTCATTCATTGCTGGTGGGAATACAAAATGGTAGTCCCTTTGGAAGACAGCGGGTAGTTTCTTACTACACTAAACGTACTCTGACCATGTGATCCAGCAGTTACGCTCCTTGATATTTACCCAAAGGAGCTGAAAACTTATGTCCACACGAAAACCTGCACATGCATGTTTTTATTTCCTAATTGCCCAAACTTGGAAGCTACCAAAATGTACTTCAGTTAGTAAAAGGATAAATAAACTGTGCTGCATCCAGGCAATGGAATAGTAATCAGTTATAAAAAGAAATGAGCTATCGATCCACAAAAAGACATAGAAGAGCCTTAAATGCATATTATAAAGTAAAAGGAACTAATCTGAAAAAGGCTACAGACTGTATGATTCCAACTTTATGACATTCTGGAAAAGGCGGAACTACGGAGAGAGTCAAACATCAGTACTTGCCCAGGGTTGGGGCGAGGAAGGGATGAATACAGAGAGCACAGGGAAAGTTTAGGACAGTGACACTATGATCCTGTATGATACTATAATGATGGATACATGCCATTATACAATTGTTAAAACCCATAGAACGTACCGCACAAAAGTGAGCTGTAATATAAACTATGGCCTTTAGTTACTGTTCACATTGGTTCATCAGTTGTCGTAAAGGTACAACACTAATGTAAGACGTTAAAAATAGGGGAAAATGGGCGGTGTGTGAGGGGGTATATGAGAACTCTCTACTTTCTGCTCAATATTTTTTGTAAATCTAAAAGTAAAAATTGTCTTAATTTTTGTAAATCTCTAAAACAATCTTATAGCATCTTATTTCTCCTCCCCCCTTTTTTCTTTAACCAAAATATAAAACAGGAACATAAGTTTTACTAACATTACCTGTGTTCATTGCTGTCCTTTCTTTGTTAATTTTCCTGCCATTTAGGAGACGGGCTAATTTTGCTTTCTCCACTGTCAAAAATCACCACCAGCAGAGGCTGCTAGAATGCAGGGATCCCTCTCAGGAGAGGCACTTCTGTGCTGCTCTGGCTTTGCTCTGACTGCCATGGACATGCACCATGGGAAAGCGTTCAATGGCAGAGATTTTTCAAAGAATTTAAAATCTGTGTGTGTGTTCTGTAGGGTGTCTTATGAATATTCTTGAAGCAAGAAGATAAATAGTCTGGGTGCCTGAAAAGCTGAAGTGAACTCACATCTTTATTTCTGGATGTTTATGTGTAAAGAAAGTTGAAAGAAAAAAAATTATTTTCATTTTGTAGCCTCCACAGTTCCCAATCTAGCTAAGTTCTCAAGAAAATTAGAATAAATTTCACTTAAGTTAAATCACAACTGTAAGTGAGGGGTCCAGGTCTTGGCTTAATTTTTTTTACAAAGAAAATTCCCAGTATCGAGAGAGAAGAGATTAGGATTTAAAAGCTTATTTTAAAAATACATTCCTCAGGACTATTTGATGAATTTGTAGAATCATTTTATTTTCAGTTCTTTCAATATCTGAGGAATGTCTAGAACTGCTAATAGGTTCATTAAGAGTTTTGTTAAACTCCCTCAATAAAATTCTGAATGTGATTTCACTTTATTCCCAGAGGTTATCCAAGAAAGGAAGTGGAGAATGTTCTTTTAGAAAACATGAAGTGGGAAAATGTTTAAAACTATTTATAGCAGCACTTAGCTGTGGAAATCCCAGACTCTACCATCTATTTATAGTTATTCTTTGGGTTAAAAGGGTGAAACCAGAAATCTTGAAAATGCTGCATGCTTTTATCCAGCAGTTGAAACTAATCAGCTGTCTTTTTGTGGTTATGATAACCAGATACTTACAAGAGTAATTCTGGAAATGACAATAAATATATCTTGACTAAGGAGAAAAAAACCTGTTTAAATCTAAAAGAGCGATGTTTTTCCTGAGTAAGTGATTCTTCCTTGCTTTTCTTGTGTTTTCTAGTTTAGTGCAAGTTGGATTCTGTCTGTAGTATGTGGGCTTCTCTAATGTAGAGGAGGCAGGAGAGTGGGTTTATGAAGGAATTCCCAACACTGGTTGATTAATCTGAATAAAAAAGAAGGCCAGGTAAAATTACCAAGCTTCAAACAGCAGACTTGAAACATTCCTCTGAGGAATACCAGTTTCTGGAAATTCCACCAGACTGTAACAGCAAACTCTGGCCTCGAATATGTGACACAGGATCTGCACATACACAAGATGAACTGTATATTCTCTTGACCCTTAGGAGCTTGATGGTTGTTTTCCTAATATGTTCTTCTGGAGGAAAAAGACAAGTTAGGAGGTTATTGCAGTGGAGTGTCCAGAGCTCACGAGAGGGTGGCCCAGGGCAGGTCAGGAGCCTGAGGGGGGAGGCCTTGCCCAGGTGTTCGAGCGCTAAGAATGAACTTCCAACCAAAAGGAAAACTTTGTGTCAATCATAATGTGACCTTTGGCTGTGGATACAAATCTTAGAGATAATTTAGAACGAATTAATACAGCGGTGGGTAAACAACAAGGTCGTGTTCCTGCCTCAGCTTTCTTTGCATACGCCTCACACGAAATCCCACCCAGCTGGGAATTTATTAATCATCCCTAATGCAAACCTGTAAGCAGGACTTTTGTAGAACCCAATATGCTTTCGTGTCAACCACTTTAGACAGAAAAATCAGGCTTCCAAAATGCACGGAAGCATTTCATCTCCCATGGCCACGTTTTATCAAAGTCCATCCTGTTGCCCAGGCAGCGCATCCTGGTATCACCTAAGAGCAAGGCCAACACCTCCCTGGGACCCTGACGCATCCACGCCTTTTCATCTGGAGGATAAACCTAGCCAATAACTTCTTTCTCATCCACCTGCGTCGTGATCTCATCTTTTCAATTCCCAAAGCGGTGGTTGCTAAGCCGTCCACTTGTCACTTAACCCCATGCTGCCTTATGCCACCTCTGGTGCCACTGTCTTTTCTGTCTGTTTCCTGTGGCCACTGTGGTTCCTCTGTGTCCACCTCTGGGACCCCAGCCTCAGCGACCTCATAATATGCTGTTGAGGACTTGACTGATTTCCCTGGAAAGCACATATGCTGCATTCACCAGAGGGAAACTGGGGGACAAGTCAGGGCCCTGGGGTCTTCACCCTTTTCTGCCATCAAATTCCAAGTGATTCTGTACAATCCTTTCACCTCTCTAAGTCTGTTTCCTCTCGTTTGAAATGAAGGTTTGGGCTAGATCATCTCTGAAGTCACTCTGCCTCTGAAAGGCTTCATTCTCTCCCCTCTTGACTGGACTAAACTCCGAGGACCAGTGGATCGTCCGACTTACACCTTCCACCCGTCGTGCAGGAAAAAATCTACAAGCCCACCCCCAAATCAGAGTATTGTAAGAGGGTCCAAGTGGGTTAATGAACCAGTGGAAGATCTCACCTAGAAGCTGCAGTGTCCCTGAAGGGCCGAGGATCTGACCTTCCTATGCGTTGAACCTAAGTCTTGTTTCCGTATTTGGATGCGAGATGCACGTAAAGCATCTCACCCAGAGGTGTCGCAGAGCAGATCCTCAGTAGACGGAGCCGTGCCTGTGATAACGTGCCTTGTCCTTGAATCTCGGCCACTCACATCTGCTTGACTCGGCCTCGTCCTGTTGGCACGAGCAGGCTGGCCTTCTGCAGGGCTGGTCACGATGATTCTCGGTCACGGGGCGGGCAGCGTCCAGGTGGCCAATGGGTGGAGTCAGAGGGGTATGGGAAGGCAGGCCTGGGGCCATGAGGAGGGGTCTGGGGTCCTGCGAGCTGAGGTCCGAGAGCCGCGTGCCTTTCCACCTGGATCCCAGCTGTGCTCACTGGTGATGGCCTGGGGGTCACAGTTCCCAGCTACGAGCATTGCCAGCCAAGGTCCCTGGGTCCTCATTCTTCATTTACTGTGACAGAACTTTGGGGAAAGAGACCTGGGGACCAAACAGACCCCTCCTGATGATGGCCACCCTCTGGGCGCTGTCGCACCCTCCCCCTAACCTACTATATAGCAGCTCCCTTGGCTCCTAGCCCAGGGTCGGGGGGTGTACCTCCCGTCTCTCCTGTTGCAGGCTGACGAGTGTCTTTGAGTACATTGGGTAATATTATTTTGACGGGGAGAGGACGGGGGCGCTCCCAAGGCTTGATCCCAGTCGCAGCTTCAGAAACGCCCAGGGAAATCCCAAGGAGTCCAGGTGTCTCTCAGAAACACGCACACCCCGTGTCATCCAGGCCTTATTCCCCAGTTCCTCCAATCCTGACACCCTCTGGGTATCGCACGTCGGCTGAGGGAATGCACATTCATGGTCATTTTCAGTTTCTTCTGGAAGGTCATCAGTTTTCTTGTACCATGGATAAAAGACACCGCAAGAAGGAATCATTTAAAAGTGCACATGGTGGAGGGGGGTTGCTTCTGAATCTCTGGGACTGGAGCCCAGGCACAGTATTTTTGGGGGGTGAGGATGGGAAATCATCTCAGGTAACTCCAAGCCACAGCCAGAGTTGAAATCCACTACCTTAGCGTTATGACAAGACAACAAATGATTCGGCTCTCAGTCTTCCGCCCTTGGCCTCATTCCTGTTTAATCTCCCAACAAATCTTGTTTCATGCTGGATAGATTTTTCATGTATTCTATCCTGGTGGCTGCTTTGGCAGAGATTTTGATGGAATCACGTTGTATACTGTACCTCAGATCAAAGTGATTTAATAATACCACTGAAGCAATCATGAAACTACCCTAATTTTATATGGGAAATTTGATTATGCACGGTGCTTAAATATTTGTGACAAAACTGTTTTGTGTGCTCAGATAAGAAAGCAGTTTTTTGTTTGTTTGGAGTCAACAAGCAACCCAGTACAGCTACATGTCATGGGTAGTGATGGCGGAAGCCTGGCTTAGAGTTGGAGTCAAAGTCTTAGCTCATACAGAGGGGTGGTTTGCACAGCACACGGAATCTTCCCGTATTCAGGCATGTGTCATACAAAGGAACGTGGTTGGAGGCTATGCAGCTGTAGGCCTTGAATCGCTTGGGGAAATGCACGTGGTCAGCAGAGGCTAGAGAGAGGTTGTCCACTAAACAGAATATGATCACTTGTCTACCATATTTTTCATAGAATCAGAAAGGATTCCTTGTTGAGTTTGAGTCCCAAGTTTAAGCCTCCCCTGGGCGATCCTTTAGAGTCAGGAGTGGTAGTTATTTCATGAGGTCCTGCTGGGGCGAACTTAAAGGTTCAATGGCACCATGGGATGGTGGGGAAATTGAGCACCAAATAGCAAACACAGCACAGCATCCATCTTCAGACTTCTTGGTTGGTCTTGGTGAATGGGTTTTGTGGCCCTTCAGTGTCTGTTTGCAGACTATGTGTTTAATGTCGAGTATTTGTGCTGTCGAGGGTTGCCTAGTCATGAAACTGTGCATGGATATTAAGATGCTCTTTGGGGATTCAATCATGTAAGGATCCATCCAACTGGTCCTTAGAGATTTTAATCCAGACATCCTACAGGCTCCTCAGATTTACCTAGTGTTCAAATTCATGTTCTTTCCTCTAAGCCTCTTTATCCTTGTACCTCCCTAGCTTATGGGACTAAATTATCTTTCTATCCACTGAGAATCCAGATTATCTAAATCAGGCAATCAACAGGTCCTATCGATCAATCCTTCAAGACGACTCACTAATCTCACCCTTCCTCTCTGTTCTCTCTGTTGCTGCGGCAGCTCAGATGCTCCTAATCTTTCCACAGCAATAACCTCTCAGGTTTTCACCTCCAGCCTAGCCCCACCCAAGCCATCCAACACTCTCCTATCAGAATGACCTGCCCCAAACACAAATTTGATCACACCATTGTTTTCCTGCTTTAAAACTTCTGGCGACTTTCCAGTGCTTTTACTAAATTACAAACTTAGCACGAAACACCCAGGGTATCACTCACTCATTCCATCTAGTCTCCGTTTCTGGCATCATAATCATCTTTTCTGCATCTTGAACCCTACAGTCTAGTCTATGTAGATGGATACATTACTATGTCCTGTAAGTGCCATGGAGTTCCATCTATATGCCTTTATCAATGCTGCTTCCTTCTTCTGGAATGGCCTCCACACCATCCCCCCTCTGTCCAGAAATCCCATTCGCATTTTCCAAGGCTAATTCAAGTGCCATCTGGCCTATCACTCTCCCTCCTCCTGCATCCACTTAATTCCTATCCTCACTGTACTTTAAATACAACTCTATGTGATAGACTCAACTATCAATATTCTAGTTTATGACTGCCTCCGATGCAAGGATTTTATCTATTTTTTGAAAACTCCATCTCGAATAGGTGTCGTGTGTGCGTTTGCTCAGCCTGGGAAACTGGAGGAGACCTTTGTTCGTTGAGACAGAACTCAGTGAAACTTCAAATAGATCCCTTGGCTTTACTTCCTACTTTTGTCACTTGGAAGAGTTTACTCACAACTCAATGAATTCCTACCAGACACTTATCAAAAAAGCAACAGGCTGTTTTCCAGGGTGGTTACAAATTGAGCCCAGTCTCTTAGACTTTCCACAAACACAGCATGGTACAATAATTCTGAGGTTCTGGAAGAAAGATTCTCTGGTGAGTACATTGTACTTATTAGGACAAGAAAACAGAGGAAAAAACGTGAAAGATTTTCAAGAGGAAGGATTGAACTCAAAAAGGGTTTCTGGTTAACCGCTTTAACCGGGAACTCAGAGAACTATGACATTCCTGTCTCTGAAAATCACTGTTAGCTGAAGATTTATTACATTTGAAAGCAGTAAATAATGGGACATATTTCTTAGCAGGCTGTAGAGTTACAATTGTGAAAGTGAGATTTGAAACTCGACTTCCTTCACCAAATCTCTACAGCTTAGTTTTACTATATTAACGTAATTCAGTGTAGATGGGATCTTTACTTCTTTACATGATTTTAACTTTTCTTGTCTGTTTTTTTTTTTTTTTTTTTTTTTTTTTTTTGCCTATACTCATGAGTTTGAGAATCTTATGCACTTCACGGGAAGTATGCAATCATATAAGCTTATTTGTCTTTGTTGTTTTTAATCCTCGGGGGATCATTTATCTTGTCTGGCAGAGGTGGCATTATCTGATTAGTTCTAAATCATCTCAAAATTAGTATTTTGGTTTGAGAACATTCACGTTCCAACAACTGAATGTATCGAATTGATTGAAATTCTCCCGTTTTCCCTTTTCCTTCAGAAGTGTTATTAGTTACCATGGTTTAACTGGTGCCTGCTGGTAAGGCGTCTCAAGTAGGCGCTGCAAGAAGGAACTTGCACATCAGCCTTGCTGAAGCAACCACTTAGGGCTGGCACTCTTGTGATTTGCGATTGTGCTTTTCTTGAGCTAACCCATGTTCCCTCCTCCAGCAATTCCTGTTACGGAGATTTCCTTGGGGTGCTCGGGAGTGCCCTGTGGCTGCAATACAGATCCCATGCGTTTATTTCACGGGCAGGAGGGGAAACAGGAGGCAAAGCACCATGAACCTGAAGTAACTGGTTCGGGAAGGACCCCTTCATCCCTAAGGAAAGGGTTCTTGCACATCGTCCGTCTTTGGAAATTTGTTTGGAAAGAATGTGGCTTTTGGAATCTCCCTTCTGCCACTGAAGCGCGGGCACCCTCGGGAGGTGGTTTCACCCACAAGGACAGACATTCCTTCTATGACGTGGGTCCCTTTCATCTGTGTCCTCAATCTCTGAAAAAGCAGTTGGCTTTTCAACTTTGCTGTGAATTACTTTACTCAGGCGAGTGATGGACCTGGTCAAGGAATGCAAGATCTGATTAGGGAATAGAAATCTGGCCATGGCAGGCCGACCAGAGTAGGGTGGTGACTTTAGTCCCCACAGAGCTGCCCAGGGGTGGCGGCAGGAGGGGTCTCACAAAGGGAACTGGGGCCGGCCTGAAAAGGACTCCGATTTTGCAGTTTTGATCAGGTGCCTCTTTGCAGGTGGCATCGCTAGGTTCAGTAAGTGCTGCAAGCCGACAATCTCCATTCAGCCCATGTTCCCCTCCCTAGATTGTTCTAGTCTTCTTGATCCAAAGCTTGCCTTTCTTCCCATAGAGGGAGAAGATGAGGAAAGAGGAGAACTAAGTCTCCCCTTGGGTCTTCAATCCCCCTCCTCCCCATTTTATCTGTATGGTGCCTTCTGGTGCACCAGGCACCGAGGGCTTCCCTGTTTCTCTGACGAGTGTTGCTAGGAAGCCAGGATGCAGGACCAAGGACACAGTGTATGAAAAACACACATGCTTTACATCATAACCTTTCATCCATTTAAGCTTCGGAAAAAAAGGCAAAGAATGTCTCTGAGCTGATGTGGAGCCCCTCACCACTATTTTAGACTTGATGAGCATTGGCAGATGGGATGAACATAGCTGAAGAGATGCACTCAAGGCTTGGACCCCATGCACAAATAAATATGCAGAGAGTAGCACAGAGGCCCCAACTAAGACCTTCAGATCCCCTCCCAACTCTGTGAGTCTAGGGCTAACAGACCCCTCACTACTTTTCTGGGCCTCCCTGGGAGCAGGGAACTCCTTTTCCTTCCCTGGCTTCCCCACCACGCCGGGGGCACCCCCAGAAGTCCTAAAGCCCATTTCTGAGGAGGCAACGTTGAGGGTCTCAAAGCCAAGTTGACTGGTGGCTCCCATATTACCATAGTTGCCCAGACCTGGGGACTCGCAGAAGCTCTGGACCAGCAGCCTTCTCGCTTCTCTTCCCAGGCCTGAGTCACCGGTACCCTCATGGGAGCCTCCTGGTAGCCTCAGTCCCCCCGCCATGGGAGGGGAGGTCCTGGCTGTGATGGTCCCGTCGTCTTTGCTTCGGTGGAAGTTGTCAATTTCGCTGGCGTTCCCACCCATTCCCCATCGCAGCTACACTGCTCCTTGGAACCCTCGGCCCAGGCACAATTCACATGCCACGTGAGCCTCAGTTTACCTCTGGGGAGGATGTAGCAGGGGCACTGAGAAACTCTGGGCTACCCCCACTCCAGCCTGAAAACCCAGTGAAGGCGTCCGTCCTGGCTAGACCCTACCTGGGTCCCGAGGCCCACACCTCTCCCCGGCTGACCATGGCCGCCTTGTCCACGGCCTGCCCGTGGGCCCCCAGACACCAGGAATGCCCCAGCTCTGGAAGGCTTTCCTCCTCTTCACTTGGCTGCAGAAGTCCTCATTCCTCTCCACACGCGTTTCTTCTGCTCTCTCCTCTTCCCACAGCCTCAGGGGCCTATTTCTTAGTCCCCCCACCACCAAGTCTTAATCCCCACAAGGGGTGTCATCCCAGGGGTGCCCCAAACCGGAGTCCACCTGACATAGGAAGGGTTTCAGCTAACACTGAATACTGTGAGCGGACTCTGAACACTGGACAGGGGGCCAGAGGGACGGGGCTGAGTCAGATGTTCGGTGGCTCCCAATCTTTATGTCCTTGGAGGGTCTAGGAATTGCCCCGTGGGAATTGACATGCCTCCTTCCTGCTCCAGGAAGGGAGGGCTCTGGCCCCCTACGGCAGTCTTTGTCTGCCCACTGGCTGACTGCCCAGCAGGCCACTGGGGCTCCCCTTACTCTCTTCCTCTTCCACTCCTCTTAAAGGCTTGGGGAGAGCTCCCGAGATAAGGGCCCCCTTCCTTCGGTGGAGACCACAGACCTTCCCTGCTCTGTGAACACTGCTCACCCCTTTTGGAATAGGTCCTACGATTCCCACACCCTTTCCTTGGACCAGTGGTCAGTTGAAGACAAAATCCAAATTGCCTGGCCAAAAGCAAAACAAAAGAAGAACGGAGGAGACAGAACTGAAGGCTGGGTTAGCTGACCAGGTCCTGTGGACTGTGTCTGTATTGTAATATGGTTAAGAAAAGTGGATGCTCCACAGCATTATTTCCTGTTGTAAATTCATAACACCTCAATGATGCTATGGATAATAGTTCTATAACGGTAAGACCAGGACGCAAGTACCAGCTAAGACAGTGTTTCTGTAGAATTCCAAACACCTGACTCACAAACTCATAACACACTGTAATTTGGGGACCGTTGGCGTTTTGTAACTAGTAAGATGCAAATTCAGGTGATTTCTTCTGAGTCACTTTTACTTCAAGAAGGTGTCTGGAGGTACTGTCTGTCAGTAAGGATAGCATACAGCTTGGTCAGTAAGA
Organism: Hyperoodon ampullatus; assembly: GCF_949752795.1. Classification (NCBI taxonomy): domain Eukaryota; kingdom Metazoa; phylum Chordata; class Mammalia; order Artiodactyla; family Ziphiidae; genus Hyperoodon; species Hyperoodon ampullatus. The sequence goes on from NC_136933.1 coordinate 30,234,141, forward strand.
CTTGAAAATTTACAACCATGTTTTGTGGTTTTTCTCTAGAACCGATGAAATAAGAACCTTGTGGTAAAACCCACTGGTCCAGGAGTTAAAAACAAATTGTCTGCCAAAATTACAATGTAAAATTGAATAAAACAACAGATGATTTGGTTTAAATTTTAAAACAGTTACAAAGGAATCAGCTGGCTGGATGGAGAGAAAACGGTTGAGGAAAGTTTTCATTGTGAGAGCTGAAGGGTTGCCCCATGCTACCAACTGAAAGAAGGAATGCTTTTCTGGCATCATCTCCATTCAAGTCCAATCACAAAGTATCTTTTTGGTTTTTTTTTTTTGGCTGTTAAAAGATCTGAGCAGTCTCCCTGCAGTATCTGAAGTGAATGCCAGAGCCGGGCCACACCAGCACCCTTGTTTCCAGCACAGGGGCACCATCAGATCCTTACACAGGTGCTGCTCAGGCAGTGAGGGCGCAGTTGGTATTGGGGGGAGGGAGATACAGCTGCTCTTTTGAGGAGACTGAAAGGAGAGAAGGAGGTAACCATCTAAAGTCCATTTTCCCTGCTGGAGCTTTTAAATTGGGTGCAGATTTAAAAATTAACCTAAAATATTTTAATAATGAGGGATGTATCAAATGTTTTAAATTATAGTTCCCGGTAGGAAAGCATAAGGAATCATTGCTTTCATTTCCTTTTTACCCTAGCCTATCAAAAAGGCAGCCACTTGCTTTTTCTGAATAGTCTAATACTATCCTAAGCCCCCATGGAAAATCTTGAGGCTTGTTGATTTACTAACTCTAAATTCTCTCTGCTCAAAGCAGTTGTCAGCTGTAGCTTTTCATCTGCTTTTGCATTTCATTTATTTCTCTTCACATCTCTGGAAGATAGATGCATTTTTCTATTCTTTTAGTGGACACCTTTGAAACATTTTATATATACTTAACAGTCCAAAGTTAATGGCTATTTTACCATCCTCCTGAGTAGTACAAGGATTTGAAGATGCTTTGGTTCCACTGACCACTGCTTCCACCTTATGCTATGGGGATACCATGTTCTGAATGTTTTCATATTTCTCCGGTTTTAACCTTGCTGACTAGGTTACTGTGGTCATTAACTGAATGTGTGTTGAAGTTTACCCATATATTTACCATTCTGTTTACTTACCAAATCTTTCATTTTAGACTTTCTTCCTGGGATTGTCTCGTTCTTGCTGAAGTACACCCTTTGTATGTTCCTTCCCTGAGTTTTTTGGGGGTAAACGTTCTCAATTTCTGAGAGTGTCTTTAGATCTATAATGATTTTCTAGCACATTGAAGATATTCTACTTCCTTCTGGCTTCCATTGTTGCTATTTAAAAAACTGTTGTCAGGGCTTCCCTGGTGGCGCGGTGGTTGAGAGTCCGCCTGCCGATGCAGCTGGTGCGGGTTCGTGCCCCGGTCCGGGAAGATCCCACATGCCGCGGAGCGGCAGGGCCCATGAGCCATGGCCGCTGAGCCTGCGTGTCCAGAGCCTGTGCTCCGCAATGGGAGAGGCCACAACAGTGAGAGGCCTGCGTACCGCAAAACAAACAAACAAACAAACAAAAAAACAAAAAAAAATGTTGTCAGCCTAATTGATATTCTTTGGTAGGTGATCTGGTTGATTTTGTAATCTCGTCTCTGTCTTTGATGGTATATAGTGTCACTAAGAGATATCTATGCATGAATTTATTTTACTTTGTATATTTTGGTGCTTCCTCAATTCTGGAAAATTCTTGGCCACTATTTATTTATTTATTTAACATCTTTATTGGAGTGTAATTGCTTTACAATGGTGTGTTAGTTTCTGCTGTATCACAAAGTGAATCAGCTATACATATACATATATCCCCATATCCCCTCCCTCTTGCGTCTTCCTCCCACCCTCCCTATCCCACCCCTCTAGGTGCTCACAAAGCACCGAGCTGATCTCCCTGTTCTATGGGGATGCTTCCCACTAGCTTTCTAATTTACATTTGGTAGTGTATATATGTCCATGCCACTCTCTCACTTTGTCACAGCTTACCCTTCCCCCTTCCTGTGTCCTCAAGTCCATTCTCTAGGTCTGCGTCTTTATTCCTGTCCTGCCCCTAGGTTCGTCAGAACCATTTTTTTTTTTAGATTCCATATATATGTGTTAGCATAGGGTATTTGTTTTTCTCTTTCTGACTTACTTCACTCTGTATGACTGACTCTAGGTCCATCCACCTCACTACAAATAACTCAATTTCGTTCCTTTTTATGGCTGAGTTATTCCATTGTATATATGTGCCACATCTTCTTTATCCATTCATCTGTTGATGGACACTTAGGTTGCTTCCACATTCTGGCTATTGTAAATAGTGCTGCAGTGAACATTGTGGTACATGACTCTTTTTCGATTATGATTTTCTCAGGGTATATGCCCAGTAGTGGGATTGCTGGGTCATATGGTAGTTCTATTTTTAGATTTTTAAGGAACCTCTATACTGTTCTCCATAGTGGCTGTATCAATTTACATTCCCACCAACAGTGCAAGAGGATTCCCTTTCCTCCACACCTCTCCAGCATTTATTATTTGTAGACTTTTTGATGATGGCCATTCTGACTGGCGTGAGGTGATACCTCATTGTAGTTTTGATTTGCATTTCTCTAATGATTAGTGATGTTGAGCATCCTTTCATGTGTTTGTTGCCAAGCTGTTTATCTTCTGTGGCAAAATGTCTCTTTAGGTCTTCTGCCCATTTTTGGATTGGGTTGTTTGTTTTTTTGATATTGAGCTGCATGAGCTGCTTGTATATTTTGGAGATTAATCCTTTGTCAGTAGCTTTGTTTGCAAATATTTTCTCCCATTCTGAGGGTTGTCTTTTCGTCGTTTAAGGTTTCCTTTGCTGTGCAAAAGCTTTTAAGTTTCATTAGGTCCCATTTGTTTATCTTTGTTTTTATTTCCATTTCTCTAGGAGGTGGGTCAAAAAGGATCTTGTTGTGATTTTATGTCATAGAGTGATCTGCGTTTGTTCTCCTCTAAGAGTTTTATAGTGTCTGGCCTTACATTTAGGTCTTTAATCCATTTTGATTTTATTTTTGTGTATGGTGTTAGGGAGTGTTCTCATTTCATTCTTTTACATGTAGCTGTCCAGTTTTCCCAGCACCACTTATTGAAGAGGCTGTCTTTTCTCCATTGTATATTTTGCATCCTTTATCAAAGATAAGGTAACCATAGGTGCGTGGGTTTATCTCTGTGCTTTCTATCTTGTTCCATTGATCTATATTTCTGTTTTTGTGCCAGTACCATACTGTCTTGGTTACTGTAGCTTTGTTGTATACTCTGAAGTCAGGGAGCCTGATTGCTCCAGCTCTATGTTTCTTTCTCAAGATTGTTTTGGCTATTCAGGGCCTTTTGTGTTTCCATACAAATGGTGAAATTTTTTGTTTTAGTTCTGTGAAAAATGCCATTGGTAGTTGCATAGGGATTGCATTGAATCTGTAGATTGCTTTGGGTACTTTAGTCATTTTCACAGTGTTGATTCTTCCAGTCCAAGAACATGGTATATCTCTCCATCTATTTGTATCATCTTTAATTTCTTTCATCAGTGTCTTATAGTTTTCTACATACAGGTATTTTGTCTCCTTAGATACGTTTATTCTTAGGTATTATATTCTTTTTGTTGCAGTGGTAAATGGGAGTGTTTCCTTAATTTCTTTTTCAGATTTTTCATCATTAGTGTATAGGTATGCAAGAGATTTCTGTGAATTAATTTTGTATTCTGCTACTTTACCAAATTCATTGACTAGCTCTATTAGTTTTCTGGTAGCATCTTTAGGATTCTCTATGTATAGTATCATGTCATCTGCAAACAGTGACCATTTTACTTCTTCTCTTCCTATTTGGATTCCTTTTATTTCTTTTTCTTCTCTGCTTGCTGCGGCTAAAACTTCCAAAACTATGTTGAATAAGAGTGGTGAGAGTGGGCAACCTTGTCTTGTTCCTGATCTTAGAGGAAATAGTTTCAGTTTTTCACCATTGAGAATGATGTTGGCTGTGGGTTTGTCATATATGGCCTTTATTATGTTGAGGTAAGTTCCCTCCATGCCTACTTTCTGGAGGGTTTTTATCATAAATGGTGTTGAATTTTGTCAAAAGCTTTTTCTGCATCTATTGAGATGATCATATGGTTTTTATTCAGTTTTGTTAATATGGTTTATCACATTGATTTGCGTATATTGAAGAATCCTTGCATTCCTGGGATAAACCCCACTTGATCATGGTGTATGATCCTTTTAATGGGCTGTTGGATTCTGTTTGCTAGTATTTTGTTGAGGATTTTTGCATCTATGTTCATCAGTGATATTGGCCTCTAGTTTTCTTTTTTGTGACATCTTTGTCTGGTTTAGGTATCACAGTGATGGTGGCCTCGTACAATGAGTTTGGGAGTGTTCCTCCCTCTGCTATATTTTGGAAGAGTTTGAGAAGGATAGGTGTTAGCTCTTCTCTAAATGTTTGATAGAATTCGCCTGTGAAGCCATCTGGTCCTGGGTTTTTGTTTGTTGGAAGATTTTTAATCACAGTTTCAATTTCAGTGCTTGTGATTGGTCTGTTTATATTTTATATTTCTTCCTGGTTAAGTCTTGGAAGGTTGTGCTTTTCTAAGAATTTGTCCATTTCTTCCAGGTTGTCCATTTTATTGGCATAGAGTTGCTTGTAGTAATCTCTCATGATTCTTTGTATTTCTGCACTGTCAGTTGTTACTTCTCCTTTTTCATTTCTAATTCTATTGATTTAAGTCTTTTCTCTCTTTTTCTGGACGAGTCTGGCTAATGGTTTATCAATTTTGTTTATCTTCTCAAAGAACCAGCTTTTAGTTTTATTGACCTTTGCAATTGTTTCCTTCATTTCTTTTTCGTTTATATCTGATCTGATCTTTATGATTTCTTTCCTTCTGCTAACTTTGGGGTTTTTTTTTGGTTTTTCTTTCTCTGATTGCTTTAGGTGTAAGGTTAGGTTGTTTATTTGAGATTTTTCTTGTTTCTTGAGGTAGGTTTGTATTACTCTAAACTTCCCCCTTAGAACTGCTTTTGCTGCATCCCGTAGATCTTGGGTCATCGTGTTCTCATTGTCATTTGTTTCTAGGTATTTTTTGATTTCCTCTTTGATTTCTTCAGTGATCTCTTAGTTATTCAGTAGCATATTTTTTAGCCTCCACGTGTTTGTATTTTTTACAGTTTTTTCCCCCGTAATATTGATATTGATATCTAGTCTCATAGTGTCGTGGTCGGAAAAGATGCTTGATACGACTTCAATTTTCTTAAATTTACCAAGGCTTGATTGGTGACCCAAGATATGATCTATCCTGGAGGTTGTTCCATGAGCACTTGAGAAGAAAATGTATTCTGTTGTTTTTGGATGGAATGTCCTATAAATATCATTTAAATCCATCTTGTTTAATGTGTCATTTAAATCTTGTGTTTCCTTATTATTTTCATTTTGGATGATCTGTCCATTGGTGAAAGAGGGGTGTTCAAGTCCCCTACTGTCATGTGTTACTGTCGATTTCCCCTTTTATGGCTGTTAGCATTTGCCTGTATGTTGAGGTGCTCCTATGTTGGGGGCATACATATTCACAATTGTTATGTCTTCTTCTTGGATTGATCCCTTGATCATTACGTAGTGTCCTTCTTTGTCTCTTGTAATCGTCTTTATTTCAAAGTCTATTCTGTCTGATTTTAGAATTGCTACTCCAGCTTTCTTTTGATTTCCATTTGCATGGAATATCTTTTTCCATCCCCTCACTTTCGGTCTGTATGTGTCCCTAGGTCTGAAGTAGGTCTCTTGTAGGCAACATATATACGGGTCTTGTTTTTGTATCCATTCAGCTAGTCTGTGTCTTTTGGTGGGAGCATTTAATGCATTTGCATTTAAGGTAATTATTGATATGTATGTTCCTATTCCCATTTTCTGAATTATTTTGGGTTTGTTATTATAGGTCTTTTCCTTCTGTTGTATTTCCTGCCTAGAGAAGTTCCTTTAGCATTTGTTGTAAAGCTGGTTTGGTGGTGTTGAATTCTCTTAGCTTTTGCTTGTCTGTAAAGGTTTTAATTTTTCCATCGAATCTGAATGAGATCCTTGCTGGGTAGAGTAATCTTGATTGTAGGTTTTTCCCTTTCATCACTTTATATATGTCCTGCCACGCCTTTCAGGCTTGCAGAGTTTCTGCTGAAAGATCAGCTGTTAACCTTATGGGGATTCCCTTGTATGTTATTTGTTGGCTTTCCCTTGCTGTTTTTAATATTTTTTCTTTGTATTTAACTTTTGATAGTTTGATTAATATGTGTCTTGGCATGTTTCTCCTTGGATTTATCCTGTATGGGACTCTGTGCTTCCTGGACTTGACTATTTCCTTTCCCATATTAGGGAAGTTTTCAACTATAATGTCTTCAAATATTTTCTCAGTCCCTTTCTTTCTCTCTTCTTCTTTTGGGACCCCTATAATTGGAATGTTGGTGCATTTACTGTTGTCCGAGAGGTCTCTGAGACTGTCCTCAGTTCTCTTCATTCTTTTTTTGTTATTCTGCTCTGTAGTAGTTATTTCCACTATTTTATCTTCCAGGTCACTTATCCGTTCTTCTGCCTCAGTTATTCTGCTATTGATTACTTCTAGAGAACTTTTAATTTCATTTATTGTGTTTTTTATCATTGTTTGTTGCTCTTTAGTTCTTCTAGGTCCTTGTTAAACGTTTCTTGTACTTTCTCAATTCTCTTTCCAAGGTTTTGGATCATCTTTACTATCATTATTCTGAATTCTTTTTCAGGTAGACTGCCTATTTCCTCTTCATTTGTTTCATCTGTTGGATTTTTACCTTGCTCCTTCATCTGCTCTGTGTTTCTCTGTCTTCTCATTTTGCTTATGTTACTGTGTTTGGGGTCTCCTTTTTGCAGGCTGCAGGTTCATAATTCCCATTGTGTTTGGTGTCTGCCCCCAGTGGGTAAGGTTGGTTCAGTGGGTTGGGGAGGCTTCCTGGTGGAGGGGACTGGTGCCTGTGTTCTGGTGGATGAGGCTGGATCTTGTCTTTCTGGTGGGCAGGACCTCGTCTGGTGGTGTATTTTGGGGTGTCTGTGAACTTATTATGATTTTAGGCAGCCTCTCTGCTAATGGGTGGGGTTGTGTTCCTGTCTTGCTAGTTGTTTGGCATGGGGCATCCAGCACTGAAGCTTGCTGGTCGTTGAGTGGAGCTGGGTCTTAGTGTTAAGATGGAGATCTCTGGGAGAGCTCTTGCCACTTGATATTACAAGGGGCCAGGAGGTCTCTGGTGGACCAATGTCCTGAACTCAGTTCTCCCACTTCAGAGGCTCAGGCCTGACACCTGGCCGGATTGGCCATTATTTTTTTAAGGAATATGTTCAATATTCTTTAAATATCTCTGTGCTGTCATCACTGTAATATTTTGTTCTGATACTTGAAATTGACCTATGTTGGACTTTCTCATTTTTTCCTAACTTCTCTTTTATATGCTCTACGTGTCCTTCTGTGATACGTTCTCATGGCCAACAGGTACATGCAAAGATGCTCAGCATCACTAATGATCAGGGAAATGCAAATCACAACCATGAGATATCACCTCACACCTGTCAGAATGGTAGGTGAAAAAGACAAGAAATAACACGTGTTGGTGAGGATGTTGATAAGAATGTAAATTGGTGCCTCCACTATGGAAGACAGTATGGAGGTTCCTCAAAAAATTAAAAATAGAACTACCATATGATCCAGCAATCCCACTTCCAGGTATTTATCCCCCCCCAAAAGGAAATGCTAATTTGAAAAGATATATGCACCCTCACATTCATTGCAGCATTATTTGCAGTAACCAAGGTATGGAAATAACTTGTGCCCATCAGTGGATAAAGAAGGTGTGAGGCATTCTGAGCAATTTCTTTGGACATTATTTTCCAGTTTGCTAATTCTCTCATGAGTTGTGTTTAATTTGAAAACTACACTTCCTTTAAATATTTTTTCCTTACCCTTGGTCATTTAATTTTTTTCACCATCACTTTTAAGTCTTTTAAATATCCATATGTTCCTCCTTTACCTCCTTTTACTCCCTTGCAGTTTGGCCAGTTTCTTTTGAAGAACCCAAGTCATTTGATATATACCGTTTCCCACCATGTGGACTTTGGTGGTTGCAGACTCATGGTGTGCAATTCAGCATGTTCCTCTGTCCTGTGCATGTCCTGAAAACTGGCAGCTGAAACCACTGACTGGATCACTCAGGCTCAATGCCTTTGTTAAGCCAATTGGAAGAATATAATGCCTGGTTGTCTATTTTGTGATCTTAGCAGTCAGTGATACCGATACTTAATATCTATTTCCATTCATAGAGGTTTGCAAAGGGCAGTTTCTAAGTCTATCAGTACTTTTTCACTTATTATTTGGAATATATTTATAAAGATACACTTTCCCTCATAATTCTTTGTTTACCAAGTGGTACAGTTTATAAAGAAGTGGTAGAATAAATGTTTGATTGCTTCAAGATCAGTTTTCAAGATAATAAATTTGTTCTTTTTCATTCCTGTCATTTTTCAGAGCATTAAGAACCCATGGATTTAAACATCTTTGAAGGGCTTTAATCCATTGCAGTTATTCTCTTTAAAGTTCAGTGTGTCTCACTTCATCCAGTGGGAGCCTCTTCTAGTTGGCTTCTAGGTCCTTTTGAGATCACCTTAACAGTCTTGGACGTCTTCCTTGCAGTTTTGTATGACAAGATGTCCCACACTCTTTTCCTTTTATAGACATGAAATAAGCCATTTCTTCAGGAAGGTTTGATTTCTTAAAGTGAAATGATATTTCCAGGACACAGTTTTGCCCCTAAGGGATGTTTAGCAAACAGAGCTAAGAAATATCTACATATATTAAAAGTGAAATATCCCAGGAGTCCAATTCTAATCAGTATCTTCTCAAGTACAGCTGTATCTTCTTTCTTTCATACCTGAGAACCTAGTTCTCAAAGACACAGGAGATGATAGACTTAGAATATCCCATAAAAACTCACTGGTTTTATGCCATATTACATACACAGGAGTCTCAGAATAATAATACCAATGCTACCACCAATATGATTCCTAAAAACACTACATTTTTTTTTTTTGGCATGTGTTCTCCCATTCTCCCTCCATTTTTTTCTCCCTCTACCATTTTTGAAATGGTTGTACTATAGCTACATTGTCAGAGCTTGTAGATATTATACTGTCTCTCTCTTAAGCTTCATTTTTGTGTGTGTGTGATGTAAGTGTGCATGTGTGTATTATATATGTACACCTCACCTGTACTTAATTCAATATCTCTTTAGTCATTTTGGTTGTCTGAGCCTTGATCTCTAATAGATTACTCAGGAAAGACTCATGAATATATTTTCTGAGTTCTGGCATGTTGGTAACAGTTGGTGCCTTTTATACTTAAGTCAGTTTTGCTGGATATAAAATTCTTATACATTTCTTCCTTGAGTATCTTAAATATGTTATTTCATTTTCTTTTCCTAAAGCAGTGCTGTCAAAAAGTTTGATAATCTACTTTTTTCTTAATAGTCACCATGCCCTTTTTGGGTCAGTATTCTCAGGTATGTTGTGTACTTTTTCAATAGATAGCTTCAGATCTTTTTTTTTTTTAAATTCAAGAAAGGTTCTTGAACTGTAGTTTTTAGTACTAATTCAGATTTTTTGTTTTTTCTTCAAGAGCTCCTGTGTCTAATCTCCTTTGCCTATCTTTAATATTTGTCACTTTCTCTGACATTTAAAAAATATTTCTTCATTTCTTTTTTTGTATTTATTATTGTGTTCCTTTTAGTTTAGGCTTTGCTTCTGAAATTAATTTCCTTTATTTCTAAATCGTTCCTGAATTCTGTTGCCTCATTGTTGAGTTTTTCTAATTCTCACTCATGTGTTATTTTATGCCTTACATAATTTTCTTAAAGTCATAATAGTTCTTGATCTATTTTGTGGTCATGTCTTTGTTCATGCTTTTATTGTCTGTGCAGGATTACTCCTTCTCTTTTTTCCTATAATAATTTTGTATGGGATTTCACCTTGATAGTTTTCTGTTGGCTGTATCTTATTTCTTTGTGAAATTAGTTTGAACTTTTAGGATGAAGCATGGCTTAAGGTGGCTTTTCTAACTGAACCCTCTACTGCTGCTTTTTGGTAGTCTTCAAAAATAAGGTGGCTTGCTTTCTGAGCTTTTTTTTTCTTTTAAATGTATTTATTTTTGAGATATAAATGACATACAACATTGTGTAAATTTAAGATGTACACGTGTTGATTTGGTACACATATATTGCAATATGATGATCAATGTGTGTTAGCTAACACCTCTATCATTTCACACAATTATCATTTCTTTTTTGTGGTGAGAACAATTCAGATCTAGTTTTTTATGACTTTGAATTATATAATACACTATTGTTGTCTGTAATCACTATGCTGTGCCTTAGATCTCTAGAATCTATGTATCTACTAGTTGCAAAGTTGGACCCTCAACATCTCCCTAATTCTTCCAGCTCCTGTCTCTTGGTAACCATTATTCTACTCTTTACTTTTACAAGTTTGATTTTTTTAGATTCCACATATAAGTGGACATCTTACAGTATTTCTTTCTCTGACTTATTTCACTTAGCATAATACCTTCAAGGCCCATCCATGTTGTCACAAATGGTCAGATTTCCTTCTTTCTCCTGGCTGAATAATATTCCATTGTATGTGTATACCACATCTTCTTTATCCATTCATTTGCTGACGAATACTGAGGTTGTTTCCATATATTGGCTATTGTGAATAATGTTGCAATGGACATGGTGGTGCAGGTATCTTTTTGAGATACTGATTCCACTCCTTCAACTATATACACTCAGGAGTGGGATTGCTGGATCATATGGTAGGTCAATTTTTAATTTTTTGAGGAACCTCCATACTGTTTTCCATAGTGGCTCCACCACTTTATATTCCACATTCCGACCAATAAGGTGTATAAGGGTTCCCTTTCCTGCACATCTTTGCCTCATTTTTTATCTTTTGTCTTTTTTGGTAAAGGCCATCCTATCAGGTGTGAGGTGGTATGTCATTGTACATTTGATTTGCATTTCATGATGACTAGTCATGTGGAGCATATGAACTTCCTTGTGTCTTTTCCTCTACCCTACTTTGATTGATACTAGGGCTTGGAAAAGTAAATCTTGCCCACTGCCAATTTTTGTATGTCCTGTGAGTTAAGAGTGTTTTTTACACTTATAAATGGTTGAAACATCAAAGGCAATAAAACAAAAACAAAAGTATATTTTGGACATATGAACATTATATGAAGTTTATATTTCAGTGTCTGTAAATAAAGTTTTATTCGGACACAGCCACATCCATTCATATCATGTGTGGCTACTTTGGCACTATAACTGCAGAGCTGAGTAGTTGTAACAGACTGTCTGGTCCTCAAAGCCTAAAATTTTTACTATCTAGTCCTTTACAGAAGAATCTGTGGATCCCTGATCTTGACCGTCTCTTTTGTCTCTGTTGTGCCTGTCTTAATCAATTTTGGTTCCACTCCCAGCAGTTTCTCCTCAGTGTAGGACCCTAGCCTAGAAACGCACTCAGGTGGGTCCGTTTTGAGAATTCACAGGGTGTAGACTGCTCCAGTACCCTTCAGCCCTTCTTACTGTAGGCCCCTTGTACTCACATGCTATTGAATTGGGCAAAACCCAGGTGCTGTTCTCAAATTGGCCCCGCTGTGTGTTCTGGTAATAACTTAGCTATCCAGGGATTGTGGGTTCTTAGGTCATCAGCCACTGACCCATCACCTCCTCCTTCTTCCTCCTGTATCGACATTGGTACCCACACAGATCTTGTGGCTGAGGGTGCTTTGTCTCTACATGCTTGTGTATTGGAGTTCATGAGAATACCTTGGTTTGTTTTTTCTATCCAGGACATCTTTTTTATGTGGAGGTTCAAAACGATTTAAACAGTGTTAATTTTTTTTTAATTTCTCTAAGTTCCGTTTGGTTCTTTTTCAGCTCTGTCTTATCATTTTGTGACATTTCTTGCTCCTTTTTCTTTTTTGTCCTCCTGTTTCTTTTAACATGTTAAACATTCTTATTTTATAATCTGTGTCTGATTCAGTCTCTGAAGTCTTGGTCAGTCGGGTCCTATTAGTTGCTTTTCCTAAAGACGATCATGATGGTTTATTTGGAAGTGTCCGTGCATTCATATTTGCAGTCACTTTATCCGTGAGTATTATCAGAAGCCCAGGTTAAGGAACACTCTTCCTGGAAAGTATGTGTTTCTTCTTCCAGATGCCTAAGGATGTTGATGATAAAGACAAACCTCCTTGTTTGCCTTGGGAAAGAAGTCATTGCCCCTGATGAGTGCGTTTCCAGGAGTGTAACCCTTCCCGAGCCCCCACTTTTTCAGGTGTGCTCTCCATTCCAATTTCCCCTTGCCCCCCTACACACACACACACACACACACACACACACACACACACACACACACACACACACACACACACACACACACACACACACACACACACACACACACACACACACACACACACACACACACACACACACACACACACACACACACACACACACACATACTTCTAGATCAGTAGGGTCTTCCCAGTTTCAGTGATGACCTGCCTCTCTCCTTTATTTCCAGCCCTAGAGTTCGTAGGTTTATCCATTATTCAAAAGGAAATTCTCTATATTTCATTCTGCCTTTTTAGATGTCCATTATAATGTTCATTATCTTGCTGAAAATGGAAGTCACTTCTTTACTTTTTTGGATCGCACGAATAGGTAGATTTAGAAACCCGGCAACTACTCTTGGACTATCTGACAAGCTTAAGATACAGTTCTGAAACAGAGTTGTGCGTTCATCTCCCCACCCCCATCTTTCTGACAAATGTCCTCAGCAGTGAGAACTTGACCGCTTTATACCCACAGGGCGGCATACTCCCTCCATGGCTAAAGCACTCCGGTACGTTTTGCCCCGTTAGCTTACGAATATGATTCCTCTTAAAATATAGGTCTTCCTGATCATTCTAACACTGTATCCCTGAACCCGGAGACTCATCCTTGCTCAGCTGTGTCTTCTTACTCTGCATGGCTACTCAGTCAGCAAGTTCTGTTCATTCCATTTCTTAAATAGCCTCCAAGTCCATCTCCTCCTTTGCATCTCCACGAGCATTTAGTCCAGCACCCCAGCATTTCTTGCCTGGAGAACTACAGGAGCCTCTCACGACTAGCAGATGCTCACATATGGCCCGGGCTCGTCTGTCTATGGCACATCCTCCATCTCCCCTCGCACTCAAAGCTCCAGAGCCCCTGTGACCCAGCAGGCTTCCCGACACCTCCACAGCCTCTTCCTTGCTGTGTTTTCCTGTCGGTGGACACCTCAGGTTCCTTTAAAACCTATCTCAGATGTCAGTTTCTCCCAGAAGCATTTGCCAGAGGGAAAGAGAAGGGTTTAGGCTGAATCACCCCTTTCTCAGCATTGTCTCTTTCCCCAGCCCTTGGTGAGCTTATCACACTGCACTGCAATTTGCTTTCTGACCCGACTTCCTCCCTCCAAGGCTGTCAATTCTGAGGGCAACTGCTCTGTCACGTATTCTGGTCCCCGGAGCCAGGTATATATCTGTACCTGCGGTGGAATGGATGTTCAAACAATATCTTGTGGATCTGGGCCCTTTGTGTTGGGTGTGAGCAAACCTTAGATGTGTGCTAGAAGGTAAATGGTAGAATAAGGACAGCAAACACTGTGGCTGCAACGTGGGGAAGAGCAGGTGGACACAGCCTGCAAGAAGCCACAGAATTCTTGCCCGAGCAACAATGTGGAAAAGATACCCACGTCTTAAAACTATGATCGCTTTGCCTCTGGTGGTGGGTCCATCAAAGCTGAGGATCAGGGACTTCCCTGGCAGTGCAGTGGTTAAGAATCCTCCTGCCAATGCAGGGGACACGGGTTCAAGCCCTGGCCCAGGAAGATCCCACATGCTGCGGAGCAACTAAGCCTGTGTGCCACAACTACTGAGCCTGCGAGCCACAACTACTGAAGCCCGTGCGCCTAGAGCCCGTGCTCCACAGCAAAGACAAGCCACTGCAATGAGAAGCCTGTGCACCGCAATGAGGAGTAGCCCCCGCTCGCCGCAACTAGAGAAAGCTCACGCGCAGCAATGAAGACACAACACAGCCAAAAAAAAAAAAAAAAAAACAACCCACCAAAAAACGAAAAACAACAACTGAGGACCATAGGGGTCATTTTCCCCAATTTCTTCACTCCTTTAGTGCAGGAAGTAACTCTTAAGCCCTGGAGTGTGGATATGTTATCCGTTCAAGTCTAATTTGGTCTCAGAGGCTATTACAAGGTGGCCCCTGAATCCAATAAGTCAAAAAGGTGGGGGGTGTGTGTGTGTGGGAATTGCTCAAGAAAAGCAAAATGCCAATGAGTTGAAAATGACCAAATTCCTCTGTCTCCAGCCTCCTTGGAGGGCTGCCCCCATCATCTTTTCTGGGCTCTGTGGCCACGAAGACAAGGTGACAGTCTTTCGTTACCCCTCTGCGATGAGGTCTGTCTCGAGCCTTCTACCTCCTGCTGTGCCCTTGGCCCCATCCCTGACATAATGTCCCCAGATCTGTTTTGGGAACAAACCTTGTGGCATCATGAGTCACAGCCCTTCTCCTGCTCTCCGCCCTCAGCAGCTCCACGCACTCAGGACAAAGAGTCTTTCTCTTTCTGACCAATTCCCCCAAAATTTAGTGATTGGGTTTCACGTAGCTGGCTGAGCACATTATCTGGCTGACAGCTGGCTCCTCATGCCAAGCTTTGGGTCTGGCAGTCGCTTCATCTCCTGCTCTGTCTGGGCCCCTGTGGCAGCTGCGAGCTGATAGAACAGCTACTAATGTGCCCCATTCCTGCACTCATGTTGACGGACAGACGGAGGGACAGACAGCTGGGCGATCCCCAGGAAGGGCTCCTCCTGACAATTCCTCGCTCCATAGGTTTGGCTGGGATTTCATCAGCTGGCTTGCTGTTAGGGATATTAAACTCTTTGAGTAAATCTTCTGTCTGAAATATTAAAGAGGGAAAAACATTTGTTCCCATAGATCAGCTGTGAATCCGAGCAATTGAAAAATTGAAACCAGATTAATAATGGAATGACGGGGGCCAGTGTCTCCGAGTTCTAGGTGGAGCTTAGGATTTGGAAGGTCCCAAGGCTTTGGGAAAACATCAACGCCTAAACTGGGAACGCATACCAAACAAAATACTAGTTTAGCCTGAAGAATCTTCGCATGGGTTTGTTTAGCTTCAGTTCAATAATTTAAATTTTTGTCTCAGTTAACAGTACAAATATGACAGGGGTAAAAGTAGACACTGTTCTCCAGGCACAGAAAATAGACTTTATAGTTTTAAAGTAAAAGATGAAACAAAATTGACAACAGGGAACATAAAACTTTAGTTATAAGCACAGGTCACTTTATTTTATTTTTTTGGTACGCAGGCCTCTCACTGTTGTGGCCTCTCCTGTTGCGGAGCACAGGCTCCGGACGCGCAGGCTCAGCGGCCATGGCTCACGGGCCCAGCCGCTCTGCGGCATGTGGGATCTGCCTGGACCGGGGCACGAACCCGTGTCCCCTGCATCGGCAGGCGGACTCTCAACCACTGCGCCACCAGGGAAGCCCCAGGTCACTTTAAAGTAGACACATTTCCTTCTTACAGTGCGGTCAAGTAAGCTGACTAATTGCTAATCACACGCAAGGGTTGTAAAAGCAAAGACGTTGTCGACCCTCTTCATCGTTTCAGTTGTTTGGAGTGAGGCCTGTTTGCCAAGTGTTTCTTAATGTGAGCTGGGAATTCCTATCACCTGGAGGTTTGACACGTGTGTTGGCAAAGATGTGGCTCCCTGAATAATGCAAATTCGGCTGCATCTGCTCCCAGGCTGACCTTCATCCTGGGCTCCGAGGTATCCAGACAGGAAGTGACAAAGTTTCTTTGCTTGGTTAAACTTCAATCCATCTCCTGAACCTTCTCCCAGGCCCGTCTGTCGCTTTGTCCAGTCCAGCTTCAGCAATAGTCCTGCTAAGTCCATTTAATGAGCACCTCCACTCTGATACCTGGTCAGGTTCCTCATCTCACAGGTGAAGGTTAACTGCTTGGTCTGCTTCCAGCAAGAATCCTGTTAGGTTGGTTTACTCAGAATCCACCTTATCGCTGAGGTTTCCTCTTAGTAATTTTCCATCCTCTGACCCCACCGTGCTCCTTGGCTACCTCCACTTGCCCAGGCTATTTTTTTAAAATTAAGATAGAATTGACATATCACATGTTAGTTTCAAGTGTACAATGTGATTCAATATTTGCACATATTGTGAAATGATCACCACAGTAAATCTCATTAATATCCATCACCACAAATAATTAGTTTTTTTCTTGTGATGAGAAATTTTAAGATCTTTCTTAGCAACTTTCAAATGTGTGATACAGCATTGTTAACTATGGTCACCACGCTGTACGTTATATGCCCAGGACTCTTTTTTTTTTTTTGATAGTTGTCAGTTTATACTTTTTGACCCATTTCACTCCCCCCAACCCCCATTTCTGGCAAGCACAAATCCAATCCATTCTCTATATCTTTTTTTTTAAAACATTTTTATTGGAGTATAATTGCTTTACAAGGGTGTGTTAGTTTCTGCTTTATATATTCTCTATATCTTTGAATTCAGTTTTTTATTTTGTTTTGTTTTACATTCCACATATAAGTAAGATCATACGGTATTTGTCTTACTCTAACTTATTTCATTCAGCATGTCCTCTAGGTTCGTGCCTGTTCTCATGTGGCAGAATTTCCTTCTGTTTTATGGCTGAAGAATACTCCATTGTATACGTATACCACATTTTCTTTATCCATCCCTTAAATGATGAACACTGAAGGTTGCTTCCACATCTTGAATTTTGTATATCATGCTGCAATAAACATGGGGATGCATATATCTTTTCAAGTTAGTGTTTTCAGTTCCTTTGGCTGAATACCCAGAAGTAGAATTCCTGGATCAGATGGTAGTTCTACCTTTAATTTTTTGAGAAACCTCCATATTGTTTTCCATAGTGGCTGCACCAATATACATTCCCACCAACGCTTGTTATTTCTTGTCTTTTGATAATAACCATTCTGACAGGTGTGAGGTTTTGATTTGCATTTCCCTGATGATTAATGATGCATCTTTTCATGGACTTGTTGGTCGTCTGTATGCTTTTGTTGAAAAATGTTTATTCTGATTCTCTGCCCATTTTTAAATTGGTCTGTTTATTTGCTATTGATTTGTATGAGTTTCTTATATATTTCAGATATTAAACCCATAATAGATAAATGATTTGTAAATACTTTCTCTTATTTGGTACGTTGCATTTTTTTTTTCTTTTTTTTTTGCGGTACGCGGGCCTCTCACTGTTGTGGCCTTTCCCGTTGTGGAGCACAGGCTCCGGACGCGCAGGCTCAGCGGCCATGGCTCACGGGCCCAGCCGCTCCGCGGCATATGGGATCTTCCTGGACCGGGGCACGAACCCGTGTCCCCTGCATCGGCAGGCAGACTCTCAACCACTGCGCCACCAGGGAAGCCCTGCATATTTTTGTTCATCTTTTTTTTCTTAATAAATGTATTTTATTTTTGGCTCTGTTGGGTCTTGCTGTGTGCAGGCTTTGAGCAGGGGCTACTCTTCCTTGTAGTGCGCAAGCTTCTCATTGTGGTGGCTTCTCTTCTTGTGGAGCACGGGCTCTAGGCGTGTGGGCTCAGTAGTTGTGGCTCGCAGGCTCTAGAGTGCAGGCTCAGTAGTTGTGGCACACAGGCTTAGTTGCTCCGAGGCCTGTGGGATCTTACCGGACCAGGGCTCGAACCTGTGTCCCCTTCATTGGCAGACAGCTTCTTAACCACTGTGCCACCAGGGAAGCCCCTGTTCATTGTTTCTTTTGCTGTGAAGAGCTTTTATTTTGATGTAGTCTCACTTGTTTATTTTTGCTTTTGTTGAACTTGCTTTTGGCATCAAATGCAAAAAATCATTGCTGAGACTGATGTCAAGGAACATAGCCCCTGTGTTTTTTTCCAGGAGTTTTATAGTTTCAGGTCTTACGATCTTTAATCCATTTTGAGTTTACTTTTGTTTATGGGGTAAGATAGTGGTCCAATTTTATTCTTTAATGAAAACTGCTGCCCAGTTTTCCCAGCACTATTTATTGAAAAGATTGTCCTTTCTCCATTGTACATTCTTGGATCATTTGTCATAAATTAATTGACCATATGTTTGTGGGCTTATTTCTGGGCTCCCTATTCTGTTCCATTGATCTGTGTGTCTGTTTTTATGCCAGTACCATATTGTTTTGATTACTATTGCACTGTAAAATAGTTTGAAATCAGGGAACGTGATGACTCCACCTTTGTTCTTCTTTCTCAAGATTGCTTAGGCTTTTCAGGGTCTTTTACAGTTCCGTATAAATGTTAGGATTGTTTGTTCTATTTCTATGAAAAATACCATTAAAATTTTGATAGGGATTACATTGAACCTGTTGATTGCTTTGGATAGTATGGACATTTTAACAATATTCTTCCAATCCATGAGCATGGAATATCTTTCCATTTATTTGTGTCTTCAGTTTCTTTCATCAGTGTCTCATTGCTTGCAGTATACAGGTCTTTCACCTCCTTGGTTGAATTTATTCCTAGATATTTTATTCTTTTCGATGCAACCATAGATGGGATTGTTTTCTCATTTTCTCTTTCTGCTAGTTTGTTAATAGTGTATAGAAGCACAACAGATTTTTTTTTTTTTTTTTTTTTTGTGGTACGCGGGCCTCTCACTGTTGTGGCCTCTCCCGCCATGGAGCACAGGCTCCGGACGCGCAGGCTCAGCGGCCATGGCTCATGGGCCCAGCCACTCCACGGCATGTGGGATCTTCCTGGACCGGGGCATGAACCCGTGTCCCCTGCATCGGCAGGCGGACTCTCAACCACTCACTGCGCCACCAGGGAAGCCCCACAACAGATTTATGAAACTTAATTTTGTACCCTGAAGCTTTACTGAAGTCATTTATTAGTTCCAACAGTTTTTGGTGGAGTTTTTAGGTTTTTCTATATATAATATCATCTACCAAAAGTGAAAATTTTACTTCTTTTCCAGCTGGATACCTGTTATTTCTTTTTCTGGGCTTATTGCTTGGGCAAGAACTTCCATTATTATGTTGAATAAAAGTGATGAGGCTGGGCATTCTTTCTTGTTCCTGATCTTAGCAGAAAAGCTTTCAGCTTTTCACTGTTGAGTATGATGTTAGCTATAGGCTTGTCATACATGCCTTTATTTTGCAGAGGTACCTTCCCTCTATATCCACTTTGTTGAGAGTTTTTGTCATGAATGACCTTGAATTGTGTCAGATGTTTTTTCTGCATCTATTGAGATGATCATATGATTTTATCCTTCATTTTGTAATATGGTGTATTACTTATTGATTTGCAGATGTTGAACTATACTTGCTTCCCTGGAATAAATCCCACTTGATCATGGTGTATGATATTTAAAGGTATTTTTAAAATTTGGTTTGGTTATATTTTGTTGAGGAATTTTGCATCTGTGTTTATCAGGGATATTGACCTGTAATTTTCTTTTTTTGTGGTATCAGAGTAATGCTGATCCTGTAAAATGAGTTTGGAAGTGTTCCCTCATATTCTATTACTTGGAAGAGTTTGAGAATTAATTACTTTTTAAATTTTTTGTAGAATTCACCAGTAAAAACATCTGGTCCAGTGATTTGTTGGGAGGTTGTCGATTACTGGTCCAATCTCCTTACTAGTAATAGGTCTGTTCAGATTTTCTGTTTCTTCATGATTCAGTCTTGGTAGGTTGTGTGTTTCTAGGACTTTATCTAATTCATCTGGGTTGTCCAGTTTGCTGGCATGTCTTTTACAATCTTTGTATTTCTGTGGTATCGTTTGTAATGTGTTCTCTTTCATTTATGATTTTATTTGGGTCCTCTCTTTTTCTTGTTGATTTTTGGAAAAGGTTTGTCAATTTTGTTTATCTTTTCAAATAACCAGCTTTTAGTTTCATTGACCATTTCTATTGTCTTTTTGTTTCAGTTTCATTCATTTCTGCTCTGATCTTTATTTCCTTCCTTCTACTAACTTTGGGCTTAGTTTGCTCTTCTTTTTCTAGTTCTTGTGGTTGTTTATTTGAGATCTAATTTCTTAATGTTGGTGTTTATCACTATGAGCTTCCCTCTTAGGACTGCTTTTGCAGCATCCCATAAATTTTGTTATTTTTTTCATTTTCATTTGTCTCAGTGCATTTTTTAAATTTTTGAATTTTTCAGTTTTCTTTTTGTAATTGATCTCACTTTTATACTGTCGTGATCAGAAAAGATGCTTGACATGATTTCAGTTCTTAAATTTATTAAGACTTGTTTTGTGGCCTAACATTTGTTCTATCCTGGAGAGTGTTCTATGTGCATTTGAGAAAATGTGTACTGTGTTGCTTTGGGATGGAATGTTCTATGTGTATGTTTGTTAAGTCCATCTGGAATAATGTGTCATTTACGGCCAGTGCTTTTCATTGATTTTTCTGTCTGAATGATTTGTCCATTGATGAAAGTGGTGTATTGAAGTCTCTTCCTATTGTTCTGCAATCCGTTTCTCCCTTTAGGTCTTATAAAACTTGATTTATATAATTCAGTGAACCTATGTTGGGTGCTAAAATATTTACAAATGTTATATCCTCTTGTTGGATTGGCCACTTAATAATTATATAATGAACAACTTTGTCCCCTATTAGTCTGTCTTAGTCTATTTTGTCTGAAGTAATTATAGCTATTCCAGCTTTCTCTTGATTTCCATTTTCATGAAATGTCTTTTTCTATCCCTTTACTTTCAGTCTGTGTGTATCCTTAATATCTGAAGTAAATCGCTTATAGGCAGAATATTGATGGGTCTTCTTTTTTATCCATTTAGCCAAATTGTGTTTTTTCATTGTAGTTCCTTTGTTTTGTTACCCTGAGATAGTATTGACATTTTAATAATTTTTCAATTCACTGACACAAGATATCTTTCCATTTACTCATGACTTTTTCTATTTCTTTCATCAGTGTCTCACAGTTTTCAGAGATCTTTTACCTCCTTTTTAAAGGTTATTGCTAAGTATTGTTTTTTATGCTATTGTAAATGGGATTGTTTTCTTTCTTTCTCAGGTAATTTTTGTTAGTGTATAGAAATGATATTGACTTTTGTAGTTAATTTTGTTTCCTGTGATTTTACTGAATTTGTTGATTAGATGTAACAGAGTTTTGGTGGTCTCTTTAGAATTTTCCTACAAATAAAATCATGCCAACAATAGATAGAGAAAGTATTACTCCTTTCTTTCCGATTGTGATGCTTTTATTTCTTTTTGTCTGATTGCTCTGGCAAGGACTTTCAGTACTATGTTGAGTAGGAGTGGTGAGAGTGGGCACTCTTGTTCTTGATCTTTCAACTTTACCAACCTTTTACCATCAAGTATGATGTATACTATGGGCTTATCATATAGGCTACTATTATGTTGGGGACATTCCTTCTATACCTAATTAGTTGAGTTTTTACCATGGACAGATGTTGAATTTTCTCAAATGCTTTTTTTTTGCATCTATTAAGATGATCATATGATTTTTAAAATTCTATTAATGTGATGTATCACATTGATTGATTTGTGTTTGTCAGACCATCCTTGTATCCCAGGCAGAAATCCCATTTGATCATTGTGGATGATCCTTTTAATATGCTGCTGAATTCAGTTTGCTAGTATTTTATTGAGAATTTTTGCATCTACATTCATTAGGGATATTGGCCTGTAGTTTTCTGGTAGTATCCTTTTCTGGCTTTGGTGTCAGGGTGATACTGAACTTGTAAAATGAGTTTGGGAGTGTTCCCTTGTCTTTGATTTTTGGAAGAGTTTGAAAAGTATTGGCATTAATTCTTTTTTAAATGTTGGTAAATTTTACCAGTGAAGCCATCTGTCCTGGGCTTTTCTGCATTGAGAGTTTGATTACTGATTCAATCACCTTTGTAGTAATAGTTAGATTCAGACTTCTATTTCTTCCTAAATCAGTCTTGGTAGTTTGTATGTTTCTAAGAATTTTCAGTTTTTTATATAGTTTGTCCAGTTTGTTGGCATGTAGTTGTTTATAGTACCTTTTTATGATCCTCTTCATTTCTGTGGTATCAGTTGTAGTGTCTTTTTTTAATTTATAATTTTGTTGATTTTGATCCCCTCTTTTTCCCTCAGTCTAGCTAAAGGTTTGTCAATTTTGTTTGTCTTTTTGGTTAATCTTTTCTATCATTTTCCTATTCTTGATTTTATTTTATTTTTTTGCCTAATCTTTATTATTTCCTTTGTTCTGCTAACTTTGGTCTCAGTTTGTTCTTCTTCTAGTTCCTTAAGGCATAAAGTTAGGTTGTTTATTTAGGATCTTTTTACTTCTTAACATAGGTGTTTATTGTTATGAACTTCCCTCTGAGAACTGATTTCACTGCATCCCATAAGTTTTGGTATGTTTCCAATTGTCTCAAGATACTTTTAAATTTCTCATTTAATTTCTTCTTTGATCCATTGGTCATTCTGAAGAGTGCTGTTTAATTTTCCTGTGTTTGTGAATTTTTCAGTTTTTCTCTTATTGATTTCTAGTTTCACACCATTATCAGAAAAGATACTTGATATAATTTCAGTCTTCTTGAATTTGCTAAGACTTGTTTTGTGACTTAACACATG
Source organism: Hyperoodon ampullatus (assembly GCF_949752795.1). Lineage (NCBI taxonomy): Eukaryota > Metazoa > Chordata > Mammalia > Artiodactyla > Ziphiidae > Hyperoodon > Hyperoodon ampullatus. The sequence goes on from NC_136933.1 coordinate 30,256,937, forward strand.
GTCTATCCTAGAAAATGTTTTATGCGCACTTGAGAAGAATGTGTATTTTGCTGTTGTTGGATAGAATGTTATGTATATATATGTGCCAGGTTCATGTGGTTTATAATGTTGTTCATATCCACTGCTTTCTTATTGATTCTCTGCCTGGATGATCTTACTCATTGTTGAGAGTAGGGTACTAAATTTCCAACAATTATTGTATTGCTGTTTATTTCTCCTGTCAGCTCTGTTAGTTTTGCTATATGTGTTTAGGTGCTTCAATGGTGGCTGCATAAATATTTACAATTACTATATCTTCTTGATGTATTGACCTCTTTATCATTACATAATGACATTCTTTGTCTCTTTTTAACATTTTTAGTTTAAATACTATTTGTCCGAGATATAAATATAGTTACCCTGCTTATTTCTGGTTACCATTTGCTTGAAATCTTTTTCCATCCCTTCCCTCTTGGATTATGTGTGTCTTTAAGACTAACATGAGTAGGCAGCATATTGTTGGACTTGCTTTTCTGTCTTTTGATAGAAGAATTTTATCTGTTTATGTTTAAAGTAATTATTAATAAGTAGGGACTTAACTATTGCCATTTTGTTTTCTGGTTGTTTCATAGATTGTTTCTTATTTCTTATTCTGCTGTCTTTTTTTGTGATATAGTGTGTTATGGTATTGGTATACTTTGGCTTATCATGTTCTTTTGTGTAATTACCAAGGGTTTCCCTTGTGGTTACCATGAAGCTTACATAAAATATCTTAAAATTATAACACCCTATTTTAAACAAATAACTTCTATAGATTCCTAAGCTTACACTTTTAGTTCTCATTCTCCTCACATTTTGGGTTATTGATTCTACAATTTTTATTGTGTAAGTAATAACAGATTATTGTAGTTGTGGTTATTTTTACTTTCTTTATTTTTTTAACTTTTAAACTAGAGCTGTAAGTGTGTTATGCACCACCATTACCATATAGCAGAATTTAATTTTTACTATATATTTACAATTACCAGAATGTTTTACTCTGCTTTCTTTATTATGTTATTTAGCATCCTTTTACATCTGCTTAAAGAACCCCCTTTAGTATTTTTTGTAAGGCAGGTCTAATGGTGATGAATTTGTCAGCTTTTGTTTGCTTAGGAAAATGTTTATTTCTCCTTCATTATTAAAGGGAACCTTTGCTGGGCATAGTACTCTTGGTTGACAGTTTTTTTTTTCTTTGAACATTTTGAATACATCATCCCATTCTCTTCTGGCCTTAAATGTTTCTGTTGAGAAATTCTCTGATAGTCTTATGGGGTTTCCTTTTATGTAACTTCTCTCTTTTTTCTTGATGCCTTTTCAGTTTTTTCTCTGTCTTTGACTTTTCACAAGTTAATTATAATGTTTCTCAGTGTACCCCTTTCAGGTTCAACCTATTTGGAGTCCTTTGCACCTCTTGGACCTGGATGTCTATTTCTCTCCCCAAGTTTGGGAAGTTTTCAGCCATTATTGCTTTAAACATTCTTATTGACACTTTCTCGTCTAGAATTTCCATAACACAAATATTGTTTCTTTTCATTGTGTACCATAAATTCCAAAGGCTTTCTTCACTGTTTTTCATTCTTTCTTTTTGCTCCTCTGAATGGATAATTTCAAATGTCCTATCTTTCAGGCCACTGATTCTTTCTTCTCCATGATTGATTCTGCTTCTCAAGCTCTCTGTTAAATTCTTCAGTTCTGTTATTGTATATTTTTTAGCTCTAGGATTTCTTGTTTTTAAGAATGTTTTCTCTTTCTTTGGTGAAGTTCTCATTTTGTTTATGCATTATTTTCCCAATTTTGTTCAGTTGTCTCTGTGTTCCTGTGGTTCACTGAACTTCTTTAAGAAAATTGTTCTGAATTCTTTGAGAGTTCATAAATCTTCATTCTTTTGTCAGTTACTAGAGTTTTGTTTCCTTTGATGGTGTCAATATCTACCTGACTTCTAATGATCTTTTACTTCTTACAGTGGTATCTCCACAGTTAAGCAGGTGGTCTTCCCTTTCAGACTTGGCAGACTTGCTTTGACAGAGGCAGTTCTTCACCATTCAGCTCAGTTTGAGCTGGACATGTCTGCTGGTAATGTTCTCGTGTGCGGGAGCCTGATCTAAGGTATTTTGGGGTGAGGTCAAGGGTGGGCAAGTGTGCTCCTAGCTAAGAACATCTGAATAGGACTGCTTGCTTTGTTCCCTGCCCAAGTGAGGCTGTGATGGGCTCTCTGTGTACCTCATTTTATTTTTATAATTTTGATTCCTTTTCCCTAGAGATGGCACTGAGAAGTTGTGTACACCTCAGGCCCCACAAAACCTGAATGTATCCTTTTTTAGTCTATCTGTATGATAAATTAATAGAAATGGGATTTGCAGGGTGAAAGGTATATACATTTATAATTATAAAGGTGTTATAAAATTGCCTTCTACCAAAGTTGTAAAATTTACATTCTCAATAGTAAAATATAGATTGCCTATTTTCTACATCTTCACTAATGTATTATAAAGAGAATTATCAAACTTTTGGGTCTTCATAAATCTAATAAGAGAAAATAGGAACTCCTGGTTCTCCTTTGCATTTTTTTTTTGTATTATGATGGAGGTTGAGCATACTTTCATAAGTGAAAGAGCCATTTGATTTTTCTTTTCAGTGTATTATCTGTCCAAATCCTTTGATTATTCTTTCCTTATTGATTTGTAGAAGCTCTGTGTATATTAAGGACTATTTACCATTTGTGATTTGAGTTATATTTTCCCCAGTTGCTTTTCTTTGGATCTTGGTTGTTTTTATTTTTTTCCTGCAGACTTTTGAAAACAAATGTCCTTTTATAGTTGATACCTTGGTGGAATAATTAGAAAGGTGTTCCCCATTCTGAAAAATACATATATCTATGTATATTCTATTGCTTGTGTTTCTCTGGAGAACCCTAATATAGATGGTTTGTATTATTGTCTTCAATTATCTATTTCTTCTCCTTGAAAGAAGATAAGATATCCCCACCTGTTACCAAGTTACTTATATGTTTACATATATAGCATGCATAGGCTTATCATGTGTGGTATAATAAAACACATATCTGGTCTTTGTCCCTAGTTCCTGGCAGAGAGCATTAAAAACTCTTAGAAACAATAGGAGTATCTTTGTTATGCTAATGAGCTATCTCATGGTGGGCCCCTAGATAACTTCTGGCTGGGGGCTGGTCACCAGAATGACCAACCATGTGATTAGAAGATTGGGACTTTGAGTTCAATCATGTGGCCAGTGATTTAATCAATCATGCATATGTAATAACACCCCAATAAATACTCTGCACACTGAAGAATCTTGAAGTTTCCTGGTCGATGAACACATTAGTGTGTCAGGAGGGTTACATACCTTGATTTCATGGGAAGAGGGCACTGAAGCTGTGTGTTCCCTCCCAGACCTCATCCTATGTGTCTCTTCATTTGGCTGGTCCTGATTTGTATCCTTTACAAAAGAACTGTAATTGTAAGTAAAGCAATTTTCTGAATTCTGTGAGGCATTCCAGCAAACTATCAAACATGGAGCTGTGGGAACGACCCAAATTTGTGGCCAGGCGATTGGGAAGCACAGGTGACCGCACAGGTGACCTGGACACCCCCCTCCCCCATGTGTGGCTGCTGCCTGAAGAAAGGGCAGCCCTGTGGAGTACTAGTCCCTTAAACCTGTGGAGTCTGGTGCTGACTCTGGCTAGTTAGTGTCACAGGTGGTTGCAGTCCACCTCCATTGGTATGGGAAGAGAATACCATGAGACTTGCTTCAGCTGGTAAAATGGGAACAATGGGGTATCAGAGTAGAAGCTATAAGAGCTATCACGTATTTCTAGCTTTCTTGTTCTGTTTCTCTGTCCAGATGGGAACTGTTCCTTTAGCCTGGGTCCTAGCAAAACATATACAGCAGAGCTGTATCTGTCTTATAGTTTTGGATATATAGTGGGAACAAAAAATAAACTGTTAAGATAACTCATTATAGTAAAGCACTGTAACCCATTGTTAAAATTTGTGGGTTGTTTGTTACAGCAGTATAACATAACACAAACTGACGTATCTATGCTCCAAACTGTTTCCTTTACCTCTTCATTCATAAAGCCATTAAGTGGCATCATCTACCTAGTCATTCAGCAAGAACCTAGGAGTCACTCTTGATTCTTCTCTTTCCCTCACCCTCCACACTGAATCCATCTTTTAGCAAATCCTATTATTTCTATTTCAAAAATATATCAAAAATCCATTCTCAAAATCTTTACTGTCATGGTCACCTCTTGTCTAGATTACTGCCAAAGTCTCCTAACTGGTCCCTAATTCTGTTCTTGTCCCCTTCCAATGCATTCTCTACGCGACCTTCAAAAGTCATCAGGAAAGATAAATTGGGTATCATTCTTCTGTTTAAAACCCTCACTGGTTTTCCATTAGCTTTAGCATGAAGTAGAACAGTCTTTCCACGACTTACACGTCATACCTCGTCTGTCCCTTGCTTGTCTCCAACCCCATCACATACCAGCCTCTTCCTTACTTGTCTTGCTCCAGATACACTCCCTTTCTCTTGTTGTGCAGATACAACCAGCCCCTTCTTACCTTGGCATCTTTGGGTGTGTTATTTCCTCCATCTAGAAAGCTTTTCCTGTCACTCTTTGAATGGCCAGCTCTTTCTTTCTGAGCTTAAATGTTATCTTAGAAGCCTTTCCTGACCACACTATCTGAAGTAGTTTCCCTCTCCACAATTCTCTATCTCCATTCCTGTTCCTTTTCTTACTTACTTAAACTTACATATTTTAACCTGCCTTTCCTGTAGAAATGTTTCCTTTATGAGGGCAGAGACAGTAGTTGTCTTGTTCACTGTGTTTTTCCCCAGAGCCTTGCACGCAGTAGGGGCTTAATAAACATTTGTTGAGTGAATGAATCTTTTGATTGTGAGCAGGTAGGATACAGGGCAGGCCACATAAAGAATTAGTCTGGCAGACAAATAGGCCTGTAACTAACCCTAATCTTGGGAATCTCCGTTGTTGGCTGCTTGTCTTGGCTGCACTTGGGTAAAGGAAAACACTCAGCGTTCCATACCGTAAGGCTTCCCTGTGTCTAGTACACTGCTTTCCCCAGACACCCTCCCTCCCCAGCCTGATCATAAAGGCTGCCAAGTCATGATGCCAGGCCTCCACTTCTTATTAACAGAGTGAGCAGATGGCTGATAAGCTATTTCCCTGTAGTAAGTAACAGATTGCTCTTGTCCAAAAGAGAGGGCACAGAAGATGGTTCAATTCTCAGAGCAGGTTTAGATGAGCTATCTCCACCCAGATCAGGAGTGTGCCTCGAGACAGGCTTTTGTTGTGCTGCTATTTGCTCTTACCCCCAAGCCTTCCCATCCAGTCATCCAGACCCTCCGTCTCTAGCACTTCTCCCCAGCCAGTCTTTCCCTAGATGCCCCACACCCCAATCTCTACAACTAACACCCCTGTTACCTAGCTCAGGGGTGAGAGAAGTGAGTATTTTCTCTCTCCCTCCTCACCTCCCCACCTCCCTACCTCCCTTATTCTCTCAGGCTTGTGGGGAGAGGGGCATTCCATTAGGAATACGTTGATCATGAGGACAGAGCCGAAATGTATCAGTGGGGTTTGCTACCTGGCATTCCAAGGATCGCACTGACTACAAACAGGACAGTTAAAGCAATGTGTCCATAATAGACAAATTATTTCACATTTCCTCTGCTTCTTGGATATCTGTATATTCAAATTTACTTTTCATGCTGGGGAGTTTACCCCCTTTTGAATTCACTCCTCCTCATTAGCTTTTCAGCCATGAAAAATGATGTTGCTACACCTTGAGTGTCTGATTATATCACAGATGAGGTAAACTTTGAGGCTTTAAGTGGGTGGGGGGAAGCTTAGGAGATGCATTTTGTTCTCTAGTATGAATTATCTGATACTGCATAAGGTTTGAATTATGAAAAAGGCCTTCCAGTATTTATATATGTTCTATGTTTTTTTCTCCATTATAAATTCTCTCATGTTCTTTCCTATGTGAACACTGGGGGAAAGCCTTCCCACATGCAATATGTTTATAAGGTGTTTTGCCTATGTGATTGGTATTTTAACTTTATTTTTGCTGTTATTGTTTATACAGATGTCTTAACTTTTAATATTTATTCATTGACATTTATATAATATAATTTATTTCATGTTTTTGCTTTATGGATTGTGGTGTCTTTGTGTTTTAAGAAATCCTTCCCACTTACAAAGTTTTTCTCATATTTTATTCTTTTTTTTGAATTTTATTTTTTATACAGCAGGTTCTTATTATCCATTTGATACATATTAGTGTATACATGTCAATTCCAATCTCCCAGTTCATCTCACCACCCCCCTGCTGCTTTCCCCCCTTGGTGTCCATACGTTTGTTCTCTACATCTGTGTCTCAATTTCTGCCCTGCAAACCGGTTCATCTGTACCATTTTTCTAGGTTTCACATATATGCGTTAATATACGATATTTGTTTTTCTCTTTCTGACTTACTTCACTCTGTATGACAGTCTCTAGATCCATCCTTGTCTCTGCAAATGACCTAAATTTGTTCCTTTTTATGGCTGAGTAATATTCCATTGTATATATGTGTCACATCTTGTTTATCCACTCGTCTTGTCGATGGGCATTTTAGGTTGCTTCTATGACCTGGCTATTGTAAGTAGTGCTGCAGTGAACATTGGGGTGCATGTATTTTTTGAATTATCTCATATTTTTTTCTTAAAGCTTTAGACTTTGAACTATCAGTCCACCTGGCATTGATTTTTTGTGTGTGTATGGTGTGAAGTAGAGAGTCTTTCTCCCCATATGAATAACACAGTTTTCCATAATGTCCCTACTAACTTGTCAAACCATCTTTGTTATATACTAAGTTTCTATACATGTGTGGGTCCATTTCTTGGTTCTCTATTCTTTTCTGTTGATCTGTGTATCTGCCCTTACATCTATGTTTACCACACTGTCTTAATTACTGTTGCTGTATTTTGAGTCATCTTATCTGGTGGAACAAGCCTCATCATGTATCCTCCTATTCAGGAGAGTTTTAAATATTACTATTTGGGGGCTTTGAGAGTCAGCTTGTCAGAACACATACATATGCACATACAACAGAAATGACTTTATAGATTATTTGGGGGGAAATTGACATCTTTACAATATTGTCTTCCTATATATATACATTGTATCCCTTTTTGTGTACTTAATCTATCTCATGATATCTTCATTTATTTAGATCTTCTTAAGGTATTCCAGTAAGTTTTATAATTTCCTCAATAAGTGTTCTACGCAAAGCTTATGAGATATGTTTTTAAAGTACCTCATACTTTTTGGTGCTGTTTCACATATTATCTTTTTAAAAGTTGCTAGTACATAGAAATACATTATTTTTTACATTGATTTTTGTATCCAAAATATTTCTGAACTCTAATAATTTGCTTGAGAAGTCCTGGCTTTTCTGTTTAGATAACTCTAGCTTTTGCAAGTTAGGACAGTTTTGATTTTTTCTTCATAAACATTAGACTTTTTATTTCTCTTGTTTTGTCATTTGGCTAGAACCTCTAGTAAGTGTTGAATAGCAGGGATGAGAATAAGCATCCTTATATTGTTCCTGACTTTTAAAAGAATATGTCTAATTTCACCATTAACTGTATTTGGTGTAGGTGTCAGAAAATACCCCTTATCAGAAGATAACGCTGCTACTAAGAATTTTTATCATTACTATGTGTTGACTTAAATTTTTTTCCTATTTATTTAGAGACAATCACACATTATTTCCTCCTTTAATTTGTTAATGTATTCATCTTGCAGTTCTTGGGTTGATCGTCATGTGTGTATATGGGTATGTTTTATTGTACTGTATTATATGATTGAACAAAATATTCCTTTAGAGTATTGTCCTTGTGTAGTTTTTTGTTTTGAAGGGGAGGGGCACTAGAAAAAGTTTTTACTTTATTATGTTTCTCCTTTTTATTGAGATATAATTGACATATGATATTAGTTTCAGCTGTGCAATATTGATTTGATATATGTATAATTGTGAAATGATCACTACAGCTCTAGTTAACATCCATCACCACATGTAGTTACATAATTTTTTCTTATCATGAGAACTTTCAAGATTTATTCTCTTAGCAACTTTCCAGTATACAATACAGTGACATTAACTGTAGTCACTATGCTGTATATTACATCCCCTGTACTTAGTTATTTTACAACTGGAATTTGTACCTTTTGACCACCTTAAACCATGTTGTCCACTGCCCACTCCCACCTCTGGCAATCACCAAACTGTTCTGTATCTCTGAGTTTGTTTTTTGTAGAATCCATGTATAAGTAAGATAATACAGTTTTTTTGGCTTTCTCTATCTGACTTATTTCCCTTAGAATAAGGCACTAAAAGTCGATCTATGTTGTCTCAAATGTCAGGATTTCCTGTTTTATGGCTGAATAATATTCCACTGTGAGTGTGGGTATGGGTGTGGATCACATTATCACATTTTCTTTATCCATCAATGGATACTTAGGTTGTTTCCATGTCTTCATTATTGTAAATAATGCTGCAGTGAACACAGAGTTGCAGATATCTTTTTTGAGGTAGTGTTTTTATTTACTTCAGATAAATACCAAGAAGTAGAATTGCTGGATCATATGATAGTTATATTTTAAATTTTTTGAGGAACCTCCATACTCTTTTCCATAGTGGCTGCACCAACTTACATTCCCACAAACAGTGCACAAGTCTTCTGCTTTCTCCACATCCTTTCTAGTAAATTGTTATCTCTTGTCTTTTTTATAATAGCCATTCTAACAGATGTGAGGTTTTGATTTTCCATTTCCCTGTTGTTTAGTGATGTTGAGCACCTTTTCATGTACCAGTTGGCTAATTGTATGTCTTCTTTAAAAAAATGTCTATTCAGATGCTCTGCCCATTTTTTAGATTTTTTTAATTTTAATTTTTTTTGGTTGTTATATGACTTCTTTGTGGTTTTGGATATTAACCCATTATCAGACATATGATTTGCAAATATTTTCTCTTATTCAGAATTTTGCCTTTTCATTTTGCTGATGGTTTCCTTTGCTGTGCAGAAATTATTTAGTTTGATGTAGTTTCACTTGGGTTTTTTGTTTGTTTTTCTTGCCTTTGCTTTTGGTGTCTTATCCAAAAAATCATCACCAAGACCAATGTCAAGGAGCTATGACCTATGTTTTCTTCTAGGAGCTTAATAGGTTCAAGCCTTACATTCAAGTCTTTAATCCATTTTTCTGTGTGTTGTAAGGTAGTGGTCCAGTTTTATTCTTTTGTGTGTGGCTCTCCAGTTTTTCCAACACCATTTATTGAAAATACTGTCCTTTCCCCATTGTATATTCTTGGCTCCTTTGTTGTAAATTAATTGACCATGTACATGAAGGTTTATTTCTGGGCTCTCTATTCTATTCTGTAGATATACGTGTCTGTTTTTATGACAATATCATACTGTTTTGATTACTATAGCTTTGTAATATAGTTGAAGTCAGGGAGCACGAAGCCTCCACCTTTGTTCTTTCTCAAGATTGCTTTGGCTATTTGCGGTCTTTCGTGGTTTCATACAAATTTTAGAATTGTTTGTTTTACTTCTGTGTAAATGCCATTGAAATATTGATTGGGAATGTATTGAATCTGTAGATTGCTTTCAGGTAGTATGGACATTTTAACAATATTCTTCTAACACATGAGCATGGAATATCTTTCCATTTATTTGTGTCTTGGTTAAATTTATTTCTAGATATTTTATTCTTTTTGATGCAATTGTAAATCGGATTGTTGTCCTAAATTCTCTTTCTGATAGTTCACTATTAGTGTACAGAAATGCAACTGATTTTTGTACATTGATTTTATATCCTGCAACTTTACTGAAATTTGTTTATTAGTTCTAATGGTTATTTGATGAAGCCTTTAAAGTTTTCTCCATATAATATGTCATCTGCAAATAGTGACAGTTTAGTGCTTCCTGTCCCATTTAGATGCCTTTTGTATCCTTTTCTTGCCTAATTGCAAAGATTTCTAATACCATGTTGAAGTGGTGACAGTGGACATCATTGTGTTGTTCCTGATTGTAGAGAAAATGCTTTCAGGTTTTCACCATTGAATATAATGTTAGCTGTAGGCTTGTCATATATGGCATTTATTTTGTTGAGGTAACTTGTCTCTATACCCATTTTGTTAAGAATTTTTAATATGAATGAAGGATTTTTCAAATGCTTTTTCTACATCTACTGATATAATCACATGGTTTTTATCCTTTATTTTGTTAATGTTGTGCATCGCATTGATTTTATGGATTGTTGAACAATTCTTGCATCTCTGGAATAAATACCACTTGATCATGGTATATGACCTTTTAAATGTATTGTTGAATTCAGTTTGCTATTATTTTCTTATCTGTGTTCATCGGGGATATTGGTCTGTAAGTTTCTTGTATTGTCCTTGTCTACTTTTGTTATCAGAATAATGCCAGCCTGTAAAATGAATTTGGAATTGTTCCTTCCTCTTGTCATTTTTGAATGAGTTTTGAGAAGGATTGCTATTAGTTCTTAAAATATTTGATAGAATCCCCCAGTGAAGCCTTCTGGTTCTGAACTTTTGTTTGTTGGGAGGTTTTAAATTATTGATTCAGTCTCCTTACTAGTAATCAGACTGTTATCTGTTTATTCCTAATTCAGTCTTGGTAGATTGTATGTTTCTAGGAATTTATCTTTTCTTTTAGGTTGTCTCATCTGTTAGCATATACTTGTTCAGAGTAGTCTCTTATCCTTTGTATTTTGTGGTGTCAGTTGTGATGTCTCCTCTTTCATTTAAGCTTTTATTTATTTGAGTTCTTTTTTTTCCTTAGTATAGCTAAATGTCTATTTTTTTTTAGTCTTTCCAGAAAACCAGCTCTTAGTTGCATTGATCCTTTCTTTTGTCTTTTACATCTCTGTTTCATTTATTTCTGCTCAGATCGATACTATTTTCTTCCTTCTAACATTGGGCTGTTTGTCCTCCTTTTTCTAGTTTCTTGTGGTAAAAAACTGTTTTATTTGAGATCTTTCTTGTTTCTTAATGTAGGCATTTATTACTATGAACTTTTAGAACAGCTGTTGCTGCATACAATGAGTGTTGGTATGTTGTTTTTCCATTTTCATTTGTCTCGAATTATTTTTGATTTCTCTCTGATTTCTTGTTTAATCCATTGGTTACTCACTAGCAGTTTTTTAATCTCCATATATTTGTGAATTTTCCAGTTTTCTTCTTGTAATTGATTTCTAGTTTCTGCCATAGAGGTCAGAAAAGTTGCTTGATATGATTTCGGTTTTCTTAAGACTTCTTTTTTACCATAACATGTGATCCACCCTGGAGAATTTTCTGTGTACACTTAAGAAAAATATGTTTCTGTTGCTTTTGGATGGATTTTTCTATGTATGTGTGTTAAGTCCATCTGGTCTAATATGTTTAAGGCCAGAGTTTTCTTAATGATTTTCTGTCTGGATGATCTATCTATTGATGAAAGTGGGGTATTAAAGTTCACCACTATCGTTGTATTGCTGTCAGTTTTACCTTTATGTCTGCTAATATTTTCTCTGTATATTTAGGTGCTCCTATATTAGATGCATGAATGTTTGCAATGTTATATCCTCTTGTTGGATTGGCTACCTTATCATTATATAATAAATACTCTTTTTACAATAGATAGTCTTTGTTATAAAGTCTATTTTGGGGACTTCCCTGGTGGCACAGTGGTTAGGAATCTGCCTGCCAATGCAGGGGACACGGGTTCTATCCCTGGTCCAGGAAGGTCCCACATGCTGCGGAGCAGCTAAGCCTGTGTGCCACAACTACTGAGCCTGTGCTCTAGAGCCCACGTGCCACAACTACTGAAGCCCGTGAGCCTAGAGCCCGTGCTCTGCAACAAGAGAAGCCACCGAATGAGAAGCCCGCACATCGCCATGAAGAGTAGCCCTCGCTCTCTGCAACTAGAGGAAGCCCGTGTGCAGCAACGAAGACTCAACACAGCCAAAAATAAAAAATAAATAAAAATTTTAAATCAAATCTACTTTGATACAAGTACAGCTGCCCCAGTTTCTTTGGTTTCCATTTGCATGGAATATCATTTTCCACCCCTTCACTTTCTGTGTGTGTGTGTGTGTGTGTGTGTGTGTGTGTGTGTGCACGTGTGTCCATCCTTGCAATTAAAATGAGTCTCTTGTAGGCAGTATAAAGATGGGTCTTGGTTTTTTTTTTTTTTTGGTGGTACGCGGGCCTCCCACTGTCATGGCCTCTCCCGTTGCGGAGCACAGGCTCCGGACGCACAGGCCCAGCGGCCATGGCTCACGGGCTCAGCCGCTCCGCAGCATGTGGGATCTTCCCGGATCGGGGCATGAACCCGCGTCCCCTGCATCGGCAGGCGGACTCTCAACCACTGCGCCACCAGGGAAGCCCGGGGGCTTGGTTTTTTATTCATTCAGCCACTCTACGTTTTTTGATTGGAGAATTTAGTCTGTTTACATTTAGAATAATTATAGATGGGTATGTACTTACTGCCATCTTGTTAATTGTCACCTGGGTCTTTTGTAGATCCTTTCTTCTCTTGCTCTCTCCTTTTGTGATTTGAGGATGTATGTATGTATATATCTACTGTATGTTTTTCTTTTTGGTTACCATGAGGCTTACATAAAATAACTTATGTTTATAATAATATATTTTAAGCTGATATCAAGTTTAGTTTGAAAGCATTCTAATGCTCTACATTTTTACTCCTCCCCACTTTTTGTTTTTGATATCACAATTTGCATCTTTTTATATTGTGTACCCCTTGACAAATTGTAGTTATAATAGAGCTACTACTTTTGTCCTTTAATCTTCATACTAGCTTTAAAGGTGATTAACCCACCACTTTTACATTAGATCTTCTGAATTTTACTACATTTTTACCTTTACCAGTGAGATTTATATTTTCATACGTTTTCTTGTTAGTAATTAGCACCTCTCATTTCAGCTTAAAGAAGCCCCTTTAACTTTTCTTGTAAGCCCTGTCTAGTGGTGATAAAGTCGTTCGCTTTTGCTTGTCTGGAAAACTCTTTATCCCTCCTTCGTTTCCAAAGAATGACTTTGCTAGGTAGAGTATCTTGGGTTGGCAATTTTTTCTTTTAGCACTTTGAATACCATGCCTATTCCTTCTGGTCTTCAAAGTTTCTGCTGAGAAATCTGCTCATAGTCTTATGGGGGTTCCCTTGTATGTAGCAAGTTGTTTTTCTCTTAGTTGCTTTTAAGATTCTCTCTCTGTCTTTAACTTTTGACTATTTAATTAAAATGTGTCTTGTTGGGCATCTCTTTAGGTTCATCTTATTTGGAACTCTCTAGGCTTCCTGCATCTGGATGTCTGTTTCCTTCCCCAGTTCAGAGAAGTTTTCAGCCACCTCCCTCATTCTTGAAGGAGCATCCTTTTGTAGGAGATGAATCTATCTTATCATTCAACCCTGCCTTAGCTCTTGGTTGTAACTCAAACCTTTGTGATTGTTCAAGCAGCCTACTTTATTATTAGTGGCTCCCAGGAGTTAAGGGTGTGTTAAGATCTGTCAGTATCCCAAGGGGGAGGATCTCAGTCAGCACCAAGATTCTTGGTGATTGGAAGTCAGACCCTAAGGAAGCAGCTTTTAAAGTATGTGTATATATACCTCTTTCAAAGGGAAGACTGGGATACGGGCATCTCTATCTGCCCCCTTTGCACTGAACCCTGGGGTAATAGTTAAGATCTCTTTCTTTGCTATTGTCTTGTTGAACTTGTGAATGCCAACCCCACTGGCAGCCAGATCCAGGCCATCAAGGGATGTGTCCTCTGGGCAGCAGCCACAACAAGTGGGCCACCAGATGTACACACAAGTTCCATTCCAGAAGAAATCAGCCGTTGCCTCTCTGGGTCTCTGGAGAGAATTATGGTAGGGCCCTGGATGTGTGTTTAATTAGGATCCTGGCCCTCAAGCCACAGCTGTAAAGATAAGCTAATAGTCCTCTTTCACAGAATGCCTAGTATGTTTCTGTCTGCTTATCTTTGCACTGTGCCCTGGGGATGATGGTTGGTTTAGAACCATTTCTCCATTTGTTACAGTCCTATGGGTCCAGCGAATATAACCCCACTGGCTACCAGAGCCAGGTGATCAAGGGGCATCTCACTGGGTGGGCACAAAAACCGAGGCACCAGACATAAAACCCAGGGTGCTAGATGAATGCAAGAACTCTTTTTTGGGAGGTACCAGTGACCTTGAATAAAGCAGAGGGAGAGCGCAGATGTAGTGCCTGCCATCCAGGGCCTCTGAAGAGAGGATTACAGCCTGCTCTAAGATGTGATTTTAATTAGAGGCCTATCCCTCCAGCCCCAGCTTTGAAGATAAGCTAACAGGCCTCTTTTGCAGAAAGACTCCATTTTTCAGTCAGCTGCCACTCTGTTGTACCCTGGGTGTAGCCGGTTAAGAGTGATTTCTCCATTGTTATAGCCCTGGGGGACCTGTGAATGTTGCCCTGCTGGCCACCAGAAGCAGGCGATCAGGGGTCAACCCCTGGGCTGGGGCACCGGAAGTGTGCAGTGCACACGCTCCATTCCGGAAGGTACCAGCAACCTGGAGTGAGGCAGAGGGAGGTCGGGGGTCAGGAAGTTGGTGCCCCTCAGCCCCCAATACTCTTTGGCGAGTATTCAGTCAGACTCTTGGATGTGAGTTAAACTGGGGGTCTGCCCTGCAGGCCAAAGCGTCCTGTAAGCAAATAGGCCTCTTTCACAGGAAGACTGGATGCTTTTCAGTCGGCTGCCTCTGCTCTGCTCAGCGGGGTCTGAGTCTTTGTGTATAAGCCTTTCAAGAAGTGTTTCTCAGACCTCTATAGCCTTGTGGGTCTTGGGGACACAAGCCCCACTGGCTTGTAAAGCTTGATGTTTGGTGGTTTTCTCTCAGGGGCAGGTGTTAAAAGCTGCGAATCCGGATGTGGGGTGCAAACCTTTCACTCGTCAGGGAGAGGGTTGTGGGTTTCCTCCCGACTGTGGGTCGCTGCACAGAGAGTGGGGTTTATGGTGAGACTGTTCTCAGCCTGTCCTACCGACTGGATGTTTTTCCCCTCTCATTCACCTGGTGGGTAGGAGTCACTTATGCAGTTTCGGGGTTTCTTTCACATGAAATTGTCCTGTAGGTAGCAGTAGATTTGACGTGCCTGGTGGCGGGAAATGCGTTTGGGGTCCTTCTACATTGCTATCTTGAAGTAAAACATTTACTGTTTTTGTTCTCTTTCTAGAGAAGTTTGAGATTCACCATAAGACTGCAAGGTACAGAGGTTTCCTATGTGTCCCCTGAAGTACACAGCCTCCCCGTTATCAACATCCTGCATCAGATGGTACATTGGTTACAACCGATGAACCTATATTGACACGTCATAATCACACAAGTCCATCGTTTACATTAGGGTTCACTCCTGGTGTTGTATTGGGTTGTCCAAAAAGTTCGTTCAGGTTTTTCCATAAGATGTTATGGAGAAACCCGAACGAACTTTTTGGCCAACTCAATACATTCTGTGGGTTTAAACAAATGTATAGTGAAATGTATTCATCAACCTGGTGTCATAGAGTATTTTCTCTGCTCTAACAATTCTCTGTACCCCACTTATTCACCCTTCCTCTCCCCAACTCCTGGCAACCACTAATCTTAAAAAAATTTTTTTTTTATATTTTGGCACCACTAATCTTTTCACTATCTCCATAGTTTTGCCTTTTCTAGAAGGTGATATACAGCTGACCCTTGGACGGTGTGGGGCTTGGGGGCAATGACCATCCATGCAGTCAAAAATTCATGTATAACATTACGGTCAGCTCTCCATGTCTGCCGTTCCACATCTGCAGATTCAAGCAACTGCAGATTGTGTAGTACTATCATCCGTATTTAGTAAAAAAAAAAAAAAAATTCCGTGTATAAGTGGATCCTCAGAGTTCAAACCCATGTTATGCAAGGGTCCACTCTACCGGAATCATACAGAATGTAACCCTCTTTCACATAGAAATTAGTATTTAATGTTCCTACCTCTCTTTTTATGGCTTGATAGCTCATTTCTTTTTAGTGCTGAATAATATTCCATTGTCCGCATTTACTGTAGTTTAGTCATTCACCTACTGAAGGACATTATGGTTGTTTCCATATTTTGGCAAATATGAATAAAGCTGCTATAAACATCTGCGTGCAGGTTTTTGTGTGGACATAATTTTCAGTTCCTTTGTGTCAACACTGAGGAGCGTAATTGCTGGTTTATGTCATAAGAGTATATTCAGTTTTATAAGAAATGGCCAAATTGTCTTTCAAAGTGGCTGTACCGGTTTGCATTCCCACCAGCAATTAATAAGAAATGTTTGATGACTGAGACTGTCCTATATTGCTCCTTACCTGTGCAGTCTTTCCTTGCTGAAAAGGTCCCCCCCGCCCCGCTAAATTGTAGGCAAATAAAATGTATGTCTGAGATTAACCTATATTGGCTATCTTCTTTTTTTTTTTTTCGGTACGCGGGCCTCTCACTGTTGTGGCCTCTACCATTGCGGAGCACAGGCTCCGGACGCGCAGGCTCAGCGACCATGGCTCACGGGCCCAGCCGCTCCGTGGCATATGGGATCCTCCCGGACCGGGGCACGAACCCATGTCCCCTGCATCGGCAGGTGGACTCTCAACCACTGCGCCACCAGGGAAGCCCCCCTATCTTTTTTTTTTAATTGAAGTATATTTACAGTATTGTGCCAATCTCTGCTGTACAGCAAAGTGACTCAGTTTTACACATATATACATTTTAAAAAAAATATTCTTTTCCATTATGGTTTATCCCAGGAGATTGGATATAGTTCCCTGTGCTTTACAGTAGGATCTTGTTGTTTATCCATCCTATATATATACTAGTTGCATCTGCTAAACCCAAACTCCCACTCCATCCCTCCCTCTCCTCCCCTCCCCCTTGGCAACCACAAGTCTGTTCTCTATGTCTGTGATTCTGTTTCTGTTTCATAGATAGGTTCATTTGTGCCATATTCTAGATTCCACATATAAGTGATATATGGTACTTGTCTTTCTCTTTCTGACGTAATTCCCTTAGTATGATAATCTCTAGTTGCATTCACATTGCTGTAAATGGCATTATTTCATTATTTTTATGGCTGAGTACTATTCCATTGTATATATGTACCACATCTTCTTTATCTATTCACCTGTCAATGGACATTTAGGCTGCTTCAATGTCTTGGCTATTGTAAATAGTGCTGCTATGAATATAGGGTTGCATGCATCTTTCTGAATTATAGTTTTATCCAGGTATATGCCCAGGAGTGGGATTGCTATATCATATGGTAATTCTATGTTTAGTTTTCTGAGGAAACTCCACACTGTTTTCCACAGTGGCTGCACCACCTTACATTCCCACCAACAGTGGAGGAGGGTTCCCTTTTCTCCACACCTTCTCCAGTGGCTATCTTTTATTTTTTCTTACAGATAGAGGTTTGCGTGGCACCTGCTTATATTCTATTATCTACTGTTACTATACTTTTGATTTTGATTTTTGGTGTCAGATTATTTTTGCTGAATTATGTCTAGTCATTGCTAATATAATATTAGATCAACTTTCTCTGGTTTTCTATCAGTTGTTTATTATCAATTTCATAAAAGTTTTCAAAATACTTCAAATTTGAAAAATTAGAGTTGTGTATATGTGTGTGTGAGTGTTTCCGTTTTCAAGTCTAGTATTATTTCTTTTTCCTCCTTAAGCTTTCAGAGTTACTTTTTTTTAACATCTTTATTGGAGTATAATTGCTTTACAATGGTGTGTTAGTTTCTGCTTTATAACAAAGTGAATCAGTTATACGTATACATATGTTTCCATATCTCTTCCCTCTTGCGTCTCCCTCCCACCCTCGCTATCCCACCCCTCTAGGTGGTCACAAACCACCGAGCTGATCTCCCTGTGCTATGCAGCTACATCCCACTAGCTATCTATTTTACATTTGGTAGTGTATATATGTCCATGCCAATCTCTCACTTTGTCACAGCTTACCCTTCCGCCTCCCCATATCCTCAAGTCCATGCTCTAGTAGGTCTGTGTCTTTATTGCCGTCTTACCCCTAGGTTCTTCATGACTATTTTTTTCTTAGATTCCATATATATGTGTTAGCATATGGTATTTGTCTTTCTCTTTCTGACTTCCTTCACTCTGTATGACAGACTCTAGGTCCATCCACCTCACTACAAATAACTCAATTTTGTTTCTTTTTATGGCTGAGTAATATTCCATTGTATATATGTGCCACGTCTTTATCTATTCATCTGTTAATGGACACTTAGGTTGCTTCCATGTCCTGGCTATTGTAAATAGAGCTGCAATAAACATTTTGGTACATGACTCTTCTTGAATTATGGTTTCCTCAGGGTATATGCCCAGTAGTGGGATTGCTGGGTCATATGGTAGTTCTATTTGTAGTTTTTTAAGGAAACTCCATACTGTTCTCCATAGTGGTTGTATCAATTTACATTCCCACCAACAGTGCAAGAGGGTTCCCTTTTCTCCACACCCTCTCCAGCACTTACTGTTTCTAGATTTTTTTGATGATGGCCATTCTGACCGGTGTGAGATGATATCTCATTGTAGTTTTGATTTGCATTTCTCTAACGATTAATGATGTTGAGCATTCTTTCATGTGTTTGTTGGCAATCTGTATATCTTCTTTGGAGAAATGTCTATTTAGGTCTTCTGCCCATTTTTGGATTGGGTTTTTTTTTTTTGTTATTGAGCTGCATGAGCTGCTTGTAAATTTTGGAGATTAGTCCTTTGTCAGTTGCTTCATTTGCAAATATTTTCTCCCATTCTGAGGATTGTCTTTTGGTCTTGTGTATGGTTTCCTTTGCTGTGCAAAAGCTTTTAAGTTTCATTAGGTCCCATTTGTTTATCTTTGTTTTTATTTCCATTTCTCTAGGAGGTGGGTCAAAAAGGATCTTGCTGTGATTTATGTCATAGAGTGTTCTGCCTATGTTTTCCTCTAAGAGTTTGGTAGTGTCTGGCCTTACATTTAGGTCTTAATCCATTTTGAGTTTATTTTTGTGTATGGTATTAGGGAGTGTTCTAATTTCATACTTTTACATGTACCTGTCCAGTTTTCCCAGCACCACTTATTGAAGAGGCTGTCTTTTCTCCATTGTATATTCCTGGCTCCTTTATCAAAGATAAGGTGACCATATGTGTGTGGGTTTATCTCTGGGCTTTCTATCCTGTTCCATTGATCTATATTTCTGTTTTTGTGCCAGTACCATACTGTCTTGATTTCTGTAGCTTTGTAGTATAGTCTGAAGTCAGGGAGCCTGATTCCTCCAGCTCCATTTTTCGTTCTCAAGATTGCTTTGGCTATTCGGGGTCTTTTGTGTTTCCATACAAATTGTGAAATTTTTTGTTCTAGTTCTGTGAAAAATGCCAGTGGTAGTTTGATAGGAATTGCATTGAATCTGTAGATTGCTTTGGGTAGTAGAGTCATTTTCACAATGTTGATTCTTCCAATCCAAGAACATGGTATATCTCTCCATCTATTTGTATCATCTTTAATTTCTTTCATCAGTGTCATAATTTTCTGCATACAGGTCTTTTGTCTCCTTAGGTAGGGTTATTCCTAGATATTTTATTCTTTTTGTTGCAATGGTAAATGGGAGTGTTTTCTTAATTTTACTTTCAGATTTTTCATCATTAGTGTATAAGAATGCCAGAGATTTCTGTGCATTAATTTTGTATCCTGCTACTTTACCAAATTCATTGATTAGCTCTAGTAGTTTTCTGGTAGCATCTTTAGGATTCTCTATGTATTCCATCATGTCATCTGCAAACAGTGACAGCTTTACTTCTTCTTTTCCAATTAGGATTCCTTTTATTTCTTTTTCTTCTCTGCTTGCTGTGGCTAAAACTTCCAAAACTAGGTTGAATAAGAGTGGTGAGAGTGGGCAGCCTTGTCTTGTTCCTGATCTTAGTGGAAATGGTTTCAGTTTTTCACCATTGAGGATGATGTTGGCTGTGGGTTTGTCATATATGGCCTTGATTATGTTGACGAAAGTTCCCTCTCTGCCTAGTTTCTGCAGGGTTTTTATCATAAATGGGTGTTGAATTTTGTCGAAAGCTTTCTCTGCATCTATTGAGATGACCATATGGTTTTTCTCCTTCAGTTTGTTAATATGGTGTATCACATTGATTGATTTGTGTATAAATCACAATTGATTTGTGGAATAAACCCCACCTGATCATGGTGTATGATCCTTTTAATGTGCTGTTGGATTCTGTTTGCTAGTATTTTGTTGAGGAATTTTGCATCTATGTTCATCAGTGATATTGGCCTGTAGTTTTCTTTCTTTGTGACATCTTTGTCTGGTTTTGGTATCAGGGTGATGGTGGCCTTGCAGAATGAGTTTGGGAGTGCTCCTCCCCCTGCTATATTTTGGAAGAGTTTGAGAAGGATAGGTGTTAGCTCTTTTCTAAATGATAGAATTTGCCTGTGAAGCCATCTGGTCCTGGGCTTTTGTTTGTTGGAAGATTTTTAATCACAGTTTCAATTTAAGTACTTGTGATTGGTCTGTTCGTATTTTCTATTTCTTCCTGGTTCAGTATTGGCAGGTTGTGCATTTGTAAGAATTTTTCCATTTCTCCAGGTTGTCCATTTTATTGGCATAGAGTTGCTTTTAGTAATCTCTCATGATCCTTTGCATTTCTGCAGTGTCAGTTGTTACTTCTCCTTTTTCATTTCTAATTCTATTGATTTGAGTCTTTTCTCTTTTTTTCTTTGAGTCTGGCTAATGGTTTATCAATTTTGTTTATCTTCTCAAAGAACCAGCTTTTAGTTTTATTGATCTTTGCTATCATTTCCTTCATTTCTTCTTCATTTATTTCTGATCTGATCTTTATGATTTCTTTCCTTCTGCTAACTTTGGGGTTTTTTTGTTCTTCTTTCTCTAATTGCTTTAGATGCAAAGTTAGGTTGTTTATTCGAGATGTTTCCTGTTTCTTAAGGTAGGATTGTATTGCTATAAACTTCCCTCTTAGAAGTGCTTTTGCTGCATCCCATAGGTTTTGGGTCATCGTGTCTCCATTGTCATTTGTTTCTAGGTATTTTTTGATTTCCTCTTTGATTTCTTCAGTGATCACTTCGTTATTAAGTAGTGTATTGTTTAGCCTCCATGTGTTTGTATTTTTTACAGATCTTTTCCTGTAATTGATATGTAGTCTCATAGCGTTGTCATTGGGAAAGATACTTGATACAATTTCAATTTTCTTAAATTTACCAAGGCTAGATTTGTGACCCAAGATATGATCTATCCTGGAGAACGTTCCATGAGCACTTGAGAAAAATGTGCATTCTGTTGTTTTTGGATGGAGTGTCCTATAAATATCAATTAAGTCCATCTGGCTTAATGTATCATTTAAAGCTTGTGTTTCCATATTTATTTTCATTTTGGATGATCTGTCCATTGGTGAAAGTGGGGTGTTAAAGTCCCCTACTATGATTGTGTTACTGTCGATTTCCCCTTTTATGGCTGTTAGTATTTGCCTTATGTATTGAGGTGCTCCTGTGTTGGGTGCATAAATATTTACAATTGTTATGTCTTCTTGGATGGATCCCTTGATCGTTATGTAGTGTCCTTCTTTGTCTCTTATAGTAGTCTTTATTTTAAAGTCTGTTTTGTCTGATATGAGAATTGCTAGTCCAGCTTTCTTCTGATTTCCATTTGCATGGAATATCTTTTTCCATCCCCTCACTTTCAGTCTGTATGTGTCTCTAGGTCTGAAGTGGGTCTCTTGTAGACAGCATATATATGGGTCTTGTTTTTGTATTCATTCAGTCAGTCTGTGTCTTTTGGTGGGAGCATTTAATCCATTTACATTTAAGGTAATTATCGATATGTATGTTCCTATTCCCATTTTCTTAATTCTTTTGGGTTTGTTACTGTAGGTCTTTTCCTTCTCTTGTGTTTCTTGCCTAGAGAAGTTTCTTTAGCATTTGTTGTAAAGCTGGTTTGGTGGTGCTGAACTCTCTCAGCTTTTGCTTGTCTGTAAAGGTTTTAATTTCTCCATCAAATCTGAATGAGATCCTTGCTGGGTAGAGTAATCTTGGTTGTAGGTTTTTCTCCTTCATCACTTTAAATATGTCCTGCCACTCCCTGTAGCTTGCAGAGTTTCTGCTGAAACATCAGCTGTTAACCTTATGGGGATTCCCTTGTGTGTTATTTGTTGTTTTTCCCTTACTGCTTTTAATATGTTTTCTTTGTATTTAATTTTTGATAGTTTGATTAATATGTGTTTTGGCGTGTTTCTCCTTGGATTTATCCTGTATGGGACTCTCTGTGATTCCTGGATTTGATTAACTATTTCCTTTCCTATATTAGGGAAGTTTTCAACTATAATCTCTTCAAATATTTTCTCAGTCCCTTTCTTGTTCTCTTTTCTTTTTTTTTTTTTTTTTTTTTGTGGTACACGGGCCTCTCACTGTAGTGGTCTCTCCTGTTGCGGAGCACAGGCTCTGGATGAGCAGGCTCAGTGGCCATGGCTCACGGGCCCAACTGCTCCGCAGCATGTGGGATCTTCCCGGACCGGGGCACGAACCCGTGTCCCCTGCATCGGCAGGCGGACTCTCAATCACTGCGCCACCAGGGAAGCCCTATTTCTTTTCTTTTCTTTTTTTTTTTTCCCTTTCTTGTTCTCTTCTTCTTCTGTGACCCCTGTAATTCGAATGTTGGTTCGTTTAATGTTGACAGTCTGTGAGACTGTCCTCAGTTCTTTTCATTCTTTTTTCTTTATTCTGCTCTGCAGTAGTTATTTCCACTATTTTATCTTCCAGGTCACTTATCTGTTCTTCTGCCTCAGTTATTCTGCTATTGATTACTTCTAGAGTATTTTTAATTTCATTTATTGTGTTGTTCATCATTGCTTGTTTCCTCTTTAGTTCTTCTAGGTCCTTGTTAAATGTTTCTTGCATTTTCTCTATTTCCAAGATTTTGGATCATCTTTACTCTCATTATTCTGAATTCTTTTTCAGGTAGACTGCCTATTTCCTCTTCATTTGTTAGGTCTGGTGGGTTTTTACCTTGCTCCTTCATCTGCTGTGTGTTTTTCTGTCTTTTCATTTTGCTTATGTTACTGTGTTTGGGGTCTCCTTTTCACGGGCTGCAGGTTCATAGTTCCCGTTGTTTTTGGTGTCTGTCCCCAGTGGCTAAGGTTGGTTCAGTGGGTTGTGTAGGTTTCCTGATGGGGGGGACTAGTGCCTGTGTTCTGGTGGATGAGGCTGGATCTTGTCTCTCTGGTAGGCAGGTGCACGTCTGGTGATGTGTTTTGGGGTGTCTGTGGCCTTATTATGATTTTAGGCAGCCTCTCTGCTAATGGATGGGGTGTGTTCCTGTCTTGCTAGTTGTTTGGCATAGGGTGTCCAGCACTGGAGCTTGCTGGTCGTTGAGTGAAGCTGGGTCTTGGTGTTGAGATGGAGATCTCTGGGAGATATTTGCCATTGATATCCCGTGGAACTGGGAGGTCTCTTGTGGACCAGTGTCCTGAACTTAGCTCTCCCACCTCAGAGGCACAGCCCTGACGCCTGGCTGGAGCACCAAGACCCTGTCCTCCACATGGCTCAGAATAAAAGGGAGAAAAGAAAGGGGGGTGGGTGGAGAGAGAGATAGAGGGAGAGAGAGAGAGAGAAAGAAAGAAAGAAAGAAAAAGAAAGAAAGAGGATAAAATAAAGTAAGATAAAATAAAATAGTTATTAAAATAAAAAATAATTATTAAGAAAAAAAATTTAAGAAGTAAAAAACAAAAAGACAGAACCCTAGGACAAATGGTGAAAGCAAAGCTATACAGACAAAATCTCACGCAGAAGCACACACTCACAAAAAGAGGAAAAGGGGGGCTTCCCTGGTGGCGCAGTGGTTGGGTGTTTGCCTGCCGATGCAGGGGACGCGGGTTCGTGCCCCGGTCTGGGAAGATCCCGCATGCCATGGAGCAGCTGGGCCCGTGAGCCATGGCCATTGAGCCTGCGCATCCGGAGCCTGTGCTGCACAACGAGAGAGGCCACAACAGTGAGAGGCCCACATACTGAAGAAAAAAAAAAAAGAGGGAAAGGGGAGAAAATAATCTATCTTGCTCCCAAAGTCCACCTCCTCAGTTTGGGATGATTCGTTGTCTACTCAGGTATTCCACAGATGCAGGGTACATCAAGTTGATTTAATCCACTGCTCCTGAGGCTGCTGGGGAGATTTCCCTTTCTCTTCTTTGTACGCACAGCTCCCGGGTCTCAGCTTTAGATTTGGCCCCGCCTGTGTGTGTAGGTCGCCTGAAGGCGTCTGTTCTTCGCTCAGACAGGACAGGGTTAAAGGAGCAGCTGCTTCGGGGGCTCTGGCTCACTCAGGCCGCGGGGAGGGAGGGGTGCAGATGCGGGGTGAGCCTGCGGCGGCAGAAGCCAGCGTGACGTTGCAGCAGCCTGAGGCACTCCCTGCGCTCTCCCGGGGAAGTTGTCCCTGGATCCCGGGACCCCGGCAGTGGCGGGCTGCACAGGCTCCCGGGAGGGGTGGTGTGGATAGTGACCTGCGCTTGCACACAAACATCTTGGTGGCGGCAGCAGCGGCCCTAGCATCTCATGCCCGTCTCTGGGGTCCGCGCTTTTAGCCGTGGCTCGCGCCCATCTCTGGCGCTCCTTTAAGCGGCGCTCTTAATCCCCTCTCCTCGCACACCAGGGAACAAAGAGGGAAGAAAAAGTCTCTTGCCTCTTCAGCAGGTCCAGACTTTTCCCGGACTCCCTCCCGGCCAGCCGTGGCGCACTAACCCCTTCAGGCTATTTTCACGCAGTCAACCCCAGTCCTCTCCCTGGGATCTGACCTCCGAAGCCGGAGCCTCAGCTCCCAGCCCCGCCCGCCCTGGCGGGTGAGCAGACGAGCCTCTCGGGCTGGTGAGTGCCGGTCGGCACCGATCCTCTGCGGGAATCTCTCCGCTTTGTCCTCCACACCCCTGTTGCTGTGCTCTCCTCCGCTACTCCGAAGCTTTCCCCCTCCGCCACCCACAGTCTCCGCCTGCGCAGGGGCTCCTAGTGTGTGGAAACCTTTCCTCCTTCACGGCTCCCTCCCACTGGTGCAGGTCCCGTCCCTATCCTTTTGTCTCTGTTTATTCTTTTTTCTTTTGCCCTACCCAGGTACGTGGGGAGTTTCTTGCCTTTTGGGAAGCCTGAGGTCTTCTGCCAGCGTTCAGTAGGTGTTCTGTAGGAGTTGTTCCACGTGTAGATGTATTTCTGATGTATTTGTGGGGAGGAAGCTGATCTCCGCGTCTTACTCTTCCGCCATCTTCTCAAATCTCCAAGAGTTACTTATTTTAACAGCGTTCTCAGTGATCATCTTTTGATGAATAGATGATTTCATTTCTTTATTTTAATCTTTTCCAGTTTTTTTGAGATATAATTGACATACCTCACTGTGTAAATTTAAGATTTACCGCATAATGGTTTACTTACATATATTGTGAAATGATTACTGCAATAAGTTTAGGTAGCATCCATCATCACATATAGATCAATAAAGAGAGAAAGCAAAAAAGAAAATTTCCTTGTGATTTACTCTTAAGTTTCATGTGTATCATACAGCAGTATGAGCTGTAGTCAGCATATGGTACATTATATTCGTAGTCCTATTTCTCTTGTAACTGGAAGTTTCTACCTTTTGACCACCTTCCTCCAGTCTCCCCATGCCCCCACCCCCAACCTCTAGAAACCACAAACTAGGTCTTTTGCTTTGTTTTTTTTTCTTTCTGATTCTACATTAAGTGAGATCATACAGTATCCACCTTCCTCTGTCTGACTTATTTCACAAAGCATAATGCTCAAGTTCCATCCAAACTATCACAAATGGAAGGATATCCTAGTTTTTCACAGTTGAATAATATTCCATTGTATATATATATGTATCACATGTTCTTTATTCATTCATCAATGGACACTTAGGTTGTTTCCATATCTTGGCTGCAGTGAACATGGGGTGAGATACCTCTTTGAGATAATGATTTCATTTTCTTTGGATGTATACCCAGAAATGGGATTACTGGGTCATATGGCAATTTTATTTTTAATTTTTTGAGGATCCTTTATGCAGTTATCCATAGTGGTTGTACCAGTTTACAATGCCACCAACAATGCACAAGGGTTCCCTTTTCTCCACATCTTCATCTATCAGTACATCTATTATCTCTTATCTTTTTATGACAACCATTCTAACAGGTGTGAGGCGATATCTCATTGTGGTTTTGATTTTCATTTCCCTATGACTAGTGATGTTGAGCACCTTTTCATTGTACCTATTCGTCAGTTATATGTTGTCTTTGTAAAAATGTGTATTCAGATCATCAGCCCATTTTTAAATTGGATTATTCATCGTTTTGCTTTGAGTCATATGAATTCGTTGTATATTTTTGATATTATCTTAAATATATGGTTTGTAAGCAATTTTTCCCATTCCATAGATTGTCTTTTCACTTTGTTGATTGTTTTCCTGTGCAGAAGCTTTTTAGTTTGATGTAGTCCCACTTGTTAATTTTTTATTTCGTTGCTTGTGCTTTAGGTGTCATATCCAAGAAATCATTGCCAAGACTCATATCAAGGAGCTTTTATTTTTCCTATGTTTTCTTCTAGGAGTTTTGTGGTTTCAAGTCTTACATTCAAGTCTTTAATCCATTTAGAGTTAATTTTTGAGTGGTGTAAGACAGAGGTCAAATTTCATTGTTTTACATGTGAATATCCAATTATCCTAGAACGATTTATTGGAGACTGTCTTTTCTCCATTGAGTATTCTTGGTTCCTTTGTCAAATATCAGTTGACCATATATGCTTGGATTTATTTCTGGGCTCCTGATTCTGTTTCATTGATCTATTTGTTTTTATACCAGTACCATAATGTTCTGTAGTATAGCTTGAAATTGGGAAGTGTGAGGCCTCCTGCTTTGTTGTTCTTTCACAGACTGCTTTGGCTATTTGGCATCTTTTGTGGTTTCATACAGCTTTCAGGATTGTTTTTCTACTTATGTAAAAAAAAAAAATACCATTGAAATTTTGATAGGGATTGCACTGAATATATAGATGGCTTTTGGTAATACTGACATTTTAATATTACTAATTCTTCCAATCCAGGAACACAGGACACCTGTCCATTTATTTGTCTTTAATTTTTAAACATCAGTGGCTTGTAGTTTTCAGAGTCGAGATCTTTCAACATTTTGGTTAAGTTTATTCCTAAGAATTTTATTGTTTTGATGCCATTGTAAATGGGATCATTTTCTTGATTTCCTTTTTTAAAAATTAATTAATTTTTGGCTGCGTTGAGTCTTCATTGCTGTGGCTGGGCTTTTTCTAGTTGCGGCCAGCGGACGCTGCTCTTTGTTGCGGTGCGTGGGCTTATCATTGTGGTGGCTCTCTCATTGTGGAGCATGGGCTCTAGGTGCGTAGGCTTCTGTAGTTGTGGCACGCAGCCTCAGTAGTTGTGGCACATGGGCTTAGTTGCTCCATGGCATGTGGGATCTTCCCAGACCAGGACTTGAACCCCTGTCCCCTGTATTGGCAGGCAGATTCTTAACCACTGCACCACCAGGGAAGCCTCTTGATTTCTTTTTCAGATAATTTGTTATTAGTGTACAGAAACACTACTGATTTTTGTATGTTAATTTTGTATCCTCCAATTTTATTGAATTTGTTGTTTAGATATAACAGTTTTTGGGTGGAGTCTTCAGGATTTTCTACATATAAAATTATACCATCTGCAGATAGAGACTATTTTATTCTTCCTTTCCTATTCTAATTCCTTTTATTTCTTTTCTTGCCTGATTGATCTGGCAAGAACTTCCAGTATTATGTTAAACAGGGTGGTGAGAGTGGGCACCCTTGTCTTGTTCCTGATCTTAGAGGAAAAGCTTTCAACATTTCACCATTGAGTGGTATTAACTGTGAGCTTGTTATATATGTTGTTTATGTTGAGGTATGTTCCTTCTGTACCTAATTTGTTGGAGTTTTTTAAAATCATAGAGATGTTGAATTTTGTCAAATGCTTTTTCTGTGTCAACTGCAATGATCATACGATTTTTTCTTTCATTCTGTCAACATAATATATCACACTGATTTGTTTATGTTGAAACATCCTTACACATGAGGGATAAAGCCCACTTGGTCATGGTGAACGATCCTTTTAATTTGCTACTGAATTCAGTTTGCAGAACTTTTGCATCTATATTCATGAGGGATATTAGCCTATGGTTTTCTTTTCTGGTAGTGTCCTTACCTGGTTTTAGTATCAGGCTAGTGCTGGCTTCATAAAATGAGTTTAAAGGATTTCCTCCTCTTTGATATTTTGAAAGAGTTTGAGAAAGATTGATGTTAATTCCTCAAATGTTTGTAAAATTCACCAGTGAAGCCATCTGGTCCTGGACTTTTTTTTCTTGCGACATTTTTGATTACTGATTCAATCTCCTTACTAATAATTGGTCTATTCAGACTATTTCTTCCCACTTAAGTCTTGGTGGTTTGTATGTTTCTAAGAATTTTTCCATTTCTTCCTAAGTTTTCCAGTTTGTTGGTGTATAGCTGTTCATAGTAGCCTGTTATGATTTTGTAATTTTGTGGTATCATTTGTAATGTCTGTTTTTCATTTATAAGGTATTGATTTGGCTCCTCTTTTTCCTTTGGTTAGTCTAGCTAAAGATTTGTCAATTTTGTTTATCTTTTCAAAGAACCAATTCTTATTTTGGTTAATCTTTTCTATTGTTTTCCTGTTCTCTGTTGCATTTATGTCTGCTCTAATCTTTATTATTTCTTTCCTTCTGCTAACTATGGTCTCAGTTTGTTGTTCTTTTTCTTGTTGCTTAAGGCATAGAGTTACATTGTTTATTTGGGATATTCTTAATGTAGGCATTTATTGCTATAAACTTCCTTCTTAGAACAGCTTTTGCTGCATCCCATAAGTTTTGGTAAGTTATGTTTCCATTTTTGTTTGTCTCAAGATACTTTATTTCTCCTTTAATTTCTTCTCTGATTCATTGATTGTTCAGAAGAGTATTGTTTACTCTCCATGTATTTGTAAAATGTTCACTTTTCCTCTTATTGATTTCTAGTTTTATACCATTTTGGTCAGAGAAGATACTTGACTAATTTCAATCTTCTTGAATTTGCTAAGACTTGTTTTGTGACCTAATACATGGTCTGTTCTAGAAAAAGTTTCATGTGCATGTCAGAAGAACATGTATTCTGCTGTTGTCAGATAGAATGTTCAGTATATGTCTATTACCTTCATAAGGTGTTGCTTAAGTCTGCTGTTTTCTTACTGATTCTCTGTCTGGATACTCTATCCATTGTCAAGAATGGGATATTAAAGTCCCCAACCATTATTATATTGCTGTTTATTTCTCCTTTTGGCGCTGTTAGTTTTTGCTTTATGTATTTAGGTGCTCTGATGTTGGATGCATTAATACTTAAAATTGTTATGTCTTCCTGATATATTGGCTCCTATATCATTATATACTGACCTTCTTTGGCTTTTTTACCATTTAAAATTTAAAGTCTATTTTATCTGGCATAAGTATAGTTACCTCTTTTTTTTTTTTTGGTTGCCATGTGCTTGAAATATCTTTTCCCAGCCCTTCATTCTCAGTTTATGTATGTCTTAACACTAAAGTGAATTTCTTGTAGGCAGCGTATTGTTGGATCTTGTTCTTTTTATCCTTCCAGCTATTTTATATCTTTGGTTGGAAAATATAATCTGTTTATATTTAAAGTAACTACTGATACCTAAACACTTACTCTTGCCATTTTGGTCTTCTTTCCTGGTTGTTTTGTAGACCCATTCTTCCTTGAATCCTATCCTGCTGTCTTTTTGTGTGTGTTTTGATGTCTTGTGGTATCACTATGCTTTGTCTTCTTTATTATGTTTTTCTGTAATTACTACAGGTTTTTCCCTTATGGTGACCATGAGGCTTATATAAAATATCTTAAAATTATAACACCCAATTTTAAACTAATAACAGCTTAACCTAAATAGGGTTCTTATGCTTTACATTTTTACCTTTCCCCACCTCACATTTTAGGTTATTGATGATTCAATTTATGTATTTTTATGTTGTATAACTAATAACAGATTATTGTAGTTATGGTTATTTTTGCTACATTTTTTTAAACCTAAAGTGGAGTTTTAAGTGAATTACACACCACCATTATCATATTACAGAATCTTTGACTATATAACATTACTGGTGAGTTTCACACTGCCTTCTTATGTTTTTATGATGTTAATTAGCTTGATTAGGCTTTCAGAAATTTACCTATTTTATCAGTGTTTCCAAAGAATCACCTTTTGTTGGATGAATTCTTTCATTTCTTTATTTTTACTTTGTTAATTTCTATTAGCTTTATTATTTCCTTCCTGTCGCTTCTTTAATCTACTATGTATTTCTTTCCCCACCCTCTTTTGTTGAATATTTAGCTAATCAGTTTGTAGTGATTTTTTTCTTTTCTAATGTAAGCAATTAGAGCTATATATTTCCCTCTAAATCTTGCTTTAGCTGAAGCAAGGAGTTTTTTCTTCAGGTCTAAATATTATCTTATTTATTTCCATTATGCTTTCTTTTATGTTTGTACTCGTGTCATTGCTTTTCTAATTTTAGTTCATAAAACATGGTATGAAAGGAATGATTTTTTTTCTCCTTGATTGGAACTCCAAGCCAGACAGTCTAGCTTGTCAACTAGTATAGAATTTTTTCCTAGTCTCCTTCACTGAGTGTGTACTGGACCGAATTTCAGTTTTACCTGGAGGGTCTCCACTCCAATACCACTCACTAACACAGGCCCATAACCTCATCTGCTCACCCTGTTTTCCGTTATACACAAGCCCCTGCTTCCCAGAGCCCACTCCCCCCCATTCCCGGGCAGCAGCCTTCAGCTCTCAGACTCAGGTAGTTCTCAGGTTATGGCTCCTTTCTGATTCCCACCCACTGGGAATTTCCTTTCTTTTTTTAGGGGTTCTGCAATACATTTATAAAGAAGTTTGTAATATTTTTCTTTAGTTTTTTAGATACGTTGCAGCAGAAGTGTTTTTAGGTTATTAAGCCTATTCTATTTCTTCCCCAATATTTTGGAAGTCAAAAACTTGGCCATTATCTGTTTTCCTTGCATTCTTCCTAAATAAAGCCTATTCTCCTCAATATGATTCTCTCTAACTAAGGGAAAGGTTATGTGTAAGGAAGTAATGCCGAGAACACAAAAATGTTTATGATTATTTTTTCACTGTATCTGCAATTAAGTCACCCCTTGTTACATGAAATAAAATAGTGGCTTTAAATATAAACACAGGAGAGATAAGCTTGCTGTTTAATTTAGTTATCAACCTACATTGATCCTCTACACAATACAGAATGATACATTCTGTAAAACAGAGCTATTTCATGGAGAGGTGGATATTTACACATTTTGCTTTAGTTTCATGCTTTGGATCTAATTTTTTAATGCTTCACAGTAAATACCCTTGTTTACCTTTCCTTCCCAAAGATCAGCGTAGAATACTGGTTTCACCCTCACTGGCCTGACCACACCCAGGAGCACTGGATGTTACTGCATTCCCTTGAACGGGCAGAGCTGAGAGATTTCAAACTTTAGGTTTAACTAGTCACTCCTCCCAGGGGTCCTGCTTTGGTCCTCTGAAGAGGCTCAGGAGTCAGCACTGCTGGTGACCCTGGGCCAGAAGGTCCCTCTCAGTGCTCTGAGCAATTCTGCCAGTGGTTTATTCTCAGACACCTCATCAATTTGTTCTGATTTTTGTTTCCTCGTGATTAATGCAAACCAGCTCCTGTGTTTCTGTTAGAACAAGAATAGTGATAGGTTACATTTTTATAGGGCCTAGTGGCTTACAAAGACCTTTCACACTTTCTTCTGATCCTTACAAAGACCCCTGTATTATTATGACATGTGCAGTAAGTGCGGAATCATCACCACTTTACACATAACTTCCCTGACTCCCAGGATTCTTACGTCAACCTGCCCTGGTCCTACCAAGGGGTAGGTAAAGACTAGAACCCAATTTACCAAGAGGTTCCATGATACTCCATGGATTCTCCCTGGGCTGGTGAACTGTGTGCCTGATGGCTTCGCCCGGGTTAAAGTGGAGGTCCCAGTGTTCATCCTGCTCCAGGAACCGTCCTTGGTGGAGGGAGGTGACAGACTGCGCTCGCTCCCCGCCCCCGCCCCGCCAACACTTGACCCTCCGTCCCACCCTGCGAAGCTGCTTAGACTCCTGAATCCTCCATCACAATATGCCACCATACGTCCTTCAAAGACCTGAAGGGCTCGTCAGCTCCCCAGGGATTCAAATCCAGGTTCGGCAAATATTCAAATACCTACTTTGGGTCACACACCGAGTGTATTAGTCAAGGTCCTCCAGAGACACAGAACCAATAGGAGACATTTATTGTAAGGAATTGGCTTGTGTGCTGATGGAGGCTGGAGAGTCTCAAGATCCACATTTGGCAGGCTGTAGACCCAGGGGAGCTGGTGGTGTGAGCTCCAGTCTGAACGCCTGCAGGCTCGAGACCCAAGAAGAGACGATGTTTCCGTTTGAGTCCAAAGGCAGGAAAAGATGGACGTCTCAGTTCAAGGCAGTCAGGCAGGAGGAGATCCGCCTTATTAAGGAGGTTCAGCCTTTTTGTCCTAGCCAGGCCTTCAACTGATTGGATGAGGCCCACCCACAGTGGGGAGGGCAACCTGCTTTACTCAGTCTACGGATGCAAATGTTAATTTCACCCAGGTACATCCTCACGGACACACCCAGAATGACGTTGGACCAAATATCTGGGCATCACATGATCCAGTCAAGTTGATACATGAACATCACACTGGCCTGGGGCATGTCTTCATCCTCTTCAAGGGGTGAATAGTTAAGTAAACTTGGGATAGTTTAATAGTTAAGTAAACATGCCATGGGGTACTGCTCAACAATAAAAAGTTACCAACTACTGATACACACAGCGTACATGAGGTATCAGAACTATGCTGAGGGATAAAAGCCAATGCCAAAGGATACATATTGTATGATTCCATTTACATAACATTCCATTCCATTTACATAACATTCTTGAAAGGACAAAGTTATAGAAATGGAAAACAGATTACTGGTTGCCAGGAGTTAAGGAAGTGGGGTAAGTAGGTGTGGTTACAAAGGGGAATGTGGTCACGAGGGATCATTGTGATGGAGGTGGTCTCTCTCTTCACTGTGGTGGTTGATACGTGAACCTCACACGTGATAAAACCGGTCTGCAGGGCAGAAGTTGAGACACAGATGTAGAGAACAAACGTATGGACACCAAGGGGGGAAAACCGTGGGGCGGTGGGGATGGTGGTGTGATGAATTGGGCGATTGGGATTGACATGTATACACTGATGTGTATAAAACTGATGACTAATAAGAACCTGCTGTATAAAAAAATAAAATTCGGGCTTCCCTGGTGGCGCAGTGGTTGAGAGTCCGCCTGCCGATGCAGGGGACACGGGTTCGTGCCCCGATCCCGGAAGATCCCACATGCCGTGGAGCGGCTGGGCCTGCGAGCCATGGCCGCGGAGCCTGTGTGTCCGGAGCCTGTGCTCCGCAACGGGAGAGGCCACAGCAGTGAGAAGCCCGCGTACAGCAAAAAAAAAATAAAAAAATAAAATAAAATAAAATAAAATTCAAAAATTAAATAAAACAACTGCACAGAACTAAACAGACAAATACCGCCCCCCCCAACCCAAATATATGGATGCCCAGACAAGTTAAATCAGAATCCTTGGTGTTTGTGTATTTTTAAAGATTTTTTTTTTTTTTTTTTTTTTTTTTTTTTTGCGGTACGCGGGCCTCTCACTGCTGTGGCCTCTCCCGTTGCGGAGCACAGGCTCCGGACGCGCAGGCTCACCGGCCATGGCTCACGGGCCCAGCCACTCCGCGGCATGTGGGATCTTCCCGGACCGGGGCATGAACCCGTGTCCCCTGCATCAGCAGGTGGACTCTCAACCACTGCGCTACCAGGGAAGCCCAGTGTTTGTGTATTTTTAAACCCCCTCAGGTGATTCTGATGTTCTGTCAGGGTTGAGAGTCACTGTCCTAAGCATTTTCAAAGAAATACCTTGATCGAATTTTACAACGTATTTGCAACACACGGCTAGAAGCAGCAATTTGGTTCAAAAAAGACATTAAAATCTCCAAATCATTAATTCCTGTACAGAACTAAATGGTATGTAAAGTTATCCCTCAGAGTATTCCAAATCCTTGCGATTCAAGCAGCTTCCATGACATCATTTGGCAGCTTTTTACAAATGCAGCGTTTTGGGCCTCACCCAGATCTACTGAATCAGAATCTACCTTTAACAGTATCCCCAGATGATTCGAATTCACGTTAAAGTTCGAGAAGGCAGCTCAGAATTTCCTCATACGCTTTTCAAACACAATTACAAGGCTGCATGATTGTAAGTAACTATCTAGAAATTAAATCTTTTAATGCCCTAAATGGCACTTCTAAACACAGGAGAGGATAATAGTATTTAATGTAATGCATGGTGAAAAATGTTTTATTAAAAAAAGTGGCACTGGGTATACAAGATAATGGGAGTGGCCGGCATGACACAAAGCAGCTTTAACCGACATCAAATGAAGTCTCATTTGTGACTCTACTTTTCAGTGTTGTTTGCCTTTCAAAGCAGTTTTCTGAGTTGGATCAAGGCTGTCCCTTACTCATAGACAATTTCAGTTTGTGCCGTTGTGAGTGGGGAGTTCTGATCTTAGATGGGTTTTTGTCGGATGACTGCTCATTAGTTGAATGATGTTGAAGGTGTCAGCTTCTCTGCAAGCGAAGTGGAGGACTGGACCAGGTGTAGTGGTTCTGAGATGATCCCATAAGTATCCACAGAGGCACTGTGGAGGTGAGCCCATGGGGAGGAAGGAATGGATCTTCGGGCAAAAGGATCTGGAACCCTCTCTTCCCTCCCCACTCGTTAACTGGAGCAGTTCTGTTGCCACCTGACGTATCTACTGCAACTTTCATGCAACCTCACTTAAAGGGTTTTGCCATTTAACGAAGGCTGAAAACAACTGCTAATGACAGCTCCTTGGAAACACGTTGACTGAGTTTAAGGACCTGTGTTTTATGAGGGTAGTTACCTGAACGTGGTGGGCATTAGTAACCATTTTAAAAATCCGTCATACCAGTCCATTGGACATTCTCAGAGCTGCAGTTAGGGACTCCGTGTTCAAACCCCAGTCCTTCCATCCACTGGTGGAATATCACCAAAAAACAGAGTATCCACAGATAAGAGTACAAGTCCCACAGTCCCTAATCCACAATTCCCAAATCCAAAGGCACTAAAATAGTTTTTTTTGAATTAGAGGCAAAATTTGACCTGAACACACAAGATGATCAATAGTTTTCTGTGTTCCACTCAATGTGGTATGTGTCATGGAAGAAATGTGAGGTTGCAGGCTGCTGCCCCTGAGTGCCTGAGTTGGGGGGTGATGTCACATGCATCACAGTCCTTGCTGGCAGGGGCGGGGGGGCCTTGGGTAGCTGACACTGATGGGAGTTAAGAGAGCAAGAGGTTTGTTGGGGGTAACTCCCGAGACAAATAAAAATGGGAGGAAGCAGGATTCGTAAGGAGTGCTTGCAGACGCAGCTGTGACAGGTCAGGAGGAAGGAAGAGAGGATGCAGGAGAGGCCTCAGATGCTACAGGTGGGGACGGAGGCTCTGGAGCCCGGGTGCCTGTTAGGGGTCTTATATTAGCAGAATTAGCCAGGCCCCTGATGCCCGCTGGGCCCGATCCTTGCCTGGGGATGACCACTCAGGAAGAGAGTGGCCTCGGCTTGAAAACTGAGGTGGATCTTTTTTTTTTTTTTTTTTTTCGGTACGCGGGCCTCTCACTGCTGTGGCCTCTTCCATTGCGGAGCACAGGCTCTGGATGCACAGGCTCAGCGGCCATGGCTCACAGGCCCAGCCGCTCCGCGGCATGTGGGATCTTCCCAGACTAGGGCACAAACCCATGTCCCCTGCATCAGCAGGCGGACTCTCAACCACTGCGCCACCAGGGAAGCCCTGAGGTGGATCTTTAAGGCACTAACAGAAGTCAGCTAACAGTATTCATTCCAGCTGAGCAGAAGATTCTTTCTTTAAAAAAAAAAAAATTTTATTTATTTTTGGCTGCACTGAGTCTTTGTTGCTGCACGTGGGCTTTTCTCTAGTTGTGGCCAACGGGAGCTACTAATCTTCATTGTGGTGCGTGGGCTTCTCATTGCAGTGGCTTCTCTTGTTGCAGAGCACAGGCTCTAGGCTCACGGGCTCAGTAGTTGTGGCTTGCGGGCTCTAGAGCGCGGGCTCAGTAGTTGTGGCGCACGGGCTTAGTTGCTCCACGGCATGTGGGATCTTCCCAGACCAGGGCTTGAACCCGTGTACCCTGCATTGGCAGGCGGATTCTTAACCACTGCGCTGCCAGGGAAGTCCTAGAAGATTCTTTCTTAAAGTGGGATCCGAGAGGCACAGCTCCAAGGTTGCCACATAGTTTTTTTTTTAAATAAATTTATTGGTGTATAATTCATGCATGCACCATAAAAATTTACCCATGGCAAGTGTACTGTTCAACGATTTTAGTAAATGTATACAGTTTTACAACTAAAATCACAATCGAGTTTTAGAATATTTCCATCACTCCAAAATGTCTGCTGTCTATTCCCACTTCTACCCCCAGCAGCAGGAAACCAGTGATCTGTTTGTCTCTATAATTTTATCTTCTCTAGAAATTTTGTCTAAATGGAATCATACAATATGTAGTCTTTTGAGTCTGGCTTCTTTCAACTACCATGTTCTTGGGGTTGGTCCAGGTTGTTGCCTGTATCAGTTGTTTGCTCCTTTTTATTGCTGAGTAGCAATCCATGGTATGGATATAGCACATTTTGTGTATCCATTTATCAGTTGATGGATTGCTTCTAGCTTTTGGCTGGTGTGAATAATGTTGCTGTGAACATTTGTGTACAAGTCCTTGTGCAGGCACATTTTCATTTCTCTTGGGTACATACCTAGGAGTGAAGTTGCTGCGTCATATGGCAAGTGTATGTTTAGTCTTTAAACCAAACTGCAAAATGATGCAGCCACACCAGCAGTGCATGGGAGTCCTAGATTCTCCACATGCTGGTCAACTCTTGTATTAGAACTGTCAGCTGCAGCCATCCCCGAGGGTACGTAGTAGCATCTCCTTGTGCTTTTTACTTTGCGTTTCTCTAATGACTAATAATGTTGAGCATCTTCTCATGTGCTTATTAATCATTTCTATATGTTTTTGTGTGAAATGTCTTTTGCCCATTCTTTATCTTCTTGTTAATGAATAGAAGTTCTTTACATAGTCTGGATACAGTTCCTCAGCTATACGCTTCACAAATATTTTTCCTAGTCTCTGTCTTGTCTTTTAATTTTCTTAATGGTTTCTTTTGAACAGCAAAACTTTTTAAAACTTTGAGGTCCAATTTATGTTTTTATGAATTGTGCCTTTAGTGCCCTACCTAAAAATATATTTGCCTGACCTTTCAGAAAGATTTCTTGCTATGTTTTCTTCTAGACATTTTATAATTTTAGGTCAGTGGTTCTCAGCTGGGAACGGTTCTGCTCTCCAGGGGAAATGTGGGGACATCTGAAGACAGTCTGGACTGTCGCAACTGGGTGAGGTGTGCTAATGGCATCTAGTAGATAGAGGCCAGCGATGGTGCTAAACATAGTATGATGCCCAGGACAGCCCCTGCAGCACAGAATTATCTGGTCCAAAAATGCCGATAGTGCTGAGGTTGAGAAACCCTAAGTTAGGTTTCTGGTCTATTTGAGTTAATTTTTGCGTATGGTGTGAGGTAGGGATCCATGTGCATTTTGTTTTTGTGCATGAGGTAAGGACATAAGTGTGATAAGAATGTGAGTGTGCTTCTTTCTGTTTTGTTTTTTCTTTGTTTTATCCTGCTGCATTGAATTGACTTGGCCCCTTGGTTGAAATCAACTTGACCATAAGTATGAGGATTTATACCTAGAGTCTCTATTCTCTTCCCTTGATCTGTAGTCTACCTTTATGCTAATAAGTTTTGAAATCAGGTAGTATAAATCCCCCAACTTTATTCTTTTTCTAAAGAAATTACTTTTTTCTACTAGGGGTTCTTTGCATTTTCATATACATTTTAGCATCAGCTTTTCAAAGTCTATAAAAAAATCTACCTGATATTTTGATGATTACATTGAATTTGTAGATCAACTTGAGGAAAAAAGCCATCTTATCGATATTGAGTCTTCTAATCCATAAACTTGGTATATTTCTCCATTTATTTAGAACTTTAATTTCTCTCAGAAATGTTTCGTTAAGTATGCAGATCTTATACTTCTTTTGTTAAATGTATTCCTATTTAGTTTATTTTTACATGATATTGTGACTGGAATTGTATTCTTAATTCTATTTTTGAATTGTTTATTGATAGTATATAGAAATACAATTCAGTTAGCTTTGTATATAGATTTTGTATTCTGTAATCTTGCTAAACATGCTTAATCTACTTTTTTCTTTAATTCCTTATAATTTTCTACATATAGTATCATGTGATCTGAGAATAGTTTTACTTCTTCATTTCCAGTCTGTATGCCCTTAATTCCTTTCCTGGCCTTCTCTCAGTAGAATCTCTGATATAATGTTGAATAGAAGCGGTGAGAGCCACATCCCTTTCAAAATTAAAAAAAAAAGTTCAGAATTCTGAGACACTTTTAGCCCTGTGTGTTTTGGGTTAGGGGTTGCAAACCTCTAGTAACTAACTTTTAGGCTTGTTGGCAGGATTAAATGAGGTAATAGAAAAAGCTTAAAGCCAGGCACAAATCAGTGTCCTCATAAGAGATTAGCTTTTAGAGAGAATCTCCAGTGGCTCCTGGCAGGCTGGCATCAGGAATCTTAGCTGTGAGGATGCAGGCCTGGGTGGGCACGTGACCTGGGTGGCACTCTGTGGCTGATGTGGCCATGGGATGGAGTTCTTTGTGGCTTGTCTCCACCGGGAGTCAGCACAGTTTTGTCAGCCGCCTCGGGAACTTTTGGTGCGATGGGAGCTCTGCCATAGTACTGATACCTGAGCCTCAAAGTCGCCAAGCCCAGGAGGCAGTGGGTGTAGTGACACGGGATTTACAAGGCGGGAGAAAGGCCTCCGGCCTGCTGAGCTGCACTGAGGCTCAACATTGTTGAGGCAGGAGTATTACGAGGGGACTTGGGGTATACGTTCTATTAACACCAAGAGAAAACCCTTCATTATTTCCACGTGCATCGTTACTGCCCTTTTAGGGCGGTTATCCTAGAAGTTGATGCCTTGTATTTGCTGAGGGACTTGACATTTATTTGAGGTAGAAACAGCAGCTGAGATGAGTGACAGATAAACAACACAGAGGGAACAGTATCATGAGGGCGTCTAACTGGCACCTTCAGCCTTGCTGGGATTTAGCATCTCTCTCCTACACAAGGTGACCAGCCAGCGTGTGTACGATTTGGCCAAATGCCCATTTCCTGCAGGGGATGGCGAGCATCCTGGAGGCCTGCAGAGGCCCTGGTCTCTTGTGGGTGAGGCTCTCCTCACCAGAAACCAAGCTTGCAGAAGCGGGGCTACTTTGATGGCACTAATTATCACTAATTGCGGCTCCTCACACCTGTCCTCATTATTATTTTGAGAAGAATCTCGGGTACATAAGGTGAGAACGGACCAACATCCTTCAAACCTAGTAGATGATACGTTAATAAAGAAACGTAGAAACTCAGGGGGCTCTTTGTTCTCGGTAATAAAACAATGTAATTTCCATCCTTTATTTAACAGTATGGCTCTTCAGTGACAAAGGTTCTGGGACCTCTCAATTATGATCATCACTAGGACACACAGACTGGCTTTAATAGAAAAGGCCCAACAGGGCGGGCCAGTGCTTCTCTGAGCTACACACTCAGGCATCAGAAAGCCACACGAAGGAGCTTTCTTCACGTGAAAACCACAACACACACAGGCGGCAAACGTGACGGTCTAGAAAGGAATCCTTCCTGCGTCCACCCCTCCCCTCACTTGAGCGTCCGAGGACGACGGGGCGGGCTGTTAGCAGCAGCCATGGGTTGAGCGGTGTCTCCTTCACGGCAGCAGCGGGCTGTTCTCTGAGGCAAAGACCTTGTGCTGAGTGATTGAGTCTAGAGGAAGAGAAGCAGGTTAGCACTGACAATGGCCAGCACATGGTAAGATGACAACCTCATCACAGATACACAAATCATATTTTAAATCGTCAGTGGTCCTGGGCAGCATGGTCCATATGTCCACAGGTCCATATGGCACATGTGGCTATTTAAAATGAAGTAAAATAACATAAATGATTCAGTTCCTCAGTCACACCAGCCACATCTCAAATGCTCAGTTGTCACGTATCCTATTAGATGTAGCACACACAGGGCATGCCCTTGATGGCAGAATGTTCTAGTAGACAAGAAAGTCTGCCAGTCCACGATGTGGGAGATCCAAATTCTAATCTTTGGTACAAGGCAGAGTATAAATAACCCTATTATTTTATGAAAATCCCATGAAGTGCCCTGGCCCAGGATAAGCCACAGGTGCAGGGGAAGAGGCCAACACAGCTGTGCCTGCAGCTGGCTCCAAGCAGGCCCTTTACTCTTCATGCTGGACGGTTGACTGCTTCTGACCCTTCTTCTGCTGTTAGAATGAGACAGATGTGCAATGGATGGTCAGTGCTGACTGACTGACAATTAAAGTTAGCTTATTGATTACTATTATTATCCAGAGGGTGAACAATTACTGTATATTTGAAGGACCTTAAGAAGTCAGGGTGATGAGCAATAGGACATGGAAAGCTGTGATGGTTGTGAGATACAAAGCAGAAAAAATGGGTTTCTTTTATGAATAAAAGAAAAAAAAATAGCTTATCTTAGTTATAGCTCAAGCCAGTGCCCCAGAATTTAATCACAGCCCTCCCACTACAAATGCACTTCCACACAGGCGGTCTGACCTGGTAGCTGAATCTCAGAGGATCACTAATGTTTGTTATATATATTATATACATTATATAATTATAATTAATAATACATACAATAGAACCTTAACAGTTATTATTGATACCCAGCATACCGCTTAACTCTCTCTACAACACTGAAGTATTATTATGATTTACATTTTAATGTTAGTCCTTTAT
Organism: Hyperoodon ampullatus; assembly: GCF_949752795.1. Classification (NCBI taxonomy): domain Eukaryota; kingdom Metazoa; phylum Chordata; class Mammalia; order Artiodactyla; family Ziphiidae; genus Hyperoodon; species Hyperoodon ampullatus. The sequence continues at coordinate 30,298,262 of NC_136933.1, forward strand.
TCATGATTTGTGTTGCATATATTTTCTGTTCGTTGCTTGCCTTTCGACTTTTCTTACGCAAACGTTTATTTATATATTCAAATTACATCAATCTTTTATTGCATTTGGATTTTGAATCACAGGTAGAAAGCCTTCCCTATACCTGGTTATAAAATAATTCAGCCATATTTTCTTCCAGGTTTTAAAAAACCTGTTGATTCAATTTTTACATTTAGATTTCTGACAGGATGTCATTTTTGAAAGCCAGAGAAGACTGCCAAAAGGATGATGCACTTTCTTAATTAATCTAAAAATCCAGTATAATCCCCCAATTCCAAATGTTTGTTTAAAAAAAAAACTTGACATGCTTATTCTGAAGTTTATATGGGGGGAAAATGCACGGGAAGACAACTTTGAAAAAGAAGAATGAGAGAGAATTTGACATACTAGATAGTGAAACATACTATAAAATTACGGTAGTAAAACAGGTAATTAGCACAGAATAGATAAATAGATCCATGGAAGAGAACAAACTCCAGAAACCCACCCGTGCATGTGTGGGAGTTTAAGAGCTGATTCAAGGGGGCATTAAAAATCAGTGGAGAGGGCTTCCCTGGTGGCACAGTGGTTGGGAGTCCGCCTGCCGATGCAGGGGACACGGGTTCGTGCCCTGGTCCGGGAAGATCCCACATGCCGCGGAGCGGCTGGGCCCGTGAGCCATGGCCACTGAGCCTGCGCGCCCGGAGCCTGTGCTCTGCAACAGGAGAGGCCACAGCAGTGAGAGGCCCGTGTACCAAAAAATAAATAAATAAAATAAAATAAAATAAAATAAAATCCATAGAAAACACCATAAACAAACATAAGAGACAGAGAGGATCTTACATTTATCACAAAAGGTTACAGTCCATACTATACAAATATGCTGTAAAACAATGTGGAATAGAGAAACAGCCCAATGTAAAAAACAGGCAAGAGGGAAGAATTGCCCGTTCATGACCTATGAATCCCCCCTCTAGGTACCCATGCTCATGAGTAACTGAGTAATTACGGCATATACATTAAGTAATGAGATCACCAAATATTGAAATATGGGTAAAGTCTGGTACTGGGGAGGGTCTGGGGAACGGGAATATCCAGGTACTGTTAGTAAGACTGTAAGCTGGTACAGCTGTGTGGATCAAGGTTTAAGGTACACACACCCTAGGGCTCAGTAATTCCTCTTCTACGAATCTATTTTACAGAAATACTCCTGCCTAGGACTGAGCCACACTAATTATAGCTCAAGACAGTCTCTTAAAATTGAATTCAAATCATTCCAATTAGAACACACACACACACACACACACACACACAAAATTTATAGAAGCAGTGGAAATAACCCCAAATGTCTAATTGTAAGGAGTGTGTAAATTAATCACAGCACCTCCAATGGTTAAAAAGAATGAGGTTACTGTCTGTGTTAAAACAGAATGATCTTCTAGACACAGAGATGGGATAAAAACTCATGAACAAGATGTGATCCTCCTTTTATAGAAAACAAACCCTCAATGCATATGTTTATATACATTTATTTCTATGTAAATACGTGTTAAATCTGAAACACACAGTTCAATCTTTAGTGTCGTTACTTTAGGGAAGGGCAGTAAGATTTTGGGTCTTTATGTATTTCTCTATTGTTTGAATTCTTTCACCATGAAATTAAGCTTCACTGTACATATCCATCCATCCATCCATCCCTCCCTCCCTCCCTCCCTCCCTCCCTCCCTCCCTCCATCCCTCCATCCATCATCCCTCCATCCCTCATCCCTCCATCCATCATCCATCCATCCCTCCATCCATCCATCCATCCATCCATCGTGGTGGGGAAAAAAGACTGGCTGGAGAAGGGTCCAGTTTTAAATTCAGATAAAACAGAAGCCACAACAAAGCCTGTGGCTGGCTCCTCCCACCTCTTCGATGGTGCTGCCTGAGGAATTAACCCCTTGCACGTGGTGCTGTGCAGAGTGGGACCAGAACACTTGAGAACTGAGTAATAGCTGAGAGCCAGGACAGCTGTGTCCAGGGAGCCCCTCTCGGCTCCAAGTTCCCAGCTGTAAACACACGCACGGAGAGTTATTTCTATCCAAGTTCATTTGGCATCTGAAGACAGCCACGTCCCCAAATTCCAGTGTCACGTCAGGTGCACGATCCTCAAACACCCCATAAAACATGACCAGGAGACAGATGTTAGAGCAATGCCCGACCCAGCCAGCAGAAAGGGAGACAAATAGTACACAAGCAGCTCCCATGAAATTTAAATTGGAAAGAAAAAACCCCAGGTTTTGTTTGTTTGTTTTTTTAACAGAGTTATTCAGCGGGTCTTGGCACACGTATCTGCACACGTTAAAGTTCACTGGCCATGCTTCTGTGTGCTTGGGATGTGGAATCAACATGCCACCAAAGCTTTTTTTTTTTTTTTTTTTAATAGTGGGACAGGCAAGTGGCTTTATTGAACTAAGACTCCAACTGCCAACAGCCAGATGTGGCTAATGGTCCTGTGTGCAGAGTTTGGGGACCCTCAGGGCCCTGCTGGGAGCTTTATCTTGACTTAACAAAATGAGCTATAAATTTTAGGGCTGGGAAACCTCAGTATCTGTGTAGCCAGATATCCATGCATAAGGGGTCACCTCTACTACTCTGCAGAGCGAGGGTCCCCCCTGAAGTCCTTTCTGATGCTGAGCCCGGCCCGTACTTCTCTCTGGACCCACACCGAGCAAGTCTGTCTCCATCTGCACGTTGATTCCTCTTAATAAACCAGTCCCTTCTCTGCTGCTTTCACGGATCCTCACCGTTCTCCCGGGGGCTCGGAACCCAAGTCTAGGACTCATCTTCTATTCTCTTTTCTAACACAGCACAGTGTCCAATCTGCCAGCAAGTGCAATGGGCTCCAAAGTTTTTACTTAACATATTAAACAGCGTCACACCATCTCCATCGATAGTACCCTGGTCCTAACCACCATCGTTTATCACCTGAGTCACTGCAAGAGCCTAAGATCACTCTCTCTGCTTCTATTTAAAAATATGTCTTAGAGCCCATTTCCCCTTCTTAAAATCCTTTGACTTCTATTTATTCTTAGAACAAAAACCACACCTCTGACTACTGTCCCCCAGGCCTTGCGTGGTCCAGGCTCTGCTGCTTTCCCCCCCATTGCTATGTGCTCTAGACCCACTGCCTCTGCCCACCTCTCATCCTTGACCCTAACTGTTCCCTTAGCTCCACACGAGCTCATCCCTCTGGACCACATTCAGAGCTCAGCTCAAACACAGCTCCTCGGTAAGGAGCCCACCTCAGTGTCTCTCTCCATACTCATACCCTGTTTGCTTCATAGCATTTATCACCATCAGGATTAAAAAGAAATGTCCATCTTTAGAATGTAAGTCCCACGGGAAAAGGGCTGTACCCTTTTGAGAGATGCTCAATAAATACTGCGTAGATGAATGAATGACCTGATGCCATGCAGAATATCTGAAGGAAATAGCAGTTCTCAGCATTTTTTTCCTGCTCTGATATTGGGGTGGAGACTTTCACATATCTGATACTTTTCCAAGGGTATAGCATGAATTTGCACTGTGTCTTAGACAAGACAGTCTAGCTTATTCCTAGCATGCCAACTTTTCCTTTCTACCCAAGAAACATGACTGAAATGATATTACAGGGCTAGCTTTGAGTTCACTATATTTCTGTTACATTTTATATTTACTACTGGGCATCGGAATACTAATGATTTTAGTAAGTGGATCATAAATAAAGACCAATCTTGCTGAATTGGTTACAACGATTCTCTTAGATTTTTCTAGATACACAACCATATCGTAGGCAAATGAAATGATTTGTCCCTTCCTTTCTAATTCTGATCCTTCGTTTGTGTTTCTTATTTTATCCCCTTGACTAGGAACTCTAGAACACTGCTGAGACACAAGGGTAGTAACCATATGTATTTTGTACCTGACTTAAACCTTAAACTAAGATTTTCACTGTTAAATATATGTTGTAGGTTTTTTATAGATACCCTTCATCATGTGAAGAAAGTGCTCTTATTCCTAGCTGATGAAGTGTTTTTTGTTTTTATCATGAGTGGGTATTGGATTTTCTCTAATGCTTTTTAACATCTACTGAGAAAAATCAATGGATTAGGAAAAAAGATTGAATGGTATTTATTTCTACATTCTTTGGTTAAACCCTACCTGACTATATGTTTCTTAACACACTGCTAAATTTAATTTGCAAATATTTTATTTGGGATTTTTTTTTTTTTTTTTTTTTTTTGTGGTACGTGGGCCTCTCACTGTTGTGGCCTCTCCCGTCGCCGAGCACAGGCTCCGGACGCGCAGGCTCAGCGGCCATGGCTCACGGGCCCAGCCGCTCCGCGGCATGTGGGATCTTCCCGGACTGGGGCACGAACCTGTGTCCCCTGCATCGGCAGGCAGACTCTCAACCACTGCGCCACCAGGGAAGCCCATTAGGGATTTTTATATCCATATTCACAAATGAGTTTGGGCTAGCCTCGTAAAATGAGATGAATGGCTTTTCTATGCAGTAATGTGTAATGTTTGGTAAAATTTATTGTTAAAACTATCTAGGGGGAGGTGTCTTAAAAACGATTTTCTTGTGGTAAAACAGTCATAACCTAAAATTTACCACTTAAGCCATTTTTAGTGTACAATTCAGTGGCATCAAGTACATTCACAATGCTGTGCAACCATGACCGCTCCTCATTTCCAGAACTTTCTCATAATCCCAAACACGATCTCTGTACCCATTAAACAATAACTCCCCATTCCCATCCCCCCACCTTAGACGCGATTAACCTCTATTATAATTTCTCTATGAATCTGCCTATTCTAGGTAACTCATAAAAGTGGAATCATACAGTACCTGTCCTTTTGTGACTGGCTTATTTCACTTTAACATAATGTTTTCAAGGTTCATGAATGCTGCAGGTTTAAGAACAGCTTTCCTTTTTAGGGCTGGATAGTATTCTACTGTACGTATGGATCCCATTTTGTTATCCATTCATCTGTTAATGGACACTTGGTTGCTTCTACCTCTTAGCTGTTGTGAACAATACTGCTGTAAACACGGGTGTGTAAATATTTGAGTCCCTGCTTTCAAATCTTTTGGATATGTATCTGGAATTGGAATTACTAGGTCATATGGTAGTTTTTTTTTTAAAATTTTTTGAGGAACTGCCATTTTACATTCCTGCCAGAGGTTCCACACTCTCCACGGTTTGTTTTGATAATAGCTGTGGCTTTGATATGCATGTCTCTAATGATTAGTGATGCTGAATATCTTTTCATGTGCTAATGTCGTCACTGGAGAAAGGTCTAATCAACTCCTTTGCTCATTTTTTTACTCAGGTTTTTTTGTTGTTGAGTTGTAAGAGTTCTTTATAGTTTTCGAATATTAACCACTATTATTTCCAAGTAGCTTTTAAGAGCGGTGGTCACCTTTTTTCTTGCATGTGTCCAAGTCACTCGAGACAGAGACGGGCGAGTCAGTCCTTCAGGTCTCCCAGGCAGATGAGAGCAAATAAGGTCTCTGTTCAGGGAGGGGAACTGGGAAACCAAGACTGTCAGGGGTGAGTAAATGGCACGGGACTTTCCTACTGTTGTAAACATGGCTTTACTTGGTTGGGCGTTTGCCTGGTGGCCGTAAACCTTTGATTTTTTCCCAGAGCTCCTAAAAAGTTGGTTCAGACGGCTTCTGCTTGTTTTCTCCATGTTTCTGTGGGGAGACAAGGGCTTGGAGCTTTCCAGTCTGCCATCCTGCTGACATCACTCTGCAGGCGACTTTCATGACGGGTGGTGAGAGGCATACTTCAGATTACAATTCATTTTTTTTTTAACGGTTGAAACTGTTTAGATTTTCTATTTCTTGAATCGATTTTGGTAACATTTTTCTAGAAATTATCCATCTTGCCTATTTTTAAATTTACTGGCGTAAAGTTATTCATCATGAGCTCACGATTTTTAGATATCCTTACTGTATCTGTAGTTGTAGCCCCAATTTCATTCTCAGTTTTGTTCATTGGACTCTTTTCTTTTTCACTATTTCTAGAATTTTGACATTAAGTTTTCCTCTCCTCCCCCACCCAAAGAACTTTTTCTCCAATTTTTTTCTTTGCTTCAATTTTGTTAATATTTGAGATTATCTTTATTCTTTCTTTCTCCTACATTCCTCTGTATTGATTTCTTGCTACATATTCATCTTCAAGCACCACAGTTTAAGAAAAATTGATTCAAAAAGTAAAATGAGATAATTTAATCCAATGACTTTTCCCTCTTCCTGCAAATTGGGGAAAGCTTCTTGTGCCTGTGCTTTGACGTGGACACGCTGACCTCAGCCCAGCTTGTGGGCTGTCGGGGTCCGTCACACACAGTTTGAGAACCACGGTGGTGGTGGGTGCACGAGTGAAGAGAAGGTGCGGTGACTGAGCAGCACGAGATCTAACTCTTTACAAACGCAGACTCTTGGCTGGGAGGGGGGCGACCAGGCACTCTGGGTCTGCAATTCACCACGTGGCTCTGGCCCAGGAATTCAGATCCCTCACTTTCCTCTTTCCTCATCTCCAAAAGGAAGAGTTTTCTGTCGACCATCTCAGAATTCATTTCGAGCAGCTTTAGTCTGATAGGGCTGCCATCCTCAAACACTGCCCATCGTGTGGCTTGAACAGCAGACATTATTTTCTCACGGTCGTCAGCCAGGTGGGTTTCTCCCGAGGCCTTGCTCCTTCTCTGTCCTCACGAGGTCCTTCCTGTGTGCGCACATCCGTGGTGTCTCTTCCCCTTATAAGGTTATTGGTCCACATAGATCAGGGCCACACTTATGACCTCATTCCACTTTAGTCACCTCTTTAAAGGCCTTGTCTCCACATGCAGTCGCAGCCTAAGGTGTGGGGACTAGGACTTCAGCACAGGACTCTGTGGGGACCAACTCAGTGCACAGCACGAGCTCCAGCACTTAGGCAGTTACTGACGAACACCGTAAACCTAACATGCGACGACAGCGCAAACCTGGAACACAGATGAGATGCTCCTGGGATCCCTGACGGTGTCTCCGTGATCAGGAAACCCTAGGGCCTGGGGCTGTAACGAACGCCCTGTTCAGAGCGCGTGGGTCTGAGCCAGTCTCGTGTCAGCCCTCAGTGGAGACGGCCATCCTGCCAGTGTGCACGAGGCCCACGCGCTCTCAGCGATTTTTCCCTGAGAACGCTGACATGGGGAGACATTCAAATCAAATGCTTTTTTATAAGTTATAAGGAAGTCATGCCGAGGCAAGACTTCTTTTTTTTTTTTGGCAAGGCTGTTGAGACTATTACATTATGTTCCCACAATAGTAAAAATGTATGTTTTATCACTTGAATGTAGCCCAGACAATAAAAGGGCGCCCGAGACTGGAAACGTGCCTATGAGAAAGGCCAAACCAACCTGCAGTGATAAGACCAGCGGGGATAAAAAGAGTGAAAAATGGTTACAGCTCAGGCCGCTGACCTGTGATGGATGCCCATGGGCCCCTCCATGCCAGCGGGTACCTCAGACCCCAGGGTCTTCGTCTCTTAATGTGTAAGATGGGAACTATACTCTGTGGGCGTGCGGGGGAAACCAAGATACTGGAAAGTGCTTCAAAATACAACACATCTTACCAACATCACGGAAAGGTGACATTTTGCTTCCTGGTGCCGGAAATTTGACTTTTGTTTTCCCGTTTATTTTCATACACATTCAAGTGCCGCAAGTGTGGTCTTTCTCAAAAATCCCCATTCCTCCTCCTGGGTGAATGATTCATCAAGAATCTTGGCCTAAGTATGCTGCTGTTTCAGGGAAAACAGACTCCGGGGAATGACTTGGGAACACAATCGGGACTGGTCCAGTGGCTTCATTAGAAGGCAGCTCGGTGTGTGTGAGCTTCTGCTCGGAGCCAGTGAGTAAGACGTGGCTTAAGTTTCTCGTGTGGAGCCCTAGGGGGAGACTTCTTAAGTTCACACCGTTCTAGGCCAGCAACACCAGGCGGTAGAATGATCATTTAACAGTTTTTTAAAAAATATTCAAAAACATTGGGTCATTATCGGACAGATTACAGTGCTAGGATGTTAGAGGTCCCAAGGAAAGTGTCCACATCTCCCCCCGCCAAGGGGGAGTTTCTAATGGCCAAAAAAGTCTCCTCGTTGTCCATCCCCTATGACTCTATTAGGTCTGCAAAAACAAAGACCCCCTAAAATATAGGAATAAGTGTAAAGGTACTAAAAAATCCTAGAACCTTTATTTTGGAAGGTAAATTACAAATCTGAAAGTGGGCACACCAAGCTACGTTCAAGGTTTTAAAAACAGTTCGAATAAAATAATGAGCTCTCAGGGATTCGACGGCACCTGATATTCTAGTTGGAACACCTCTAGTTGATAAATTCTGAGTACTGCTTTTCATAAGTTATCACAAAATGACTTTTAAACTGGTGCTTTAACATGTTTTAATTTTAATTTAAAAGTGGTTTTACTGTTAATTTTAATTTCACATTCTGACAATAAAATATTCTCTGGGAGTGTCTGTACTGAAAGCTAATGGGAAGAATAAAAGTCTCCAAGAGAGACAATACTGCTTTGGCAAAAGGTCAGGAATGATTTTTTACGTGTCAGTGGGTCCCGCTGCCCAGCGGTCCTGGACACTGCCCCCTGCAGATGGGAGAGATTTTGCACCCCCGTGTTGTCTCCTCGGATCATTGTGTTTACTACTCTGTCTCGTACACGAGGTAAGTAAAATTAGGTCCAGAGAGACCCAGGTGACTTGTGTCTGGTCAGAGAATAAGCTAGTGGCAGAAAAGGTGATGCCCTAGAGTGTGTGTTTTGTAGGTCTGTGCATATGTGTAGAGACAGAAAAATGCAATCTCCTTCATCTGCACAAAGCTGGAGCTATTGTGTCGTAACTCCCTTCAGAAAGAGATGCATATAGACTAACAGAACATGTATTTTTCAGGTATTTAACACTCACAAGACAAGGCTGGGGAGGACCCAGTGCAGACGGGGCCGCAGGACTGATGTTACAGGTGAGGACTTCACCATGCCGAGAGCCGAGGATTCCAGGACACACAGTACCTGGGAGTTGCCAAGGGCACACGTACATGGTGTGATCAATGACAAATCAGAAACAGGACATGAATTATGGGAGAGGAAAGAAACAAAAACCTAGGCCCGCAGTTCCAGCTCTGAGACTCAAAGAACTCCAAAGGGCCCTGTGGAAATTACACCCTGGGCTTCAAGCAGGTAAGACATTCGCCTCCTGAAAACCCACCATCAGGGGGGTCAAGTGGCCAAACCCCAGGAGGAACCAGGCAGACAGCTGACTTGTGCACAATCCGTGCACAGAAATGCACCAGGGCCAGGAAGGGGCCGGCTGAGTTCCCCAACCTGGAAATAATAAGAGTGCAGACCTAGGCTTCGGCCTTCTGCACGGTGCATGACTGCAGACTTCGGAAAGACTAGTTGTTGATGTGGGCTGTTGATCTCAATCATGTGCACAGTTCTGTTAGCTGAATGAGGCTCCTTTTTTAAAGCACGATTCTGGTCTCTAGTCGGTGTCATTTTAATACATGCACTTTTCTAAAAACCAAAACCAGAACTTCTGTTTCAGAACATTGGGTGTTTTGAAGGCTATATTCTTGGCATTTAGAAAAGAGTAAACAGCCTCTCTTGGCTTCTGGACTGTAGCTAAAACCATAGGTATTTTGAAATTAGTTTCCAGGCAAAATATAAATTACTCTGCACCAGAAAGTAAAAAATGACTTTTGATTGTCATACTTTAAAAATGTATCAAAGGATGACCATCAGTCACTTAAAAGATATTCATAAAATGTGGTTATTATAAACGAATGCAACCTGGACAAACATGGTCCCTGCTAATGTGTCAAAGGATAATGTCTAGGAAGGGGTGAGAAAAGCCAGAAGTTTGGGATTTAGAGACAAGGAAAGCAAATAGGAAGATTGAAAAAGAAACCTAGGCAGAGAGGGGGAGTGAGTGAGCACACTTAAGAAGTAAGGGTCTTGGCCCAAAGTGCTGAAACAGGGCTCATTCAATGTCATGGGTTGAACTGTGTCCCCCAAAGCCCACAGGTTGAAGCCCGAACCCCCAGGACCTCAGAATGGGACTGTGTTTGGAAAAGGGCCTTTAAAGAGCTAATTAAATTGAGGTCATGAGGGTGGGCCCTAATCCAGTGACTGGTGTCCTTGTAAGAGGAGACGGGGACGCGGAGGGAAGGCCACGTGCAGACACAGGGAGAGGCGGCCCCCTGTAAGCAGGAGCGAAGCCTCGGAGAAAGCAGCCCTGAGGACACTTTGGTCTCAGACGTCTGGTCCCCAGGGCTGAGAATCCCTCCCTGCTATCTCAGCCCCGTGGTCTGTGGTACTGTACCGCAGCCAGGCCAACCAGTACATTCATCCAAACCCAGTGGAGCCCCACGTTCACCCCACCACGCTCGACTACATCACATACGCGGTCTGAGCCTGCCTCCCCTGTGCCCCTGCAGCCCCCAGAGCTGGGGTAACAGGCGAAGCCCCTTGTTGCTGGTGTCAGCCTCCAGCCTCCCAGGAATCGGGGCTCATCTGGTACCACCTCCTCCACTGCAGGCTCGAGGGGGGTGTTTTGCCCAGCGTAGCGGCATCGACGCCAGACACACACGTCACATTCACACAACACTTGCTTTTAGAAATAAAAGCCCCAGTCCTTTTGCGCTAAAACGTACCACTTTGAGCACGCAAACGAGTATCAGGACAAGTGCCTGAAAGGGAGGGACAGTGGCGGGTCCTGGCAGCCGGCGCTGGCCGAGACCCTGGACGCAGAGCGAGGCAGGCACGCAGGGGGAGGACCCAGGAGCTGGGGGCGGCCAGGCCGGTGCTGTGGCCTCACGGCTGGGGCAGCTCGGGGTCAACTGGGTCTTTCACACGAGCCGGGAGGTCAAGGGGCACAAGTCTAATAGGATTTCCTTTGTCCCCGCGAACTGCACCTGGGCTGACAGTAAAAAGCAGGAATGTCTAGGTGGGCTCGTGACAGACGAAAGTCACAGGAGTGTTTTTTTCTTTTTACAGGACTCTGTTAAGGCAGATACGTGGACACTGAGATATCCGGCAGAGGCCCCCAGGCTGCGTGCAAGGGGGCATGGGCCTGATGCTCCCCTCTGACACCTGTTCCAGTGGCCAGGAACACACAGCAGAGGCTCTGAAGGGGACCCCCAATGGCTACTGCAATCACAAGGCACCTCGCTGTCACCCCCGAGCCGCCCCAGGACACAGGGTCGTCCGGCGCGTGGGTTCCCACCTAAGACCCACCTTTCCGACAGGTACGTACGTGACTGTCGCCTTCTTCTTTCCTGGGACGGGTCTGACGAAGATGCTGGCCTGGCGAGGGATGTGTGTGACCCGAACCCCACACAGCACGACCAGCTCCCCCAGCTTGGCTCTGGGCGGGCCGCTGGCTGGGGTGACGGACGTGGTCGGCTGACCGGCAAACAGGGCTCCCCGGTACCGCCCGGCGGACGAGCTGTGGGCAAAGGCGGGGGGAGGTTACCCCAAACCAATTCGTTGCTCACAACAGGCCGACTGCGAGGCTCACGTCCTTCCTCAGAAAAAGAACAAACTGAAGGTGAGGCTGCGCACACACACAGTGAATTCTGAGGATCCAGGGGAGACGATGCCGTTTAGTGAGAACGGCGGGTAATGAGCAGTGACAGCTTCTGAGGCGGCCGACAGGCAAGACTCCAAGCAAACACATTTATAGGCCAAAAAAAAAAAAAAAGTTTAGGCCTTTGAATTACTACAAAGTCTAAACCAAATTATTGAAAAGTAATTAACTGTTCAACTGAGGGAGGAGAACGGCCTCTGCATCCCGGGTAACCCAGAGGAATGTGGAGGCAGGAGCCTCGCCGGACACAGGTGCCCTCGGCACCGGGACAGCATCCTTCGTCCCGGGCTCAGGGCTCCCGGAGCAAGTGACGCCACGGCCCCAAAAGGCTGTAAATCCAGCCTCATGGGGTCAAGGGTGTCAATGGCAAAGCACAAAGCAGAAGTCCTAGCTGTGCCCTGATAGGCCAGGTCGGGGAGGGATGCGTCCTGATGGAGGGGGAGATGATGGGACGGGGTTCCGAGACAGGGGCCTTGAACTGCCTGCCCTCCTGTGCTGATAAAGTCACGTTGGCCGGATGGCCAGAGGCACTGTGGGGAGGCCCCACTGCGCTAAGCGCTCACGTCACTAACTCCGGGTTCGGGTTCGTAAAGACTTCTCTATGTGCAAGTGCCCTCTGGGACATGTCGACGGTTATCTGCCGTCCACATCTGAGTGCTTTAACCCGCGTGTTTCCCTGAGGACAGAACTGAACATCTGAGACCAGCGGCTCAGAGAAGTTAAGGATTTTGACGGGAGGTCTGGGAAAAGAGATGAAGGCGTGCCTCTCCGAGGAGGGGCCCGGGTGGGCGGGTGAGGGAACGCCCGTTACCCAGAGGACAGTGGGCGGCTAGTATGGGAGAAGGACTGACCCCGGGGTGGGCAGGCAGCGCAGAAGGTGTTCCTCAGTCCTCCACGCCGACAAAGTCCGAGAAAGAAGAAATTGTCCCCCTATTAGGTTTTCATGCTCCTTTCCTTTTGAAGAAGACGATCCTACTGTAACAGCGACATCAGCAACAACAAAAACCCCCCAAGACCCCACTGCAACGTCAGTGGAACTGATTTGATAAACAAGGCCGTGGATTCATTCTCTTTTCTCACCCCAGCCTTGAACTTTGCCATAAACTTTGATACATTTCACAGCTTCCCTTCGACTTGGGCACCTAACAGGACAAATGACCATTCTCCCCGTGGGGTACCTTCGTTCACGCTGTCAGTTACTCCCAACATCCCTGAGACGCAGGGAGTGGAAAGGCTTATTCCTTTAATTTTTGCAGATGAAGACACTGAGACAGAAGAGATTTGCTTTGGTTCAACGTGACTCGAGCTGCAAGGAAAAACCCACCATCTGTAAACTCAGTGAATCACTGGGCCACCCTGCCCTGAAGCTGGGGATCAAGAATCTTACTAAAGTTGGATGTAGTCACACGTCCTAAAAACTAGTTGCAGATGTTGGTAACTGAAACAATACAGAAAAGAATACAGGTAAGCTGAGTGTTCCTCGGCCTTCTGTTACTCAAATCCATGCCTGTCTTTTCCTCCTTAACGGCAAGGCATGGTGGTTTTTTGGGTGCTGACGTCTGCAGGGCCATGTGTTCAAGATAGGGGTCCCTTCCCAGCCCAAGGGGAAGACTCAGGCTGGGTCCGAGCCAACCACAGGGATCCCCCTTCCCTTCCGAAGGACAGGGTCAAGCGTGGGCTGGACCCGATCCCGGCCAGTGGGACCTGAGGGTGAGCCTGCTGGGGGCAGTTTTTCCTCACCTACTAACATAAGCAACTTTATCCTGTCGACAAAGGACACCCAGAATTCCTGAAGCCACCCGAGGACCCCGGACACCCTGAGAACAACCAAGTGGGAAGAGGGGAAGGCCTGGATCCTAGGTAACAAATGCTTCCAAGTCACTGGCCTGACCAAACCGGGAATTGGCCTCCTATTGTCCTTTTTAAAAAAATCTTGATTTTTAAGCTACTCGTTGTTGAGGTTTTTGTTTGCAGAAGCCCAAGCAACCAAATGCTGCAGTTCTCATGACCCTGCCCCTTACCAGAGGTGAGAGTTTGCTGTATATTTTTCTAAATTCTGTACAACACACACACATACTTGGGATACAGTTTTTCTTAATCAAGGATGTATCTTGGTATACAGAAAAGCAGTAACTCAAACCTGTTTTTAATCCAGCAGAAAGGACGTAAGTGAGCCTTTCTCACGTTTAGAATGTGACTTCGGAAGCTAATTTGATGCTTCCTTCTCCCGCCCACATTTATTGAACACTTACTGTCTACCAGGCACGTGCAAAGTGCCAGGAAGCAAAGCTGATTAAGAAGCAGTCCCTGACCTCAGTTTAAAGCACGTACTGCAAAAGTCAATAAATGAAAATGCTTCCCTTTATTTATTTATTCAGCTTGAAATCAGAGGAAGCAAAGAATTACAAGGATCTGATTCTTCACTCAAAATAATTGAGACTAGGTGCGTGCTGACTTGCCAATCCTAAGTAAAATAATTTCTGGGGAAGTTTAATCAAGATTTTAGTTTACTTAAAATTAAATTTGGGAATTTATCCTCCAAATACACTTCCCGATGTCTATAAGGACATGTGTGTGGAGGAGTTCATTGCCATAGAAACAGAGATGATTGGCAGGTTTTTTTATAAATAGAATAGGACACCTGATTCTTCTTATTGCTGAGCTTTAGTTAAAACCTTCCACTTACTGAAATGAGTTTAAGTAGGGGATACTCCCCCAGTACTTGCTTTATTAGCCTCAGTCCCCGTGCTTTTGCTTCCTGGGTCCTCGTGATTGATGGGCCTCAGATGTACCAGTGCAGCCTTACCCTGGAGCCCGCGCTCTGCTCTGAAGGCACAGATCATACAGTTGCTTTGCTCCTGCCCTTGACGTTGCCTGAAGGGTCCTGACTGAGGCAGAGTCAGCTTTCCCGTCTAGCAAAGCATCATTCCGTCCCCACGGGTACGTTGTAAAAAATGAGGATTGTGAGGCTGCAAGCAGCACAGGTTAACAGAGTGGCCGAGAAAGCTCTACATGCCCTCTGACGTGTGCCTCCATCCAGCTTCCCCCCGACAGGCCTGCTTTCACTGCAAGCCTTTTGGTACAACAATTCATGGCCATTTGCTCTAAATCCTAATTTCATTTCAAACTTTTCGACACACGTACACCCGCCACCAACTGCCAGAAAAAGGAGTCTGGGCGGGGCATGTGGGCGTTATTACAGGGTGGTGGATGGTGGTGGTTATTGTTTCCCTCTGAGGTGACCTCAGAGATAACCAGGTTTATCCATGTTGACTTAGAAGGTTCTGGCTAAAAATGATGAAAAGACAATTTTCAAAAGTCATAACTCATATCAGTGTAAAATGAACATTTAAGATGTGTTCATTTTATTTGACTCTGACAGACGCTACACTGGTTCAAAGGAGAAACATATAACACATTTATAGATTAGAAATACTGAAATGAAGTTGCAAATGGACCAAAATATTGGCTTTTCCGTAGGGTAGGGGGATATTCCCTTCACCAGACAGAAATTCACTTCTAGCCCACAGACAAGAATCGTGTGCACTGCCAGTAGGTCTTTACAGCCTAGGGTTGTGAAACAGCTCAAAGGCAAGGAAAGCTGGAATCAGATAACCTGGGGATGGTGTGGGGTGCACGGGCTAAGAAGTGTGGTTTTCCAGTGAAGCGCAACTTTTTCCCTACAGAGCCCAGGATGCTCGTTTAACAAAGGAGATTATGGAAGAAAAGAGGATTACGTGGAATTTACTGCCAGCTCTGGACTAAGGGAGCCTCCAAAGTAACAGGACAGGTCCATAGTCTGGGTGAATTTGGGGGGGAGTTCCCACTTTCCTCTGTGAATGGTTGCATAAGATGATCATTACACAGATATGTGTGTGGATGCATGTGTACATGTATGACAAGGAGGCAGCTGGTAGGAGGCAGAAATCTCTCTCTGTCATGAGATCTTCGTTTGAAGCCTTGGTTGTAGACGATCAGTATTACTAAAGGGTCTCAGTTAAGGCCAAAGAGCCACTGGCTCTGCTTCATAAAATGTGGCCTTTGCACTTGTGTCTTCATTCAAAAAGCTATACTGACTTAATAGGTTAGCGCAGAACCTTCCAGCCTATTCACGTAGAAGTCAGTCAAGGGGGGACCACACTGTTGACAGAGCGAAGCTGAGTGGAACCGCCCCCTGCCAACCCTGTGCTTCTAGCTTCAGTGACCCCCAGGTATTCATCCCCGAGC
Source organism: Hyperoodon ampullatus (assembly GCF_949752795.1). Lineage (NCBI taxonomy): Eukaryota > Metazoa > Chordata > Mammalia > Artiodactyla > Ziphiidae > Hyperoodon > Hyperoodon ampullatus. The sequence goes on from NC_136933.1 coordinate 30,314,175, forward strand.
CAGACGTATCTCCACCCTGAACCCCAAACAGGGGAGGGTGTTGACGGTTCATTTACTCCGGACGTGGGTGTTAGAGTTCACTAGCGATTCTGCTTTTCCCTCTGGGTAGAGCGCACCTTGAGTGTTAGTTTCCGCAGGTACTTATGAGCCATATGGGGAAAAGGAGGTACCCATCCTTCACTGTGGAATTCTCATGGCAAACTATTTCCGTGTCTGGGACCCGCAGCTCAGGGAGGTTGGCTTTTTCTGTTTTGCCTGAGATCACACACCACAGAACTGAGGGGTCAGGCCCCAAAGCCCTGGCCTTTCCCAGAACTTCACATGATCTCTGCTCCTTGTGGCAGCAGAGGGACAGGAATACCAATCTGTGAAATGATGCCACACCTCTTCAGAGCTAAGACGCACTCTCCCACATTTTAGCAACCATAACCTAAGGACGGGGCTGACACCGCACCATGGGGTGTGGTTCCGATTGGCCAAATATACCACAGAACTCTCTAATTTGTGTCTTGGTGTTTTTCAATTCCCTGTGCTTAGTTACGGTGGTTATACAAATCTATGTATGTTAAAACTTATCTGTACACCAAAAAGAAAGACTCTATTTTTACGGCTAACTTAAAAGACAGAATAACAGTTAAAAAAGTATACTTTTTTAGCATTATGTTTGTCTACATCCCATTTTTCTTTCAAGGACAGTTTAAGTGCTTCGTCTGTGGAGGCTTTTCTGAAGGGCACTGCTCTAAAATCCTATCAAGCGCAGACTGGTCCACTTACTGGAACTCAGCACATACCAGTGGCCATAATCGTAGTGGTGCAGAGAGGCCAGGCTCGCAGAGACGACAGTCGATAGGGCATTTGTAGCTGCTGTGGCTTCAGAGGTTTCAAGGGAGAGAAAACGCGTGACGGATGTGATAGCTAATGTGTCAGCTGGGCGGGGCTCAGGGATGCCCAAAGGGCTGGTGAAACATGATTTCTGGGTGTGTATGTGAGGGTGTCTCTGAAACTTCCAAGCCTTTGAGGGCCTAAATAGAACAAAAAGGCAAGGGAAGGGTGAATCTGTTCTCTCTGCTTGAGCTGGGCCATCGGAACTCCTGGCATGGGGCCTTTGGACCTGGGCTGAACCTTCTTGGTTCTCCGGGCTGCAGACAGCAGGTCCTGCGAGTTCTCAGCCCCCGGAATCGTGCGAGCCCACTCCTGTACTCCATCACCTCCTGCGTGCCTCTGTGTGTGTATCTGTCTCTCCGGCTGGTTCTGGTTCTCGAGAACCCTTGTGAACACAGCTGAGTCAAGGAGGAGCGGGGCGAGCCAGGCAGAAGACGGACGCCCGCCGGAGGAGACGCGTCACGTGGGAGGGTGAGTCTGTGATCTTTTCCTTTATACTTTTCAATAATAAAAAGGTGACTACGTAGTTAAGATAGCTGAAGATGCCCACCCCAGAAGACGTGGCTCACCCGCTCCCACGGAGGACACGCAGTGCCCGGCCCCGTCGCAGGGTCCAGGTAGGAGGCTGAGCCGGTGAAGTGTCCCCTCGGTGTGAGGACAGCTGCACCCGTGTCCCACGTGGCCTTGCACTTTATTGCTGAGCCCAGAGATGCACATGAGAGGGCCCGGGAGGAGAGAGGAGGCAAAGCCAGACCACGAGCCACGGTGGACGCTTTAGCTCAACTGGGTACCTTCCGGCTGGGGGGCTGTCACAGAAGACAGCAGGGACCGCGAGTGCCGGGAAGGATCCTGGAGATGGCCTCAGCCACGGCCCGGCTCGCCTTCACAGACGAGGAACCCGAGGCCCAGGAGTCGAAGTTCCTTATCTGACGTCACAGCAGAGCGTGCCTGCACTGCCTGAGGTACAAAATCCTGGAATCGCCGCCCGCTACCCTACAGTCAGGGCTGGGTCCACGACGTAACCTGTTTATTCGTTTGTCTGAGTGTCAGGCTACGTTACCAGGATACAGCAACGTAAGGACACAGTGTCTGCTTCCCCAGGACTTCCTAGAAATCACAGCAGGACACGTCACCTCATGGGATGGGAAACGAGAGCCGGGCAGGCTTCCCGGAGGCGGCATGTGATTTGGAGACGGGACAGGAGGATGTTTGCTCAGGGAGGGGCGCGTGGGGCGGGGGTGTCTGGGATCGCACACGCTGGCACAAACAGCTCCAGATCCCTGGGGGGTGAAGCGCACGGGACCAAGGGCCTGGCGGGGGGCCACCGTGACAAAAGCTCACTGTTAAAAGCCTGTAAGTCTATACCAAGGTGATGAGGCTGAGTAAGCAGGCACCAGACGGATCGTGATTCTACTGCATGACATCTAGTTCACGGGGAGCCATACGAACCATGGGCAAATCAGGGCACGAAATCCAGATGTTAGGAAGATCACGCTGCAGACGGCACAGAGGGGCTCAGATCAGAGAAAGAAGACGCCAAGGAAAGGACTGCAGTGATTTCAGCAAGAAATGAAGTCGGGCAGGGCATGGGGAGTGGGAAGGGCATGGATTCTAGATGCAATGAACCTGTTTCAAGCTTCCTATCACTATGTAGGGTTAACAGACCCCTGCACGCGTTTGTAGGGATGCTCAGCTGCTGAGGTTCTAAAGCTTCCAATAAATGATGCCTCTCTTTCCCCCCACCCCAGGTTCAACAGCAGCCGGGAGACAGACACAGATGTCTAACAGAGATCAAACCCACTTTCATCATTCATAAAGCCGGCTGGACACCTGGGCCTTAGACCTGCGGTGCCGTGAGTTTGCTGGCCCTGCCCAGAAGGAGGTATCCACAGGGCCGCAGCTGGCACTGGACCAACTGCTGGGGCTGCCAGTGTGCCCCACTCCTCCCTGCAGACCCTGCAGTGTGAGAAGCTGGTCTTCCTGTCCTGGGGGGGGCAGAGAAAGGGAGGCGGCACGAGACCATGGGAACACATGGGGCTCCTCTCTGATACCCGCCCAGAAGGCAAATCTCTGAAACAGTGACCTGAGTGGCTCTCACTGTAACTCCCCCAGGCAATCAGCCCCAGTGAAACCGCTAGCTCTGGAGGACACATCTCAGAAAACAGATCCTCGTGCTGTTTCAAAGCAGAAAAAGGTAGACCCAAAGGCAACTGTTTGGAAACACAAAATATAGTTAGAAGTTTCACCTTCTAAGAATGTCACTGCCGGGCTTCCCTGGTGGTGCAGTGGTTAAGAATCCGCCTGCCAATGCAGGGGACACAGGTTCGAGTCCTGGTCCGGGAAGTTCCCACATGCCACGGAGCAACTAAGCCTGTGCACCACAACTACTGAGCCTGTGCTCTAGAGCCCACGAGCCACAACTACTGAAGCCCACATGTCTAGAGCCCGTGCACCACAACGAAGACCCAATGCAGACAAAAATAAAAATTAAATAAAAATAAAAATGTCAGTGCCTACACTTGACCACATTAGGGGGACTGAATAGATCACAGGGTAAGTGAGCTGCCTGTGCCCGAGAAAGAACAAATGTTGTCTGTCTATGGTCCTGGGAAATTTTTACAAAGCTAAAGAAACAAATGGAACACACCCTTAACAATCCTGATATTTGCCTAAATCCCACAAAAATAAAGACAAGGTCTTCAAGTGAGGAAAACATACCGATCCCTAAAATGCTGCCTAAATCCCCACAATTTTTCATGTAAACCTGTCCTTGCTTCTCTCTGCAGCTTCCAGAACCCCCTCCCCAGCTCGGAACCTCTCACCTCTGACCTTTCGTTTCCAGCTCCCTGTCACCTCCATGACCTCTCCTGTCCTCAGTTCCTAGGACCCCTCTTTCCTGGTGACCTTGTCCACGGTCCCTCACCCGAGCCTCGGCCCCGGGAGCTGCAGACTCTCCTCCCTCCCAGGCGCATGTGCCGGTCCTTCCGGCGGCCACTGCCTTCTCACGGTCACCCCCCGTGGTGCCCTCTGCCCCCCGACCCAAGGCTTAACGTCTGTGGTCAGTGGCTGTAATTAGCCCCTGTGACGCCAGCCTTCACCCCCAAACCTGGTCAAAGCACAGCCCTGGTTAAACCCAGCCGCCAGCTGACCCTGCTCTGCAGCGGCGTAGCTGGAGGATGGCCACCCCGTCGGAGTCCACGCCCGCCCCTAAATGCAGCCGGCTGTGCGCACACCTCGGCCCTGCAGCCCGGGATGGGGACGTCATGCCGGACGTCTGTGGCTTCCCTGCAGCACCTGGTCCCGCGGACCGGCTGGCCCTCCTGAGCGGATCCCGCGGCCCCTCCCAGGCCGAGGCCCCGCTCACTGTCGTCCTCCACGTCCCCGAGCCCGTGTCTCTGCGTCCCCCCGCAGCGTGTGGCCTGCACTGCCAGCCGCGAAGCTGTCTCCTCCGCAGGGCCTCGTGCCGCTGGCGCCCCGGGCAGCTCTCCGCCGCACCTCGCGGGCGCCATCCGGACACGACACGCCCTGGGTTTCTGTCTGCTTCCCCGGCAGCTGCTGCCGCGCTGGGTGTCTGCTTCCTTCCCGACGCTCCACAGCAAGGGCCAGGCTCAGGGCTCGGTCCTTCTCTCCCCGCACTCACCCCACCCTCGGTGACTCGAGCAGCCGCCGCGCCGAGGGCGTCCCCGCTTCCCTGCAGACGCCAGGCCCGGCTGCCTTCTCTTCGGGGCCCCTGGATGCCGCAGACCCCGTCCCGGCCCCTCCTCGCCGCTCGGGCCTGCTCCAGCTCAGCTCTGGCCGGTCCACCCTTCCAGGCACCCCGGCCGGAAGCGTGAGGTCGCCTTGACTCCTGCCACCTCCCGTCGCGCGATCGGGAAGCCTTCAGATACACGAGGATGTTCTCGGTGCTGTGCTCTCTGCTCCAAGACCGGCCAACGTCACCTCTTACCTGGACCAACGCCGCGGAGCTGGTCTCCCTGCTTCTAAGTCAGATCGCTTTCCACGCTAGTTAGTGAAGCCAAACTTACCCCCTGGGGGGATCAGGGCAGCCGTGACCAGACAAAAAGGATTCCAAACAGGGGCAGCGCTCAGGGTGGGCGGGAGCCCGGCGAGAGTCCCGCCGGGCGGCAGGGCCTTCAGCCAGCCTGAAGGAGCAGGAAACGGAGAAGCACCGAGAGGAGGCCGAGCGGCCCGGGGGGGGGGAAGAGGGAGACACGGTGGGCGGGGAGGCGGGCAGCGGAGCGGAGGACGGGCCGCAGAGGACGGGCGGGGGCTGCTGGAGCGGATGCTCCGCTGAGGGAGACGGTGGCCTAGGAGTCCGGAATAGACCCTGCAGAGGGTGCGTCAGAAAGGGCAGGTTCTTCTAAAAACAGAGCCACCACACGCCCCAGCAATCCCACTGCTGGGCATACACCCTGAGAAAACCCTCAGTCAAAAACAGTCATGTACCACACCGTTCACTGCAGCTCTATTTACAACAGCCAGGACACGGAAGCAACCTTAGTGCCCATCGACAGATGAATGGATAAAGAAGACACGGCACATACGTACAATGGAATATTACTCCGCCATAAAAGGAAACGAAATTGAGTTATCTGTAGTGAGGTGGATGGACCTAGAGTCTGTCATACAGAGTGAAGTAAGTCAGTCAGAGAAAAACAAATACCGTCTGCTAACACATATATATGGAATCTAAAAACAAAAATGTTTCTGATGAACCTAGGGGCAGGACAGGAATAAAGATGCAGACGTAGAGAATGGACTTGAGGACACACAGATGGGGAAGGGTAAGCTGGGACGAAGTGAGAGAGTGGCATGGACATATACACACTATCAACTGTAAAATAGATAGCTAGTGGGAAGCAGCCGCGTAGCACAGGGAGATCAGCTCGGTGCTTTGTGACCACCTAGAGGTGTGGGATAGGGAGGGTGGGAGGGAGACGCAAGAGGGAAGGGATATGGGGATATATGTATACATAGAGCTGATTCACTTTGTTATACGGCAGAAACTAACACACCATTGTAAAGCAATTATACTCCAATAAAGATGTTAAAAACAAAGGCAGGTTCTGGTGCGGACGGTGCCGAGTGGGTGCGGGTCTGGATGAAGCATCACAGACGGAGCAGAGAAGGCGGTGACTCTAAGGTAGATCTCAGGAGACGAGAACTATCGACCGCAGCGTGCAGAGGATCGCAGAGGAACGGGGGTCTCCTGAGTGATTCTCTAGTCGGGCGATCCGAAGGGCAGTGATTCCACTGGGAGAGCTGGGCGGCACCAGGGAGCCGGCGGGAGGGTGAGGGCTCGGTTCTAGGTACGCGGAATCGGATGGGGCGGCGCGTCACCACGTCGGGGGTGGGGTGGGGGTGGGAGGACGGTTCTGGAAGGTAGCTCACAACTGGAGAGCTGGTCCAGGAGCCACCTGAACGGCGGGGACAGCAGAGCCGTGAAGGGATGGGATCGTTTCCTGCTTTAGTTGGAAGTTCAGAAGTTTGAGGTTTGGATGTTGTAATTTGTAACACTGTTAGTGAAACACTTTTAAAGAGGACTAGAAAGGGTTTTTGTAAGGAAAACCCATGTCTCATGTTCTCAGATTTGGGGAAGTGGGCTAAGAGATACCGTAAATGACCTCAGGAACATAAGAAATGGGTTCTGTTGATTCCGGGCCGGCGAGACCCACGGGGAAGCTGATAAAAATCCTTCCTTCGGCTGGAAATGGTCTTAGAGGGCTGTACTTTCTAAGCAGATGATGTTAGTTTTTTGTTTTTTGTTTTTTATCATGAGAAAGAACAAAGTCTTAAACCAGGGAGCTGGAAAGGAGGAAGGCAGGAGCTTCCCCCTCTCTGGTTAGTTTTGGCATCACTGAGAGGAATCCGATTTAAGGAAGATTATGGCTTTGGCCAAACGTTGAACTAGTAAGGCTGTAGAGACCAGCTAGCTGCGTCCCCTGAGCCTTGACCCTAAACTCTGGGAGCGTTGGGACACAGAAGATTTCAGGTACGTGAGGATAGTGTGTTCTAACCAGTAACCGAGAAGACGGTTTGAAAGGGTTAAGAAAAAGGTCAAAACCCATGAATAAACACACCTAATTGTAACGAACAATTTCTTAGTTTCATTCCACCGGGGCTAGTGTTCCCCAAACGCTGTGACAGCAGAGCACAGAGCAGCCCTTGTTAAGAGTAATTTTCCTGTAGGGTCTCGTATGTAGTTGTTCTGCCCTGTAATATATCTGCTTGTTTTACTATTAACATGTTTTAAATTACTTCTCAGTAAGTAAACATAAACATGAGAAAGATCGGGCACAGAGCTCAGTGTAAGAAGCACAGTTGCGGTAACATCTACAAGTAGTACACTTCTCAAAGCTGCTCACATTTACAATGAAAGACTCCCAAACAAAAAGGATTATTCGAGTCCACCTTTTTCACCTGACTGGTCAGCAGAGCAAGGTAGGTGCACGCGACTGCGTTTGAGTAAAATAAATGGGTGTGGAACACCGGGCCCAGGACCCTGATCCCCAGGTCCCCACGGGTGACGCCCGGGCTGGCGGGGTGGGTAGGAAGACGACGGGGATAAAACAAGGACGCCCCCCACCTCCCAAGTCAGATCCTTCTCTGCCACCGAAGCCTCAACCCTGAGCTTCAGTCTGTGCAGCCTGGGCGATTCCAGGGCTGCCCAGGGGTGGGAACAGGGCGGGAGCCCACGGCCATGGAGTTAAGGTGCTCAGAAGAGTGTCTGGCAGAAGATGCCTTCATCCTGGCTGGATTCTCAGCAGCTTTCGACACGTGGAGACGTCCCCTCCCTGCTCTGAACCTCGTGTCATGTCCCCTTGGCCCTGGGACCCATTACCCCTGGTCTTCTCCCTGGGCTCCTCCCCTGTCTGGGCTTGTCCTCCCCACCGGGCCGTTAGGTCCCGAGGACGGCTCGCAGCCCAGGCAGTTAGAGCCCTCCTGGCAACAGGTGGCCAGCGATGCACTTGTGTCCTCGCTGCTGACCTTCCCTCAGCTCTGGGACCAGAGCAGCGCCCCACCCAACTCTCTCTCTGGATGACTTACAGGCGCTATACACTCCACACGTCTGACCTAACCTAACTCAGGTCTTCATTCCCCAGCCCGGTCCCATTAGATAACAGCTAACAGTTTCTCAGACCCTACTGTGCGCAGCCCTTCTAAGCACTGGATGTGAATTAGCTCATTGAAACCTTGTCACTGTTTTCAGTTCACAGATGAAAATAAGGTGCAGAGGGCACGGGGTCACACAGTTAGGACGTGAAGGAGCCTTGGAGTCTAACCCCGGCAAGCAGCGCTCTTGACAGCTACATCCTACGGCTTTCAGAATCTCAGGGCACGGATCCAGGAGCCCAGGAGTTGCCCTGGACCTCTCTCATCCCCTCACGCTCTGTATCCAGTTCATCACAAGTCTTGTGGGTTGTACCATTCCAAGTCCATCCATTCACCTTCACCACCACCATCAGCATCCTAGTAGAGCTTCAGTCATCTCTGTTCCAGGTGTGACTGAAACAGCCCACGAACGGGGTCAGGCAGGCACCCCTGCATCCTCATCACTCACCATTTTTCTTTTTTAAAATTGAGGTATTCAATGCATGCGGTTAAGTGCACAAAGGACACTAATCTTAAGTCACAGCCTAAGTTTTTACGTACGCATCTACCTGTTTAACCACGGCCACCAAGGTGGTGGTCTCCAGGCCTCAAGGGGCTCCCCCGTGCCCACCGCAGAGAACTCTCCCCCTGCTGCCTCCACTGACATAACCTCTGTTCTGGGCTCTGTCATCACGGATGCTTCCCGTCTGAGACTCGACCACAGCAATGGAGGCATGTGGCACATACTCTTTTGTTTCTGGCTTCTTTTGCTCAACACGCTGTGTGCACGTACACACAGACACAGACACAGACACAGACACAGACACACACACACACACACACACTCTCTCTCTCTCTCTCTCTCTCTCTCTCTCTTAAACCCTCCAACAGCTTCCCATTACTTGGAGCAAAAACCGAAACTCCTAAATGCTTTCCATGGACCAGCCCCCACTTCTACCTGCAGCTGAATCTCCACCCTCCGCCCCGCCTCTGTTCCGTGACACCAGTCTCCTGCCAGCCTCCTTCTGGACACGGGGCCTTTAAACATGCTGCTCTGTCCTAAATGTCTTATAAATACGAACTTTTAGAACACATACAGATAGCCAACAGGCACATGAAAAGATGCTCAATATCGCTAATTATTAGAGAAATGCAAATCAAAACTACAATGAGGTATCACCTCACACTGATCAGAATGGCAACCATTAAAAAGGCTACAAATCATAAATGCTGGAGAGGGTGTGGAGAAAAGGGAACCCTCCTACACTGCTGGTGGGAATGTAAATTGATACAGCCACTATGGAGAACAGTATGGGGGTTCCTTAAAAAACTAAAACTAGAGCTACCATATGACCCAGAAATCCCACTCCTGGGCTTATATCTGGAGAAAACTCTAGTTTGAAAAGATACATGCACCCCAGTGTTCACTGCATCACTATTTACAATAGCCATGTAAATAGACATGGAAGCAAGCTAAGTGTCCATCAACAGATGAATGGATAAAGAAGATGTGGTACATATATACAATGGAATAGTAGCCATAAAAAAGAATGAAATAATGCCATTTGCAGCAACATGGATGGACCTAGAGATGACCATACTAACTGAAGTCAGACAGAGAAAGACAAATATCATATGATATCACGTCTATGTGGAATCTAAAAAAATGATACAAATGAACTTATTTACAAAACAGAACTAGACTCACAGTCGTAGAAAACAAACTTATGGTTACCAAAGGGGAAAGGGAGAGGATAAACTAGGAGGTTGGGATTAACATATACACACGACTATATATAAAATAGATAAACAACAAGGACCTACTGTATAGCACAGGGAACTCTACTCAATATCTTGTAATAACCTATAATAAGAAAAGAATCTAAAAAAGAATATATAACTGAATCACTTTGCTGTGCACCTGAAACTAATACAACAGTGTAAATCAACTACACTCCAATAAAAAAAAAAATACTTTCAATCATAAAAATGTGATGAGGCAGATATTATTATTATTCCTCATTTTCTGTACGAGAAATCGAAGACATGGAGAGGAAGTAAGTTGCCTGGGGTCACAAAGCTAACGGGTATGGAGCTGCTGGAGCATCCCCCGGCCCTTGGGGCCACACTGCTTCCCCTCGAGCTGCCCAGGATGCGCGTACCTGTCACTCCAGGTGAGGTGCCTGGCCCAGGGGAGGCTGTCAATGAACAGCTGCAGGAATGAATGGGCGTCAGCTCTTAATTTCAGATGACACAGCCCAGGTACCTTGTAGCTTACTGGTGGCCATACGTGTGTGTGTGTGTGTGTGTGTGTGTGTGTGTGTGTGTATACGTGTGTATAGGTACATGTGTATGTATTTATAATGTTGCAGGGGCACATTTTTTTTTTTTTTTTTTGTGAGATGCCACTTAGAAGCTGAAGCTATAAAACTAGCCACGAGGCGACAGCTTTGTTACGAACTCACTTCTATGGGACACATCCCCAGGCTCTGCTGCACAAGTCTGCGGACGTCTAACGTAACGCATCTCCCATATAAGTCATCTTCCTTCCGTTCCTGTTTCTCTTACTCAGTCACTCAGTCTCAAGACTTCAGGAACACCTCTGACCTCTCTCTCTACCTGCAACAACTCCTGCGTCACCTCCGTGCAGTGCCTGTCCCCGGAGGCCAAGGGACACGGGGAGGCCCGAGCAGGCCGGGCTCCAGGCAGAACCTGGGTTTAAGTGTCGGCTGCCAGCGAGGCTCTCGAGTGGCCTCGCGTGAGACCTGAAATCTCTGAAGTCGCAGCTTCTACACGTGTAAACGGTCATCCTGTCTACCTAGCAGAAATGCTGGAAGGCAGAGTGAAAGTCCGTGCCAGCACAATGCCTGACTCCCAGGGAGCTGCTAATAAACGCCAGCTGTCACTTTACCACCTTAGTTCAGGCCCTGCTTCCTCTCTGGCTGCTGTCCCCGAGAGGAGGACGCCTAGGGGTTCGGTGGGCATAACTGGCTGGCTAGTGGCCCCATTCGTGGAGATTATGGAGGCAGCGGTTGTTCAAATGAACAACTGAGATATTAAATGATAATCCACGTTTGCTGAGCATCTGCATACAGCACATTTGTTAAACTATTCCAGCTGTGTTCCGCAAAGCATCCCGTTTTAATTGCTACGGAAATCCTGTGAGGCAGAGACCATCATCAGCCACATTCCACAGCTGGAAAACGGGGGTTCTGAGGAACGTGGCCAAGGTGCCGTGCCGGCAGGTGGAGGGACGGACATCCAAACCAGACGCGTCGTAACAGACACAGAGTCCTTCACTACATGAATGCTCTTCGCCGCACCACGTCCTGCTTTAAATGACACCCCTGCCCCGCCCAGGGAGGACCAGCAACCTCGGAAGCCCAGAGGAGGGCCGTCGTTTCACACCCATCGGTCCTTGTGACAGGAATTATCCGAGGATGCTCAGGTCTTCTATTCTAGAGCCATCTTTGTCTTTCAGATAAGTCTGAAATCATGAACTTTCCCTAGTCCAACCTGGAGCTTGATTTCCTTGCTAACGTGGGACTGGGATTTACGAAGATTGCACGCGGAGTCCCAGCTCCTCGTCCCAAGGCAGGTGACGTCTCTGTCCTTGCTCTTCTCCCCGTCACACAGGAGCCGAAGAGAGCGCCTGGTACCCGACGGGCCCCGCACAGCGCGAGGGCGGGGCGGGGAGCTGGCCGGGGTGCCGTGAGGAAGACGGAGGCAACTGGGGCTCGGAGCCTGCGCTCCAAGAAAATTACAGCACCCCCGGGGGGTTAGAACAAGATCCATGTCCTTAAGGAACCTGGTATCGCCCAACGTGCTGAGCCCATGGCGGAGAACGCAGTCTGCACGGGAGACGGCTGACACGCCCTGTGCACGCGACTCCCCACGTCTGACTGCGGACAGGGGCAGCTCCTATCGGTGGGGTGAGATGACCTGGTGGCCGGTCACCCTCACATCTGCGTCGATTTAGGAGAAGTGGAAGCAGGCAGCTGTAACAGTCTGGCAATGGGGAGATCAGAGCACCACCAAGCAAGGAGACTGAAGACCAGTAAAAACGGTGCGAGTGGCTTCAGGAATCCTTAGGGTTCTTGGCAGAAAAAGCCTCAGGCAGAAGCATGTGTTGCCAGGCATGCAGTATGGTTTCTATCAATCTCCGTTGGTTTTTGAAATTTTAACATTATTTTCTATCCTTTTCCAGCTTTACTGAGATATAGCTGATATGCAATCAGCAGAGGTTTTCACACTACAATGTTTTAGAAAAACAGTTGAGAGAAATTCCGAAGAATTTAAACAAAAAAACCAAAGCAAACAAAAAAAAAAGAGAGATAAGGGTAGAGGAGAGGCATATACAGTAACCCTTGGTGTTGGCGCACCTGGCCCTGGCAGAGACGGGTGACATCTCTCGGTTATGAAACTCCCAGTAAACATAAAATCCAAAAAGATGAAAGGAAAGGCACATCCAGCGTGAAGGCTCCACTTTCCTAAGCCATTTTCCTCAAATTCTCATTTTATGCAGACCAAGAAATAAAGTGCCCAGGGAGAATCACCCCTGGCTTAGCTTTCCCCAAAGTTACACATGAATGAGCCTTCCCGTCTGCCCCTCACAACAAACCGTAGTTTAAGCAAAGGCAGAGGCATTTCCCCCCTTACTTTTACTGAATTAAGACGACCGACATTGGAGCTCGGCGCATGCCAAACTTGGATTTTTTCAAAGCGTCATTTGAGTTTTAAAAGCTACATAAGTGATGGGAACATAACCGTCTAGGGAATCCACAACTAACTTTTTAAAAAGTCATAAATCTGGATTTCATGCCTCATAGTTTTCAACAACTGCAAGAAATAGGTCAAAGCTTGGAACACGGTGGGTTCTTTCCCTCCCGTGTCTGAGGGCTGGCTGCCCCGGGGCTGCTCCACACGCTTTAGTGGCAACCACATCGGCTTTCAAGCTGTACTTGGTTCTGAATTGCTTTTCATTGCTCTAACGCTCATTTAAAAGAAAAAAAATCGTGATAAAATACACATGGAAATAACTCCTTGGCTTTGTAGAACTTCTTAATTTGATCCTTTAAAAATTGTCAGGTAGTTGGCAAGAAATTTGCAAACTTATAAAAACACTAGAGCAAGTCCATAGTGTAATTTAAAGTTGGGGGTTCTTGGCAAAATTTTGGAAAGGGCTGAAAAACCAACCCTGCAGGCAGGGCTCTGTAGGTCTTGATTGCACGGGGCAGTCTAACTCGGGCTGCGTGGTAGCATCACTTGGGAAGCTTTAAAATACTACTGCAAGGGCTTCACCCCACGGCAATCAGGTCAGAGCACCTGGAGGGTGGAAGCCTTGGCCTCAGGAAGTTTTAAAGCCCCCTGGGTGACTCTGGTGGGCTGCTGGGCTGAGACAGGATCATAACCCTGGTTCTTAAACCGGCCTGCATCCTGCAGGCCATCTGGGGAGTTTAAAAAATACCAGTGCCCGGGTCCCAATCCAGACATTCTGATTTCACTAAAGAGCTGTGGCTTGGGTAGCAGGAGTTGAAAAAAAACCAACAACCTCCCCAGGTGATCCTAATGGGTGAGAACCACCGCATTATAATCCTAGAGGCTCCGCGGAGCGGGCAGCTTCACCCTGGACGGGCCCATGTGCAGTTCCAGCGGCCACAGGCCGAGAAGGCATCTGTACTAAATGCGTAGCAAGTGGGCACTAGTCGCCCTACATAGATCCATCGCCCAAAGAGGAATAAAATACGGTCCATGACTCAAAAAGCTTGAAAGAGGAGGGGGGAAAAATCCTGACATTAAATCAGTTCAGCCAGTGCAACGTCCATTCCAAGGCAAATCAGCACCCGCTCAGGGAGGAGCTTCCTTCTGCGGAGCTCTGTTCTCCGCTCTCGCTGGGGCGTTCTCTCTGGGTCGTCCTTCCTCTCCTGCTCAGGCGTCCTCAGGCCCGGGAGCCAGGCTCTCTGCCGGCAGCAGGCACGGTCTGGGGCTGGTCGGTCAGGGGTCCAGGGCTCTGAGCTGCTGTCCCAGCCTGGCAGGTAGGCCTGCCCTCCCTACAGCTCCGGCCAGCCCTCGCCTCCCGGGACTGCCCGACCAGGGCCGGTATCCACCTGGCTGGCCCTCCTCGCCCAGAGCCCGGCCGAAGCCCAGCTTCTCGCGGGCATACTTGGTTGCTTCCCTGCCAAGCGCGTCCTGGACGGGACCCAGCTTTGTGACATGGGCCTCCTGGTTTCCCATGGTCGTCAGTCCTTTTTTGGGTTTTGTTTTGGTCTCCACGTTTTCTCCCCCCGCGGTAGCTGCGTTCCATGCTGCCGCTCCGTGGGGACAGAAGAGGCGTTCCCTTCCGTGCCCTCCCTGGGGTTGACCATCACTGGCCGTCTGACTAGGGAAGTCCTCTAACTAGAGCACCACGGCGTTTTCACAGAACGTGACCGTGGCACCTGACGCAGGTCAAGTGTTTTAATGAAGCGCTTATTCAAAGCCATATTTTGGATTGAGATTTATGAAATGACCTACTGTGAATTTTATTTTTAGGTCAACTTATATCCACCATTCATTCTTAGTTCACTTTAAAACCCACTGTTGTGAGTGTGCAGGTGTGAGCTGAGATGGATTACATTTGCTTTCTCAAGAGGTCCCTGCCCCTCTTCTTTGAGGGTTGCTAGATGCTTTAGATGTTTTATTCCACATACAGATAAATGAAAGAACTTTGTCATTTGCAGGTTTCAAAAACCTATCTTTCCTTATGCTTACCATCAGGCATATTCTTCAGAGTATGAGGGAAAATAGCAGCCTCCAGAATCTTGGAGTGCTATTGGATTTAGCAATTTGTGGGCTGCCGACAGGCACCAGTGAATTTACCAAATATTTAAAACCTTGCTTACACATTTTTTCCTATTAAAATAAAACTTACCAATCTAGATTTATTTTTTTACAAAGCAAATTAACATTTTTTATTTTATGGAAACAATTTCTTTAATTCCCAATGCTTAAAAATGAAACACGACTTCTCTATATCCTTCGAATGACGGCACAGGCCAGTGTCCACAGACCCCTTCCCTTCCGAGACACAACCTGGAAGGCAAATGTCTCCCTTCAGAGGCCAGCACGCGTGGTCCAGCTGCTCAAAGCGTAAGAGGATTGTTTCAGAAGATACTAGTGGTTTGCTGCGTTACGCCGGGGGTTTAAGCATTGTTCACATCTGTGATTTATTTGCTGCTGAGTCTTTGGTCAGAAATGCAACCCGGGCCATAACATCTTTCTGATGATCTGCCTTGTTGTGTGGTTTCTGGGAACAAGTCACAGCGAAAGGCCAGGGGTCCCCTGCTCTTAAGTTTCAAAACGATTATCCCCGGGCAAAACAAGTTCTTCTTCAATGGACGTGAAGCCCCAGGGGAGTAGAGGCCTAGGGAGGGAGGAAAAGGAGGGCAACTGAGAAACTCACAGGAAGGAGAGATCCCTTCAGGATGTCAACAGTTGGAAAAAGGGATAAAAAATGTCCCAAACGTGATGATGGTTCCAGACTTTAGGAGCCCAGGAAGAACGGGGGGCTGGGTGCCGGGAGGCCGGGCTTCCTTCTGGCTCTCTGCTCACAGCCGGCTGCGGGGTTGTGATCCCGATGCTTCACCTGACCCTGCATGCCTTACAGGGGAGGCGTAAGCGTGACAAGAAGTGATCGGCTTTCCAGGAAACAGCACAAGGGGCTGCAGTTGGTGGAACGGCTTCTCCAGGCTTAGTTCTTATCTATAACGTGGGGCGATGGTTTTGGATAAGTTCCTAATGCTCTCTCGTGTGGCTATTTTGGATTCGATGGTTCCTTCTGATCGACCTTGCTGTTACTCCTTTGTACTCATAGCGACTCACTTCACCCCCCAGCTAATTCCAAAAGCTTCTACTGCACTTAAGTTTATAATTCTCAGAAGGTCTGTCCGGATTACAAAAATGTGCTGGGGAATTCAGGTGCTCACTGGAACGTTCCATCGTATTGTAACCCACTCAAGCTAATAGTCCTGGAGGTTTATTACAGAATTATTTTTTTCCCTTAAATTCGTCATTTGGGTACAGGAGTCCCTACACAGACCAGATTTGAATGGTCTTGTTTCTGCTCCTCTTTCAAAGGCTTTGCTTTTGGCTACAACATCGCGGGCTAGTGGGCGCACACACCCGCTGGCCTTGGGAAGAGCTGTCACTGGGAAGCACAGCATGGCAGCCATGCGATGCCTGTGGCGCCTGCCACTGCGTGTGTGGCTGCAGCGGCAGGCAGTGGGGACGGCTGAGCTCGGGGGCCGGTCCAAGGACCAGGACGCCCAGGTCTCCAGCCCAATCATTACAAAAATCCCACTGACTTCAATGGAGATTGAATACGAATACCTTATCACACCTGCTTGTTAGTGTCCCGTAGAATCATCGCATACGGAATAGTGACTGCGCCAAGTTCAGGAACGAGAGTGACTCCGGACGGGTTCAGAGGGTTCAGAGTTACCGGCAGCCTACTTCCCATCTGCTTGTTGGAAACCCAGCCCAACCTTGTAAGTAAGTCATATCCATGTAACTTACTGAAGGTGGGAGATGCTTCTACGCCCAAACCCCCAGCCCAACGCCCCTGCCTATGTCTTCACCATCAATTACATCTCACAATGCAAACGTCCCTGGCGCAGGGCACGCGCTGCCTTAAATTCACGTGAACGCGTAAACCACCAACGGTCTCATTTTCTGGCAATGCGTTATGTGCTTAATTTATTCTTTTGTGATTAGCTTTTTAAAAATGGACTCTATTGAGGTATAATTTACAAAGGATAAAATGTTCCCAGCTTGGACGCACAGAGTCTGATGCTTTTGACAGGCGTACACACCCATGCGATCACAGCTCCATCGGGGTGGGCATGTTCGCGTCACCCCCAATGTCCCCTGTGTCCCTTTGCATTCCTTGCTGCCCCCATCCCTGGGCCACCACGGGCCAGCGGACTAGTGTGGCCTGTCCTTGAAGGTCATGGAAAGGGAAGGACACGGCCCACGCGCTGTGACCGCCTTCGTTGGCTTGGCACAAGTGTTTGAGATTCAGCTACGTTGCTGTTTGCTCCTTTTTACGGTCGTATTTATTGTTGTGCTGTTGGATGTACATACCATAGTTTTCATGCATTCACCAGCTGATGGACATCTGGGTTTTTCCAGCTATTAGATATTATGAATAAGGCTGCTATGAACAGTTACAAATCTTTTTGTTGACAGATGCTTTCCTTTCTCTTGGGTAAATACCTAGAAGTGAAATTCCTGGGTCATTTGCTAGGTATACATTGAACTTTAGTAGGAAATTGCCAAACAGTTCTCTACAGTGTTTTATACTCCTGTCAGCAAAGTATGAGTTCTAGTTGCTTTGCGTCTTCACTGTAACTTGGCGTTTTAGTTTTGGAGTTAATTTGTCCATAGTGGGTGAGTGTGGCCATAGCTCACCAAGGTTTTAATTTGCATTTCCCGGATGACGAATAGTGTTCAGCATCTTTTCATGTGCTTTCTTTGTCATGGACATAACTGCTTTCGTGAGGGTCTGTTCTTACAGCTTGCCCATTTTTAAGAAATCGGATAGGGTTTAAGAATTCTTTATACATTCTGAATACAAGTTCCTTTTCAAAAATATGGAATATGAATGTTTCCTCCCTGTCTGGAGCTTGCCTTTTCATTTTCTTAATGGTGTCTTTCAAAGAACATAACTTTTCATTTTCATGAAGTCTAACTTATCAATTTTCCTTTTATGGTCAGTGCTTGTGCTTGGGTTTGTGTCCTAAGAAATACACACCCAAAGGTCATGAAGATTTTCTCCTACATTGTTTTCTAGAAGTGTTTTCAACCAGTATTTTTTGACAAAAGTGTAAGGTATGGAAACCTCACTAGAGACCAGACATGGAATGGGGAAGAGGAGGGAAAAAATAAGAAAAAGGATGAGAAATTTGGTGACAAAATAGAGCTGGCCCTCTTGATAAGCATACATATTAATGGGATCATGAAAATAAGCACGATCCTATAAACCCCAAGACCTCACAGAAACAGATGTATCCTAAAGGAGAATCAGGAAGCAGTAGGCACTTATCACTTTCTGATTTTTCTTCCTTTAAAAAAAAATTTAAAGGAAGAGTGAATTCATTCCTGGGGAAACTGGGAGAACACAGGCTGCAGACTAATGCTTGGGAAGCGCCACAGCTGCCTCGGGCTTATAGCACACTCGATACACACAAATATATATAAACATATACATGCGTAAGATTTATTTTTTCTACTTCAAGACCATACTTGCTGGGCCATATTTAGCTTACCGCTTGTCTTAAAATAATCAAAATGGAATAGATTCCAACAGCACAAACAAGTCTCCTTGAGAGGGTAGTGAGAGGTCAGCCCCAGGGGCAGAGTTTAAAAGAGTAAAACATGCAGAGTTGGGCCAAGTGGTGACTAAGAGGGAAGGAGATAAGATCTGTCTACAAATACCTGGAGGCTGTAAACAACGGGAGAGTGACAAACCAAACCAGTTCACAACAAAGGCGGCCCAGGAATTCGCTGTGCATTCAGGAAAGGAAGTAGACAGGCAGGGGAGCCTTCCCACTGGCGCGTTTCTCCCGGGATGGGCAAGCCCGGCCCTCCTCCCCCAGCTCCCGCCCGGCCGTTCGCCCCAGCTCCCTGGTGCTCCGCATCCCCTTTGCAGGGCCACCATCTAGATCAGGGTTTCACACGACACGTGGCTGTCAGGCCACCTCCCATCAGGGCTCTCAGATCTCACTTCATCTGCCTTCACTCCACTACCCAGAAATCCTCACAAAAACTGTGGAGACCAGTTCCTCTCTGGCTCCAAACGCTGAAGATAAAAGTATAAGGACCTTGGCAACGACCTTGGTTTGGTCTTCAGGCCTCTACCACGAGGCCCCTGAACACGTTCCATCCTTCCCAACAAGCACCTGTCCTGAATCTCTCTGCTCAAGGAGACTGGCCTTCCAGACCTCGACCCGTATGGCACCCACTGCCATGTCACCCCCTTCCAATCGGATTCAGTTTTAACCAAGATATTATAGGTGTCTTCGACATATGATGCAGGGGATTAAAAAAAAAGAAAGCAAATATGTGGACCTTGCTTTCAAGAAGCTCATGATCTAGCAGCAAGAGACATACATAAACAATTAATTATAATTAATTAATTAAACAATTAATTATTATATATGAATTATCCTTTTTATACTGTAGTATTTATACCGGTGATATGAAAACAATACTGTAAAACCATAATAGAGGGTGAAATTAATTTTTTCTGGAAGGTCTGGGGACTGCTTCCCAGCAAGGCTTGCCCCAGGATAATTAGGAAAAGGATGTGTGTGTGTGTGTGTGTGGGGGGGGGGGGGGGGGGGTGGTGTGGTGTGGTGTGGTGTGGTGTGGTGTGATGGGGGATGCTGATGGTGTGGCCTGGCAGGGGACAGACGGACACACACAGCTTGGTGTCAGGCATGGTAGTGGGTCCCGGGTAGCCAGCTGGCATTGAGGGGCAGGGAGGCAACGGATGGTGGGAAGGTGGGCTGAGAACAAGTGTTGGGAAAGGTCTTAAATGCCTTGTAGAGTTTGAACTTGATCTTGCAGGCAGAGGTAAGTCACCTGAAATGTAACATGATGAGATCTGTGTTTTCCAGAGATGCATCTGTAAGGAGGACAGAAAGCAGCGACAGCGGAAGTGGAGGGAGGAGGCGTCTGGAAGACACAGCTGGCGTGCCCTGCAGCACGCGGGGGTTAAACACGACTCCCGGGTTTCTGCTGTGTGTGGCTTGCAGGGCTACGGGTGCAGTTCCGGGAGCCCCTCCTTCCCCAAGCCCACCTCTCTTCCTCGTCACCTCTTAATGGCCATTGTCTCTCTCTCTGCGTGGGAGCATTCAGCATTTATGGACTGACACTCCCTGCTTTTCTCTCACTTCAAGGGCTGCTCATCCAACTGTGTTAACAGGCACCATGCTGCACTTTTTCCAGGTGATGCCTCTGTTCAGCAGTGTAGCCAAGGTGGAGAGTAAGTCTTAGCAACACACCCACCTTTAGGTGGGGGGTCTGTAGCTGTAAAAGCAACCAAAAAGCATCTTGGGGGAGGGGTGGGCTTCCAGACCTTTCCACGTTGCCTCATAGCATTTTTGGAATTATCTTACATATCTCTTGCATTGTTTATCGATCCAAACAATGTTAAAAAGAAAAAAAAACTGTATTTATACAAACTCCGAGGGGTGTATTACTTTCATTTCATAGTAATATTGTTTTGTTCAGTGTTATTCAGTCAATGAAGAAAAAAACCAAACACCTAACCAAAAGAAATCTTTCCATGCAGAACCATAAAGTTTCTGCCTTGTGACATTTACAGTCGGGCGAGTGTAAAAGCAGGAGGTGAGACATTGCAAGCCCAGACCTTCCCGTGGGACGGAGGCTTTGAGGTCCTGCTCAGTGAAAGCAGCATGCACACCTCAGGGTGATGTCCACGATGCTGCGGTCTCGTAAACGTGCCCAAGGCGGCAGGCTTGCAGACTTCAAAAGGAGGTACTGCCTGGGTTAGAAAGTGAGCCAAAGACCTTAACAGACACCTCAGCAAAGATGATCCACAGATGGCAAAGCAGCGTATGAAAAGATGCTCCGCATGATGTGTCATCAGAAAAATGCAAACTAAAACAACAGTGAGGTAGCACTGCACGCCCATTAGCATGACTGAAATCCAGGCAAATCCTTGTCACCCAAAGCTGGCAGGGGTATGGGGCAAAAGGAACTCTCACTCACTGCTGGTGGGAAGGTGAAACGGTGCAGTCACTTTGAGAGACAGTTTGCTGGTTTCTCATCAAACTAAACATATTCTTACTGTCCAGTCCAGCAATCACACGCCTCGGTACTGATCCAAAGGAATGGAAAACTTATGTCCACGCGAAAACCTGCACACGAATGCTTACAGCAGCTGCGTTCATAATCGCCAAAACTTGGAAGCCATAATATCCTTCAGTGGTGAGTGGATAAGTAAACTGGGGTACCTCCAGACAACGGAATATTATCCAGCACTAAAAATAAATGCGCTATCAAGCCATGAAAAGACACGGAAGAACCTTAAATGCATACTTCTGTGTGAAAGAAGCCAATGTGAAAAGGCTATATACTGTATGATTCCAGCTCTATGACATTTTGGAAAATGCAAAACTATGGAGAGAGTGAAAAGATCAGGGGTTTCCAGGAGTTGGTAGGGGAGTGAATAGGTGGAGCACGGAGGTTTTTAGGGAAGTGAAACTACTCTGCACGATGCTATAATGATGGATACACGTATCCAAACCCATAGGATGTACCACACCAAGAGCAAACCCTAATGTGAACTATGGGCTCTGGGGGATGAGATGTGTCAATGGAGG
Source organism: Hyperoodon ampullatus (assembly GCF_949752795.1). Lineage (NCBI taxonomy): Eukaryota > Metazoa > Chordata > Mammalia > Artiodactyla > Ziphiidae > Hyperoodon > Hyperoodon ampullatus. The sequence goes on from NC_136933.1 coordinate 30,335,537, forward strand.
GCCATCAATTATAACACACGTACCATCTGGTGGGGATGCGTTAACAGGGGCAGTCTGTGTGTGTGGGGGGACAGGGGGTGTATGGGAAACCTCTGGTCCTTCCCCTCAATTTTGCTCTGAACCTAAAATTGCTCTTTAAAAAAGTCTTAGTTAAAAACAAAAACAGGAGCGGCACAGCTGCTTCTGGGAGGGGTACCACTTGGTGAGCACCTGACCCTTTCCAAAGCCTCCTGTCCCGCAGTGTCTGCATCATTCTGAGGTGTCTTTGAATGGATAGTGCATTTGTAACTGTCCTAATTTAGCAGAGGGCTGAGGCCCAGGCCACACAAGTTAGAGAAGGACCGGGGATCACCGGCAGGAATCCTGACTCCCAGGCATTCTCCGGGGACCCCGCCCTGCACTCCTTGCGAAGCTCCCCTGGAAGCAGCACCTGGCTTGTTAGTGTACCAGTGAGTTTTCACAAAGCTGAGCTCTTGCCAGGGTGGCTGCAGCTTCTGCATGTTTTAAAACACCATCCCAGCCTGATCTTTCAGAAAAGGGTGGGAAATTAAACCTAAAGATTTCTGTGTCGACACAAACTCAGCTCAAGTCATTCCTATAAGGTTTTTTTTTTTTTTTTTTTTTTGGCTGTGTTGGGTCTTCGTTTCTGTGCGAGGGCTTTCTCTAGTTGCGGCGAGCGGGGGCCACTCTTCATCGCGGTGCGCGGGCCTCTCACCGTCGCGGCCTCTCTTGTTGCGGAGCACACGCTCCAGATGCGCAGGCTCAGTAGTTGTGGCTCACAGGCCCAGCTGCTCCATGGCATGTGGGATCTTCCCAGACCAGGGCTCGAACCCGTGCCCCCTGCATTGGCAGGCAGATTCTCAACCACTGCACCACCAGTGAAGCCCTCCTATAAGGTTTTAATACTAGGAATCAAATTGCTATCTAGCTTCTGCTATTAAATGTTTACTAAACAATAGCAAATTAACATGAATCCACAATGCTTTTCATCTTTATTCATCTCAAATCCATTCCCCTGACCAAGGGTTGCTTTTGAAATAGCAGTAAGCATTGAGGTAAATGCTTGTTTCACTTTGTTTTCCCTTATGTTGTACATAGGTAGCTATCAAAAATGCATATATACAAATGTATAAGGAGAGAATTCCCCCCTGCTTTATTCCTTTAGTCTTGATAGCGGATATTTTTTTTTTAAGTACACAATCTCTAATTGAATCTCTATGCAATTTCCTATACCCATCCAGTCCCACTGCTTAAAAAATACCAAAATGAAGATAAAAAGTAAATCCAGGGGAAAACTACCAGGAGACTATTTCCAACAACAGATGACTCAACGAGCACCTGAGAATTTGTTGTACTTGTATGTGCCGAGGTTCTGAACTTCCTGTTTCAATAAAATACCAAACAAGTTGTGTTTCCTTTATAAATAAGCTATTACATCAAGCCCTGTTCCTATAATTTCAGGTTTTTGTCTCCATTCCAACATTTTCTTTGGCAAATGTAGAAACATTCTAATTAAAGTGGAGAGGAAAACAAGCATCATTCATCACGATAAGAATAATGCACAAAAGCACATCCTCGTTTTCTCATTCTTTCGCGAAGTTATGCTCCACTTTGAACAGTGTGGGACTGGCGTCATGCAGTCCCAGGCTAATTCCCAGGTAATGACTTGAAGCAAGCCTGAGTCACTGGAGAATAGAATTAATTCCAAAGGTATCAATAATTCCTGTCACAAGCTTAACATTCTCTTAAAAATATCCTTCCGGGCCGAAGAGGAAGGCATTCCTTTAGGTAATCACGTAACAACATCAAGGTTTCTTTTTAAGATTCCGAGATTAGAAGAGGCCTTCCTATTTATAACCACGCGAGCCCATGTTGAAAGGATACTCTCATTTCCCAGGAGTCTTTAAACGTTCACGTTTATCAAAATGTTTAAAAGCCATATATTCGCCCTAAGAAGTGCCATCTAAATAGGTGCAATGCTTTTTAAAATGCATGGTTGAATCACAATGAGGATCTTCTCACTGCTTTCCCGCTGTTCCCCAGTCAAGTAGGGTGTGTGTGTGCGTGCGCTACCTGTGTATACATGTATGCCTTTTATGCAAATGAGAGCCAAAGCTCCCTTTCTTTTAATTTAAAAGCACTGTATTTTGGAAAGTCAAAATCTGAACTGCACCCAGGGGGAAAGCTGCAGTTCCGGTGTGACTGCAGTAAGAAACGATCAAGTTCTTATTGCAATAAGAAACTGGAAGGTTCGAGGCTCTTCCACTCCCAGCTGTGGCCAACCCTTTTCAGATTCCCGTTTCCTATTCTTGGGTTACAACAGGCCAGGGAAAGCCCACCTGCCCGCTCTGTACCCTCCTTCCCTGGGGGATGGGCCGCGGCAGCAACATACAAGGTACAGGTGTCCCTCCGCCTCTGTCTGCAGACCCAAAGCTAAACGCGGTGCAGACGTGCGCGCTTCGGCTGGGAGAGCCGCAGAGACAAGGTCACCTGGGGTCACCGGCGCCAGTTACCTGGCCTGCCTTAAAGCACCGAGAGCACTGATCTCCGCAGACAGTCTTTCTGGGGGCAGTGCCCTCCACTCCTCCGCTTCCTTTGCGTGGCCACTTGCCCGAGTGGTGTGCACGGGAGGGGCCTGGCCGACAGTGTTCACTGCTGACCCACGAGCTTCTCAAGGTGAGGGGCCCGGCCGCCTTTCCTCTGCTGTTTGGGGCTGGCGCCGGGCTGTCTCTGGGGCCAGGAGCTTCTGCTTCGCTCGCTCTCTCCTGGCCCCTCTTCCCGTTCTGAGCTCTGCCCCGATGGTGGCTTCCCAAAGGCTGGAGTCGGCACTGTTTCCCGGGCGAGTATAGACTCTCCAACCCGGACCCCCCGGCCCGGCCATCTCTCCCGGTGGCCCGCTGCCTTCATGTCCCTTCCTCCTGCCCCTCTGCAAATTCCGTGTGGGGGACATTCTCGTTGGGGGACTCAGGGGCAAACACAGGCACACCTTGCAATTGTAACACCAAAGGTCACTTATCGCCATAAAAATATAATAAACATTTGGGCTTCCCTGGTGGCGCAGTGGTTAAGAATCTGCCTGCCAATGCAGGGGACACGGGTTCGAGCCCTGGTCCGGGAAGATCCCACATGCCCCGGAGTAACTAAGCCCGTGCGCCACAACTACTGAGCCTGCGCTCTGGAGCCCGCGAGCTACACCTACTGAGCCCGCGCGCCTAGAGCCCGTGCTCCGCAACAAGTGAAGCCAGCGCAACGAGAAGCCCACATACCGCAACGAAGAGTAGCCCCCGCTCGCCACAACTAGAGAAAGCCCGTGTGTAGCAGCGAAGACCCAACGCAGCCAAAACATAAATAAATTAATTTTAAAAATAAATAAATAATAAACATTTGAAATACTGTGAGAGTTACCAAAATGTGGCACAGAGACATGACGTGAGCAAATGTTGGAAAAATGGTGCCAACAGGCTTGCTCGATGCAGGGCGGCCACAAACCTTCAGTTTGTAAGAAATTCAGTATCTGCGAAGTCCAATCAAACGAGGTGTGCCTGTACACACGTGCAGACGTGCTCAGCTCGTGTTGGCTGGAAAAGGACCGCATCCCCTGGCAACATGACTGTTGATTATTCAGCCCGCGCTGACCACCATTTGCTACGTGTGAGACTCTCCGAAGGTGCTGGGGGCAGAAAGACCAACAGCAAGGACTTGCCCTCGGAAGCTCACCTTCCTGCTAAACGCAGGGCGAGCACCCACCTCGGGGGTGGGGGGGTGGGGTGGGGTGGGGAGGGGGAGGCGGGCTCACGAAGCGAAGCACGGCGCGCTTAGGGAAGTGGCGAGTTCGGAAGTAGTGCAGCGAAGTCAGAGTCTGAGGCGAGCGGGACTGACGATCCTGAAGGACACGCTGCCGGACCCAGACAAACCAGGAAGAGAGACGAGCTCCTTCTGCTTCGCTCCCTCCCCCTTCCAGGTGCCCCAGCTCCCAGAGACAATCCAGGCAGAGAACCGGCAGCATCCCGGCCGGCGGGGGAGCGCTGGGAGGGCATGGGCTCTGGCCCGGGGACGTTTCCTGTCCTTCATCCCTGGTATGTCAGTGCCGAGGGGCACCTGCCACCGGCACGTAAAGTCCACCTTACGTGTCAGGTTTACCACCTGTGAACAAAGTGACCAACCCCTGCTCTAGAGTCTGTATTCCGGACCGGACTGGAGGAGGCCCCTCCAGATGTGTAACGAGGCCCAGGAAGCGCCGCATCCTGCCTCTGTTTCCTTTCCTCAGTGTTTTCCCCCTATTGATGGTGATGATGGTAAAGATAACCTTTGTGGAGCCTTTATGGGCACCTGGCATGCCGCCTGGGACCAAAGGTAACACAGCGGCTCGTCCACTTAGTTCTCAGGGCAGGTGTGATCGTGGCCTCACCAAGGTGCAGGGAGGTGAAGGCAGCTGCTGATCCACCCGGGAGCTCAGAGGACTGTGTCCAGCCGTGGGGCACCCAAACCAGTCTCCCGGCCACCGTCACCTTCCGGGGGGCGGTCCGCTCCCTTCCTGTCCTCTGGGGCGGGGTGTTTGGGGAGGTCTAGAGGATGCTCTCAGGTCCTCTGCTGAGTTAATGTACCTGTGGGACCAACTGTAAAGCTACGTCTTACCACGGCATCTACATAAGGGTCTTAGTGTTCATCCTTTGCTTTTGTCCCCTCCAGCTTTGTTGAGGAATAACTGACAAACGACAACTGTGTACACTGAGCTTGTATGACGTGATGTTTTGTGTACGCACACATGGAGACAACGACCGCAGGAAGCTGATTACCACGCCCCCCCCGCCTCACACAGTGGCCTTTCTGGGGTGGCGGGAACACCTCAGATCTGCCGTTCATGCTTCACTTCTCGTCCTTCTACGTCGCCTGGGCTGGGCCTTGGCCGTTTCACGGTCGATACTGATCATCTTCCACTGCACTGTATCACCCTCCAGAAGACTAGGAATCCCAGCACACGAGGGACTTACTTGGCCTGGATCTGGCTGGGTTGCTTCAGTTCTAGACTGTTGGCATCTACTGTGTTCCAGGCTCCGCGCTGGTCGCTAGGCGTACGCGTCAAACACTCCCGTCCACGGCCCCGGCCGCAGGCGGGCTCTTCTGTGCGTCTGTCCCCTCCCGCCGGCTACTCCCTCGTCCGTCCTCGGTCACAGGGTCACTACTGTCCCAAAGCCTGGACCTCCCTGTCTGTCATGAGCAATGGGGCCACCCGTCCTGGATGTGGAGTTGCTTCCCTCAACAGGCAGGTACCTTCACCTCCTCTACTGTGTGTAACCCATGAGGATGCGGCGCAGAGGCTGCCACGTGAGGCCCTCCGGAGCTGCCTGAGCTACAGCGGGAGAGCTCACTGCACCCTTCCCCCGACCTCCCAGGCGAGGAAACTCAACCCCAAGGCGATCAAGGACTTGGGAAAGGGCACAGGCCCAGTTAGAGGCAGAGCCAAGATCTGAGCCCAATAAAACCATCCAAGTACCTTCCAACCTCCTCTTCATTTAGGTGAAAAATATGCCACCCGCGGCTCACCCCCTTCAGTGTAACACAGCAGAAGCGGCACTCGGGGAGCGTATGCTAACAGCATGTGAAAAACTGTGCCTGGAAGGACACAAAAATGTATTTCTCTTTGTAAAAGAGGAAAACGAAAAGAAATCTTCCCATTTGACCATTGTTTCAAAATCAGTTGGACATAAGCAGTGGTGCTTGTTTCTTGGCGATGCCCTAGGAGTCGCCTGGAGGGGCTCTGAGTGAGTCGGCAGGGCCACAGGGAAGGATGTGCACGATCCTTGGGGGTGGGGTCCTCTCTCAGGGCCGGATCGCGGTGGAAGCGGTAACATTCTGTAACTGCAACTCCCATCGTGAGGAGGTGTTCTGGGTAAAACACTGGTCGTGCGTCGTCACCTGGCTCTTGCTGCTCTGCGGATTTGCTTTGGTGAATTTTCTTAAAATAAACCATCCTTTACAATAAACCCTCTCCAGGATCCTGCACAAGGAACGTGCCCGACTAGGTCCACCAGAGCATGCGGCTGAGGGGCCATGGGGACAGGCCCGGCACTGGGCCCTGCTGCACGTGGCCTCAGCCCGGCTCTCCTCATCTCCCGCCAGTCACAGCACCGACGCAAGAAAACGGGGGGCCCGGGATGAGGATGCCGTGAAGCCGGCCGGGGCCCATCACCTCTTTTCTCTCCAGAGCTTCTGTTTGCCCGCAGACAGACTGCAGAGCAGCTTGGATGCTCCAGACCAGGAGCCGCATTTGCAGAAGAAAGCAAGAAACGGAGCCTGCTTTTATCAGATGACTACAGTCTTAGCAGAGAAAAACCTTCATGGGGGAAAGGCGATCTTCTCCACTCGAGAAGCCCTCAGCGGCAATTCCACAGCACTGCACAGGCTCTGTAAACATATACTGATAACATTCCCCACACTGGGTTTATAAAGGTGCCCCAGACCTCCTCTCAGTCCGAGCAAAGACAGAAATCCTCACTGAAAAATAACGTCTGAACAGCAGCCTTGAGGCAGCCATTTGAGAATAAAGCCCTAAAAAAACAAAAAACAAGACAAAACAAAACAAAAGAAAAACAAGGGTCTAGATCACTTTAAAAGTAAATAAGTACAGCCTAAACATTATAGATTGACTTTGACTTAAAAAGAGGAAAGAGAAACTGACTACTGCAGGGAAACCATCATATCTTCAAGTTAAAAGCAAATGAGATGATAGCAAATCTTTACATCCATGGTACGGAGCCCAGTGTAAACCAGAAGCAAGAGTGGGTAGGGGGTTTCTCAGCAGATGTTCCCTTCCGTGGCTGCTGGGCTGGTGGCTCTGTATTGGGGTTCAGAGCCCTGAGAAGGGGTCACTGCTCATCCTGTTGGGCCACCAACCAAGGTCTGAGCATAGACCCAGCCCCTTCCTCTCCTGGGACTCAGTTTCCTTATCTGCAAGCCGAGAGGGCTGCTCAAGGACTCTGATACTGAGAGGGTCCCCTTGGGATTTACGAGCACTGAGTCAGAGTCCTGTGCTATTTCCTTTCGAAATGACTTTAAATATATAAGGCTTTGATGTCCCGCCACTCACCAGGAGCTGCACAGGTGCTTTCAAATGTCTCTTTTAATCCTCACACCAACCCTGTGTGTTGGGGTTATCATACCCGTTTAACAGATGGAGAAGCTGAGGCTCTGAGGAAACTTACTCGTTTTCTAGGAAGTACTAACATCTGCTTTTCTACCCGGCTACACTGGACTCCAAACCAGTGCCCACCTCCCGATGCAGGTAACTGCCTTGTCTGAAAAATCACAGAAAAATTCTGTGATAACCGGCAAATTCAGGGAGGGAGGGAGGGAGGGAGGAGAATGGAACGGCGTTGGGGGGGATATAAAGGGAGCTCTAACTTTGTAATATTTTGTAAAATTTGCAATCTTTTATTTATGAAAAGCAAACAAAAAATGGAAGCAATGGCAATAAAATATTACAATTTGATCGAGCTGAGCGGTGGGGACATCTATATTCTACTATTTCTATAAGCTTGAAATACTTCATCCAATGTATGTATAAAGGAAGAAATTACTAACAAGACTCTGGTAGAGGTTCACAGTTTTCTGTTCTCAGTTTGCCTCATAGAATTTCCCCCTTGCGTCCCGCAGCCTACGCCTGGCATTTTATTATGAAAAACTTCAAACATCCAGGGAAGTTGAAAGAATTTTCCCGTGAACACAATTTAGCCACTACCTAGATACAGACATAAAGTAAGTTTCCTCTCCTTCTTCTGCATTTCAATAAACATAGAGTTTGCCACGGATCAAACTGAAGAATTCTATGGGTTTTAGACTAAGTTGCCACGAGTCGAATTTGAATGCCCTTGTATTCAAACCCAAAGCAGAAGCTATGAGTCTCTTCCTGTTATTTCTGTGAAATTCAACCATCAAACTTCACCAGTGATGCTGAAGCAGGAGGTGCCAGAATTACTTGCTTCTCTAAGGGCCATATGTCCTGGAATGCAGTGTTTATCTATAGCTTATTACTCAGCTGACAAAGCACGCTGGAAGGGAGACCCCAAAGAGGTTTCTAAAGGGCTCTTAAAATACTATTGTGTTTAAGGACATTTAGGAATTTTTAAAACCTAGAGGACGGGAGAGAAAAATACCTGTTAGTCTAACCATTCATCCCACACCGGGGTTGATTTCAGTGGGGAAATTTCCATTATCAGCGCATATACTGACCTCAGGGGCCAGGAGTGAGGAATCGCTGTTACCGGGGTCTGTTCCTCGACATCTGCTAACGTGTAAACAGCGCGGGAGAGCAAGACCCTCGTGATCAAACAGCCCGGCATTCAGCCGCTACGAAGCCCACGGCACAGCGAGCCCAGCTACTGTCGGCAGCAGGCAGGCAGCCGACCAGAGTGGTTGACAGTCGGTCACCGCACGAGCGAGGTGGCCGCGGGGCAGGAAGGCTCAGGCCTGAGGCCGGTCTCCACTGCCCCAGGAGGGTCAGAGTGGCCGCAGGCAGCTCGGGCTCCCTCCTCTACGACGCGGAGTTCATCCTCATACCCGCCTCATAGAATTACTGTAGGAGCTGAATCAGCGAACACGGGGCGGGGATGAAGTTTGGAAACGCTCAACTGCTCTTCGGAGACTTCCCTGGCTGTCCAGTGGTTAGGACTCCACATTTCCACTGCCAGGGGCCCGGGTTCGATCCCTGGTTGGGGAACTAAGATCCCGTAAGCCACGTGGTCCAGCCAAAAAAAAAAAAAAGAGCAGGCAGTCTTTCACAGAAGATAGCCGTGAGAGATCTTTTCTATCAGTACCTTTAAGAGACTACAACCATGTTTCTGTGATAGCTTATTGCTCGTTGGAACCTCACAGCTCTGACGCCAGATCCTTTCCGTAGGCTCCTCTAGTTCGCTTGGTCATGTTTCTGTGATAACTTATTGCTTGTGACAAAGCCTCAACACAGATTGCTACCCGACAAGCCACATGAGGAAAATTGGTTTTAGAGCCACATTCCAGATTAAGCCCTTTGTCCATCTGAACCCAGAAACCAACAGACCCTCCAGTGGCCCGGGGCCAACTGGACTTGAGTTTGAGAAGAGCCCACCTCTTCCTCTTCCCACCCAGGATGTCTCGCTCTTTGTGGTCACTGCTTTGCCTTCGGCTGCACTGGCTTACAAAACTTTTCAGAAAACATAAACCGAATGTTTTTCACTCTCTCCGTGCCTGAGACGATTGCAGGCTGATAACATTTAAGACAATGTCATTCCCCTCCGCTCCTTCCACTACGGACCTGTTTGCTTTATGTTTCATTCCTATTTCTATGTGTAATGATGATACAGTCGGGACCTTAAGCTTTTTACTTACTGTCGTAACACACGCCCAGGCTATTGAAAACCCTCTGCAAAAATAATTTTTCAAACTCTGCATAATTTACAGTCATTCTTCTGGTAATGAATGCTTGTTCCTCACTGCCTGACTTTTTGCTATTCTAAAGAACTTCCTAATGCAAAAAGTTTTAAAATGAGGGTAGGATCTGAAATTCAGTAGAACAGGATAACTCATAGGGACCACATGTGTCTTTTTAATGCACGTCTTTCAGGTATTTTAAAGTAAAAATATTTATGAATGGAAACTTCTCTTGAATTATTTTCATTTCAATAAGCATATATACAGAGAATTATCCAATATATACTGCTGCATGATCACACCTTGGTTTTATGACAAATAAGATATAAAAGCATTCAAATGCTGTACACGGACTTAAGAATTAATAAATCCTTGATACTTTGCATGTAATTTATTTAGCTAGAACGAACACGACAGCAACATTTGAAAAGTCACTGAGGAAAACTGGGTTTTTAATTTGTTCTCATCGGACACATTAGCAGAGCATCACAACCAGAAGACAGGCAAAGCGTATGGCACATAGTAGGTACTCAAAGGAAGTTTCCTTTCCTTTCCCTCCCCCATGAACTTGTCTTCCTGAAAACAAAACTTTGTTGTTCAGGATTTCATCATTTCCAGATGCCTGCTCTTCAAATGACATCCAGAGCAATACACACTGATGTCACAAAGCCTGGAATGTCTGGTGGGAAACCAGCAGTAGGTGAGCTCACTGGACACTAAGATCCTGTTTTCATGTCAATATCCTTAGTAATAAAATATGAGGAAAGAGAGGAAGTATAGCATAGAAGTGTTCCTCACTCACTATCCCGGCCTCAATTTACATGGAAAAAAATTCCTATAAACTGAGGTGTCAGTGAGTCAAGAAGGAAAAAAAAGAAAAAAAAAAAAGAAATCCTTAATAAGTGAAAAAACATCATTAAATATACCTCTGTGTCACTAACATTTCTCTACTGTCGGTCGCTATAGAATGAACCTGCCCTCCTGAGACTGGCAGGAAGACAGATGTCTGGGGAAAATTCTTGTAAATTTATCTAGGTAGTTTGATGACTTTTATACTCCAATTTTCACACATTGATTATTTAAGAAAAATCTGCTTGGAAAAGCAAAAGTCTGCTTTCAGTGATCGCCCTTTCATTCTTTCAACGTTGTTATTTCTGTCCCCTTACCCTTTTGATCATTTTTTCTGATGTCCTATAAGTAACAGCCGATTACAAACTATGTGAAGTCTCCCACTGGAGTCTCTTCCACTAGAACTGGGATTCCTGCCCTCCCAGTATGTATGGTGCTAGCAGGCAGTGCAAGGCACGACTCGGGACCGAAAACAGCTGGGGGAGATGGGCAGAAATCGTAACCATGAGCCCAAAGCCTGGCCAAGGCTCACAAGTGTCCTGGGAAGGCCAATAACCAGGAACGTCTCAAGCATGTGGACCAATGCATGACTGTGCTCAGCGTCTATCTGGGGGCAGTGAGAGGGCAGGGCTCAGGGTGTTCCTACTGTCCTAAGCAATCCGGTGCTGGCCCACACTGAGCCACTCCAACCCGCAAACGATGGAGCCCTCCCTTGGGGCGGGTATCCTCCTGCCTGCAGGGAGCTGACCTTCCAACCACAAGGCCTGTGCTCCCAGGGACGTTCTCACGAATGCAACTTGCTTTTCAGAGTTCTCCTTTCCTAAACCGTTTTTTCTTTTCCTTTCTTTTTTTTTTTTTTTTAAAGTTTAAGTGAATTCAGTTCTTGCTCCAATAAAGGTTGCTGCCCGTTATAGACTGACAGCTTCGTGCTTGGCCCAAACCTCCTCCTGGCTCCCAAGTACACGGTTGGCCTGGGAGCTGCCGACACAGCCGTCTCCCCGTGGAGGTGAAGGCGAGGGGCCCACATGCCTCCCCTGGTGGAGGCCGGGCTGCTCAGCGCCGGCCCTGGGCTGGTCGGCAACCCCCTCACTGCCATGGACACGCCTCTTGCTCTGTCCTCCCATAGCCTCCCTCACTCAGCAAAGTGGAAATTCTTCCCTCACCTCTGTTTCCCAAAATGGCCAGACTTTGGGGAGCTTGAGACAGAATGGTTCAGAGATAACCCAGACGGCAGGGAGCCTGAAGTCTGTGCACCTCTGTGCGTCCCCGGAAGGCCTTTGTCAAGTGGGCTAGACACACGTCAGTCAGAGGACGCTCACCTGCTCAGAGCTCACACTCGGCACAAGTCACATCATCAGCTCAGGTGACAAAGCGAAGCATCCCCGCCATATGCTTCTGGGGATGGCTAACTCACAGCCCTCTGACTTGCCTGTGTCTGGGTTCTCCGGACAGGAGCTCCACAAGCATTCGCCTTCTTTCTCATTTACCAAAGCTCCCTTGCAAGCAAAAATGCATTCTTACAGAGAAGCCCTGGGTTCAGCCTTATCACTGGGGGATTTTTAAGACCACAGTGCACCACCCAAGTCCCAAGACTGCTATCCTCCTGAAAAATTACCAAGTGATATGCAACCACACACAAATGTATGCCAAAAGCTGTAATCAGATTCCTAACAATCAAAAACTGGAAACGACTCAAAAGTCCATCAATCACTAGATGGGAAACAAATAACTTCTGGATCTTGGGTGTAGTGGAGATCACACAACCGTGTGGCTGCCAGAAGTCATCGACAAGGCCCTGGAAGCGGTGAATCGCACTGCATGGAAGTCAAACCTCGATAAAGCCGGGAGAAAAGAAATCACGAGCTGAAACAACCACCAAAATCTAAAGCAGAAGGAGATCTTGTGATAGCAAAGTCGGAGGACATCCAGCTGAAACCCCACGTGGCCGAGGTAGAAGCCAGTTCGGAGGCCCCTACATCAGCCAGACTCCAGTGAGTCATTTTTCCTTTCAGACTATTTCATAAAAGACAGGGGCATAGTACAGACTTCTGGTCTCCATAGCTCAGACCACCAGAGATGTTCAGGCCTGCTCACACCCCACCCACACGTGTCACTGACAACCCAAACCAGTGGGAACCTGCACAGGTGTCCTGGCTCCTGGCCGATGAAGAGCTCGGTGTGCAGGCCCCGGCTCCCTGCTCCCGGAGCCCTGACTCGCGGAGTATTTCCTTCAGATGGGGATCACCACAAGGGGCTTCCAGCCAGGATGTCCGGGTCACAGGAGGCTGTGGGACAAAGGAGGTGCGCCACGGTAGGCAAAGCCAGTTATGGGACTCGGAAGGCCTGTTTCCAAACCTCTCATCCCTCAGCCCACCCTAAACAGCACTGCCAGACGAGCTCACTACTTTGTGCTCATGGCTTTTCCAAGGCCCCGCTGCCCACAGACATGAACTGCCGGCATCTTCCTTCTCCAGATTTATCTCCGTCCCTAGGCCCATACTGGGGGGCTCATGGTTTCCTATCTCTACCCTGAACTTCTCTTCCTGTTCACCTTAATTCTGTGTTCTCTCTCAGAACACAAAACAAATTGTGTGCCTACTTCTGAACCCTAGGACCGGCACAGAGCAGACGCTCAGTAACTTTGCTCAGAAACTGGAGGTACCTTTGTTGTTTTTTTAAATTTGCCCTGCAAGTCCCCTGGCATAATCGGTCATAAAGAATAAAATACAGACTGAGGTTTTCAGCCACCAGGCTTCATTTTATAAAGAGGAGAAAACAGCACTGAACTGTAATTTCCCTCTCTTTTTATGGGCAGTACAGAAGAGGGACATGTTAAGTGTGCAGAAGAATCCACGCAGAATGATGGGGTGAAAGCGACACCTAAGGCCACAAATAAATTTCAATGAAAGAAAAAATAAATGAGAGTGTTCTCTCGTAAGGGAAAGCTTCCAGGACTTTAGGGCTAAGATATGGTGATTACATGTCTTATTTACCTGAGGTGCAAATGTGGGTGGACAGAGGCCCTGTAAGGCCCCAAGCTGGAGGGGAGAGTGTCTGCGTGAGGGCGCGCCTCCGGCTGGGGGGACCACAGTCAGATTCGAAGTGCTTCCCGAAGCGCTCACCCAAAGGGCCTCAGTTAAACGGGAAACCGGCGGGACGACCGCAGGCCACACTGCCGGGGGTGGGCACAGCCTGCCACGTCACGCGCACTGTGTTTGCCCGGCGTCTGTGTGGTTAAACCCAGGCCTCCTTCCCCGTGGAGTCCCAGGCAGGGCGAAGACCCCTCTGTGCGTGGCCGAGAAGTCATTCATTTGCCACGGAGACATTGTGTACTAGTCTGGACATGCTAGAAAATACAGTTTCACCCCCAGTCCTCAAAACTGAACCGCCGGAGGCTCGTTCATGTCTATAAAATATCACTCTGCTGTGCTGTCAAGAATGCTGGAAGCAGGGCGGGATGATGGGGGGCTATCTACTAATTCTTGGGACCCATTCATCAAATTTGCCAATTAGACTCCACAGGAACCTTTCTATATTTTAGCTGGGCTTTCAGACTCTTAGGCACTTCTGAGATTGTCCTCGGCTCCCTACTTGTTAATCAAAAGTGGGGTAACTGTGTAACTGGGGGACACAGCTTGACCCAACCTGCTGAGCGGGAGAACTGTGCTTGCTTTCAGGGGCCGCCCAACGTAGCCACTTCTTGTCAGAATATGAGTGTATTTGGAAAATGCAAGCAGGACAGGACCATTTTATTGTAAAGTCACTATGAACTGCTTCGGGTATTGTCAAATGTTGGAAAAGGCTAAGTAAAGCTGTAGCCAACACTGAGAAATGCTTTGTAAGATAACCTTTAAAAAAATTTCCTCCCGCAGTTATAATGGGCTAGACGGAACTGTGTCCTAGCAGTAAGTTTATGGTAGTTTTGGATGTATCAGTACATGCAGACAAAAAGGCCTGGGATAAGTAGAGATTAAAATAAAAAAGCATTAGGCCGGTAAGAGTTCTTTTAACAACAATCTCCATCTGCTATGTCTCCTTTTAAATTAGTTGAAATATTTTTGTGGGTGACTTTGTTTGCACTAACTTCCAACTTTTCATGGTTCACTAAACCCTGGATTGTGATAGGAATACAAACATTTAGGAAGAGGAGGAATTCACATCGCAGATGAACTTGAGAGTTCCTTCCTACCAGAGGTTCCAAATCCGTAGTATTATTTTTAAAGTGTGTATTGATTCTGAATTCAATTTGTAATTTTAAGGACAAATCCAACATGCAGATCTGAGGGTTTCAATTACAGACAAGCCTGGGAATTGGCGAGAGTTTCCGAGAAGTGACCGCGGCAGGAAGCCCAGGAGAGTTTGAAGGTGAGCAAAGGCAGTGTATGGACAGCAAGCCTTGCAGGAAAACCAACGTATCCATTAGACTGGTGAGAACTTCAAAGTAGAAACAAGTTTATACAATGAACCTCGAGAGCCACCAAAACAGAGTGCACCCACGTCAAGTGGTAAAAACTCAAAATTTAAAACAGAAGGTACGTATAAAGTGCCAATGAAGACGATGCTAAAAACAAGCAGACCAAGCAACCCGACAGCCACCTAGAGGAAACAGGACCTGGAGACACTGATGCTGTACGCACGGGCCTCTGGGGTCAGGTTGGCCTAGGGGCCTCTTCCACAGAGGAAGCCGCCTCAGCAGACTCTATTTCTATGATGTAGGAAGGACCACTGCGTCCAGACGGCCTCACTTCCTTTCTCACCCATTCCTAGCGTCCCCCGGCCGGCTTCCCACTCGCCTCCTCCTCACAGGTCCTTTTCCGGGAACCCGCCAAGTGCCTCACGCCCGTCCTTCACACAGGTGTCTCACCTGAGATACCGGTGATCACACGCTACAAATCGGCACCTACCGCCACCATTTTCTATTCCTCTCACCAGCTTCTTCTTTTTTTTTTTTTTTTTGTAGTATGTGGGCCTCGCGCTGTTGTGGCCTCTCCCGTTGCGGAGCACAGGCTCCGGACGCGCAGGCTCAACAGCCATGGCTCACGGGCCCAGCCGCTCCGCGGCATGTGGGATCTTCCCAGACCGGGGCACGAACCCGTGTCCCCTGCATCGGCAGGCGGGCTCTCAACCACTGCGCCACCAGGGAAGCCCACCAGCTTCTTTTAATTGTAAGGATTTACCGTTCCGGACATCATATATGTATGTGTGTGTATTTTTTTTTAACATCTTTATTGGAGTATAATTGCTTTACAATGGTGTGTTACTTTCTGCTGTATAACAAGGTGAATCAGCTCTATGTATACATACATCCCCATATCTCCTCCCTCTTGCGTCTCCCTCCCACCCCTCTAGGCGGTCACAGAGCACCGAGCTGATCTCCCTGTGCTATGCGGCCGCTTCCCACTATCGATTTGACAGTTGGTATGTATCTATGTCCCTGCCACTCACTTTGTGTATTTCTATTCGTTTATCTGTTCCGTTGCTCTAGTGTTAACACAACGCCCCAGGACGGCAGGGATTTCGTGTGTTTTGTTTATCGCTCTAGAACCAGTGCCCTGCGGGTGCACGTTCCACGTTCAGTACACATGCGTGCGTGTTTGTGTGTTCCTGTTAACACCCGAGGAAGATCTTCCATGGGACACTCTGTCAGTTGTCCTCGGCCTCAATCCTTTCTCCTTGAATCCTGCTCAACCAGATTCCCGGGGGGGCCCAATCATCAGCCGGCACTGTGCTAGGCAGGGCGGGGTGTGCAGAGGTGAAAGTAGCATTTTCCCCAAGGAGTTTTAGTTGAACCACACAACCAGACCATATGGGCCCAAATGCCTGGCTGTGCCCGTGAGCGCGGCCCTTCAGAGGCGAGGGCGAGTTCTCCCCAAGGACTGTGCCCCTGGAGAAGACTTCGGGGGAAAAAGTAGAGCCTTGAGGGGTGGGACGGCTTTGGAAGCAGAGAATGACCTCATGTGGACAAAGGCTCTAGAAGAAAGAGCAGTAGAGGGGCAAAGGCCGAGAGACGGGTGGGCCATGCGTTCCTGGAAACACAGTGTTTGTGATGGGAAAGAAGTAGAGAAGGAGAAGGCGGCAGGGCCCGGATGACAGGGACCCCGACCACGGGGTCCCTGGATGGGGAGGAGGCAGGGCACGGTCAGCACGGACATGGGGACAGAGGCGGGCATCAGAGCTGCGGCTCCTGCGTCTAGCGTGAGTTCACAGCATTCACTGCATTATTAAAAACAAACCAAGAATCCTGAAATCCAAAGATAAAGGAAGGCCATGCACGGAGCAATGAAGGCAAGGACCGTGATTAATCCAGCTCTGAGCATCGGCGGGTAAGTGAGTAAATACACACACAGATTGGTTATTTGCTTTGGAGTCAGACTTGGGTTTGAACTTAGCTCTGCAAGGTCACTGAACTTCACTAAGCTTCAGTTTCCTCAGCTGTTACACGGGGCCTGGAAGAGTTATTATGAGGATTGAGAGAGAGAGAGATCATGGAAGTAAAGTGGCTGACAAACAACCAGTAACAGCATCTACGGAGCACTTTGTTACATACAAGGCATCACCCCGAGTGCTTCACATACTCAAAAAAATCACAGCTGCCACGTATGCTTCTCGGCATGCTGACACTGGATGTGATGGCGGAGGTGCCCGCAAGGGACCCCCTCCCTCCCGCTCAGACCCCGTCCCGGCAATCACGGAGCCCAGGGCTGGAGGCTGCCCAAGGCCAGTGGGAGTCGGATCGGAGCCAATGCTGGCCAGGTACTAAACATTCAACCACACACAGTGAGGGTGTTTTCTTCCTAAACCTTCCTTTCCTGTAAGAATGTCTCGTAAGAACTGTTAGAACACGTTGCTCTGTTTTCACACGGGGTCCTGATGTGTGTTACACGCTAATGATCAAAGAGAAAACCGAGGGAATGACAGGGAGTGACTGCTTTTATCCCTAAATTGTGCTCTTTTGGGTTCTATTCATGTGTTTTGTTCAATTGCCCTTCTTGGTCCCATGGTTACAAACAGTACCGGGTCATTAGATTTCAGGACAGCAAGTAAGTACTGTCAGCAACTGTATCCCCTCCTTAAAAACGAATGAAAGCAATGCAGCTGTGGACTGTGAGGGAATGACTATACTTACACTCAATGTACAAAAGTATCACACGTGCAGTTGTGGCACACTGGGTAGTGTCACGCCCTCTGGGGAAGTCACTTTGCCTTCCTGCATCTTTGTTTTCTATCTGTAAACGAGGGCTCTTTCTCAGTCTCTCTCCAGCTCTGAGATTCTTTCGGTTTAATGTGATAAGGGGCCATAAGCTGAAACAAGAAAGTGCTAGCACTTGATACCAGTTCACGTCTGAATTATCACGCGACTAACAAAGTGAAGTATTGGTGGCCATCACGTCACTTCAGTAGGACAGGGGACCCTCTTCTATGGTTGGCTGGTATCTGAGCACCCTTGTTTGCTGGGACAGCCCCCATCTCGTGAGTCTTGGTGGGACGTAGGGCCGCCTGCCCACCGTGGAGTCTGAAGATGCCAGATTCTCACTTGCCCAGCTCACTTGGCTGCTAGGGTCCAGGTAACCAGCCAGACTGAGCCAAGTCGACCCACCTACCTAGGGGCTGGAATGTAATGCCAGTGACCCAGAGAAGCAGGCACAGGGCGAGGCTCTTGGCGGGGTCAGAACGACCCAGCTCAGAGCTGGTGCTGCTGCTTGGTGCTGGCTGCACATCTGTGGCTCCTGCTTGGGTAGCGGGGAAGTGATACCTCCCCGCGCCAGTCTGGGTGGCAGCTGACTGTGGCTTCAGCTACACAGCCTCATTACTATTGCTATTATTTGTAGAACTACCCAGTAGTTTTTCAAAACATTCCATTTTTACATAAAGCAGAAAGCATCAGTTTCCCTCACTTATAACGAAGAACCCTTTCTGCAACTGCTGGTGACGTGTGCTTTGGGGACATAAAGAGCTGTCAGGTACCCTTTGCTTATTTGTCTTATTTTGCTAAAACCATCCCATTACCTTATTTTCTCAGTCAGGATAATAGGCAAACCACTTGGCAAGGAGTGCTGAATTAAGGGGTGAATTTCACACTCACAGTAACAACAAAAGTAAATACAAAGTGTCCAAAATCTACCTGTTAATTATATGCACAGCTCTTTTCATAAAGAAACCCAAGAGGAATATTTTACTTACTGCCAACGTTAAGACAGAGGGGTTTCAACACCTAAAGTCAGACCCATGGGCAGGCTGACTGCTGTCATGTCTCAAGGGGTTGATCCAAGATGTCGCATTCATGAAGGCCATCTTTCTCTGATAATGAGATGGGGCATGGGCTGAGGAAGGGCTCTAACCTGCGGACCAGACACGGCGCCCCATGTTATCAACGGCACTGAATTCTCCAGATCACTCTGCCGCTCATTCCCATGGAACAGAGGCAGAGGGCAGGGGCTGCAGGTGGGTAAGACTGAGGCGGACAAGGGTCTGGAGGAAACGAAAGAGGTCCTTCTACCCTTGGAGGCAGCTCCAGCTGAGGCAGGTCCTAGTGACTGAGGCATCCCCGGTCCACTAGAGTCTTGGAATTCTGTCTTGGTGTGAGATATCCCAGACCCGTCGTCACCCAACTCCCATGCTGGTTCTTGGAGGGCTGGCCCTCTGCTAGGATTCCTGGGTCATTTCTGCTTAAAACCCATGGACTCGGCCCTGTGAAGTAGCTCCAGGAATAATCAAGTCTATGGGCCAGAGAAGCCAAACTCTCCTCCTAACACCTAACCCATCTCAAACGAGCTAGACTTAGAATTTGAACCATACGAGGCGTCATCTGTCTTTTCTGTTCATCTTCCCGCTTCCCCCGAGAAGCCACACGTCTCCTCAGGCCCTGAATGAGCCCAAGTGTGTCACTGAGAACCTTTCAGATGGGTCTGTTTACCCTGAACTCTCCCTCTCTGTGGATGACGGAGCTTTTGAAATTGTTAGCATCCCTGGGTTGCAGACGCCCAAAGTATACATCTTGCATGCAGAGTTTTGGCTCCTGACTGAATTACATTAATTCTATTCTTTCTATTTTCTCCCACCTATACTGGCATTTTGGTAGTAATGAACTAGTCTATTCTGGAAAAGAAGGGGAAAAACTCCAATTAAATGTGAGATTCTAGATTGTGTTTATAAAATGATCCAGAAATATTTTTCTCTTTTAATCGTAAAGCACTTAAATAATATTCTAAAAAAAAAAAAGGCCTAGAAAAGTTGGAAAATAGCTCTTATGTTCTGAAAACAGTAATATTTTAAGCCCTAAACAAGCACATTATAGAAAGGGGTTTCCCAAAGTTTTATGCTTCAAGCCTTTTATTGTTTTCTCACTTTTCTTTTGCCAACTCAAATGTTGTTTAGAACTGATATTGGATAGCGAACAGCTGCAGGTCCTGGCTGAGTGCTTTCCTAGAAATACCACTTTGGGAAAGAATTTCCACCCTTTTCCCTCTCCCATGAGCCTTCAGAGTGGCTCAAACTTATTCTTCTCCAAGATCCTGGCCCAAAAGTTTATCAGGACAGTCGAGCGTCTGGGAAGCAATGCCAAGGGTGGTATCTTTAGCTGTTGGTGAAAGGAGAGGCCACTTCTGATGTACCCAGAAGGTGAGTGAGGGTCTCCCCAACACGGAAGGAAAACCCTCATTTCCAATTCAGAAATAGGAGATATTCTGCGTCTCATGGGAGGGTTCGCATGCAAAGGAGACCTTGGTGATACCCAATCTTGGGCTGGTTTGGCTTGTTTGTACAGCTACTTTGACAGCAGGTGGAAGACATAGATTCTGGACTAATTAGGCTCTGGATCACTTAGATCCTGCAAAGAAAATTCACGAGAGTCATTCTAAGCTCTTTCTAGACTATAAGAGAATCGAGAATTCCTTAATTTGTGTGTTGTGGGTTTTTTTTTTCTTACAACTAGCACAGTCTTTCGTATTTGTTGAATTGAATAAAAGGAAAAACATTGAAAACTGATAGGACTGTAATAATATTATTGTGTTTAGCCACCTACTAAACTGCAATTTTATAGCGGCTGTTGAAAAGAAGCTCTAGAAATGTTTTCAAACATATGGACACCAAGGGGGAAAAGAGGGGTGGTGGTGGGATGAATTGGGAGATTGGGATTGACATGTATACACTAATATGTATAAAATAAATAACTAATAAAAAATAGAAATGCTTTTTAAAAAAAATAAATTTATTTATTTATTTTTGGCTGCTTTGGGTCTTCGTTGCTGCGTGCGGGCTTTCTCTAGTTGCAGCAAGCAGGGGCTACTCTTCGTTGCGGTGCGTGGGCTTCTCATTGCGGTGGCTTCTCTTGTTGCGGAGCACAGGCTCTAGGCGTGTGGGCTTCAGTAATTGTGGCTCACTGGCTTCAGCAGTTGTGGCTCGTGGGCTCCAGAGCGCAGGCTCAGTAGCTGTGGCTCACGGGCTTAGTTGCTCCACGGCATGTGGGATCTTCCCGGACCGGGGCTCGAACCCATGTCCCCGGCATTGGCAGGCGGATTCTTGACCACTGTGCCACCAGGGAAGCCCAGTAGAAACGTTTTGAACAGGGGCAGCAAGGTAAGCACATAGAGTGTTAAAAGTTATCCTGAAGGACAACACTTTCTTGTCGATGTTAGCTCTAGTATGTTTATTAGACACTCAGTCATGCTCTGTGCATTCAGAATCTGTGAATGTGCTTATTTGGGGCCAACTTACTCTGTATCAGGTGCTGTGCAATGTGATAATTTAATTCAATGTGGAGGTGTTTACCTGCATTTTTAGAGGCTTCATTCATACACAACAGGCTCCAGAGAAAATGAGGTGGTAGGACAGAGGTCCCACGAAAAAACTCCAGCAGGACCTCAGTTTAAAGAACAGAAGGCTGCAGATAGGGCAGCCATGGCACAAGCACTGCAGATGGTCTGAGGGAAAGGCATCCAGCTGCTTAGGAAAGACTTAGCCCAAGGACTGGCACCAACCTCCCAGCATCCAGGCCGCCTCCCCTGCAACAGGAGACCAGGATGGCTGGGACGGAGGGGAGAATCCTGCACCTCGTCCAGAGTGGGATCCAGTGGCAGGACCCTCGGCTCGGTGGGGAAGGAGGCCTGTCACAACAGGCAGCTGAGATAGAGAATCTGCAGGATGGGGGCGTGGCTCAGATCTCATCTTTATAGGCCGTTGTCTTTGGGCAGGTGTGGCTGGGGTGAATGCACAGATGCCGTGTTGAAACAGCAGCGGCAACTGAAGGAGGCGCGGCCTCGGGCTTCCATGAGTTCGCGGTCCGTGGGGGTCAAGGAGCCTCACTGTACCACCGGTGTGGACGGATACGGGGCCTTCCTAAGGGTGGCATCCAACGTTCTTCCTGCAGACTCGAGGGAGGATTTCTCTAGGAAGTGGCACTGGGCCTCCAGGAAGGAGGACAGCCTTACATAAGGGCGGATGCAATTAAAGAGCCTTAGGATTTCTAAGAAATTGTTTTACTGTTGCAGAATGAAGCTTTGCATGGTTACCACCACGTTAAAATATCTGGGCTGCCTGGATTTTTCCCCCTGTTAGATTAAATAGCAAGCAAAACCACCAAATACTTAACAGTTGTTGGTGAAGGCTGCAAGGCAGCAACAGATTTTAATTCCCTTTCTGGTAATATTTTTTTGGGAGCTATAGGGCAGGTGTAACTAAGTACCACAAACTGAGTGGCTTAAACAACCAAAACTTATTCTGTAACGGTTCTCGAGACTGGAAGTCCAAGATCAAGGCGTCTGCAGGGTGGGTTCCCTCTGAAGGCCGTGAGGGAGAATCTGTCCCAGTCTCTCTCCCAGCTTCTGGTGGTGGCCAGCAACCTTTGGTGGTTCTTGGTGGGCAGAAGCATCACCCTGATGTCTGCCTTCATCTTCTCATGGTGCTCTACCCGTGGATATGTCTGTCTCCAAATTTCCCCTTTGCATAAGGACACCAGTCATATTAGATCAGGGCCTATCCTGCTCCGGTATGACCTCATTTTATCTAGTTACATTTCCAATGACCCTATTTCCAAATAAGGCCAGATTCAGAGATACTGGGAGTTAGAACTTCAGTCAATGAATTTTTCGGGGACACAATTCAACCATAACAAAGACTCTCAAAGCAGTGACAGATTTACAAAAATGTACATGCTACTAATTATATCTTGCAGATTTTTATTTCAATCACTTGCAACATCTCAATGACACTATGAAGTACCTTTTTACCGACCAGACTGGGCTTTTCTTTATTTACTATCATTATCTATCTCTTCCAGAGCAGAAATCTAGAGAATAGCACAATATGCCAGAATCCACAGAACTGGCACCACTGAAGAAACTCCAAGGGTCAAGGTGAAGGGAGGCTACTTAGCTATTTAATTTTATCTAGAAAAACCTAGACTGTTAAGATTTATGCAATTTACAAAGCTGTTCTTTTTCATTATTTTCATATACTACTTAATATTAGTTAAGATTATTTAATGAGACTGGCACTAATATTGATCATGAAAACAGGTCTTGCTGCTTCCAGCCCAGATCACTCTCTTGGGCTTCAGACCTATGTGTTCAACGGCAAAACTCCACCTGGGTGTTACACAACCAATTAAAACTGGGGTTGTACAAAGGTGTATCCGTCACCTCCCTGCCTGAGCTCTCATGTGTCACCAGGCAGCCAGCTGCCAGCATCATCCATCTCTTACTCCTTTATCCAGGCTTGTTATTATCCTGTTGGTCAGTCACTGGAATTCTTGAATCTGTAGCTTGGTGTCTTTCATCATTTAGGGGCAGTGTTTAGCCGCTGTCTCTTCACATACCGTCTGCCCTGTTCTCTCTCTGTCCTCCTCCTGGAGCTCGGTTAGACCTTCTCACTCCATCCTTCAGGTCCCTCCCCTTCCTTCCTAGTCCCCATCTCCGTGTGACGCTGCTGTTCTCAGGAGACTTCTTTTGATTTATCTTTTAGCTCAGTGAGTCTCTCTTCATATGTGTCTAATGTTCTGTTAAACAGGATCTTTGAATTTTAAATTTCAATTATTGTATTTTTTTCTTTAAGTTTCTTTTGAAATCTACATGATTTTTTCTACTTTAGTTTTCTGCCCCTTTTATGTATTTACAAAATTTAATTTCATATCTTTAAGCATGGTGTTACGGGTTGAATTGGGACCCTCCAAAAGATGTAAGTCCTAACTTCCAGCACCTCAGAATGTGACCTTGTTTGGAAACAGAACGGATGCAGATGTAACTAGTTAAGGTGAGGTCATCATGGCATAGGGCGGGGCCCTAGTCCAACCTGACTGGTGTCTTTACAGGAAGAGGGACACATAAGGACACACAGACACATGCACAGGAGGACGTCATGTGGTGATGAAGGCAGAGACTGGAAAGGTGCAGCTGAAAGCTAAGGAATGCCGAAGGTCGCCAGCAGACCACCAGAAGCCAGGAGGGGCAAGAAAGGACTCCCCTGACAGGCTTCAGAGGGAGCAAGGCCCTGCCAACACCCTCATTTCAGACTTCCAGCTTCCCGTACTGTGAGATAATACATTTCTGTTGCTTTAGGCCTCCCAGCTTGTGGAATAGTCTGCCCACCATATCCACAGGCTCTGCATCCACAGGTTCAACCAGCTGGGAGTTAAAAATATGCGGGCAATAAAAATTCAAGAAAGTTCCAAAAAGCAAGACTTGAATTTGTTGTGTACTGGGAACTGTTTATGTAGTATTTACACTGTATTTGGTAATATAAGGAATCTAGAGATGACTGAAAGTATATGGGAGGATGCGTGCAGGTTATGTTCAAATACTATGCTGTTTTATATAAGGGACTGGAGCATACACAGGTGGTGGTGTCTGCAGCGGGTCCCGGGACCATTCTCCCGTGGATACCAAGGGATGACTGTATTTACAGCAGCCCTAAGAGACAAATACAGCAAGGATCCTTATCTTATAAAATGCGGCCAACAGCTTCCAATCACAAAGCTCTTGCCTGTCTCTTTTTGCTATTCTTTCTGCTGACACTTGCTAGTGATACGTTTTCCTGTATGCTCATTTAGTCTGTCTATGAGTTGCTCATTTTCCTTGGGAGATTATCTGTAAGAATTTGAGACCTATGGTGAAGGTGCATTACAAAGGATTCACATTTGCCATGGAACTGGGAGATGGGGAGGAGTTGACAGCACCAGCTGGGGACCACTTTAGAAAAATGCTCCAGGGCTGCGGGTTCTTTCCGACCACCTCATTTTTAACGTAAAGCTAAAAGGGTGAGCCCGTGGCTACAATCCCCAGGGGCGGTCCCCGCCCCCCCGCCCCGCAACCCCGTTCTATTTAACATCAGGTCCGCCTCTGTTCTGTTTTCTTGCATTCTTTGCAGAGGTGGGGTGGACAGGTTGACTCCTGCTTCCCCGGGTGCTGCGGGTGGAGTCCTCTGGGGTCCCACGGTCATGGAAGGAAGTCTCTCAGACTCTCTACCATGTAGGGCCCTGGCCTCCCCTTGATGCACTTGGTTCCTGCCTCCACTGAAATTTAAGCCTGATGTCTTCTTATCATCTTATCATGACACTGATGCTGTTAAAGTGATTTTGAAATTAGTTTACCCAGAATTTTCAGTTAAGTGGAAGAATCAACCCCAACACCAAACCAGCCCCATCACTGGAACCCGCACGGCCCGCCAACCTGGTGCCCCTGACGCTCCCTCTCACACACCCTTGGCCCTGGGTTGATGTTCTAGTTCAGGCACCTGAGTCACCACGTAGTTTCTCCCCAGGTCTCCCTCTAACCTCACTCTGCACGGCTCTCCAGGGGCCTCTCAATAGCAGGCTAGTCTACTCCCTCGGGGGAAAGTCCAAATGCCTAAGTGGATGCTTTGGAGCTAGTTCCAGTGGGGTCTCCAGGGTTCCTGCCTTCCCTGGCTCTTTGCTGAATTACAGAGTTAATTTCCCATCCGTTCCATGGTCTCCTATTTACTGCACTAGCTTTCCACTGCCTGGAATGCAATTTCCTTCACTTCTAGTCTCTTTATTTTGAGGGAGGGACGAGAAGGCTCTTTTTAAATAAGTGAGGCATTGAGGTCTAGACAATCACTGCAAGTATTTCTGGCTGTCCACTCCACCCAGGAGCCTTCCCCACAGGGCACTCTTGCCCGGTACCACCCAGGATCACCACGGAGGTGTCACGGTACCGTCCCTGCATGTTGGGAAGTAGATCTACCTCATTAAGACTCTACCAACTTGCTAAGAACAGGGTCAGGTCTCTAAACTCATCCTTTACAGAGATGGACAGCACAGACCTCTACTTCTTCTACTGTTGGAATGGTATGGCTTCACTCATTTGGGTAGCAACCTGATCACCAGATGATAGAGAAACAGCTTCTGGCTCTGTGTGTGCTAAACAAATGCTTAAAAGTATTTTTCACTGTGTGTGTGTGTGTGTGTGTGTGCGCGCGCGCGCGTGCATGCACAGTAGGTGTTTGACATGTGGTCTCCTTTTGCACTAAAATTATAATGAAAGCATTCTGGGTTGTGTATTCGTTGCTACTGATTTATGTCCTAACTTGCCTGTCATTTGTATTGATGACTGTAATACCAACACGGATAATTTTGCCTGTTATCTGCTATGAGGCCAGCAGGGGGAGCAGGTGAGGAGTACAAGCAGATTTGCTGTGTATTTTATAGGTGTCATCTCTAGCGGCTTTTTGTTAATTTTTATTGTAGTCAGGCAAGACTTTTTGACCTATAAATTAAAAAGGTCACTGAAAGATACATCAGGATTTTGGGGAAAGGTAAATAATATATATTTTTTTTCTGTAAATATTCTACTAGAATAGTTTTAGGGCTTTCAAAAACTATTGTTGAAATTTTTTTTCTTGAGGGAAACAGATGCCAGGAACTAGGTATCTTAATCCTGCTATAAATGTCTTCTCTTCACAGGCTTTGTACAGCTTACTTCCTTTCATGTTTTCTTTTGTATCAGTCTTTCTTTGAATTTAGACCCCTTCCTTAAAATGAAACACTTTGGGGAGTACAGTTCATTATTAAAGTAGTACCAAAGAAATTGCTTGAGACAGGGGTTAAGAGGAAAAGTAGAGCATATACATATGAGATTATTAGGAAAGACTTAAATCATCCGGTAGATACCATAATTAGATTCACGGAGGAACAAGAATGGCAGGGAGTATTTTTATACACTTGAATGCAAACATCACTTCCTTTTATGCATAACTATTTCTTACAATTCTTCAAAAATGACTTTTAGGGGAAAAAAAAGACTTTTAGTACAAATAACTCCATAATCAAGCCTAATTTCCCACAGGAAGATCTTTTATATCAAGTCAGTTAGACAGACAGGAATACCAAAAGGGGGTCATGTGCTTTTACTTTTTTTTACTTCTTTGACATAAGCAATTTTATTTATGTTAACCTATAACCAAGAGAGATAATATATCTTAATGGAAATAACACACATGACATTTTTACCTCTCTTATTTTAAAAGGTTTCTCAATAATTAAGATAAAATTTTTATAAATTTAGATTACACAAAGATTAATCTAGATGGCATTAGGCCACTTTCAAGAGAAAATTCATTCCGAGAGGAATTTGGATAGTCCTTTAGTAGAATGGTTAGGACAAAGAGACTAGACACATTTTTCACAAGCAGCAGGATTTGAATTCTCTACATTTGCTGAAATGAATTTAGGAACATTTAATATAAAATTATAACTCATAAGCCCACCTCAAAATCTCTGATGACTAACACAACAGTGTTAGTCAAAGGAAAGATATTACTGACTTTTCGTTGGTCATGGACAAAACAGTAATCACTGACATCAATCCACTGAAAGGGAATGTTTAGCATTTTTTTTTCTGTGTACGGGCAGAAAACAGGACACAGAATTACTGGCAAAAATATTATCAGGCTAATGCACTCATCTATTGTTTTAGAATTTCATCCACTGCCTTTTTAAAGTTATGACTTGTATCTTGACCTTTTAGGCATTTTTTTGATGGAAAGATAAAATATTCCACAAAAATATTGGATGAAAATATTTAAAAATCAAACGGCATTTGCGATAACTTCATGTTACCAAGAGAATTATATAAACTAAAATATTCCTAAAAATTCAGGGAATTCATGATGAAATCTTAAAAAAAAAATAGTAACTTGGATATTTCCCAAGTTTCTAGCTAATAAAAAGATTTTTGGCTTGTCAAAGTCCTTAAGGTTACATATTGTATACAATGTGGCTTTACAAAACAAACTTTCTTGAGCAGATGCTGTGCTGGTTCATGGCCGTACAAACTGTAAAAGATTCAGGAATCTTTCAGGTTTCCTTTAAAAAAACAAAACAAGACAAAACTGTCTTCTCTAAATGTCTTTCGGACATAATGTCACAATAAACACTCAGATAAGTTAGAATGAATATTTGGTACCTTTTTAATTAAGCTAACCTAAATAAGAATGACAGCCAATAACCTAAATAAGAATGACAAATAAAGATTTTTCTCCATATTAACTCTGATTCTTCCATCAATACTAACCCCTGACACGTAGATTCCTATGGTTCCCTGTCAAACAGAAGTTACGCAGCTGCGAGAAGGAAGATAATTGTCCCAGATAAGGCGATGGTATCTAGGCCTCTGCCCTTTACTGCCCGGCACTTACTCTGTCTGCTCTGAGAATGAAAACACGAGGGTCATGCAGGGGAAATGGCTGTTTCCCAGGAAAGGAAATTGCCTGAAAACACATCTGGCAAAGGCTTTTTCTCCTCCTCTGGCAGGCAGGCACTTATTTTAACAAAATATACATTTCCTCACCTCCTGTAAAGGTGAATTCTATGGAGCCAATGCCCTATTCTAAGTGGATGACAATTTTCCTCTAAATAGAACGGGCCAGCTATTTTATGGCAAACGCTATGTGTGTTTAATTGCAACTAGCACAGGGAACTGTGCTAAACTAGGCATCATACTTCATTTCAGAAACTATGTATTCTCAAAGGTATATCACACTCTTGTAGCCAGCTACAACAGATGAAATTAAAGAGGCAAAGAAAGCAAAAAATTGTCAACGCCAGAAAATCAGAAAGGTGGCAAGCATGGATATATGAAGCACAACTAATGCGGTCAGACAGGAGGCTGGGTTTCCAGAGATCCCGTCCTCAGTGAGTTCAATCTGACTGGAAGTCTGCATTGCCGTGTGCACTTCTGAGCGGACTATACCTGCTCACAGATGCCACGGGTCCAGGATACTAAAGCGGGCACGCGGTGGCCCCGTCTGTGACTGGCTGCCCCAGCTCAGGTGACCAAAGGCCACCAAAGGTCTGGCAGCGAAATGGGTTCTGTCTCCGGGGCGTGTGTTTGTGCAGCACAGAGGCGACAGCCAGCGTCTCCAAAGAAGGTTGATCTTTGCCATGGTAAAAGCGGGGTAAAGGAACCCATTGCTTTAAATTCTCCTTAAATCCATGAATGTGAAAGAAAGGCACAAGCAAGTCTCACGGAGTCCTTGTCATCTGGCCTCCCGGAGCCGTGGTTTCCACGTCCGTCGTAGGGGCGAGATTTACCTTCCACGGCTACACGTGTGCGTGTTGATATTTACGCTTTTACTCTTTTTCCTGTTTTTACGGTAACTTTAAGGGGCTTTCTCTTTGGTACTGTTTTCAAATCTCACGGCTGGGGATTATCCTTCGCAGCCCGCCAGACTCAGGGTTTAATACCGGTTCCACGCGGTCAGTAGCTCTGGGGAGAGGCCGCGCCAAAGCTTCTGCAAAACGGCTCCAGACGCCACCTGCGGTTCTGCAGGTTCAGTTCGACAAACATCAGAATGCAGTGGAAAGAGCCCTTCTGTGAACCACCACGGAGGCAGCCTGCTTTCGGAAGCTGCAATACTCACTTTTTCCTTTTCCTTTTCCCTTCCCCCTCCCTCCCTCCCTCCTTTGCCTTTCTCTCCTTTTTGCCCATCGTGGCTGCTGCTTCTCCAGCTCTCATTAGCTGCTGCCCACAGTTCGGAAAAAAAAAAAAAAGTCGTAAGAATAACTTCTCCTTCAGCAACAATTTTATGTCCAGTGAACTTCCTAATGGTTTCCCCGTGCGCTGCACACTAAGTTGTAAACATGTTGATCTAATTTAGCCACTTTTAAAGAGGCCGGAACAGGGAGGCAGATGAGTGCAATGCCGCTAAAGCCCCTCCGGCCCCAGCCTGCCAGGGGCCTGGAGCCCCAAGTAGCCCGACGGCCTGAAAACGGCCAAAGCCCAGGAGCGCCCCAGCCTCACTTCGTGGGCTATGTCGGCACTGAGAACTCCTACGTCAACACAGCACTTTCCAGAACTTAAGCCCGTGCCGGCCCCGGAGCTGGCCCCAGTCACTGTCTCCAAGGCCTGCGGCCAGTGGTGATAGGACGGCGGTCACTGCACTGCGTGATGGTGACCGGGCAGGTGTGAGACCGAGTCCGGGGACGTGCCCAGATGCGATGGAGAAAGACCCTGGCACAGAACGTCAATAGATGCGGGAGACCAGTGTGCCTCTCCAAGCACGTCTGAGTGGTGACCCCATATTTTCCAATTAGCTACGGGCTTTCAACGGGGACAGCTGCCACTATGCTGGCTCCTCAGAAGGCAGGAACGCCCTCAGCCCCGCCTCCCCGGGCCAGCCGGTCCACTTCCATCGCTGCCTTCTTCCGCCCGTATACGTATTCCGGTAGATATTGAGTATTAAACTGGCTCCCTGGAAAGAGCAGAAGCCATGCAGGCCTCCCCAAATCCTGTCTGGCGCTCCACGCCCTGGGGGCTGCCCCACTTTGCAATGCTTTACAGTTGGCACCATAGCTTGGTTTCTGGCTTCCAGGGCCACCCTTACATAGAGAGAGCCTCACAGGTGGCTCTGGGTGACCTGGAGCCTCCGGAAGGTTGGGGTCAGTCGGATGCCATGATCTAGACAGAAGTGGATCCACGTCGACATGTGACCTACATTTTTGGGGCCATGACCAGTGGGAGATGCCTGGGCTTTCACCACACGTTAAGCCTTCTGTTCCACAGGGCAGAGGGGCCTTCGTCAAAGTTCTCTGTAAGGCTGACCTCTTTCTTTCAGGGAAGAGGGTGACGTGGTCTTTTTGGCGCCATCCAATGAAGATTTACCTCATGACGGCAAAGCGGAAAAGGAGAACTTGAGGCCGTGCGTGCTAAGGTGATTAAATGGAAGCCTCCGAAATTTCAGCTGATGACATACAGTACAGGGGAGAAAACAAACGTTATTAAGAAAATAAACAGCACCACACACAGCTGTTCGGCAGAGCTGTTTGGACAAAAAAACAAAACAAAAAAAAAAATTGGTTGGGCAGGAAGGCAGCTTTGGGGAAGGCTGTGATAATATTTCTCGTTTTATAGCCCCATCTGCCTTTAGCGGTCCTGTCAGCAAGTCATTGAAGGAAACTCAAGATTCTCTTTGAAACTGAACAGCTCTGAGAACCACAGTCAAGGCTGTGTTTAGCCTCCATCCCTAGGCCTGGATGGAAGTAGCCTGCAGCTGCCGGTTGCCTGGTGCTTAGGAAACAAACAAGTACGGGGTTGGGGGGTCCATAACCGAGGGGGGCCGGTCTTCGCGCCGGTCTGCCCCCAGAGCCCCCCACCCAGCTCTGCCCCGGTCTGGGGTCTCCCGCTGGTTCTCCCACGTTGGCCACACAGCAGACTGGAGCATCTCCTCTATGCTTCCTCAGTGACGCCTCGTTTCGGCCCCGTGTCCGGCCCTGACTACGGAAGGCATCGGCTTCTGCTTGGGGCCCTGCCCGCGCTGTCCCTGCACAGGTGGGATGTGCACCCTGGGGTCCGTTCTCCTAGTGCATCTGCCTCGTCTTGCAGTTTCGATCCAGCTTCGAAGTGGCACCGTCTTTGTGGTCAAACATTCCTGCTCCTTCCCTAAGTCCCTTTTCCCTGGCCTGTCTCACACTCCTCGACTCTTGAAGAAGCCGGGCGGTGCTCGAGACACGGGAGGCTCCCTGTCTACACCGGCTGTGCCTTGAGAGTGGCCTGGCGACCATGTCACAGCCCCTGGCGACTCCCTCTGGTCAGCCGACTACAGCCCGTGGTCCCTTTGGAACGGCCAGTGAGCTAAGAATGGTTTTCGCATTTTTAAAAGGCTGACAAAAATCCAGAGACTATTTCATGATGTCAAAATTATAATAAATTCAAATTTCAGTGTCCATGAATAAAGCTTTGTTGGAACACAGCCACCTCCCATCGTTTGTGGACTGTCTCCGGCTGCTTTTATGCTATGACGGCAGACTTGAGTCGTTGTGACAGAGCCCGTGTGGCCCGCAAACCTGAAATATTTACTATCTGACTCTTTACAGAGAACGTTTGCCAAGCCCTGGTCTAGCTAGAGCCTCCCCCCCAACTCCTGGGTAAGAATTCCCATTTAGGTGCCTACAAAGAGCTGCTCACCGCACATCTGACCTCGAGAGGATGGGTAAGGAACATCCAAGCCAACTGCCTGCAGGACCAGTGCCCTTGGAAGCGATGCTGTCTTCCTGCTGGCTGTTCTCACCATCCTCTCACCACAGCCCGTTGGTGAGGGGGTCTCCCTCCCTCTATTTGCTTATTTATGTCTGACACTGTGTCATGTTCCCCAGTACCCAGAAGACAAGGAGTATTTGTGGTACACGCTCTTCCTGTGGCTTCTTTTTAAACCACCATATCTGCCTGGGAGGCAGATGGATGATTTTTAAAACCACATATGCAATATTAATGCCTTATACTATGCGCTTTCAGACGAGGAAGAAACTTAGAAGAAAAGAGGTGCACCCCATGTTTCTGCTTCATGTTCAGCCAGAGAATAACACAGTTATAATATCTGATGGTGCAAGAACTGATTTTCACTTAATGGGAAGTGCTGATAAAGAAAGGAGAGTAATACTCCTAAGTAACATGCATTAGTCCGTATCATTATAACTCTAAAGGTGCTGAGAAAGAACCAGCTCATTTCACAAGTAGGGACACTGAGGCTTAGAGAAGTTAAGCATTTGCTTCAGATCTCAGTGAATCAGGGTTCTAACACTGGTCCCATCTCAAATCCTACATGCGTCCACCTACAGTTAGCAGTCTGAATGAGTATATCATCTTTAATTCGTTCCTTTAGTGGAAACCATGTGCCAGAATCAGGTTCTAGCTTTCCTGAGCCACTGAGCCCTTTGAGAGTCTGGGGAAGTCCACAAACCCCTTCTCAGAAAATGACACGGGCTGTTTTATTTGGAGATTAAATAACAGGATCTTGGGATAGATCAAATGACAATGTAGTGCTGAGTGCACGTAATAGCTTGAGATATCGTAATAAAAACATCTGCAATTCCTATCTGTGAGAAAGCCATAGCTATTGACCACTGTTGTTTCTGACCTATTCACAGCTAAAAGAAGGGCTATATTTCAGTGAGACTTCAGTGAAAAATAAAGATGTCTTTTCCTGTCGAAGTTCGTGGACCCCAGGAATTCTGTCCGGGGACCTTGGGTCAAGAACCCCTGCTCTGGAGGTAACCTCGGAGTCAGGCCGTGCACAGGAGGTACGTTTTTAAAGGTAAAATTATTAGGTCTCTTGAAACAATTCACTATACAAATCTCAGTCATCCAAGAATTAAAATCATAAAGTCCCCTGAAATCTGATCTTGCATGATTAGACCGACCCTGGCTTTGTGGATGGATGAGGCCCATCAGGTCAGTGCTGAACAGGCTGCCGCTGCCTGGAGAGAAACCTTGTGCACTGAGGCGTTGAGACCACCGCAAGGGCTCCAAGCCGTCCCCCCCACCCGGCCGCCTCCTTGCACAAGCTGGCTGGTGAGTAAGCACACTGTCAATCTCCGAAGCGTTAAGCTTCAGCCATTGAAGGAAGTACCCTGGAGGGTTTATGGAGCCACAGAATTGAAACAGAAAAATCTTGGGAGTTAATGCAACCCCTGAATTTGACAGATGAGGGCTTTATAGCTTAACTAAAAAGAAGTGATTTGCCTGAGTCCAACACTGAGCGGGACTGATGTAACTGATCCTGGATAATGTGTTACAAAATGACAGGATTTGAGCAAATCCTGACCTAGCGAAGGAGAAGTTTAGGTATGCCTCTCTCAACCTCCTCTTATTTAAATTCTGATTTCTCTATGGATTATAATTTAGCGGGCCATTAAACAGTCCAGTATATTTTAAGTTTACTTTGAATACTGAAGTGGATATTTTGCTTAAAAGATGAAATGTCAGAGCTCAGAAACTGATTTTCCTAACACGATTTAATAAAGCGAGATGTTCCTATCCCACTGTTTTAAGATGAAAGTTTTGCATGCTTGGCTGATGGTTCAAAAATCAAGTAATACCAACGAAACTATTTTCCCTATGAAAAGGCAAAGCGTTTACAAGAGCGAGACTTCTTCCTCTTTGTTTGTAATAACAAAAATAAACCAAAGTCCTGACATATTTGTAGTATTTTTATTCCTAAAGGAAAAAACAGGAACTTCATTGTACTTTAAAGTTATTGCCCCAGATATTTTACCAGCTTAGCACTGTGAAATCAGTTTCAGACACAAGAGACCGACAAGCTCTCTCTAGGAAATACTCAATTAGGGTGGTGCCTCTGCAATACCCAGGGGTCCTGTAACTGATCGGTTTTTCCCAGAGGGTTTCTGCAGCATACAGTCCTGGCTGGACATACACATCATGCAGAGATTTTTCCTGTGGCCTGGCTAGTGACCCCCCTACAGGAAGATAACGGACAAGCCGGGAGGGCGGAGCAGCCAGCTACACATGTCTGGCTGCTGTTATCAACTTATCATATAAGGAAAGGAAAGTGATTGATTCGGATCCTGACACCGCAGAATCTGGGGGAAGAGAGACAAAGGAGCATTGAGGCTGATCCGTAAGGCGAATGCAGCCCTCACGAGGGAGGATTATTCTTCCTCCTGCAATCTGACAGTTTGCTGCGGGACCGGGGAGAAGACGGCACTAGAAATCAAGGTCACTGCCGGGAAAGGAGGGAAGAGGAGACTTTCACTGATGGACCCTGAGCCATGGCCGCAGAGCCCCGTGTCTGAGAGGGCAGCTTAGCGCCCGGGAGTCTCATGCGCCTTGAAGTTTGCTGAGCTGGTGGTTTATTACCGACAGAAAGAAAGAATGTGGCAGCTTGTTTTCTTTACTCTGAGCTGTGATCTGCTCGTAGCCGCAGCCTATAGCAACTTTCGGAAGAGCATGGACAGCATCGGGAAGAGGCAGTATCAGGTTCAGCACGGCTCCTGCAGCTACACGTTCCTGCTGCCGGAGATGGACAACTGCCGCTCGCCCTCCAGCGCCTACGTGCCCAATGCTGTGCAGCGGGACGCGCCGCTCGACTACGACGACTCCGTGCAGAGGCTCCAGCTGCTGGAGAACATCATGGAGAACAACACCCAGTGGCTCATGAAGGTAGGGAGCCGCCACTCCCTCGTGCACGGCCCCGACCGGCTCGGGCTGCACAGCCAGCCTGGCGGGGCGGGACGGGGGGCGATGAGCGCAGGAGAGGGCTGGTGGCGGACGCCTCTGCATGAGCTGCCACTTGCTGCGGTCTGTCCTGCGCGTAAAGTGGTCGGGGGTGAAAAGTGACAAGGATCTCACTGGAAGGGAGTGCCAGGATCAATGGAGGGAAGTCTCTAAGTCAGGAGTCCTTATGCACGGAGGAAGCGCACTTCTCTGCACAACGTGTAGGCTGTTCTGTTTGTGCAGGTACTTTAAACTCGGTGACATCCTTTTACCAGGGACGTTATAGAACCGGTTGCAGGCACGGGAGGGAAGCTGTGAGCAAGGGCAGTGACGGAGCCCGGAAAAACGTGACAATCACGTTAGTTACTGATCCATAACGGATGGAGTGAAGTGCTTTACCAATTTCCTGAATTTATTTACTAAAATAGGTTGGGGCTCTTGGTAAACAAGAGGAAATTAAATAAAGCAGACCTTCCATCTCTCAGAACCTGGGGGGCTTTATCCCGAGGGTTTGTCACTTGTTGGTAGGGGTGGGTTTTCCAAGCGTCCGAGGGGATTCGGCGCTGTGGCCCCTTCAGCTCCACCACGGGCTTTGAAGGTGACCCCTCGTGGGGCAGGCGTGCAGGGCATTTTGCTGCAGTTACGCCGTGGCAAGATGGTCGTGTTTGCGGGGTTACCACGATCCCACTGTTTCAGGCTTTTTATAGAGTTTAACTCAAATAGGACACTGAAGGCTCAGTTTTTCTTTTACAAGCCATCGTTTTCACATGTAAAGCTATTTATACAAACCCCCAAATCACCCTGGGGTTTTGCTTGATGTGGACTCTATATATTCTGCAGGAGGTTTAGACAATTGCAATAAATAGATTAATCATTAACTATTACAATGACATCACATCACAACGCTTACACAGCAGAGAACGTGACGGTTTAAAGCCATATGGGAACTTTAACAACAAGCTGATTCCCCTCATTCAAAACTTTGCCCCTGTCTTTCATTTCACCATAAACCTTCTGTCAGGACACCTTATCTTAATCTCAGAATAGATCTTGGCTCCGAATCTGTGTTTCTCATTAGCTCTCCTACCTTCAGAGAGGAAATGACCAAGTTATTACTCTGGTCCCGAGCTGAGATGAATGAAAGCCCTCGGCACTGCATTCAGTGTTAACAAGAGGGGTCGCTTCAAATCAAAGAACAGAAAACAACAAAAACGCATCAAAAAGACTCGCCCTGTAATATGAAACTCACCAGTTGTATCTATAAGCACTATCCCTTCTGAGCAAATTCTCCAGTAATTTTCT
Source organism: Hyperoodon ampullatus (assembly GCF_949752795.1). Taxonomy (NCBI): domain Eukaryota; kingdom Metazoa; phylum Chordata; class Mammalia; order Artiodactyla; family Ziphiidae; genus Hyperoodon; species Hyperoodon ampullatus. The sequence goes on from NC_136933.1 coordinate 30,371,551, forward strand.
TTCTTTTCCTAACAAGTTCCCTGTGGTGCTTTTAAAAATCTCCTAAAATTCATAGATGTGCAAATAATATTGTTAAACTTAAAAAGTATGCAGCAACACAGGTTCGAATATTTGGAAGACAAACTGTATCCTCAACAACTGCTCACTCTGACTTCCCATTTCTCCCTGAGTTGTCATGCTCCCCATGGCACGGTTAATGCCGGGGCTGACGGCCACGGTGAGAGATGAAAGCCACGTCATTCGTAGTAAACATTCTAATCTGCCCGACTGGTAAGTCATCTCATAAAATAAACAGTTGAGGAACAGAGAAGAATGTTTTGCCAAATCAAGACCGCTAAGTTGTATTTGCTTAATGAAGCCCACATTAGGTATACCTGAAACCCCATATACAGAGCTCGTATTTCTTTCCCAGATAAATAACCCCCTTCTTTTTGCTCTTTGAGACGCTGTTTAAAGAAGGAAAAGGACAAGGAATTCTACAGGAGGTGACCAACATTTTTTCCTTTCCAGGTTCAATCAGTAAATATTTGAACAGTAGCACAATGGTATTTCTAAATTCTTTCTTTAGCCATCTAGCTAAATATCACCAAGAATGACTTCATGTTTATCTTTTCATGGGCTTAGCACCTGTCCTGTGGGCCCTTGGGTAACGTGCACCTGAGAAAGTCAGTTTGTGCTCTCACTTGGTTTACTGGCTTCTGGTTTGGGAATGAAAGCAAAAAGCAAACATGAAACCCACCTAAAGTGATTGAATGTAACCTCTCTGCTTGTTTTTTATTCCTGTGTTTTGTCACCTGTGATAATAAACACTGCTTTTCTCATAAGGGAGAAAATAATATATACTGGGATGACAGATAAGCCACAATGATCAACATCACAATCAAACCCCTATTGATAGATTATGACAGAAAGAAAAAGCACCATTCTGTGTTTTGCATATTTCCTTTTCTTTAGGGCTGCTTTTTATGATTCCATATTTCCTTTCTCTCCCTAATCAACATTAAAAATGAGAGGGGGAAAAAAAAACAAAACACTTTTAAGGTTTTAAGAAAACTTGTCAAGAAGGAAAATAAGACCAAGTTTCTGGTTAACCTCAGGGTAGATGACTAGCGTTTCAGCGTCTGAGTGGTTAGCATCGGCCAGGAGCCTGGACTAAGAAAAGCTGTTTCGCGCATCATCAAAAGATGCCACTCTGCCCCTTTGGTCTGCCAGGCAAAGGAAGTGTCGGAATTCTGAATGAGTGCAGAAGAACATGAATGGGACAATACAGTGAAGGCTCGCTCTCTGGTTAGCGGTTAAACAAGGACAAGATAAATCGTGATAGTTAGGACGCCAAATACACCACAGTGACCTAAAAACACTGTATGTCCCATTCCCCTGCCAATCCTGCAACTATTCCAAACCTCTGCCCCCGTGAGAGTAAACACACTTTTATAAAAACTGACAAAGAACGTAGCAAAATGGATTGGATCTTGCTAGGAGACTAGATGTTTTTTTTTTTTTTCCCGATCAGAAGAAACAGGGAAAGGAAATAAACAGTTATTTCACACTGATGAATACTTTAAAGTTATCAACAACTGCAAAGTCTATTGTGCTTTAAAACAGTGTTTTGAAAAATAAAGCTAATGCCTGTTAAGTTGATGTAAACATTTCCTCGTAATCCTACTTATTATTTTTTTTCATGAAAGAATCACAGGCTGGGAGCTGTAAACGTGAATTGAGACCCTTTTCTTTCTTTAAAATTAATACTACTATATCCTTTTAATAAAGTATGAGAAGTATTCATCAGCTGATGTACAGGGAACAATCCAGTTTTGCTCCTAAAAACAAAACTGTTGTCAGTGGGAAAAACTGATGGTGAGAAGCTCAGATGAACTCAGACAGTCAGCCCCTTCCCCACCCCTGCCAAGCACTGACTGACTCTGTGTGTGTGTGTGTGTGTGTGTGTGTGTGTCTGTGTGTGTGTGTGATCATGTGTGGTGGCAAAACACTCCTTAGCTGTATATCCAAACAAACAAACAATAAACAAACAAACCAGAGCTTGGTTCAACAAAGGAAAGAAAAAACCTCCCACTGTATCCACAGCCAATGTTCTACTACAGTATTGGAATAAACCCACCATTCCTGTACTGCCTTGCTGTCTCCTGAATCATGAAACATGATTGTGCTTAGTGTTAGAAGCAAATTCTGTGCATTCAGATAGGCTGACTAAACCTTCTATTTAAGACTGCAAGAAAATGATTACTATTATTTAATTATCTATTAATATCATTATTGTAAGGAAGGCAGAGATGATTAAAGTTTCACTGTGGTAAGAGAAGTACACATATTTAAGGTTGGAAAATGCAAGTTTAATATACTGTTTACTATATAATATGTACGATGTATAGTACAATATATGCGTACTACATATATTATATAAGATATGCATATACAATATATAGATTATATTATATATATATAGTATATATACAGTATTTGCTTTCCATGGTCAAGTGGCCTCTGCTTATTGAACGGGGCTGTCTGACATCCTGGGTTAACTATGCAGGTGTCACACTGTGGGGAGATGAAGACTTGCCTGCAGTCACGAAGTAGGAAACGGGCTTGTGCATACACCTTCCATCCTATCTGACTTTCTGTTTAGACATTAGATAATCCATATAGTTTCCTTACTGTATTTTGAAAATTGGTTGATTTTAACCAATATGGTCCTCTACAGTTTACAAACAGGTTGTAATCCAGGAGTTTATCTGTAAGCCAGTTACTGTACTATATGGAACTTGAAGAGGATACTAATCTTACAAATGGTGATCAGATGCTCAAGCTGGCCCATTTTTTTTATGGGTTAAAATAGTGCTTATTTTAATCCATAAAATAACTGAAACTTTGTATATTTTTAATTCAAGAACAACAGTTCCAATCAACCCTACCACCATATGGATAACTTAACAATAAAATAAAAATATGAGAGTAATATATGGGCCATGTAAAATTACAAAGTCAAACCTTTAAAACAGTAGAAGATAGGATGTAAAATTCTCCTTCCTCTTAAACTTCAGCCCCTTTCTTCAAGATGAACACTTAGAGATGTATACTAGCCCTTTACTGTGACAAATTTAATATCAAAATAAATGAATTTCCTTCTTCTTAAAACCTGTACAGTGGTATTATACAGTGATCAGAATCTTTTTCTTTTTTTTTCTTTTTGGCTCACAAGTGACATGAAAAGAGGTTGAAAGAAAGATTTTATTTAGGGGAAAAGAGCAAAATTTGGAAGACTAAGGAAAAGGAGAATATGGACTAAAGGGGTGTGTGTATGTATTAGAGAGAAAAGGAGACATGGGGGGAAGGAGAAAAAGGAGAGACTACCTGTGATGGAATCTATCACCTATCAACACAGGAAAGGGACCAGTAAATGGGATGGCTATTGTGACAAAAAGGAGGTGGCTTATATTGTTCCATATTCTGGACACCAAATGGTACCAGGGCCTGGACAGCTGTGGATTTCCTGGGTTGAGATCAAGAGGGTACAGGCAATGAATCATGAACATGTGCAGGTTGTTTCCAGATCAGATGCTCATAGTTTGCAGAGCATCTATATTACTTACTGATAATGACAACTCATCAGACTATTCTGTTATAATAACTATGAACATATATACTTATAATAATTATATATGTATACATACTTATTATAAATGTATACAAAAAGTATATATTATATAACATTATACACATCTATACCTATAAAATATAAATATGAGTCATCTATCTATATATATATGTCATATATATATATACTAAATACTGTGGATTGTGTAGTACTGTAGTATGTATTTATTGAAAAAAATCTGGGTATAAGAGGACCCGTGCAGTTCAAACTCATGTTGTTCAAGGGTCCACTGTGTATGTGTGTGTGTGTGTGTGTGTATATATATATTTTTTTTTTTTTCTCTTTTCACTACATCCTTCTTTGACTTGAAGGAACCTGATAATATTTTTCTTCTAAATTTTTCTAGAACTTTTCTGATAAAAAGAGAGCCAGTCAACTTTCCAGTGACACTTTTATCACTAAAGCAATAGTAGTTATTGGGGGATGGCAATCAAGTGGCACTGAACAATTTTAAAGCACTTTCCATACCTTACCTCATTTAGTCCCAGAAACACCTCTAGAACACAGACATGGTGGATATAATCCCACCTATTTAAAAATCACTCATGAACACGGGTCAGGGAACATCAGTGTGCTCTGCAGTGTAGGAGTCTTGCATGGGTTACCCAGAGAGGAAAAACAAACACGGAAAAGCACGCACATCCCTCCTCTGACAAAAAGCAGACTTTTCCATGGGGCTGGAAAGACCGCAGAAGATCACTGGGAGAAGTGTGAGTGAATATGAATATCGTGTTCGCTCTTAGCTCGTTAACATAAATGAGTGAACACTGCTCTACCACTCCCACTCCTTTTGGGGTGTTTCCAGGTCAGGGCAGGCGTCACTGAAGTTCATTTATTTGTTCAACACATATTTACTGAAGGCCCATGTGTGCCCAGGCAGTGCAGTGCTCTAGGTGCCTGGCGCGAAGACAAAGACTAGGGTCTGCCCTGGTGGGGATACGCGGCAGTACACCACCGCATCCTGTTGGAACGCGGGGGTCAGACGGTGATGAGCGCCCCACAGAACATCGGGTGAAACGAGACGGGCGAGCGGGTGCGGGAGACGGGGAGCGCTGGGGGGTGAGGGGAGGCGGCGCAGCGCCAGCCGGCGTGGTCACGCCGCTGCAGCCTCTTCTACGGAAGGACGGTCGACTGAAACCGCGGCCGGAGGCTCATTCTTCCTGAGCACCAAAGCCATCAGTAATAGGCGGATATCGCAGGAAAGAACACATATACAGAACGTGCATTAAAAACATTATGTATAATTCCAGCGTTCTGAAATAAGCACCTGACTACTCGGTACATAAATATGCCTATACAGGGATGACTATTTTATTTTATTTATTTATTTTTTGGCGGTACGCGGGCCTCTCACTGCTGTGGCCTCTCCCGTTGCGGAGCACAGGCTCCGGACGCGCAGGCTCAGCGGCCATGGCTCACGGGCCCAGCCGCTCCGCGGCATGTGGGATCTTCCCGGACCGGGGCACGAACCCGTGTCCCCTGCATCGGCAGGCGGACTCTCAACCACTGTGCCGCCAGGGAAGCCTATCTATTTTATTAACAATAAAAAAAGAAGAGGGTCTGAGAGGTTAAGTGACTTGGTTGACATCCCAAGTCAGTAACAGAGGCAACTGCCACCACCTGTGAGTCCTGTCTTAGGACAAGCACAGGTGTTCTGGGGCACAACCAGGTTGCGGACAACCTGGTCATCAGGTAACATTCGCAATCCTTCCTATGTGGGGTTGGTGCCAAAGCTGCAAAGAAAAAAAAAAAAAAAGCAATCGGGAATATCCTGTGTGTAAAGTAATCACATGAAATTCCACTCTGTAGTTCAGAAGAGTAAAAGCAAACTATATCATAACCAAGAGAAAGTATACAAATTCTTACAAACCGTACATACAGTAACAACCCTTCTCTGGAAGTTGACTGAGGGTGACAGCCTGAATTTCCCAGGACCACCTGGAAGTCCAGGCAAATAAAATTCAGTCCCTGGAAAGTAACGTGTGACCTGCCCTACCCTCTATTTGATTTTAAAAAACAACTAGGGTGTATCTCTCATTTAGCATTCTACAAATAGATATAAACAAAAATACCTTGACGTCATGCTGTTAATGTTTAAAATGAGAAAGTAATGTCAAGCTCAACAATTTGATGTAAACTTTTGATTACAGTAAAAAAAAAAAAATTCATGGGTACTGTTTTAGAATAAAACTTTCCACATTTACCAGGATTAAAATGACTGTTTTATATACGGTTTGAAAATAAAGGGATGAGCGCTCCTCAGCCACCTGAACTGAAAGTCAGGTGTGCTAACTGTCTGTCTTTAAACATTTTAATTAGATATTTTGCCTATGAAATCACCTTTCTTTCTTATCCTAATCTTGGCATGCACCACTGATGTGAAATGCACTAGAAATCTCTGAGAAGTGGGCCTGATCCTTTTACCATCACCACCCTTTCAACCAGCTAAAACCATTATCCTGGCAATTCAACTCGAACCTAATGAAAACCTTTGTAGGACCCGCCTGGGGGGGTGCCTGGCCGGTAATTACTTTCCTCCAAAATCAGCCTCATTCCTTCCTTTGAGCACCCTTTTACCCGGCTGAGAATTACTTTCAGAATCTTTCTATCAACCTGACAACTTAACACTACCAAGTATTCACTTCCAATGTTTAATACTTAAAAAACTAGCAATCAAGCAAACTAAGTGTATATATTAAGAATATAACCTGTCATTTAAAAAATATGTGACTTTATATTTTTTCATGGACAATGGTGATTTTTAAGGGAAGAGATATTCAGATACAGAGGTCTTGGGAAATACACTATTTTATTGTGTTGACACAGTTTCCTAGAGTTTTCCATGGCTTGTATGTGCTGAATATTCACAATAGTTATTGGTCTTTTAGGTAGAGAATATTAATCAAGCCTTAAAAGGAAGCAAGCGTTCAACCTCTCCATTTCTCGATTTTGTTACATTCTATCTAGACCATATGAACACTTTCTCACATATTAAGTCTTCTTGATGTGAGAGGGGCTATTCCACCGGGGTGACTTAATCTACTGATTAGCCTGGTGACACCTGCCACCGACATCTCCCCATCTTAAGATAAGTACTCAGGACATACATATTAGCACCTTCATTGTGACAGTTCCAGCAAATTGCGGGGATGAAGGTTAAACCGAATTGTGGGTCAGCCTCTGTATGTCGCTAATTAACATTTAGGAATGGTCTGAGCATGCTTCACCTGGGAGATTTCCACTTTGGCCGCCAGAAGCACACCCTGGTGGTTGGGGTCAACAGCAAAGGTGTCTAATGTCATGAACCCTCAGGAAGCAGGCCACGCCCTTTGGTATAACCTGCTGAGTCGTGTGGGACTTGGTAAGGACAGTTAGTCTGACAGTCTTCCTACACCAGGAGCTGCTCCCTTCCCTCTGTCTGGGGAGCCTCTGGGGCCCTCAAGACCACCACCCTGAAGCAAAAGGACAGAGGTGAAAAAAACTGAGACCATTCCAGGGGTTTCACTTCTGGCCCAAGGCAGCCCCAGGAACTGAGCCAAACTAGAGCAAAGGGAATGATGTGTTCCCGCTCTCCTGAGTTTGGAATAAAGGGGTTCTGTACCAAAAGAAGAGATCTCCTGGACACACTTGGTCAGATTCCAAGAAATCTAAATCTAAAAGAAACCGTGTTTACGCGTGAAGTCCATGCCATCACTGTTAACAAGCGTGCCTTGGGGCGGGCTTGTTATTTTCCTGCGTCTCTGTGTCTCCATGAAACAACGATACAGCCAGGCAGAGCTGGCTAGGTTAACTGGTGCAGGCTGAAGCTACGGAATGCAAGCTTTTCATTTCATTTGGTCCTCCTTATAGGTAGCAAGTGATAGTTTTAAAAAAAAGACTGAATTGTTTAGAGCAGTTTTAGGTTCACGGCCAAAGTGAGGGGAAGGTACGGAGATCTCCCACGTGCTCCCTGCTGCCCCCCACACGTACAGCCTCCCCGTTACCAATGACCCCACCAGATGGTACATTTGTTACAATCAACGGACACGTCATCACCCAGGGTCCACAGCCGATAATCAGGGTTCACGCTTGGTGGTGCACGTCCGATGGGTCTGGACGAACGCGTACCGACGCCGGATCCACTATTCCAGAATCACGCAGAGCAGTCTCACCGCCCTGAAAGTCCTCCGTGCTCCACCTCTTCATCCCCACCTCCTCCAACCACTGACAGCCACCAATCTTTTTACCGTCTCCATAGTTTTGTCTCTTCCGGAATGTGATATAGTTGCAACCACACAGTATGTAGGCTTTTCAAATTGCCTTCTTTCACTTAGTAAATGACTTTCTTTTTTTAAGCATGATGAACTGTACATTTGTTTAGTGACCCCTTACCTTGATTATTCAACTAAGTTATTAACTAGCTAAAACCCTCACAGTGTACCTTCAGAAACGTAAGGTTTTCCTACCCACAGCAGGGACCTCAGGGGATTATTACGTGTTTCAAATAGGATGATGAATGCACAAGTGTGCTGGAAACTGTAAGATGTCACGGTACTCAGGGACTATCATTATAATTCATTTTAATAACGATACCAGAAACATGCTGATCAAGTTCTGTACTATTATCTCACATGAAAGATTGTAACTCCACTCAGTCTTATCAGGTTAAATGATCTGACTTTATACCTCAAGGCACATCTTCACTCTGTAAGACAATGAACTTCCTTTCAACATGGAAAAGGACAGCTGCTAAGTGTGCTTGTAAAAGGCCCTGATTATAACAGGTGGCTGAGTACCTCTCTGTAGAAACACTCAGCTCCAAAATCGTACGTGGCTTCTCCTCCTAAACCACCCTACTTGTGCCCCATTGTGCTTACAGGTAATGCCATGAGCCCATTAAAACAGTCAGACTTTATGGTTAAACTTATTATTACCACTTCAGCTTTCAGTAAGCTAAGAGCAATGTTACTCTTCTGTATGTTCTGTTTTTATATAGAAGACAATGGCAGGAACTATATGAATATTAAACAGCGGGTGGTCTGGGGTTAACTAGTCAACCTGCACATCTTGGTAGAAAAGATTCAAAATTCCTAAGAGGTATCGTTTCCTCTGGGCTCCTGCAAGCATTTTCTCTGCCATTAGACTTGTAGAATCAACAAGATATTATCAACTCTTGTTTATTTGCTGGATAATTATAAACATTAGTTTGAAGATAATTCAAGAATTCTTTTGAGTTTTATTAACTACTATCTAGTCTTCGGAATCTTGAAAAATTATTACATACAGATGTAGCTTCAAATTTCTCTAAGCAAAATGGTCTTAATGGGAAATACTTGTACAAAAATGCTGCTGGAGAGAAGATATTTTGCTGAGTAACATAAAATAAGCAGATTCCGACCACAAGCCAATTATCTATGCTTAACATTTGGTTTTTGTGTATGAAATTCCTTATTATTTTTAGCTACTAAGGAATAGGTTCTTAAATTTCCTAAAAAAATAAAATAAAATAAACTTATTCAGTCTTAATTCAAGAAAGTATTAGTAACAGGAATTCCTGACCCGAACTGGTTTTAACCAACAGTGAAATGCTCTTAAAAGCAGTGATGGTTGGGATAATTATATTACAAATTAAAGAATCAACACTAATCAGAACACCACCCCCTCAAAAACAATTGTTCATTTGGGGATGTGTAATTAAGTGTCCATATTTTCCAATACGGTTCCCTTCTCGGTTATGACAAGCACAATAAATCTATATGTGCTTTCCCTCTAACTGGACGATGTTTAATATGTATCGTTTATTTATTGCTACATGATTAGCCTGCCCTATGCCACTTAGGTTTCACAGTTGTAGTCTGATAGTATGCTACTTTTCCTTTCCCTTCCTCACCTGAAATACCACTACCATTAAAATAAATGGTCTCTGGATGAGGGGGAAAAAAGGATAAAAATATCTGGTGAAGAAACAACTCTCTCTACTTATTTGGGACCCTTCCTCTATCCATTTCAATTTTAAGTGATTCAAAATCCTAAACCGGGAACACAGGTCAACCACAGCAGCTGTGGAGATAGCCCAGCACCACTCCCTCACCTCTTCCCAAACAAGGGGGGGCTTTCGGCTCTCCTTTGACGCCAGCATACTTTGCTGGTTTCTTTAAAAAGTCTACAGACTTCTTGCAAAAAGGATACTGTTCATATGACAGCAGTCACGAGAGTTCAAAACAGAGAAAGCCTCTTTCTCCCCTTTGTGGTGGTGTAGTTGTTACTGTAAAGTGACAGAGGCAGGATGCTGCCGGTTGTCAGGATAGCAGCTGGCATTTACCAGGTGCACATGACCTGGTGACATCAGCTCGTTTAATCTCGTGACAGCCTACTGAAGGTAGATACCTTGTTCTTTTTTTGAAGAAACTCAAGCTTAGAGTGGTATCAGATGGCAGAAAGTTAGCAATACTAGGATAATTTCTTTATTTCCGAGCTTCTTATAATAACACATCTTTTTGTGTGGATCACTTCACGGTGGTCCCCTAACACCTGCCATTCTGATACTATACACAATGGTCACACCCTGAGTGTGTCCACCGCCAGGAGGAAGAACAAATACTGGAAATTGCGAGAAGACCAACTTGGGTTGATGTTATTGTTTTCACGGACCCCGGGGAAGGCTGAAAAGTGTTGAGATGTTAAGTGACTTGCTAGCTTCCAGAGATGTGAGCTTGCAGAGCAGGGATTTAAACCCACGTCTGTCCTGTTTCCGAGCACTGTTCCACCTCCTTCCAGCTCTGCTTTCTCACTCTCAGGACTGGAACCGAGGCTGATACGCAGAACAGTCAAACCCGGATGATCTGAGCCTCCATAGGAGGGCGACGCTGCACAAATGGCAGCTGCCGTCCTTTGGCAGCTCAGGACACAGCAAGATGGCGGCTGCTGAATCTGCACACAGTGGCACACACATGGCTCTGTTTCCAGACATAGCGAGGGACTCATGAATAAGCAAGTGAATAAGAAACTGAAATGTAACTCTTCCCAAGACAGCCCTGTCGGAGTAAGGGACGGGCAAAATAAGAAGCTTGGAAGAGCAGGAACTCGGTCCATTCACACATACACCTCCGCTCCCCCAAACCCTCGACTGGACCAGGTCAGCCCTTGCTTTCCATTTACTCAGAGGCTGGCTTAGACATGCCTCAGACTCTGAGCTGGCTCTGTTTTATGGAAGCCAGCACTTTCTTCTTTTTTGAGGTAGAACCGAGAATAAGATTAACAAATCCGAAGCGTGCACCTTGATGACAGATGTACACACCTGTGTAATGGCCACCAGGTGGCTCCCTCCTGCCCCTTACCCTGAAGCCCCTCCCCTCAAGGCTGGCCTCTATTCTGCCCTCTGCCACTACAGGTTAATTTTGCTAAGTTTTGTACTTCACGTAATTGGAATACAGTATGTATTCTCTTTGAGTCTTTCTTAAAAATTATTATTTCTGTGAATCATCCATGTTGTTGTGTGTATTAAAATATGCCCTTTTCCATTACTGTGTAGTGTTTCCTTGTAGGAGCATGACACAATTTATGTGCCCACCGTATTACTGTAGATGGATACTTGTGTTCTTTTAGGGAAGTTGACACTTCTCAACTGGACAAACCCAAGTATTGTGTATTGTCTTTCTTGTATCTTTGGAACCTGTACAGTTGGATTGACTTAAAGCTTCCTTGAACGATTTCCAAGACTAATCTACCTTCTAATGAAACCTGCTCTTCAGAAAACATTCCATACGTTGCAGAGTGGTCTTGGTGTTTATCCCTGAGGTGCTCAGAAAGGACTTCTGAGGGGTGTTTTAAGTACTGGTCAAACATAATTCCGTTAAGGTTACAATGGGAGGCTAACAAAGAGATAATTAAATAGTACAGCAGACACCTGAGGAAAGAAGGAGCCATATAAACATTCAATGGAAAAGAAAGCCTGGACATAAAATACAGGCCTGACCAGTACGACCTGCCATTCCCTCTGGCCTTACCTTCGCCTCTCCCCTGACAACACCTTCTTTCCCAGCATCAGAGAGAGGCGGTTCTAAACAAAACCATTTTCCAGACTGGCGCTTGCTTTTGGGAGCACCAGGATTTTTCCTTTTTCAAGTCTTTCTAAATGGTATTACACTTTAACACATATGACTTACGGTCATCGTTATGACAGCCCATTAGGTGTACTTTCTACATCATGGGGCATGTCAGCTCCTCTCTCCACGTGGGCGGCCTGATCTTGCTTCCTGAGCAGTTATGGGGACCACCAAGACCACAGCAACGGGGCCATGAAGAACCAAGAGATGCTTCCCTGAGGTCGGCCGGAGTTGAGCTAGTGGTCCCCAGGGAGAAGGATTAAGATGAGGGTTCATACCCCAGTTCTGAGTTTACCACTGTCATTTTCAGGAGGTTTCCAAGGCTAGCATGGACTTCTCCCCCCAAAGCCAATCTCACTCCAGGAGACCAATGGTTTAGGGGTTCAGGAACAATTAAAAGAGGTCTACACATACCACCTGAAAGTGCTGGGATGCAGGATAGGCGTTTTGGGAAAAAAACCTTCACTTAACTTCTATCTTTGGCCTCCTTAAGCCAAAATGCTCCCAGAGTCACTCCAGGAGAGGGCCACGATTCCAGTGGAGCCAACCACTCATAATCTGAGTCCCAGACAGCAGCCAAAACTCCAACGTAGGTCCTTCCGCCGAGGGCATTCAACAAAAATGCTAAGCCACAGAGTTTAAGCTGGCATGTGGACCACGTGAATTTGAAACCAGATTTCTACGACTGAGGGAAGCTTTCAAGAATTCACTACCACTGATAAAATTAAACCGGCCTGTAGGCGTCAAGACCAAATCACAGCAGTGACCACAGTGATTTTTGGTTAAAAATAGGGGTAAGATGACTCATATTTTGATGGAAACAAACAAGTGAACCCTAACAATAGGAAGACTTCTGCCGCTGTTCCCTGCTTTCCGTGTGAGCCCTCGCCTCTCATTCCCACCTCCTGTATGAGCCCTCACGCCCCAGCCGCACGTGCATGTGAGCCTGTTGTGCCCACTGACTGCTCAGTGACATGTGGATCTTAAGTGACTTGTGTGAACGACCGTCATGGGACTCCGAAAAAGACAAGGTGGTATGCTGCACTCTCATACACTACCCCTCAGAAAGCACTCACTGATACAAATACACGACCCCCGAAAGATGAAGCAAAGTGAGTCAGCCATCCTCTGGTGGCTCAGAGTGATGCTGGGGCCCCGCCCCTTACTGATAGAGAAATCTCTCTTAAAATGATTATTTTTTTTCCCCTTCAAATGGTGAGTAAAAATTCAACATTGCAGAAGAAAAAGTCAATCCTGAATGACATGCTTTTTTTAACTCATGGCAGTGGAGTGAAAGGGGATAGGAATTTTCCACTAGCTTCCACTGGAATGGACGTGCATGCAAGGCAGCAGGGTTAGGGAGACGGGGCAGACCTACAGAACTGAAACTAATTATGGGAAAATGACTCAAGTCCCTCGTACTTTTACCACAAGCGTTTGAAGAATCACACTGAACATTTGGTGTTCAAGTAAGCTGGCCTTCTCTGTGCGCCATAAAACTAGTTCAACTTTGAACGAATGAGGGTGGCAGGCGTGCAAACTGTAAATTACACGCAGAAATGGACGTTACTTTTGTGAGACTGGCACGCATTCGGTACTTCCACTGCACCACCAAAAACACATCGGCCTGAGGCAGCCACGCCGTCCACAGAACACACGCACCGTGTGCTCTAAGAAGCTTTCTCCCCCAGTGCACGGTGCTTACAAAAGTTGTTAGCCTGAAAGCAGACACCGGGCCAAACAACAAGCTTGCAAGAAGCGTGGCTGTTTTTCTGAATGGTTTCTGAGGTTGGGAAACTATTCAAGTACACATCTTGATCAAGATCTTATATGATTTACTAAGTCTTTTTGATTTACTGGTTTTCCAATAAATATTATCAAATCATAGGGCAACTAAAGGCAGTATCTGGATTGGGCTTACACCCTACCAAATGCAAGGTTCCATACAGGATGTTCTAAAACTCAAGTAACCCCAAATACTTATGGACTCTGTTTGCCAGTTAGGCACTGCCCAGCTTCTCAAACTTCAGAATAGGGTCGGACACTGCCACCCCCATTTTAAGTTCCATGCTGACTCTTGTAGCACTCTTGCTTTTAACAACAACAAACCACTAAAAACCCAGCTTTGCCCAGTGGCACCATCTAACAGTGTTGAAACTGAGCTACTTTGGGCTACTAATTCTTCCAGTAGCTGACAGATGTTAAATATTGTGGGATTTCCCTTGAATATTTGAACTGTCCCCAGTGTTCTTAGTAGTTTGCTGCAGGGACCTGGGGAGGCTTGGCACACAGCTTGGGAACCCTGATTCATTCGTCCCATTTGATTTTCAGACGAACGTAGCACAGAATGCATTTATATACCCATTTTATCAGTGAGAAATCTGAGGTTAAAAAAGTTGACCTGGTAGCTAGTAAGTATGCAGCTGAGCTAGGATTCACACCCAGGTGTGTCCGAGTCCCAAAACCTGTGCCATAATGATGGCCCTACAACAGCTTCAAAAATCACACATGTAACTTCTCTCCAACCTGAATCCAACACAAAGCTACCTTATTCAAGTTTTTATAATGCTGCTGAAAAGCAGGAGCTGCTTGAATTGGAATAACTCAAAATACAATTAAATTCAATAGATTAATTCATTTATTTTACTTTTCTCAGAGCAATTTTGTATTCATCCCAATGGGTAGCACAGCTATTCAAACGATAAATCATTTTCTTCCTATACTTGAAGCCACTGAACTCCATCAAAATGCAACCCATGACTCAGACATTTATTTATTTATTATTTATTTTTAGACTAATGGGAACTGCATGAATTCTTTCTCGGTCTTCCGAGAGCAAATGCCTTTTATGCTTGATCCGGAAAGAATTGAGTTTAGGAATGTTAAATTACTAATTTACCTAACTGAATACTTTTAACCCTCTTTGGGCAGCTGGAACGGTTTAATCTACACTCTCTGCAGACAGTCACTTTAAAACCACTTTTTCAAAGTTCATTTCTTTAGGCAATACTTAGGTACAACCAGATGAAAGCTGCAGATGGAGGTAAATAAAATCACTTATAGTAACTAGGGTTGTAGTGTCATGGCAAAAGTTATCAAACATTTCATTTTTAATACCCTTGCCTTTAAAAATATTTTTACTGAGGTCTAAAACACAAGAAGTGTATACAGTGTACTAACCTTAAATTGACAGCTTTGTGAACTCTTAAAATATGAATTTACTTGTATAACTAGCGCTGGGATCTAGATATAAAACATTTCCGGGCCTCCCTGGTGGCGCAGTGGTTGAGAGTCCGCCTGCCGATGCAGGGGATGCGGGTTCGTGCCCCGGTCTGGGAGGATCCCATATGCCGCGGAGCGGCTGGGCCCGTGAGCCATGGCTGCTGGGCCTGTGCGTCCGGAGCCTGTGCTCCGCAACGGGAGAGGCCACAACAGTGAGAGGCCCGCGTACCACAAAAAAAAAAAAAAAAAAAAAAAAAAAAAAAAAAAAAAACATTTCCCACACCCAGAAGGTCCCCTCATGCCCCTTCCACAAGAATAATCTCTCTTGCGCACACCTAAATGCCTCCCAGCCAGAAATCATTATTCTGACTTCTGTTACCACCCACAGGTTCAGTCTACTCTTGAACTTGATATAAATGGGATCATACAGGAGGTGCTCTTTTGCATGGGTTCCTTTTGCTCCACAGGCTGCCCGTGACGTGTTTAATTGTACCAGCGATCTGTTATTTAAAACAATTGAGATGTAGTGCACTAACACATCAAACCAGTCCCCAAGGAGCAATATTTACAAGTCAAAATAATAGTCTATTGTGAGAAAGAAAGCAGTGAAAAGTGCTCACAAAGGAATATTATTTAGCAGTTTCAATTTGGTATCATATGCTTGGCCACAAAACATTCCCAATCCTCATGATTTGGGCAGCTCAGCAGGTTTTACATTGAGCAAGTTAGTGTGTAAGAAAGGTTCATTTTATGACAAGGTGTAAATCTATATGGGTGCCTATTTATTTATGTATTTTAAAAATTTATTTACTTATCTATTTTCGGCTGCGTTGGGTCTTTGTTGCTGTGCGCGGGCTTTCTCTAGTTGCGGCGAGCGCGGGCTACTCTTCGTTATGGTGCGTGGGCTTGTCACTGCGGTGGCTTCTCTTGTTGCAGAGCACGGGCTCTAGGCACATGGGCTTCAGTAGTTGTGGCGCACACGGGCTCAGTAGTTGCTCCGCGGCATGTGGGATCTTCCCGGACCAGGGATCAAACCCGTGTCCCCTGCATTGGCAGGTGGATTCTTAACCACTGAGCCACCAGGGAAGTCCCTGGGTGTCTATTTAAATGGTTTCCTTCTCAGAGTGAAATTTTATTCAAAAATTAGGATGATAAGTAACTAACCATGTAGAAATATAATAATGTGCATTTAAAGTGACATCTTCACTTTATGGCCAAACTTTGCATCTCTATTCTTACTTAACCACTGGAGAGAAAATGACTTCCCTACACACGAATGACATGCCGCTGAAACAAACGACTGAAATAAACTCCCTCTAAAAATGAGTCAGAAACAACACCATCCCTAGAACTGGTATTGTGTAAAGAGAAGATTGATACAACATATATTTTGTAGCAAGACACTCTTATTTTGGGTCTGGAGGTCTTGGAAGATGTAATTAGAAGGTCACTGATTTGTCCCAAGTCATCATCACTATTTGCAGCTCCCAGTGGAGGTTCTCTTCTTGCGGGACCAAACTTCAGCCGTCCGCAGCTCTGAGGGCCTGCGAGCCACAGCCAGAAGGGGGACATGCGTAAAGCTTCCCCATGGCCTTCCAAAGTGAACTGCAGTCCCAGCTGGACTAGCAAAATATTTCATCGGTGAACAGTAAATACTTTGATATATACTTGATACAGTTATCAAATTTCAGATCAAGAAATAAAGATGAGGGCCTCCCTGGTGGCGCAGTGGTTGAGAGTCCGCCTGCCGATGCAGGGGATACGGGTTCGTGCCCCGGTCTGGGAGGATCCCATATGCCGCGGAGCGGCTGGGCCCGTGAGCCATGGCTGCTGGGCCTGCGCATCCGGAGCCTGTGCTCCGCAACGGGAAAGGCCACAACAGTGAGAGACCCGCATACCACAAAAAAAAAAAAAAAAAAAAAAAAAAAAAAAAAAAAAAAAAAAAAAAAAGAAATAAAGATGAGTTATAATTAGTAAAAAATAAAATTAAAAAGCTGTACTATTCTATTTGCCACTTAATTTGGTCACTGAATATTGTTCTCCTTTTGTTGCATTGTTTTCGATTAGAAAAAAATTTTTTTTCTGTTGATCAGGTTTAAAATAAGTTGTTAAAATGCTTAAAAATGCATTACAGCTTTAAAGAGTAATATGCAAAACATAGCCTAATTAAACAAATAATCTGTATTTCTAATGTGAGTTTAAAAAAAGGATTGATCACTTTTTAAGTTTCTTTGCTTTTGCAAAGCGTAGGCAAGTAATACGATTCCTTAAAGTATGCGCACACAGGCCACTGAATTATGTAAATAAATATAAAAAATGAAAACTTTATTGGCTTTAAACCCTTGAGAGGACTGAACCAGAGGTCAAATTAGAGATAATCTAATATATTAGAAGAGGTAAACTCTCCCTCCTTAATGGTTCAGAAAAGCATGAACTTTAGCTGCTATACAATCATAAAATTAAAAAAGCTGCAGCTATAGCTTTATGAACATGAAAAGCAAAATGAACACACTTGTCTAAATATTTCCCGGCATTGTTACTGCAGCAGGTCTGACTAGAGCGTGATGCTGAATGAAGCTCTCCATTTCCTCACCACACACAAGGCACCGTCACACACACTCGGCTCTTAGAAATGTCAGTCAGTGGAGAGAGTATACACATACATGTTGTATCCATTTATTCAAATCCACTGTAAAGTAGATAGAATGGTTTTGGGGCAAGAGAACATGAACAGTTCAAAAGAGAGCTACCAGCTGTACCGAGAAAATACCGTAAGAACACATTTTTGCTGATGGTGGGTCAGTAGTACACCATCATATACAAGGGATGGAATATTTTATCGCTGTTTTCATGCAAATCAATCTAGTGTACTTTGGGCACCTTCCAGTAGTATCCTCGAGTTCTCTCCGTTGGAATTCTCTCCACCTTTTGCTAGCAGAGGAGATAAAGCAGCAGAGGGGCTTGGCTGGAGTCTGTTCTGCTGCTCAGCAGGGTGTGCAAGGCCCAGTTCTGACATTTCTCAAGCATTCCCATCTGCATTCCCAACGCCTCCCCCCCCCAGTTCTTTTAAAGAAACAACACAAGCTTCCTGCCTTCCTTATAAAAAACTAGTGTGTCTTGAAAGTATCTTCAAGACAAAAATCATTTAAATTCTTTAAGTCTCTTCCCTTTCATAGCCGTCTAGTATAGTAATTGTGACAGTGTACATTTATTTCATGTTAAAAAGAGAAAAAAAAAAATCTGCTTTTGTTCCAAAGATGATCACCCTACCTTGTCCCTAGAAATCTACCCAGGATTTTTGCAAACCCACAGAATACAGAAAGAGCAGAAATGGGGTGGGCATAAATAACCTTTGCGATCTGAATACTTCATCACAGAAGTGGAAAAGTAACACTGTTAACACTTGGTAGCAAAGTTTTCAGGTAAGCACAGGTACACCAGTGCAGTGGTAAGAGTCCTGGACTGGGCACTGGGTCACCAGGGTTTTAATTTTCACTCCACTACCAGCTAACACTGTGACCCAGGTCCTAGAATCCTCATTCATATAATGAGAAAGTTCAGCAATGTTATTGATTTCCAAAGCCTTCCTCCCCACCCAGCTTTTGAAGGTCTGTCACCCCAAAGCCAGGTGACAATGGATGGATATATCTGTATCTACATTTATCTCCACACCTGAGGACATATGTATGTTTATAAATATGTATGTTCATGAATATAAACAAAATGTTTCAAAGATTCTGCCTGCCGCAGAAAGACACTGAAATCATTTACTTACCTTATTTTTTTCTCGGTGCACCTTAATTTCAGACAGGCAAGAACACTTTAGTTTCATTAAAAAAGAAATCCTCAGTATACTGTCATCTAAATTAATCAAATCTCGTTCCCAGAGCTGAATTTCAACGGCTCCCATTGTAATAACTGACAATTCAGTCCCTTTTATAAACGAGAGAATAGTCGCATGTTCCCTTTCTACCTCTGTAGGAAGCATCACTTGCATACCCTAGGCTGAGAACAAAATATCCCAGGCACCAGACCAACGAAGGAGTCTGCAGAGTGTCCTCTGTGCCGTCGGGCATTTGCTGAGGTCGAAGGGAAGTTCTCTCAACTGCTTTGGCCTGCTAAGCTCATGTTCCACCTTCAGCAGATGGTGATCGGTGATCGTGGCCTCGGTTTTGTCTCCGGCTCCACCCTTTCTCCAATCTGTCATAAACACTGACACTTTCAGGAGAGCTGCTTTCACGGCCGCCCTCTCAGCAATGTTACCAAACTGCACATGCCAGGGCTTTAACCCAATGATCGCACACGACCTGGGGCCTGGAGCCGCTCACCTTGGCCTCACCTGCCATCACAGCACAGTCAGGTCCACAGGGCCGCGGGTGAGGCTGTGAGTGCTCCGACCTGGGGTTTCTGCTCTGTGAATGAGGCCCGGGGTCGCCCCTTGCTTCCAGGGAACATCTGGAGACCACGGCCAGTCCTCTGGGCCCCCCTCTGCCAGCCAGTCCCACAGGGAGCAGCCAGTGGACGCCCTGGCGTCCTGGATGCCCACTTCCCGTCTGACCCCCAGCCATGGGGACGCTGGCGCACCCGCGGGCCCCTGCGGCACAGCACGCAGCTGGGGAGCTGATGCCGGGGTCGCCCTGCCCCACGAGGGATGGGAGTGCGCTCTCTCTTGCCCCAGGCGGAAGGTTCTGAAACACATTTCCTACGGATCCTCAGAAGGTCCTGTGGGATTTCTCACCAACGCCACAGCGGTGGTCAAGGGTGTCCGCGTGTGTGCCGGCCTCCTCCACCCAGCTTCCCTCGCCTGTCCCCCTAGGCTGCTCCCTGGGACCACTTCCTAAGTAAACTTCCTGCATGTGTGCCTTTGTCTCGGGCTCCGCTTTGGGGGAAACCCAAGCTAAGGCAGCATGAGAATCAAAGGAGATTAAACATATACATATAGATACACATAGAAAGATAGATAAGATATAGATATAGATACAGATAGGCGTTTTACAGGTGTCAATTGCTATAACTAGCCTTGCTGTATATAAGTGTATACATGACCTAACAGCATCTGCTGCATTTTATTTGCTCCTTGACTTACAAGTATCTGTGAGTGCTGTGAACCAGAGCTCTAGCAGATATTTGGGTAAATATGTATGTACGTTAAGAGCCCTCTTAAGAGCTGTACCTTGTGTAAAACATGACCCCTTTTCCTATATGAAATGCCCAAACAAATTTATGTTGCTATACCAGCCTCATTATGTTTGCATAAATTTAAAAGGGATGCTATTGATGAAAAATAGCCTTTTTATCAATAGGAAATGACTGGAACATTTTGAGGGGAAAAGTAGATTTTCTCCTTAGATTTTGGAGTGATGGTAAGGGCAACATACAAAGAGGCAAAGAGATAGTGTATGTGATAAAAAAAAAAAAAACCAATTAAATAATGAAAAGGAATATATAGTTACGCCCACAAATAAAAGCAAAGACATATGACTTGATGGAGCACAGATATACTGGTGAACTCAGATTATTTACAACTTTATCTGTTCCAGGAGGAGGGGGACAAGCTACGAACTTCAGTACGGCAGCAACTAGTGACTACGGTGCTATGCCTTATAACGTCTTCCAAGTTTACAGTCAGCACAGGGCACACTTTTAGTCTCTCTGTACTAGTGAAAATAGGAACGGGGTTATCTAGACACAGGATCAGATAACAGAACGTCATTCACAAATGATAAATGTAGTTATGGAGGACAGAAGCAGGTGTGCTTATTAACCACCCAGAAAACCTGTGCCGTCAGGGCCTTGCTTCCCTTGATATCCTGTCTGCCGGACCCTGGAGAGGACAGAAAGGGCCAGAATGGAAGGCAAGTGGCTTTGATATGGGCTCTTCTGGGAGACATGAATTCAAGTATGGCATCAATACAAAAAGGACATGGAAAGACTCCCCAGCTCATGGGGTATTTGAGCATCATCTCCAAAATGTGGAGCAATGCATTTGCCCCTAGTCCCCTGCAAGGTTTGAGATGACAAAGGTTTGCCTGAGACATGCATCTCCCAGCCTTTCCCCCTTTAACATCTGCATCTCTCCTCAAACACTGCTGAGGACACAACTGCTTGGGCAGTCAAATGTCCAGATTAATAAACAAAACAAACCAAACCAAAACAAACCAAAACAAAACAAAACCTTATATGGAGGGAGAAGAAAGCCCAGTTTTGCCACTTTTCTGTCTGAAGACCTCCAAAGACGTTTTAGTTTCCTCATGACAGGGACCCAAGAACATTAGGTCATAAGCCTTCCAAACAGAATATCCCTTGATTTAATGATCTTGCATTCACGTTTCCAAACTAATTATCGGAGCAAATGTTTTGCTCGTTGTTCCAGTGCGGATGGCTGGAGAGTGGCTTCAGGATCGCTGTATCCCAAGCAAAGAAGAACGTAAACCTGTAGTATTAGGAGGTTTAAAAATCAATGAGACAAAACAAAATGTTTTTGATATCGAATCGCAACACACAAGGACATGGGGCTCTTTGAAGAGAGCGGGCAATGGTGTAGCATCTGCCTGCAGAAAGGGCAAAGCCTCCTGGCAAAGGAGATGCAGACAAAGGCCGGAGAGATGAAGCAGCCTACGTGGCCTGGCACATCCAGGAGGCAGGTGAGCACAGGACGTGAGGCAAGGAGATCACAGGGCACAGGCCAAGAAGGGTGTGTGCTGCGCTTTGCCTCACAGGAGCAGGCACAGTGCAGTACGTGAGCTGCAGGGGATCAAGCTGCACCGAGCACCCTGACCCTCAGGTGGGAGGAGGCAGAGGTAGGGGCTGCGTCACAACCCAGAAGACAAAGGAGGGCAGACCTTGGTGGGAAGAAGGGATCAAGTCAGAGGGATTAGTGAGGTAGGAAAAAACATCCTTTTTTGGGGGAGGGGGGTGTGAGTGGAAGAGACAACAGTTCTAGTATCTTGTTTCCAAATTGAAATGCTATAGAATAAAATGTTTCCAGTGAAACCTCAAGTTATTTGTTAACTTCCTAGGGAAATCAGGTTATTCAGATGGACAAAACCTGATGAACTAAAAGGCAACCGGACACGGAGCTTTGTTTAAGTAGAAGTGATCTCTCAACCAGGACCTATATAGTTGGTAAGGAACCAACATCAAAATCTTGAAGTTAGGGATGATTTTTGTATACTATCTATGTTCTCAACCAGGATCTATATAGTTGGTAAGGAACCAACATCAAAATCTTGAAGTTAGGGATGATTTTTGTATACTATCTATGTTTTCCTGTCCCCAGCCAATTCTGAGATTACTTTCCTTTTGGTACAAGAAGTGATGATGATAATCTTGGTGAAAAGGAAGATGGCCAGGGAAACACTTTGGTGTGTAATCAATCTGCCACGGTTGCTTCGTAAATGGACTTATTTTTCCTGTCAAATTATTTTTCCAAATGTTTGGGGAGTAATGAAAAACCTCAGGACATATTTTACATTGAAAAAAATATATATGTCTATGTTGTGTTAAAATATTTTCTTCTGGCTGCTTGAATTTCAATGTGTTGCCAACTTTTGAAAGATGGTGTTTAGGGTGTAATTCTTTTTAGCGAATAAAAAATAATATCAAGCAAGAATCTATGCAACTATAAGCACAGCAATAGCCTTACGAGGTTCATTTAAGTTTGGATAATCCATCTGAACCCGAAGGAAACAGAAACAGCTCAAGGACCCACACATGGAAGCATGCTTGGACCATTAATTAGGACGAGGACAAAATGAACGTCCACACAATTCTTTCTAACTTGTAATGGGAGCCTTTCCGAGGCACTTGGACCCACAAATGGGAATCACTGCCTAATCATCTTCAGACGTGAGGGCAATGTCAAACATTCCTGCAAAATATGAGTATGTGAAGCCACCCATGTGAAACGAGAAAGAACCATATCCCTCCCTGGGGAGGCTCAAGTGTCTTGGAACTGTTTTGATAAGAGTGGCTAAGCGCAAACAGCAAGGACGGGAAACTTTTGCAGGAGGAGAGTGGGGGCAGGACGCTGCCAGGGAGAGGAAAGATCTCGTCTGCTTCGTAGTCTTTCTTGTGCTGAGACCTCCTTATACTCGAGTGAACTTTCACTGGGCCGATTTCTGTATTTCTGGGTTTCAGTTGCAGACAATTAAATACAGGAGATACTAAACAGAAAGACGTTTTTAGGCAACAAACTAGAAAAGAACTAATTTGTCAACCTCAAGAGTTGGGGGAATTTCAAAGCACATGGATCCGTGTGGATCAGCCAAACTGGCTTCATTTCCAGATTTGGTCTTATGCTCAGGCACATGCAGTGATTTAGGGAAAGCCTGCATTAAATGGGAAATTTTCACACTACATAATGAATGTTCAGAGTCCTTCTCTCTAAAAATTACTACTAGTCTTTGGGGTGAAAAATACCCATTTGTCATGTCCCAGGAGATAAAAATCGTCATTGGTAGTCTTCAAATCTAGGCTTTTCTATTAGTAAAAATAACCCCCCCACACTTCCTTAACTGTGTGGTAGGTGGTCTATCTTTTTCTTTAAGGCACTGAGAAGCTGGGACATTGGAAGGCACGCTCACATCAATTTTGGGATGTACCACTTCTGGCTGTTAAAAGGCAGGAAGTGCGCTGTGCCCTCTGGGTTTAACTACCAGTCTGCTCCAGGCACCCCAGCCCAGAAGTGCCCATGTGAGACTGGGCACCTGTGGTCCATGGAAAGAGATGAACACAGTAACTGAGACATGGAAGTAACCAACAAACATCAACTAGAGTTACTGTGGTTGTTACTGCTGCTACCGTTTCTGGGACTAAGTACGTTCTTAATTCTTAGAGTACTCAACTGTCATGTCACCCACCTCTCTTAAAACCTTAATTTCATTTTGCTGCATCAAGTGTGAAAGCACAGATCTTGTTGAGAATCAACACAAAATATCTGATACTTGATATTCCTGTTTGTGTTTTACTTTTCTCCCAGAGACTTCAATTAGTTAGCAATTGGGTCAGTATCATAGAGGATTTTACTTTTTTTAGTTGTATATATTATATAAAGAAACTATATACATATATACTATATATAATATCTATATACACACATCACATGTATACAGAGATCTGTAACTTGCTTCAGTATAAGATTAACCTCCTCCCCGCAACATACCATACACATATACTTTCACACACACATAAGTCGTACACAGACTTTGTCATCCTGAAAAGCTGAAAAAATAGTGACTTAAAAAGCATTTACATTCTATTGTTTTCAAGCTGAGAGAAAGATATGGCCATAGAGTTAAGAAATTTTATTTTAAAAATTCAGGTCTTTTATGTCTTAAAGTTCTTGAATCTAATTTTAAATTGGAACTTGACTTTAAAATGTCAAATTATAAACAATCCTCTCATGTGTCTTGTTGATTGTAACCACATTTGACTCATTAGTTCTACAGTCGGGGTTGAGGATGATGAAGGATTCATTTTCCCCTTCTAGTTATGCAATTTAGAGCGAAACAAGATAGAACCGTTTTTATTTAGCTCTTAAGTGCTCAAATCAACAAGAAGATTCAGACTTACTTCTACTAGTTTGTAACTTACTACTTCAGAGTATGTACTTAAACCAAACCTCAGCTTAAGTATATCTTTAATAGTTCGAAACTTCCCAGAATAAGTCTTTCTAAATATTATCTTTGCTGGGTGTTAAGAGTAACTAAGACAACTCTTCTGGATGACTTACATAGCTTTAACTTTAACCTCAAAAATTCCATTATTCCCATGGTAGTGAGAGTGAGAGAGTGAGAGTGAGAGAGAGAGAGAGAGAGAGAGAGAGAGAGAGAGAGAGAGAGAGAGAGTGAGCGAGCCGACAGCGAGGGAGGGAAGGAGGGAGGGAGGGAGGGAAGGAGAAATTACAAACTTCTATCCATGAGCTGTTTTATATCATGTATTTAAATCGTAAAAAGTTACAATTTTTAAAAGGTGGGGGAAAGGGGAAAGGAAAGACTGAATTAAGAAAGAAAGACCACAATCGCCGAAAGGCCTGAGCTAGTCAGTACGAGCTAGTTAATAAAAGGGTAACAAGGGTTATCACACTTCAGATTATATGAAGTCTAGACTGTACATGTTTGTTGGACTGCCAAGCAGTAGTACCTGACTTTTTTCCTACGGTGTTTTTTTCTATTTTGACCACTTCTCATATTGAGAAGTAAGGGCTTCAACTACAAGATTTTACAGATGATCAGGATTCTAGTAAGTGTCAGTCTTCATGCTATATTTGATCTGCCCAAACCAAGGGAGAACCAGGGGGTGACTGTGAACCATCAAGATAACCAGCACGGAGGGAGATGGGCAGTGCGTGGGATGGAGCTGATGCAAACCAGCATGGAAACAGTAACCCTACAGCTCTCACACTAACCCCAACCCTGCACCACCACTCAGGGCACAGTGTGTAAGCTGCACCAACAAAGAAGCCCTTGATTGTCGGGGGAAACTCGACCCTGTCCGTTCCATTTTCTCACTCTTATAGGCAGAAGCATAGAATTACTCAGGGGTTAACACTTTAGGAGAAATAAGGTTTGATGACTAGCTCTATGAATGGTTTCTCTGCAGAGAATGATGAGTTGTAAAGAAAGGCACTATAAGCAGATTTTGTTTTTAAATAAGCAGTTTGATAATCAACTTTCAATTATCCAATTTAATAAAAAAGTTTTTTGAGTTATAACTATGTGAAAAAGAAATGAAAATAAAAATAAGGTTTCTGTCCTCATGACCTTATAGTTTAGACCAATGACTGGAATTGTGGCTTCCATGATTGGATCAATAAGAAAAACAAAGAAAGAAAATGAAATTTTAAGTACCTGGAGTTACACATGCACAATGCCTTTAAAAGCAGAGCTTAATTAATCCTTAAAACACTCCTCTAACCAAATCGAAACCCTATTATATATACGAGGACACTGTGGCCCTCCCCAAAGTTGGGCAACTCACCTAGAGTCCAAGGAAAATAGGAGAGCAGGTGCGCACAGCCTGAAGCCCACACGTTCCTTCCCACACACCTGGCTGGCCTGCATCTGTATTCTTTTTTTAATTAATTAATTTATTTTTGGCTGCATTGGGTCTTCATCGCAGTGCGTGGGCTTTCTCTAGCTGAGGTGAGTGGGGGCTACTCTTCGTTGCAGTGCACGGGCTTCTCATTGCGGTGGCTTCTCTTGTTGCGGAGCACGGGCTCTAGGCATGCGGGCTTCAGTAGTTGTGGCTTGCGGGTTCCGTAGTTGTGGCACACGGGCTTAGCTGCTCCGCGGCATGTGGGATCTTCCCAGACCAGGGATCGAACCCATGTCCCCTGCATTGGCAGGTGGATTCTTAACCACTGCGCCACCAAGGAAGTCCCTGCATTTGTACTTAACTGTATATTTTTACTGCCAAAGACACAGGCACCTATACCCATGGCAGTGAATTAGCTTGTTGACGCTCTTGCATGTAAGCGAGTGTTAAAATGAGCAGGCACGCCCTCGGTCCATGGGAGAAGAACCAATCCTGACGGTCATGTGAGATAATGAACGGACCAGACTAGGATTAAGTCTGCCTGATAGAGAAAATGACAAGACCGTGAAAAATGCACACCTTAGAGAACTGAACAGGTCTAATGTGTGATGACCTCAGTAAGAGGGAAGGTAGGGGGGTGGTCACTGCCGAATGTGGCCCTGAGTTACAGGGAAAATCCAAAGGTGCACCCCTCCTCAACCTCTATCTTAGAGAGTCTTCTGAAGCCCGTATTTTGAGAAACCGCAAGTCTAGAAAGTGGTAGAAATAGTGATGCTTCTTCGTACCAGATTTTCATTTCCTGCGTAACGTGGATGCAACACAGCGAAATCCTGGTGGCCCTTCCTGCCGCACGGCACGGCCATCTGCCCACCTCTGAGCTGTGGTTTTACCACCTCCCTTGCCTGTGTGCACTTCCAGGGCTGTCTAAACCGTCTGTCTCCCACACATGCTGTTACTGGGCTGCCAGATTTTGAATTAACATCAAATCACACTGTCTTTTACTGCTATAGTGATAAGAAAAACCCAGCAAGATTGCAAAGGCAGAGCAAGGCACAAGACTTCCAAGAGGTGCTTTAAAAAAGACAGGGAGGGCTTCCCTGGTGGCGCAGTGGTTGAGAGTCCGCCTGCCTATGCAGGGGACGCGCGGGTTCGTGCCCCGGTCCGGGAAGATCCCACGTGCCGCGGAGCGGCTGGGCCCGTGAGCCATGGCCGCTGAGCCTGCACGTCCGGAGCCTGTGCTCCGCAACGGGAGAGGCCACAACAGTGAGAGGCCCACGTACCGTAAAATAAATAAATAAATAAATAAATAAATAAATAAATAAATAAAAGACAGGGAAACTAATTAGGAATAAGGTTTCTGATCATTCGACTCATGACCGTCTTCCTGACACTTGTTCTTTTCTAGCTTGAGAATTACATCCAGGACAACATGAAGAAAGAAATGGTGGAGATACAACAGAACGCAGTGCAGAACCAGACCGCTGTGATGATAGAAATAGGAACCAACCTGCTAAATCAAACCGCAGAGCAGACCCGGAAGTTAACTGATGTGGAAGCCCAAGTAAGTAGTGAAATAGGAAACACAGAATGGCCCAGCCAGACAAACACTAGCACAAAATCGTTACCTAATGAAACAAGGGAAAAGCAGAGAAAGCGCAAGGGTAGAGGAAAAAAGGATGAATGGATAAGAACTTAAGAATTTGTGTCTAGATAGAAATGTAAAGTCAGGAAATATATTTTCATTTTTCCTACTGAAGTTACATTACCTTTATTCTACTGAGCACGTACACACCACGTTCATGTTCTTCACACTTGACTACAAGAGAGATACTCCTCTGCCTCACTGGTATCTTCTGGACTTGAGATAAACTCTCCATTTCTGAGCCCCTCACTTTTGTGTGCATCTGAGACATGAAAAGCACTGAGGCAGAGTGCTGGAAGCTTTGTGCTTAACCCGAACTCTTGAGTTAAGATGAAAGCTAAGTCTCACAGAACGGCCAAAACAATTCGTGGGGTGTGTTTGTACAATTTGTGGTGTGAATTTATAGAGAGAGAAGCAAAGAGAAGAGTAAGAAGACGTGGTTGAGGCACAGAGAGTGTTTAGCCACCAGCCCAGAGCCTTGAGTTCCATGATTAACTGGACGCACGAATCTCAACAAGGCACTAGCTTTCCCTGGCCTCCGAGGTTGGGACTATGAAATGGGGGGGTGCTGGCCAGCTGACTGACTGCCAACTTCCCTTTTAGCTTTAAGATTCCATGAGCTATCAATTAATAGTAGTAGGAAAGAAGAATATGGAATACGAAAATATTAGAAGAATAATAGGAAAACATTAAAACAAAATTCATCTGGAGCCATGCTGAATGACAAACAATATGTGACCCAATAAGAAGAGTCCGGGTGGGGGGAAAAAGTGCTGCTGGGGGTATTTACGGAGATGTTTCAAGTTCAAGCCTTGTCATCAGTGAAATGGCCTTCTGGGTCCTAACCGTAGCTTCTTTATAGTCTTATGAAGTTAGTATCTTCCAACCCTGAGTTATAAATAATGCTCAAAAAAAAAAAAAAAAAAAAACAAGTATAGATTTAATTGTAAACGATCCCCATGACATATTATTCTTATGTGCCACTTAAGCTAAAAGACCAAGAAATGCCAAAACATCAGTCAGGAGGGGATAAGAAATAAGGGAAATGATAAGCTTTCCAACTGTAATAAGCCCACGTTGAGAAGGGCACCAGCATTCTTTCATTGTCTCTCTGAGAACTACTGGATGAGGTAGAGAGAACAGGAGGGGGGTGGTAGGAGAATAAAAGATTTTTATCTGAATATAGAATAAGAAGTTATTTGCTTACCATATCTTTCCATAACATCAGAGCAGTTTAGGACAAATATAAATACCTTACACAACAGGTCACAAGGTACTGAAAATCGTAATCCTCAGAGGTAATAAAATACAAAAAGGAGAAGACACAAAAATCTAAAAGTAAATGTATCAATATATCCATTGTCAATTGTTAGAATAAATTAGTAAAGTTTAGGTCACATCCCACCTTTGGGTAGTAAAACTGATGAGCAATTAAGCCCTTCAAAAAGCTGTCCTGGAAGTATAACATTGCCTATGGTTCAGATAAGAGAAATAAAAAAGTATAAGGTACAGAGCAATGATGCAAATCTTTGCCATCCTGTGTAAGTTAGGCTTACTAGCATTTAATGAGGTTTTGTTGGGCCACATGATATAAAAAATCTATTGTGAAACTAGATATCACCTGATCCAGGATAACAGGAAAATAGGAAGATGGCTGGAAAGAAAACAGCCTGTAATGTCCAACTGAACACATTAAGACGGCGGAACCCAAGCAAGGACATCAAGGGACCGAATTACGTACCAACTTACTTAAGGCATCTGCTGGGTAGTTACTATGTGAAATGGGTTAAATCCAAACATGAAAATTTCTGATACGAAAATTCTTCCAGCCTGTCAGGGTGTCAGACTATTAAACCAGACTGTGAGGGGTGGTTGGAGGCCTGAGAACTCAGAGAGAACAGACAACCATGTGACCTGGGTAACTTAGAGTCACCTGCAGCTGGAGGCCTTCAGAAAAGTGATGGAAAACATCGCAACTGGTCCTGGGTGGGTCAGGACCCACACGCCATCCTCCCACCCCTCCCCCACTGAACTCATTTCATAGCTCTTAGGAGCTAAATAGAAGACCAAGTTTCCAGGTCCTTCTATCAATCACCAACACAGAATGTCTGGGCCCCAAAAAGATGTAGGCCAAATCTATATTCCGGGTGTTAATATTAAATCACACCCTGAGGTTGGCCAATGCCTTCTTTCATGTGCAGAAGTGTTCATGGTATGAAGGCATCCAGCTTTGACTAAGGACCAGACCGTCCCTAAACCTGCACGGTGGGGCTGGGCTGCCGCTTTCATGAATGACACAGACCCCGAGCAAACAATGCTTCTTTCAAGGACCCTCATTCTGGGCAACAATTCTGCCTGACACTTACACATGATGTCACATCCTGAGTAACCATGACACAGAGGATGTGAGTCATGGACTCTTCCTGCTAAAACGCAGCCAAACGCGAAAGAATTCATTCTTTAAGTTGTTTGAACACAATGGGAACAGAGATACCGCACGTGGTCTATGTCAGAAAGGCCCACAAAGCAAAACTGACCTCCTACTTCATATTGATGTTCTTGTTTCCTGATGGGTTTACATGATTTTTAAAATAGGAAAAAGAGCAGTGGAAGGGGGGGCGGCGGAAAGAGAAAGAAAGACTAAACAAGTGAATACAAACAAGGAAACGCTGGGCTACAAATGCGCTACGGTCGTATAGAATGGAAGTCTGTGGCTTCCGAACACTTGGTCTACCGGCAGATGTGAGACCAGCATTTCGTCTTGAGCAGAGGAAAAGCCTCTTTTCATTTATCAACAACTTCCGATATATTAAACATGACCATTTTATACCCTCAATTATCTCACTGTGTGAAACGGTAAAACGTGGCAGAATAAGATAATGAACATTATTTGACACAAACACCATCGTTCAGAACTATTAAACCCTTTATAGTCATCATTAAACACATGATGAAAAAAATGTTTAACACACTGATGTAATCCAGCACCACATGCCTTTTCTGAAAATGAAAAATATGCCAAATTAAGATGCTTGGGTAAGTAAGTAACATTTTAGTTATGTTTTCCTATAATTTAGATAACTTTATGTCTAATTAAAAATAATAAATAGGAATTTTATTTTGTTACATTTAGGTATTAAATCAGACAACAAGACTTGAACTTCAGCTTCTGGAACATTCCCTATCTACAAACAAATTGGAAAAACAGATTTTGGATCAGACGAGTGAAATAAACAAACTGCAAGATAAGAACAGGTAATAAAAATACAAAGAAATGTATAATCCAGAACTGTACACTTTCTAGATATGAAAGCCTATTTCATATGACTATTAGTTATAGGCGTGGCTTCCAAAATGCTTAATTTCTTAACGTATAGTACAAGGATCAGAAACCTTGTGAGGGGAAGGTAGGCAGAGGGTTTGGAGAAAAATACTGGAAGGGCATCACCTTCTAAAACAGTCTTCAACTTTGTTTTTCAATCCTCTGACCCCTTAAAGATTCTCTTACGCTAACCTCCGAATTCTACCTCCATATTATGCACGAATCTATGGAAAACTACTGCCAGGGTTGTGCAGTAAAAGTCACACTGGCTGGGGCATTTTGATATTAACTTTACCAAGTTCTTTGCCTCTGAGGACTTAGTTTATTCCAATGCAAAACGGTCTACAGCAGGAAAACGACACTTTATTGTAAACCAATGCACATTTCATGATGCAGTATTTACTCTTAAAGCGTATGATAAAGTAAAAACAAAAGTTAATACTAAATATGGTTATATTAATATCTAAATAAATATTAAAAAATCCCAAGAAAACCAATACAAAAACTAAGATTATGGATGACCAGTGGGGATGGTTTTCATAGGTTTATTCCAGGTGGGGACATATGAGGATAATTCTATTCACATTCCAGGTGTGCTTACTTCCTTGTTTCTAATCGGGATATGTACACATGACATGGAGAATGGTCAGGCAACAACACACCCTAATTCACAATTAAATAATTCTTTATTCTTAACCAAAAATGACTGTAAGCTTATTGTCTTATAATCATTCTTTCCTGTTAATCAAGAACTAAGCTGAAACAATTATTCTGTTCTTTGAGTAACAAGTTGGACCCATTATTGATTTAGGGTTTTGAAAAGCAAGTAGATTTTTATTCCAAATATTTTAACGTTTCAAATTTTTCTCTTCTGCAAAGTAATAAATAAAAGTCTGAGACCAATAATTGAGATATAACAGTCTCTCTAGTTTCATGTTGTTAAAATGGCCTTATTTAATGTTCTTTTGAGTGGGCTGCAGTAATGCTGGACGCCCTGGTACTGGACATGGTTCCCACCTTAGTTTTCTAAGTTAGTATGCAAGGATGCTAAAATGATCACTTACACACGTCAGTTACATTACCCAGGCACCATCTTTGTAAATTTTTGTCAAATTGTATTGCCCTTTGCCTAAAAAAGTGTGCATCTTATTCCCAAATCAAGACACACTGCTTAATATTTTCATTCACCACAAGGTGCAAACTTTCCTATACAAAGTCAACTTGAATTGCTGTGAAAAACAATTGACAACTTTCACTACGTTTTCTGATCATCCACGATTTGATGAAATTCCTATGTATGTTAAAGCTTTACAATGTACAAAATAGCGATTGCAACCACACAGAAATCTGCTGTGTTTTCTGATAATTCTTGCTCAAATGATCCTTCACATTTTTTTCTCCTTAATCCTTCACAATTTTTCCCAGGTTAATTGACATTCGACCAGTAATGTGCTTTGCCAATAATTTCACTCCATTTTTATATGAAATTATATTTAAACATCCCAACATTTTCTCCGTAAAACTACCTTGTCGAATAAACATCTCTAACAAACTAAAATCCTACATGACTTGCAGCACCAGAGCACCACAACTTGGACAGCAAACATCTAACTCAGACTGGAGTTGCATAAGAACTGTTTCTGAATGACCTGCCACAGTGCAGACACTGAAAGGCATAGCTTTTATCAGCTGACTTATAAAAACCGTACGTAACAAATCTAAATCTATACCTGCAGGAAGAATAACCATTTTAGCAGCTGCAGAAATCATGCTCTCTTTTGTCACAAATATGAAACGAAATGGCAATAATAATGTTTTTTTCACAACAACTGTAAGTAAATAAAAATAAGAAAATCGTGTTGATGATTCTACATCTTTCAGTGAGTTTGGCATGCTGTTTTCAGGTGCCTTAAATTTTTTTTTTTTTTTTGTGGTACGCGGGCCTCTCACTGTTGTGGCCTCTCCCATTGCAAAGCACAGGCTCCGGATGCACAGGCTCAGCGGCCATGGCTCACGGGCCCAGCCGCTTTGCGGCATGTGGGATCTTCCCGGACCGGGGCACGAACCCGTGTCCCCTACATCGGCAGGCGGACTCTCAACCACTGTGCCACCAGGGAAGCCCTGGTGCCTTAAATTTTGACTAGCCTAAGATTTCATCTGCAGGAACATCATTACAAAAATACGTGAATGTGTTGCACGTTTGACAAACCACATTTTAAATTATCTTCAATAATTCCCCCAATGTACAACTGTCTTCTTCATGGAACAGTTTCCAATGAAGTCAAAGTACTTAGTAGAGTTAACATTTTTCTGAAAATTGCCACTACAACACTTTTTGATTCACCAGCTGAAGTTGAAAATTACTATGCCTTTTTCATCTTATCATCCTTTTTTTTTTTCCTTCTAAACTAAGTGATTGATCTGGGGCTACTTGTACCAGTTCAGTTATATTGTGATATTGTTATATGATTATTGTTATTGAAAAATGTTGTCATCGACACTGTCCCCTTCTGAAGAGAGGCAATAAAAACTCATAAAAGAAACATGATTCAGCCTTGATGTTTCCACCAACAAGGACATTTCCCCACATTTCTCAACAGACCATGAATTATGTTCATATAAAGTTGAGCTGTACCTGCGTCCAACTGTTATGGTGATGCTCAAGTTGACCGTCCTGTGTCGGAAATTCAAATAAGATGCTAATAGCAACGTGTCAGGCAGTGCAGGCATTCTCCACCTGCCCCACCCACCTCCCATCACCTATCACGTCAACACTGACCATGGCATTCGCTGCGCTGCACAAAGTTCTCGCTATGAGTTCATGCTCTATTCTCATCTGTTTTATCCCATTTATTTAATTTCCTTTTATAAAAAAAAAAAGAAAAGCTTATTGCAACCCACTAAATTGATTGCACAAGCCAGTAACG
Source organism: Hyperoodon ampullatus (assembly GCF_949752795.1). Taxonomy (NCBI): domain Eukaryota; kingdom Metazoa; phylum Chordata; class Mammalia; order Artiodactyla; family Ziphiidae; genus Hyperoodon; species Hyperoodon ampullatus. Next base: position 30,405,458 of record NC_136933.1, read on the forward strand.
GGTCCAGATGAGCATTTTGCAAAACGTTGCTCTAAAATCTGATCTCTGAGACTCTTTACAGCCTTAAATGCAACGATACATGGTGCTGCTCACAACCAGCCTGGTCTGGGATGACCCGATGCTGGGCTTAACTCTTCAGTACCTGCTCGTATTTAATCTTAAGATTAAATCTTTTAGATCAGGATGTGACTGACCTCTGGATTATACTGGTAGAGGTTTGGGAGAAAGAAAAAAAATTTTTTTTTTTAATATCCATCCCAGAGTATTCACACTCTCATTCACACTCTGGACTGTGTGATCATCACATCTTTCTTTTATGCCTCTTCATAGAATATTAAAGACAACAAAAGATTGGCTGGATAACAAATGTCAGCAACATCACTTTGAAGGCAGTATAGATGAGTGATTTTAAAATGTCCATACATTTTATGTTAATTGTCTAGGTGAACCATTGTAGGAGTATCTCCTATTGCCTGTACGCTGATGGTCCTAGAAATGATTTTAGGTAGAAAAGAAAAAACTTATGCATTTATTTTTAGGTTACCTTCTTCTTATGGTAAGTCATCTTGGTTTCTAGATCAATGAAAGTGATACACAAGTTAAAAAAAAATAAGTTAGCTGATATCAGTAAAAATATTAAGAAATAATAGTTGAAAAAATGGATATGGTGCAACTGATGAAAGTCGAAAGCAAATGTCTGCATCACAGTAACGGATTATTTCTTGACTTGGTACTTTGACAGTATACTTATTGTCACACACTGGTGTACAATGACTATTGGACTGGGATAAATTTAAGAGCTGCAACTGTATTTCTGATAATAATAATGATGAATACTGATTGTTAATGCTCGTAGGTAAGACCTGTAATGGGTAGTTTGTCCCTTGGCTGAGTAATGTTGTTTCCAGGGTTAAAGGTTCAGAAAATGTTACTGCCCCCAAAAAGGAACAAAAGACCCATGGATTATTTGAACTAGAGGGGGTCTCAGAGAGCATCATCTAATCTAATGCCTTCACTATGGATAGAGATTTATTTCTGTAGGTGGACTTTCCCTTAGATAGATATACACCTGAGACCCAAGGAGGGGATGGTCTGCCCGGTAACCCAGGGGGTCACGTGCAGAGGCAAGGTTCTCAGCCCGGGGCTCTCCCCACTGACCCACAGGCGTTCCCAAACCAAGGGCACCTTGTCATTGTCCAAGTTCCTCTTCAGCAGAACCATGGTCTTCAAATGCACTGCATGCGGTAACTTCTAGTTATGAACCTTACATTTTCACTGGGGTACTTTCTCCTCATGTCATATCTATGTCCTCTATCTGATCTCAGCAAGTTTGAGAGCTGCTTCAGGGCTGTGGCAACATCTCGTTACTTTATAACTCCTTTAACATCTTAAACAGAGTGCCCTGGAGAAGCAGAACTTCAATAAATATAAACGATTGTATAAGGATTATGAAACTGACTAGCCGTTTACAAAGCACTTGGCTTTGATGGTGATCAGAAAACCCTTCACTAACTAACAATTATTTCCCTTTACAAGTTTCCTGGAAAAGAAAGTTCTAGATATGGAAGACAAGCACATAGTTCAACTTCGGTCAATCAAAGAAGAGAAGGATCAGCTCCAGGTGTTAGTATCCAAGCAAAATTCCATCATTGAAGAACTAGAAAAACAATTGGTGACGGCCACGGTGAATAACTCAGTTCTCCAAAAGCAGCAACATGACCTGATGGAGACAGTTCATAACTTACTGACTATGATATCGACATCAAACTGTAAGTAAAGTTTACATATAAGTTTTTCTTCAGTTTTATCTGCCAGTAGTCGACGAACCTTTCAAAATTCTAAAAAAGGCTCTCATCTTTCAGAAAAAGCACATTTCTCTTACATATTTCATATGAATGCTTTATAGGGTCTCAATATGGGATCGATTAAAAAGGAGGAAGAGGGGAAGGGGAATATATATTTATACTAATTATTATGAGGCAAACCAACCCAAACAGACTTCTGTTCATGGGCTCAGAGAGTCTACTTTTAGTTAGTTCCACTGCTAACTAGATGTTTGGGGCTGGGTAAGTTGCTAAACCATAGTGGACATTTTTTTATTTTTTAAGAGGGAGAAACAATCCTAGGCCCGTAGGGTTGTTGTGAAGATTAAATGAGATAATATTGGTACTTGCAGTAACTGGCATAAGATTGGTACCCAAGAAATGCCAGTTTCCTTCTCTCACCACATCCTTAACTACATCTTGCCTTCCTTATTCCTGTTTGACCTTTCAACTTCTCTTCAATATTAGAGGGAAGAAGGGATGCATCTTCAGTCATTAATTAGAGACATGATACACAACCTGTGTGGTATTTTTAAGTTTTTTTTTTTTTTCTTAAACTTTGGGTCTAGTTCTTGCTATGGTCTGTTTCATAGTGTCCTTTCAACTGTATTCTTTTGACACAGATGCACTTTACATATGATTCATGTAGAGACCCTCTTCACCTCCATAAGAAATATGTTCTCACATTTTCCTTGACTCATACAGTTATCCCCACTTTAATTACAGAAACATTTAAACAAGGTTTCTACTTAAACAAGGAAGCAAACAAACAAAAACAGTAGCACAACCTTGTGCTAAGTGGCAGGTTTCACACCAGGTGGCCAGTTTGCTGCGTGTGCCTTCCAACTAGAGTTTCACTCTCTTATAATTTTTTAAAAATCATATATTTTTCTCACATTCAGTGAAAAGGAAAAGACAATTATCTGATGTCTGGTGGGACCAAGACAGTGTGAGGTATTAGCTTGGATGAGCCAAAGGAGAGAAAATCACGTAGCTCAGATCCTGGCAGAACAAACGAGCACAGGAGAAAGAGCAGCAGAACAGGCTTCGTCTGTCCCGTGTGCTTCTGGCTGGTGTGCAGACGGGAGCCTCCACCTGTGATGCCTGCCCAAGCCACCTGGTGCGGACACCTAAGCTTTTGTCCGTCTCTAGAATGACGTACAAATACGTACCTGCAAGAATACATACACACAAACACTTTTTCAATGCGGCAAAAAAGGGATTGGGAAGTCTAAACGTTGAGAGCAGAATAAAAATTTGAAAGAATTTCATAGTCCTAGACTTTTTAGACTTAAAAGGAAGAATTTCAAAGACACAGATAAATAAATGTTAGGTTCCTCTTTAACGCAAGCTATCATGAGATGGTTGCTAAAAATCCAAAGAATACTAAATGTCTTCACCCAATGGTCTAAAGAAATGTATGAAGACTTGGCCTCAGATACACAAAAAGAAAGGAAAACAATCCACACCACTGCCTAGATAGGACGTGGCTAATGGGCTATGGATGCAGCCACTGTAGAGCTAACACTATTTTTAGGTACATTCTTTTTTATTCTTCTGTAATAACTTTATCTGATTCTACTCAAGATGGAAGATTTTTTTAAAAAGTAATAGTTTATTAAGGCTGATTGTGAAGTACTTGCATTACATATGGTTGATGAGAAGAAAAAGGAAGCATGGATTATTGGTAACAGTCTTTGAGAGTTAACACGAAACAGGCTGAAAGAGTAACTTTTGAAAGGCTAAAATACTAGCATCTCCCTTTTACTTACTGTAAGAATTCAAATGTAATAAAACTTAGCAAATGAGTGCATCTCGAAATAACATACTTGTATCTTTTCACGAACTCCTTTTAAAAGCTTTCCTATTTTTAAAAAGCAGCTAAGCACTCCCTCATTGCTAAGGAAGAACAAATCATCTTCAGAGACTGCGCAGAAGCATTCAAATCAGGACTGACCACCAGTGGCATCTACACACTGACGTTCCCTAACTCCACAGAGGAGATCAAGGTAAGGCATTGTCTCCCATTTTCACCTCCCTGGCTTGAAGCAAGTCGTTTTAGAAGTGGAGCAACTGCAGACATAGTTCACACACCCCAGATGCATCCCAGCTCCACTCAGAGCAAAGCAAGAAACACTGACACAAGTAAAGGTCTCACCAAGGGCTCCGAGCCCAGCCACTGGGCACAGAACACTGATGATGCACATGAACGATGTAGAAATATCTATCTTATTATATGTGTCTACCTAATATATAAGATAATCTACTTATTTTCTCCTTGCATTTGGCTTAGTCATGCAGTGTCAGCTGTCTGCCTTGAAGTGTCAGACTCGCATCATTAACTTTAAAGAAAATGTCTTCCAAACTACCAGAGTTCGAATACCCATAGTCTATGTTTCAATCGTCATTTCAAGCAGCAATCGTATTCCATCCAAAAACCAAAAGGCTTGTTCAACCTGCAACTAAAACCGTCACACAAAATTTCTCTTTGAGACAGCCACGGCACCTTGATGTGCACAAGTGATTTATACTCATTTCCATTTCACCAAACAGAGTATAAAAAGACGTGCCCGCAGCAGTGGAGGTTTAATAAAATTAATACTTTTTTACTGCTTTGTCAGAGACATCCTGAAGTGAAATTGGTTCCCCCCCCGCCAAACTGCAAGTGTGTGACTGAGGAACACAGTGACTCCGGCATGGTTTGCACTGTTAGTTCATTCTAGGGTGCTGGCAGTTTCACCCACTAGTGCTTTTGTACCATCAGTGCAAATGCTGTCACAGCCCCAAAGGCCAAGGACATGGTTATGGAGACAGTTCCAACCCTTTGGACTTGCTGCAGGGGGCTCAAAGCTTCCCTGGGTGGGCCATTCTTACCCCACCTGATGGGCTAGAAGACTTAAATCACACCATCAATGAGAGCAGGTCATTTTCTTCCCAAGTACCTGGAGTTTACTTCAAGGTGGAAGCTCATAAGTGAACCAAGAATCAGAATTTACCATCAGGAGAAGCTAGTGTACAGCTAACTCGGTTTTTCTTGGATATTGGTTTTCTCAGGGAGCATGCCTCTTGAACTTGCTTTAGGAGATATTAAGCTTTAGATGAGAGAAAAAAAAAAAGTCACTTCCCCGGGGAATATTTCAATGTGGCTTTGATAAGGTAAAACAACAGTACATGAGAATCAGTGTGAAGTGTTATAGAACTCTGGGATGACTGTATATGTTAAATGCCTATAAATATGTTTACATCTAACTGTAAAAGCAGCTACACATTGAATGAACAGAAACACTTACAGAAAAGGCACTTGATGCTGTATCAAAATGGAAATTTTAAAGGCTCCTGAAAGTATCATCTCTTTGAACTCAGGGTTATCCTCAGTATTTAACATGGTAATAAAGGAAAACACTTTAAAAATACAAACAAGGGGGCTTCCCTGGTGGCGCAGTGGTAGAGAGTCTGCCTGCCGATGCAGGGGACACGGGTTCGTGCCCCGGTCCGGGAAGATCCCACATGCCGCGGAGCGGCTGGGCCCGTGAGCCATGGCCGCTGAGCCTGCGCGTCTGGAGCCTGTGCTCCGCAACGGGAGAGGCCACAACAGTGAGAGGCCCGCGTACCGCAAAAAAAAAATAAATAAATAAATAAATATTCAATTTATCTTGAATAATAGCACAATATTCTTGTGCTATTATTCACGATAAGACTTTCCAAAGCAATCTTTCTAATTCATTTATGCTGCTTTAAATCAACCTTGAAAATCAGTTAATGTCCCTAGCACCCTAAAAGCAGTGTATTAGGGGGAGAAAAAGCCCAAATATTCTGTTGCAGATGAAAAAGTAATGAGCAGACTCTATACTAAGCCCTTCAGTCCCCTTTGCTATCTGGTTCGCATGCCAGCTCTTTGTATGCTACTGTCTGTCACCAGATGTTGGTCTGTTCTTGGTCCGGAGGTAAGGGGACAGGAGTGACCTGAGGAGGAGGAGGATGCAGAGTAGAGTAGGGATGCTCCCTGATGCAGACCCAGAGGGACTATCAGCTCCCTACAGCTGTGTAATGTTTCCTGCCTCCGCGCATGTCCCTGCCCCCGCTCGCTGTACCAACCCCAAAGGCCTCACTGCCGGGAGAAGATATACAGCTCTGGGGTGATGTGGTCTCAGGCCACGGCTGGAAACATTAGGATTTATATATGCCTTTTACACATACACAGTGAAAACAACTCATTGACACAGCCGGGAACAACAATCTTTGAAGCCTCAATTGTTTCATCTCTAAAATATATGGTCCAGATGAGTTACCTCTGGATTCCCTTCCAGACTTCAGACTCCATAATTCAACCTGAGGAAGTCCGATAGATTGGGGTTTAAATTCTGACTCTGCCAACGTGTGCCTCTCAGCAAGTCACTGAACCTGCGTGAGGCTTCCGCTTCCTGATCTGCGACGTGACGCGATGTCCCCTGTCCTAGAGAGCGGTTTCGGGGAGATGATGGCGGTGACAGAGATGAGCGCCCAGGACAGGGCTCGGTGCCCGCCGTCCATCCAACACCCAAGGACTGTGAGGCAACCTCTCCGTGGGCCAGGGCACCCGAGCTTGGCCTGCTTCATCTAATTCAAGGAAAGGATGTTCAACAGATCTCTGCGCAGATCTTTCCCAAAGAGGCCTAAATATCCTTTGAACTTTATTTTTGAAGAATTCGTTAGGTTTTTGTACAAGATAGACATTGCAAGACGGCATCTATCAGAAGCATCAGGGTTACATTTTTGCTAGTCAGAGACATAAGAGTTTCCTTCCCTAAGTTTCCCAGGTTGCCTGACGCCTAATGTTGATCTGTTTGCTGTTTAATCACTCATTCACCACGGCCTCAGAGCCGAAGCATCACATTTAAATCAAGCGCTATTTGCTGAAAGAAATCAAGCTTTAGAACGAGATATCAGGTCCCTGGACCACACCACGGTGTGCTCATCAAAAGTATTCACTGCCCTCAGGTTTGCTGTAGCTCAGCAGTGAGGTCACAGGCCTTGTCTGAGGACTCATGCTGTTCCGACCCTGAGAGCATCTGCTTCATCATCGTCACCTGTATCTCCTGGCTACGTGGAGAACTCTACTCGAACACTGTGTTCCTCTGGAAGCCTCACGAGCCAACTAGCCATAATACTTCAGTTTTTATAAATGCTCTGTTCTTCTTCTTAAGGTGGACAAAGTAATCTTAAGAAAACGTTCTCATGATCCCGTCATTGTCCCTAATGGGGTTAGAGGATAGTATGGCTCAGACCCCAGCTCTTGGTCTTCACTGATTTCCACAACAAGATGGACTTGTTCTCTGACTTAAATATCAGCAACTTCATCAGGGTGATTTTGACACTGAAGAAGCAAGTATTAGAAAGAGGACAGGCTCCCTGAGAACAGTGTGCAGTCCTTTTACCCCCTAGCACGCCTTTTAGGATACAGGGGAGTTAACATGTGTGCGCAGGACTGCTCAGATCAATGGAGCTTATTCAGCTAGTTTACTAGACACGCTGACAGAAGTGAGCAGTACTGACCATCTTGTGGACCAGAGGCAAGTGAGAGGCAGTAGTATTCGTGAACTGATTTCAACTTGGAGCTGCATGGAGTCAGGTTTCTCTGTTTTCGGAAGCATGGGCGAGTAGAAAACACATCACAGAATCAGGAAATTAAAGAGACCTTACTCAAATCCTATATGCCACTTAATAGCTGAATGACTCTGGTCAAATTAACCTAACTTTACCAAATCTTTTCTCCTTTCAAACACGCAGAAAGATAGCATCACAGCAGAGTTGCCGCGAGATTACAGATAACATACGGGAAGCGCCTAGCCTGGTGCTTGGAACAGAGTGATGCAGAGCAATGATAACAACGATAATTAATAATAATAATAATGTCAACACAGAGAGATAACAAGGGGTTATATTAAGCAGATCAATTTCATACGGCTGAATAACTTAAAATGGGGAAATCATTTTATTCTTGATAAATAATTTTCTTTCATGGAACGCATGTTTCGAAACATGAGGATCATTGGGGAAGTGATGATGGGCCGAGTGTCCATCCTGGAGAGGGTCTGGAATGGTGGTGGAGAGGGCACAACAGGAGAACCAGCACTGGGTTCCAGCTGCTGCTCCTGGTTCCACTCGAAACAGGACGGCCAACAAGCGCTTACAGTGAAAGGGCGGGTCTGGTCTAGGTGCACTCTGGGTTCTCCTTTAGCCCCCATTCTCCAGGATTTCGGCTCACAAATGCAGTATAGTTGACGTGTAAACTTACTCTGCCAAAATTATCTCCATTATTCCCCCCAAAGACCATGGAAGACAACAAAGGAAGAATATTTCTAATTGTTTTTGAACCTTAACTTTCACATTTACTACCTTGTAACCTGTAAGGAAATTCATCTTAACTTTTTGGAAAACTCCTTCGTTCTACTATAATCTCATTATTTAAAACTATTTGTGTAATCTTATTTTCAGAGGGTTTTAATTTCATAATAAAACTCCAGCTGAGCTGAAATTGAGCATGCATGCTCCTAGCCCAAGAAAGAATCCTGTGTAGTGAACAAAGTTTAAACCCACCAAGCCCGTTTAAAAGCAGAAATCAAAAGAGCTGGGAAGAGATAACAGGGGCAGTGAGCAAAGTGCAGAGAAGCGTGAAGTCAGGGTCTGCGGGGTGGAGCTGCCAGGCCCCTCAGGTCACACACACACAGTGGGTACACGGGAGCCGCCAGTTCCTTGTTCTGAGGGATGAACCAGGAAACCTGACTTTGATCCCACACATGGAGGAAGCCAAATAGCCCCATGGCATCACAGGAGTCTTGGAAACCCCACAATGCAAGAGTCTCCCTTTTACACCACTCTCTGGACAGTCAGTCGGGACCGGCAACCATCATAAAGGTTTTCAGGGCTGTGAACACGAGGCAATGGATTTCTATAGGCTGGAGATGAGAGGTTTGGGGCCAATCTGCCAACATGTCCCATTCCCCACGAATCTCTAAGGAACAGCGATCTCAGGGTCAGCTATCGGGGTGGGTCTTTAGCCTAGAACAGATGATGACAAGGTCCTAGTTTCATCGACACATCATGTTATATTACTGTTTATTTTTCATCATCATTTTAAATGCATGGTTTTCAATTTCTTTAAAATCCTCTGCCTCTTGGAAGACCACAAAGATTTACCCCAGAGAACCCCATCAGCCCTGGTCTTATTATAAGTATCTCCGTTCATCTCGTTTCTGTTATTTAAGACAAAGACCCAAGTCACGGACATTTCCCAGGCAGTAATTGTGCGTTCCTGTTTGCAGGCTTACTGTGACATGGAAACAGCTGGAGGTGGGTGGACAATTATTCAGCGACGTGAAGATGGCAGTGTTGATTTTCAGAGGACTTGGAAAGAATATAAAGTGGTATGAATACTCTTTAAACCATCTGAAAATAATTTTCTTTGCGAAAACTAACTTTGAGAATGTGCAGGAACTTTACCACAAATCTAAAACTAACCAATGACTTTTGATCATTTTTTTTTAACCAAAGGGTTCTTTCTAACTGGTGTTTCAGTCTCCCCGTTGAAGAATGGTCCTGCCGATGTAATGTAAACTATATATCAAAACGAAGGCATGCGAAAGTTAGGCTTATTTTTAACGGTGGGCTCAGCATTTTTTGGTAAACTGTTTCATAGTGTTTCACACGTCTGTAAACTGAGCTGTTTATGATATTGGTGGCTCCCCAAGTCGTTCTAATTATCCCAATACTAATTTCCTTCTGGTAACAGCTTAGTTTCCTAAAACTGACCTTTTAAAAATCTTTCTTATATGGAAGACCCCAAAGTTTCACGGTACAGGAAGGGACTCCTGTTGAATACTGAATGGCTATTCCGTGTTAAATTGATGGACTATTGATTTCAAATACATGAAGAAAAAGTAAATGAAGTAAGTGAATTTTACAACTTCGATTTCAGGGATTTGGGAGCCCTTCAGGCGAACACTGGCTGGGAAATGAGTTTGTTTCACAAGTGACTAATCAGAAACGCTACGTGCTTAAAATACACCTGAAAGACTGGGAAGGGAATGAGGCTTACTCGTTGTACGACCATTTCTATCTCTCAAGCGAAGAACTCAGTTACAGGTAAGGAAATTATATGTCACTGAAAAAAGTTAAAGGATTTGCTGGGTGATGACTCCAGAAAGTCAGAACCCCACTGTATTAACCAGAATCTAAATTACTCATAGGCTACCCTAAGGGGGAAAAACATCTTGTTTCTTAGAGTTCTTTGCCGCCTTTAGGTAAGCTTCTCTAGTTTCAACATTCTAACTTTAATTTCAACAATATAAGGAAGGCTTCATGACGACAGAATTTTGCCTGTTTTGTTTGCTGTGTATCCTCAGGGTACAGATGAACCCTGCCTGGCAGATAATGGGCCTTTAACGACTATTTGTAGAATAGGTGAATGTTGTGTCCCTATTATAAAATGTCATGCCAATATCACAACAGATGTATACCCATGACCCTATTGTTTTCTTCCAGAAGGTTTTAAAAGTTAAATCTATCTTTATGAAGTTTAAACACATTCAACTGTTATGTTCCATCCCAAAGTCAGGATGAGTTGCCAAGTTCAAAAGAGCAAGGATGAGGTGGGCAGTAGGTAGCCAGACCCTCTGCCCTCTGCTACAGGAAGACCAGCTGATTCACAGCACTGCCTCAGTATTTACCTACCTCCTCCCACCCACTGGACACAGCTAATCTTGAATGTTCCAAGAAAAGCGTGGGCAATTTTGACCGGGAATTTACTCTTTGGCTCTAAAACGCCCAGAGAGTAGAGACAGAGCAAAGGGATTTTTTTTTTCTTCTTCTTCTTGCGGTACGCGGGCCTCTCACTGCTGTGGCCTCTCCCGCTGCGGAGCACAGGCTCCGGACGCGCAGGCTCAGCGGCCATGGCTCACGGGCCCAGCCGCTCCGCGGCATGTGGGATCCTCCCGCACCGGGGCACGAACCCGTATCCCCTGCATCGGCAGGCGGACTCTCAACCACTGAGCCACCAGGGAAGCCCGAGCAAAGGGATCTTTACAACCTGCTGTGCCAGGCAAGGGCAGTAGGCACGTGCATCTGTGCTTTACAGGGAAAGGGGCTCAGAAATGCGTGTCGACAGCGGCACAGAGCAGGGCGATGGGGTGCCTGGTGGCCACGCGGGAATTGGTCTGAGAAGGCACAACACAAGGGTTCAGGCACCAACACACCCTGAGGGTGTCTAGAGAGCTCGGACGGGTGGAGTTTGGGGGTTTTGGTGATCATGGAGCACACGTTGTGAAACTCCAACTCTGAAGTCAGAAATAAACAAGCGAAGTTCCATCGGAACGTCACAGGAGACAGGCATCAACTGGCCTGCCGTCCCGCCTAAATCCCAGTGATGCCCGGCTCAGACCCTCTGCTCAACAGAAATTCCAAGATCTGAGTAGTTTGGGAAAAACCCACGATTTCGAAACCCTTGAGCTGGCTTCCTTGGGGAGGCTCGCAATGGACAGCGTGAAAAAACGGGCTGAAAGCCAGCTTGCTGACAGCCACCTGAGAACTGCACAATGTCCAGTGTCCTGCTTTATAAACAGTGGGCCAAAATTCAGAAGCATGTTTTGAAAACAGATAATGTACGACAAGCTTCGACATGACTTTTAAGAAGTCGGTGAAACAGCCCATCAGCTCTCATTACAGAAAGAGCCGGCTGTCCAGGGTGGACAGGGACTCAGATGAATGAAGGGATAGGTGTTGGGGCCTCACTGCAGTCCAAAGTTGACTCCACAGATCAAAACTTCAATGAGTTTTTAGACATGAGTGGTTGGTCATTGTTTGACCTCCAAGCTAAATATTTTTTCAACTGGCAACGGTTAGGAATCTACAACACAGGAATTAAAAAAAAAAAAAACACACAAAAATTAAGGATTAGACTGTTTATATAAGAAGATTTTACAATATGGGTCATTACCCTTGTATGCTGACATTATAAAAATTTTTAAACTGCGATGGTTCTTAACAGATATTTCCTTTAGAAACGCAATCAATTTTTGGATATGCCATTTTAAAAAGCACACAGTTGTTTAAAGCTCAGTTTAATTTACTTGGCAGTATAAAACAGATACTACACTGAAAAAATTATTATCCTAATAAAACATGTCAATGTGATAAGAAAACTGGGATGTGACTAAAACAATAACTACAGATGTTTCAGAATGCCAGTTGTATGTAGCAGCTAAGTTGTTTTCCACTAAAGGAATTTTTTTCCAAATGTAGGAAAACTGAAAAAATACACGTTATAAGAAGGGATAAATGCATCAATAGAGTATGATTATTTTTACTAGAACTAAAAACTATTTGTATATTAAACCTTAAGAATTGGTCACTTTTCACAAACATTCTTGCAATTCTATACAAACACTGAGATTTAATTATTAAATGTTGGCATTACCTCTCCTTTCACTCCACTGTGATATAAAAGCAATGGGTACCAATTTAAAGTAATTTCAAGAACGTGGCTATTCTTTTTTTTTTTTTTTTTTTTTTTTTTTTTGCGGTACGCGGACCTCTCACTGCTGTGGCCTCTCCCGTTGCGGAGCACAGGCTCCAGATCTGCAGGCTCAGCGGCCATGGCTCACGGGCCCAGCCGCTCCGCGCCATGTGGGATCTTCCCAGACCAACCCATGTGCCCTGCATCGGCAGGCGGACTCTCAACCACTGCGCCACCAGGGAAGCCCAAGAACGTGGCTGTTCTTAATAATCAAGTTTTACAAGAAGGCAACTTTAAAACAATGGGCCAGACTCCCCTGGTGGCACAGTGGTTAAGAATCCGCCTGACAGTGCAGGGGACACGGGTTCGATCCCTGGTCTGGGAAGATCCCACATGCCGCAGAGCGACTAAGCCCGTGCCCCACAACTACTGAGACTGCACTCTAGAGCCCACGAGCCACAACTACTGAAACCCGCGCTCCCTAGAGCCTGCGTGCCACAACTACTGAGACTGCGCTCTAGAGCCCACGAGCCACAACTACTGAGCCCACATGCCACAACTACTGAGCCTGCATGCTGCAACTACCGAAGCCTGCGTGCCTAGAGCCTGTGCTCCACAACAAGAGAAGCCACCGCAATGGGAAGCCCACACACTGCAACCAAGAGTAGCCCCCGCTCAACGCAACTAGAGAAAGCCCACGCACGGCAACGAAGACCCAACGCAGCCACAAAATAAAAATAAAAAATAAAATAAAACAATGGGCCACACGGCAGAAGGATCTAAAAAGATACAACTTTTCTCATAGAGACTCATAAAACATAGTATTCTCCCTTCTTTTGCTTTGGGGAAATTTAATGCGTTCCACTAGAACTGAGATTGTTCAAAGGAGACAGGAGAGTTCACAGGAGGAAAAGCACGCGAAGTAGTTCATCTCAGTCCTACCTACGATTAGTGAGAAGGGCCTGGACAGAAATTAAAGTGTTTCAAAATCCCAACAGTGAGCAGAAGTTACAGGAAGGCCTTGCAGCAGGTATGCAGGGGCTGTGCTAGGGCCCAGGGTCATTTCTGAAGCACGAGGATAACCCTGAAATTCAGAAATTCGGTCAATGCCTGTGACGAGGCTTCCAGAGCTGCAGTCCTACAAACAAAACTCTGAGTTACCAACACAAACGTTGCTCGGGACCAGCGCTTTATGGAACTCACTGGATATGCCCCTGTGCCCCCCTTTTCAAAACTGCCTCCTCGATAACCAAGCGCCCCTGCGAAGGGGTGCACCAGCGTGGAGCCCTAACAGAGGTGCAGTCCCAGCTGCTGCCAGTCCCAGCTCCACCACTTACAGCGTGTGGCTGTGGACGAGCTCCCACCTCCGAACCGAACTCAGCGATCTTACGTGGAAGAGAGGGGTGGCGCCTGCCTCTCGGGGCTGGTCTGGGCATTCCATGCACGGGCCCGGGACAGTGAGTGGCACAGGCGGGTTAGAGACACACCCCTGGAGAACCTTTCCTCTCAGCTCCACCTTCTGCTCCAACATGAATTCCAGGAAATCCTATTCCCTCCCAGATAGCTGTTAGCAAATGTGAGCAGGTGTTACCAAGATGAGCGGCGTCGGCGGCGCTTAGAGCACAGCAGGAGGGTCCCTGGGATGGGGAGACCTCAGGCCCCAGGTGTCCATGCTCCAAGTGCCACACTGTGACATGGAGTTCGACACAGGCACCCGCGTCCCCTGGGCCCTGCTCCGAGCTCCGGAGCCTGTCTGCCTGGGGCTTTCCTGGAGTCAGGCTCACAGACCTGCCCCTGCTTTCTCCCCGCTCCTTGGCAGGCACAGTGCTGGGGCGAGCCAGATCTCTGCAATCTTCTACAAGCCTGGGCTATTATCTAGGGTCTAACTTAATAGTACACTTATTCTTTCTCAATGTCTGGCAGGTTTATTATAATACTATTCAGAAACAAGGCAAAGCAGCCACAAGGATTTGTTTTTCCACACAGTCCTCTAGATTTCTGCTCCACATTCAGTGGTCACCCCTTGCTGTCTGCTGTCCTCCCCACACCCACCAGTCACCCTGGATTCTAATTTCTACAATATATGGATGATGCCTGGAGACTTGGAAGGAGGATCCCATCACGATGTATTTCCCCCTCTTCTGTTTACCTGAAAACAGCAGGAAAATAAATTACAGGGCCCCGAAGTCCCCGCTGATGCTTGTGCAAGTGATATGCCTTGAAGGCTTCATGAAAACATTCCTCTTTGCCTAAGGATTTGATGATAAGTTGGTTCCTGTTTATACCAGCGCAAAAGCATTTTGTCCGGAGTAAGCACTAGTGCACTAACCAGCATAGCACGTGTTTCTGTAGAATGAAATTCTTCATTGTAAAAAGCTTTCCACTATGATAAATCAACCACCCAAGCCAATTATGTTTTGCCTTTTTTTTTTTCTTTGCATGCTTACAGGATTCACCTTAAAGGACTCACAGGGACAGCCGGCAAAATAAGCAGCATAAGCCAACCAGGAAATGATTTTAGCACCAAGGACGCAGACAACGACAAATGTATTTGCAAATGTTCACAAATGCTCACAGGAGGTGGGATGACGTTTCTCTCTTCCTATTTGTACTGGCAAAGGAAGGATTTCATAGAGGGAAAGGTTGGCTCTTTGGACTTCAACCTGTGATTGGTGACAATGTCCAAATTTCATAAATAGACTTACTTGCTCAATACAGGGAGATTTGTTTTTCGCTTTTTCAGACTGTTGAGTTTTACACACGAATGTGATATTGAGCTAGAATTGTCAGCAGGCCAACTGTGTCTCCTCAGGACCTACCCCTGGCAAGGAGACGGGCCGTGTGATACTCAGCAAGCTCTCTGGAGTTTGTGCTGAGTGTCAGATGTTGGCACGATGGTTTAATTCCATTTTGCTTTATTAAAAAGGTTAAAAATTAAAAATGGCTACCGAAACAGTGATATAGATTCATCAGTATAGAAATGTTTCCAATTAATAATTTATTGTTCAAACAAGGATTTTTCAGTTGTCTTTTTTTTTAAAGTATTTCTTGATATATAGCAAATACTAATAATGCACAGAAAGTAATTAACCAAGCTCCTTTTCTGTGCATCAAATTAAAATGAATGATTGTCCAGTTTAAGGCCTTTATCTTCAGACTCTTCTTGCCTTCTACCTTTCACGTTAGATCTCTTAGAAACAAAAAACAAACAAACAAAAAGAAACTATACCCATAAGCAAATGTGATATAACAGTCACTTCATGGCCAGATGAGTTTTCAGAAACATTTCAGAGTTCAGTGACAGGAACCAACTGTTAGAAAACGTATTCTTCCGATTCCTAAAAGTTTAAACGTGGAATAACCAAAACCAGTTCATTGTGATTGAGACCAGGAAAAAGTCGGGCAAATGCTGTGGAGTTAGTTCTTAAAAACACTGAAAGGTTGAAATCGGCAACAAAAATTCTTCCAACATGCAGACTAAATGCAGAGGCAAACAGGAAATTGGCAGGGTTTAATTTGTAGAGACCATGAATTGTATCACCAAAAGTTCATTCATTACTCACTCAGGAAAACCAGAGGGAAGAGCTGCAGTCAATATATCTTATAAATACGAGGTACTGCGTAAACAAGTAAAGGGTCTAAACTTGTCGTGTGTTTGTACTGCAGTTAAGAATCATTTACGAACAAAAGGAAGGATTTATTTACAAAAATAATTTGAAACCCAGTAATTTTCAAGTCTTTAAAATGATACTGAGAGAATTAGGCTCCATTAAGAAAATCAGTCCTATGGTTCCTTAGAGAATATATTTCATGTATAAACATACGTTGGTAACCTAGGTCTTCCCTATTAGCCATACTTACTTCAGTAATTATTTCAACCAGAGAAAGCTATTATGCTGATTGTGTAAAAGCTGCCTGTCTCTCCCATCCCACCAGAGTAATCCTTTTGGAAGCCAACCAGGAGAGGGGGGTGAGGAGAGGGAGCACGCCGAATCCTGCTTCCTGTCTGTCATTCCCACACTGAGCCCAGCTGTCCACGCAGAGGGTGGCGGTTTTCAGACCACCCGAATGTCAAGAGCTACTCAAGAGAGTATCAGTGCATTAATAACCAAGGAAACAACATATTTACTTACTCAGATCAAGATTTAGGGCTGAGAGTGGAAGTGGAAAGGAGATCGGGGAGAAGAAACGCAGCCCAAGAGAGACAGCAGAGCGGTCCTGACTGTAGAGGTCAGATTCCCAGCCGTGGTCTGGACCACAGATAAACCAGCCGAATGACCAGCTAGGTTTCTGCATAGACAGTAAATTCTATAGTTGAGTCAGACAACAGGCTCCGGAATGGACAGATCTATAAATCTGCAATATTCTTGAACATTTTGAAGGTTTCTGAGTCACACACACAGATGTCTTATCAAATCAACATTAATCTGAATCAACTCGAGTCATGGAGCTGTTACTATCAGGAAAAAATTTAGGCACTTGGATGTAATAACTGGTGATCACAGTCCAGTGTATAAATAATATAATAATTGCATCAGAATACTTTTTAAAGAAATAAAACATGCCCTACCAATACCTGTAACGTTCACATTACTTATTTCTTTTACTAGGTATGGAGAGATCGATAATAGTTATTTTTTTCTGTATTTTAAAATTTTATATAAATGGCATCATACTGTATGTGTCCTTCCAACACAATCTTTCAAAGATTTATCTGGATTAATGCTTGTAGACTGAGGTCATTCCTTCCCCTCCCAAACCCAGGGCCTCTAGGTAAGGGTATTAAAAGCCCAAGCCTAGTCCTTCAGGTGTAGGTGTGGATGCCCACTGACCCGCCGCTGTGCCATGCAGCGGCCTCCCAGGTCCCCCACTTTACCTTAGTGCACACACCACTATAGCTTTAAATTTCCTTTCTGTCTCTGGGACTTAAAGGCTTCCTTTTTATCTAGCTCCACTGAGTACTTAAAATTTGGGGTTACGTTTGAAACAAAAAGACTTTTTTTTAAAAATAAATTTATTGATTGATTGATTTTTGGTTGTGTTGGGTCTTCGTTGCTGTGCACGGGCTTTCTCTAGTTGCGGTGCACGGGCTTCTCACTGCGGTGGCTTCTCTTGTTGCGGAGCACAGTCTCTAGGCACGTGGGCTCCAGTAGTTGTGGCTCGTGGGCTCTAGAGCACAGGCTCAGTAGTTGTGGCACACGGGCTCAGCAGTTGTGGCTCGCGGGCCCTAGAGAGCAGGCTCAGTAGTTGTGGCGCACGGGCTTAGCTGCTCTGCAGCATCTGGGATCTTCCCAGACCAGGGCTCGAACCCATGTCCCCTGCATTGGCCGGGGGGGTTCTTAACCACTGCTCCACCAGGAAAGTCCCAAAAAGACTTTCTTTGTTAGGCGGAGGGGAGCCTGAAGCAGCCTGGTCCACCGTGTTGCTGGCACTGGATGGAAGATGATCCTGGGCCGAGGAGAGCCACCCATCGATTCTTCAGGCTCTGACTTTCCACACTGTCAACTGTCCTGTGGGTCTCCTAGTCATGTCTGTGGGTGACTGGCCCTTCCCCACAGCACAGGGCAAGAGGAGCAAGAAAGCGCGTAAAAACATGTGCCCCAGGGGCTACGGTTCCGCCAGTGTAGAGGTGGAAAACCACACTGCCACCTGCCAGGGCGGCACCCTCCACTCTTAAGAAGGCCCGCACACACCTGCTTAAAATGAGCAGAATGTGACTCGCGGATTAGCCAGTATTTGTAACTCCGCGTTGAGACAGGGCCACCTGGCTCCTAATTCCTTCTGTGTTTCACTTTCACAGGCTGGTGGTTTGATGCCTGTGGTCCTTCCAACCTGAACGGAATGTACTACCCACAGAGGCAGAACACAAATAAGTTCAATGGTATTAAGTGGTACTACTGGAAAGGGTCCGGCTACTCGCTCAAGGCCACGACCATGATGATCCGCCCAGCAGATTTCTAAATGCCTGCGCACACCTGAGGAACAGTGTCTTCCAGTTTTCAAAGACTTAATCCCAAAGCTCTGAAAGACACAGCTGCATGCTGCCTCCCTATCCAGCTCGGACAGACTGCCCGCGCTCCAGACCAAGGGGACCCGCGAGCTCCCAGTTAGAACCCCATCAGCGTCACCCCTTAAACCCGCATCACTCAACGAACCGAAGCACAACCCCCAACGAGCCACAGCCTGGCATGGTGACCTGGTAGAAAGCCTACGGGAAGATAAATTTAAGCTTGCGAATGAGACTGACAATTTACAGGCTCTGTTGTCACAACCAAGAATGTTATGTGCGAGTCGATCAGTAAATAACAGGAAAACAGAACACTTATGCCATATAGTAGAGATAACCTTGGAACTGCATTCTTCTGAGCACTGTTTATAGATTGTGTAAATATCCATATGTCCTGAATTCAGCACCACTATCATAATTAAAAGGAAGGAAAAATTCTCGAAGCCATAAAAATATACTATATATTCAGGGATTTTTATGAGAAGTGGTTATTAGCGGTTTAATATTTGGAGAAGGAAAAACATAGTTAACTCATTTTTACTCCTCCTCTTAGGTGCTTTAAATTTTCATTTTGAGAACAGCATATTTGCATAGGTATTGATAGGTTAGTTTTAAGTTAATGCTCAAATATATATATTTCAAGTTTTTATGGTGAAAACTTTCAGGATCTCTGAAATTATTAATAGAAACGTGTTCTTTTAGTATATATGAAGATTGTACTATTTTTTTCAGCCTCGCTGTTAAATATGAAGGGATTTTTAGTAATTAAATATAACTTATTAGGTGAGATGACCGCATTTAACTTTTATGATATTTACAACATTGTAATATGATTCTGAAACAAATGATTGTGCCTTGTGACAAGGAAAATCTTGATTTTTAATGATGAAGAAAATTATACATTTAATTTCATGACAAAGAGGCTTTCCTATCTTTTACTCACTATTCTAATACAGAAGTCTTTTTTCTCTTCTACTAAGATGTATTTTAGGGAAGTAGGCTACAATGTCCTTTGTGGTTGAGAAAACCCTTCCATTTAAAACACTTACAAAGCTATACTTCTCAAGCTGGGTTCACCCCGGAAGTTATTTAGGGGAAAAAATAATTTGCGTTAGTAACATTAACTTAAATCTTACTAGACTTAAACCACCAGCAAATTAAAAAAAAAAAAAAAGTGTTCTGGGGCACAAAACCAAAATCTGTTATTTATAGCATATTCAAATGTTTACAGAAAAATTTTGAGAGCACAGATTTAAGCTCAGGACTGTGAAACCTTAAACTCCTAGAGTTTTAACTCCATTTGAAGTTTTCATCGTACAATTAATACTAATGAACATTTGAGTAATGCTTCATAATTTGGAAGCAATTTCTCATATATTCGCTTTTGAATCCGCTGCTAGGAAGCTTAGAGCCAAATTTGCAGCCAGCATTTACCTGTGTCTGTCTTCACCTTATACTGTTCTACCACTGTTTTTTTTCTTTATTCCATTTTTCTTAGCTAATTTATTTTATCCCCACACCCCCCTCTTCCCAGCTTAGTTTTATGACACTCAGGTGTTGCTGAGTCAACTTATGGACTCTGGACAAGTCAGGCCCTCTGCTTTTCCACCATGCTGCACTTTCCCAACAAATATATTAATGAGAACATAACCTCCCATCCCAGAACAGCTCCTCTTATTACATGTAAGAAGGCGTCATAAGGTTAACAGAGGTTGAATTTATACACAGCTTTGTATCAAGCTAAAAAACATCTGATAATAAGAAAATATCACCGCCTCAAAAGAAACAATAAATTTCCATGACATCTCAATGACCACATGACAGACACCGAGGTGGGGAAATGATAATACAGGAAAAATTGGCAACAACACAATTTATATTCACTTGTCCATGTAGGCAGATAAGGTGAGTTTCAAAGACAAACCTCACTATGTTATTCAGAGTTACGTATACTCTCTCATGACAGCGAGTGGGGGAGAATTTGCGTTTTTACTTTACACTTCAACTCCTTACCTGGTATTTCAAACAAAGAGTCTTGCTGAGAGGAATTTTTTCTCTCCTTAAGAAAACATTTATAAAGTCCAGAGCAAATCAAAACAGCAATCTCAAAAATGAAAACAAAAACAACCCAACAACTAGATAACCACAGCGACTGGAGGGCAGAGTTCAACTTCTCACTATGTGATAGTCATATGGCATACTCAAACAATTAAAAAACATGGAGACCACTCACAGATTACACATCATCATTTACCTTTCAGGTATTAATCTTTTGAAAGGATAAAAGGTCACAAACCAGTTAACATTTGAAAACAAAAGCCAACTTCTGCACAATCCTGCTTCCAACTAAACCTGAAATTACCTACTTATTAATCTTTAAAAAAATCAGAACCTGGAATTTTCCCATTAAGCATTTGAAATACCTGAAAATCAGTAAAGCTGAAGCTGAGTTTCAGGAAAAACATCAAAACAGAAAGACCACGTCACAATGTTAGCAGGCCACAATTTTTATACCTATCACTTCTATCTCTGTTAACAGTAACAGCATCATTTTTTAAGGCAGTAAGCAATATATAATAGTATCTTTTCAAGAATCTAGTCTTTTTTCATTTTTGTTTTTCTCAATCCTGAGGACTTTTATAATTAAATTTTTTGAGATTACATTTCTCACAACTTTTTGAGGAATGTTCTCACATTCTCACATTTATTCTCACAAATAGACGAAATGTGTTAAGTTCTGCAAATATGTCTTTTTAGTTATAGACATAATTGCTCGATTTAATAAAAAAACTTGAGTGTATATCTATGCTAATAATGACTTCCTGAAAATACCAAATTGTATTTACCACCATAAAATAATATGTGACTTACAGTAGCTGCAGGGAAGTAGTTTGACTCTTCAAACGGTTCCTCGGAAATCCAATGACCCATTTCCAAAGACCACAGTACCTATAAGTGACAGAAGAAGCAGAACATTTTTTATAGGCTTATTAGGCTTTCAGTGGACAATAAACCAGTTTGAAGATACATCAAAACCAAAATAAACAAACAAAAAAACCCTAGCAGTAACTACATACTACATTGATCCGAAGCACATGTGTCTTGAACACCAAAGTGCCATCAGAATCTTCAGGTTGCAAAAATGTTACAAATATTAATAAACGCTTGGTTAAGAAAAAAGTCTCCTGATGGCTAGAAGTCTGGGTTATTACCCTAGTGAGGATAACCACCCCGTTTCTAAACATATGAAATACTACGTCTTCCTAAATTCCAGTTTCCAATTTAAGGAGTCATTATAGACAATCCTTAGTAAATAATACAGAATTTTATTAATTAAAAAAAACCCATGTATTAGGAGAAGATAGATCATAAACCTAAATTCAAAAAGCAAACCTTTTGGTGTGTAACTTTATTTCTATCATTAGCTAATGTTTT
This sequence comes from Hyperoodon ampullatus, assembly GCF_949752795.1. Lineage (NCBI taxonomy): Eukaryota > Metazoa > Chordata > Mammalia > Artiodactyla > Ziphiidae > Hyperoodon > Hyperoodon ampullatus. The sequence goes on from NC_136933.1 coordinate 30,427,212, forward strand.
TAGGAGAAGTGCTCCACATACATGTTTGGAAAGCCTTCTCACACTTTGGAAGAGTAAAATGTCTCATAAACAAGCTTTCATCATCATCGTTAGAACCCATACATTTTTAAATAATCAAAACAATGTTTTCATTTTTAATTCAACATTTGAGATTCTGTGCTCATCTCTACTCTATGACCAAACTCCTTGAAGAGCTGTATGTTTCTATGTACCAGTAGAATTTTACAACTAAAATAATCAAGCTGAATTACATAACTCACACTGATCTTTTTATCTGCAATTTCCTTCTTTCCTACATTCAGTAAATCCTTTTTTTTTTTTTTTTGCCCCTAGAGTTGCTATGTAAAACTCAAGGGGTTTTTTTGCTGTATTACCAGGAATGAGGTCTAAGTCTTCCTTTTTGGTAGTTCCTAAAGTTCAAAACCATCTATGGGCTATCAGTCTGAAATATTTCCTTTTTTATATATTAAACCTAATACTTATCCGACATGAGACAGCAATGTTTTGTTTCTAAGAAAAAGTGAGCATGGTAATGGAATAAAGACAAGAACGGAATACAAAATCTGAATGATCATTCTCAGCACTGGCTCGGATCTTACTTTCAATAGATGCATTTACTTATTCAACAACTATTTCTTTCTGCTCACTATCCATTCATCTGTGAACAACTTATTGAGAGCCTACCATGAATAAGAGTCCAAGCTGGGTCCTGGAAACCCAAACCCAAACCTAGAAGGGTTTTACCCTCTTGCAGGAGGCATGGCAGCAACCAAATGCTGGTTCCTCCAAAGCAGGGCTGTGCAAACCTGTGGTAGGAAGCCAACTAACTCGGGCTAGGAAAACCAAGAAAGGGTCCACAGAGGGGCCGACATTTAAACTGAGTAAAAGCTCATCAGGCAAAGAGAGAGACAGTGGGAAAGGGAGAGGGTATTCCGGCAGAGGGAGAATACCATGGGGCAAGCCAGGATTAAAGTAGCTTCTTTTTCTTTGGCTGCAGTAGAGGGAGCTTTGGAAGAAGTGGTAAGAAAATAGGGTTGGCTGGCTGCATATCGTAGGGAAGGTATGATAATATACCCTGTCCTACCCCTGTGTGCTGAGGACATCAGTGCAAGCACAACTGTTGGGCAGGAGAATGAGAAGAAAAGCCAAGAAAGACAGGACAAACAGCTCCATGGGCACTGGGCCCAAGATGATATAGAGAGATGGACCCTGCTCCATTGGACCCTCCAATGAGTTGGGTTCTCAGGGACCCTGTTCAATCTTCAATAGATTTGTGTGTAGACAGCATTTTGTCATTGAAGTCCCTTTTTGTTTCCCCCTGATTTTTACTGCCTAACAAACATTACCAAAAAAAAAAAACTTACCTTAATAAGTCCAATGAAAGAAGATATTAGAAAACTGGTAACTCTACACTGAAATCTTTTTGTACACACAGCAAACATGGTTAATGAGTGGTTAAAATAACCCATTGAAGTGACAGTGTTTACCTTACTCTTATCAGTCGATGTATGTTATCATTTACAGAAGACACACTAGTTCCCTACGAACTCATGTGATTAGCCCAGGAAGTAAATTGTGGAAAGTTTCAAAATCAGGTTCACTTCAAGACATGAGGCATGTGGAAGACTAGTATAGTGAGAAACACAACGTAGTAGTGAGAGAATCCAGGGAACCAGTCTTAAAAATGGCGGTGGCATTTGAGTTCAAATGTAAGCCACATTAAAATATCAACTGAATTTAAACAATCTCTTGGAGAAAATGTATGTTCTCTGAATTTGTCCACTTCTAAATGTTATAAATATAAAACCGTAAGGCATCTACAGGAGCATTTTGGTAAGTAAATTAATAAATTTAATTTATGTAGGCATCCCAGGAATGAGTATTGTACAGAGATAGCAAAAAACACTAACTTGATTGTAATGAAATCATCAAATCAGAAATAGAGTGTAAATTTTTTTGCTTTAGTTCTTTCATTAGCTAGACTTATCCTTACCTTACTAGAGTGTTCAAAATAGGGAAAGTCTACTCTGCAAGATGGCAGTTAAGGCTGCAAGTGTAGTTAAAAATAAAAGGTTAACCTGAGGCATTTATCATAATATACGTGATAGAATGAAAACAACTGAGAAGCTATATAAAGCAAGGAATGGGGTTGCATGAATACAGAGGATCAAATCCCATGTGGACAGCCCTTAAAATGAGGGCTGAGTTATTTCAGCATCCACTGCAAATGAATATGATATTTTTGGCATTGTAAAATTATCACTCATAGAACTTGGACCTTGTTGATGAATTTAAATAGGACCCATTTTCTTGCCTTATTATTAGATTAATAGTTAATGATGAGACAGCTTTCCATAATGTAAGACTGACTTTGAAACTGCTTTCATACCAGGCAAAATGCAAATGGTTTTCTCTCATTTTATATCAACTAATCATTGTCCTTGAACAGGGTGAGGAGTGTAACTAGAGTGAACCCAAGCCAGACAAGGGCTCTGAGATTAAATGCAAGTCAAGGATAGCATCAAACACAAAGAAGAAAATGAAGCCAACTATGTAAACATAGCAAAGTGAGCATAACTTATTTTCACCATCTCACAAGACTCAACTAAAATGATGGAGCTAAGAGGAATGGGAAAAGAGCCCAGTGCAGATAAAAGCTGATGATGTTTTGAAAGTTGCAAAGCAAATGGATAAATGGTAACTGACTTAGAAGAGCAAAGAAACCTCGAGCTTAAACGTCTAGAGAGGGAGTCAGTAGGAAGCATCCAATTCCCTCTGCAGATTCCCAGAAAGGCCAGAAAATTGGGGGTACTAGAAAGCTCTGAAAATGCGGTGTAGAACAGGGTGAAATGGAGAAATCTCCTACCTCCACCCTCCTGCCCACCCTCCTCTGGAATAAGACAAAAGTCAAGTCAGACGGGCTTTTCTGGGAGCAGTGGTGAGAAGTAGCAGGGAAAACTTCTCCGGCACAGCCCTCACCCCGAGACATGAGCACAGAATCCCATGGCAGGACAAGGGTCTTTCTTTTCTGGAGAAACAAATCACCCCAGGGAAAAAAGACCTACAGGTACTGACACGTGGACCTCCCTCTATCAAATACCTCCATCATATCAGATGATCTATACACTCAGATAGATAAACAGAATTTCCACCAGCTTTTCAGTCCTCAATATTAAACATGACTTTCTACCCATTCGATAAAAGCCTCTAGCATGCAAACAGAGACCAGACCAAACAAAAAGGGGATTCCTGGGATCACAGTGATGGGGAGTCCCAGGATAACGGCGGCTCTGTAGACCTCGGGAGAACCAGTCTCACAGGGAGCCGAGCAACAAAGGGGTTCATGGGTGGTGCCTCCAAGAGAAAGAAACGGGACTGGAAGATTATCTAACGTGTAGACAGTCTTGGAGGAAAACTACAATGCTGTTTAGAAATTCTTGTGGTGAGTTAGTGATAGGAACATAGAAAACGAAGCAATGAAAATGACTGTCAATGATAAGCTCAAGAAAAACAAACAAAAATGACCAGAAATGGAATAGAATCATAGTACACTACATGGCTCAGCTCAAACAGCATTCACATAGTCATCCATGTGTGCATGTAAATGTGAACAAGTATGTCTGTATATGCATATATAACATGTTAAACAAAAATCAGAACCATACTGGGTAGATGGGGAGGGGACATGTATGTCACAGTGAAAGCTATACAGTCATATTTTAATCTTCCATAGAAGGAAGCCTATAGGTAACATCTAAAAGTGATTTTTTTAAAAAAAGCAGAAAAAGCATTTTATTTAGAAATATGTAAATAAAATATCAGAAGGATATTGTAGGAGTGAGAATCTGGGCTGGGAAACAGCAGGGCAGGGAGTGCCATTTCTATTAGAGGCCTCATAAATTACACTCGATTCTGAAAACATTTTGTTTTGGGTAATTTTACTCTTATGAAAGAGTTGCCACAACAGTACAGAGAGTTCTCATTTACTGGTCACCTAGATTCCTCTATCGTGTGAGTCTCCAACCTTCTCTTTCAAAAGTGCTTTGCACCTAGAACCAGTTGTCAATATCTACAAAAACATCTTGCTGGGCTTGCAACTGGAACTGAGTCGATTCTAGAGTTCAAAATGGGGAGAACTGACAGCTTTTAAAAATACCGAGTTACCCAATTCATGAACATAGTATCTCTCTCCTTTTATTTAGGTCTTTTAAAACTTCTTTCTCAAGAATTTTGTAGTTTTCAGCATACAAATCCTGCAAATATTCTGTCAGACCTAAAGTTAAATATTTCAGCTTCTGGGGCTGCTAATATAAACAGCATTTAAAAAAATTAGAATTCCAGGTGTTCATTGCTAGTACACAGAAATACAACCAAATTTTGTATATTTACCTTGTATCCTGTAACCTTGCTTAACTCAACTTACTAGCTGTAGGAGCTTTTCTGTAGACTTGTTGATATTTTCTAGGTAGACAATCATGTCTTATGTAAATAGACAGTTTTATTTCTTCCCTTCCCAATCTGTGTGTATATTTTTTTCTTACCTTATTGCACTGGCTAGAACTTCCAATACAACACAGAAGAGGAGCAGTGAGAGCATTAAAGTTGCTTGGACAACTTTGTGAGGCAGATTAATTTGGTTTATTATAATAGCATAAACCCAAATTGCTCTTGTTTATAAATTAATGTGTCTATGTAAAGCACAAGGGTTTTTTTTGTTTGTTTAAGTAAAAAATGGTCTATTGTTATTTGGTACTGGTGCTGGCTAACTGTCACAAGCTTTTATTAGGTTCTTCAACTCTCTATTCCTCATAGAATAATTAGAACATTCTGAAGGATCAGAAGAACTAAATGCCACTTTCTGGATCAGAATCAATCAAATTAATTTTTTTCTTTAACATTCACTTTCACTTCTTAATATTTTGAGAAAATTTCCCAAGAAACGTTCTTCAGCTGTCTTAAAAATTAATTAATTCACAGAGCATTTAATAAGCAAAAACACTAAACAAGGTATCCTTAACTTTTGGTTTCTCAAAAAAAAAAAATTAAAGAGAGGGAAAACAACAGTTACTTCCATGTACAAGTGATATGAGAGGATCAGGATGAGCAGAAAGCAACCTGTAAGAGGGATTTTAGGTTGCACTTGAAAAACTGAATGATTCACTGCTGGTGTTGATAATTACAACTTCGATAGGAAGCTGATTTAACTTACTTGAGAGTATTACTAATCGTGTTGAAACCATTTATTAACATTCACAATGTCTTACCATAATGGTAATAGTGTTTATTCCAAGTTTCTAAATAGCCAGGCTAACCAATCATTATTTTTGGACCTGTCTCCAGACCATACCACCTACCATATATAATTGTTAAATTCAACAGCAGTTTTGGTACTAAGAATACTAGTGAGAACATAGCAGCTAAAGAAAAAAATGGGGGGGGCTTCTTTGTGGGAAAAGTCAACAATATTCTTTGCGTACAGAAGACTTCATATCGTATAAAATGCCAAGTGAGTGGTTAAAATTCAAATCTGATGGTTAGAAACTTGTGCCACAGATTTAACCAATAGGAATCCCGTTAATTTCAAACAGGTCGAAAGTACACGTTATTTTCTCCTTTACTCATTGAAAAGAGATTGGGCTTGTCTTCATCAGCCTCTGCCCTTCCACCCTTCCCCACACCAACGGGGGTAAAAAACTTGGTTGTGAGAGTCTGTGGAGGTATAGAAACATATATTCAGCATTTGCAACTTCCTTCTTTCCTATCCAAGAGTAGCAAAAATGGTCCTCACTAATTTTTTTGCTACTTTTAGCGAACAACAGAATTAAAAAAATTAAATTATATTTTTCCTGTCAGATCTCATAGACTCTTTGCCTCAGTTATGAGAGTAATTGATTCTCTCAAACAACAAAACTTGAAGAGAATTTGCTACTAGGTCCATTGTTTCGACTTTTACTAGAGGGAGAATAGCAATCTTTGTGTTTCTTCCACAAACAGACGGTATAATGTATTGGTTAAGAACACAGAACCCAGGCCACTGGGTTAAAGCAATGTCCACCTCTTCACAATTTTGTGACAAGAAGCAAGTCAGTTAACCTTTCTGTCACATGAAAACATTATACATCATCACAGATTACAAAAATATCTGTGTAGTTAATGAAATTGCTGTGGCAATAAAGTTGATTCTAGGTTAAGCTTCAGGAGAAAAAATTGGGGCTATCAATAGTATAACTTTTAATAACCATATAATAGGGTGCTTAAGTCCTGAACACTGTGGAGCCAGAAAGCAGAGGAGGTCTAGTCTCCCAGAAGGACCAACGTGAACTGGCAAAGTTTCAAGGTAACGATGTTTGTTCCAAAATAAGTATTTCCAACACTTCTCAGAACACCAAGAAATGCTTTCTATAATGCCATCAAGTCATTTTAAAAATACAAACCTAGTCAGTAGTCTCCCTCAGTGAGGCAATTTCCACGTGATTTTTAAAATTCAGGTGAAATTCACATAATACACAAGTAACCCTTTTAAAGTGTACGGCTCAGTGGCATTTAGTTTATTCACCATGTTGTGCAACCACTACCTCCTTCTAGTTTCGAAACTATTGCATCAGCCCAGGAATACACCCCGTACCCATTAAGTGATTACTCCTCAACCTGCTCTCCGGTCCACCCCAGTAACTACTAATCAGCCTCTGTCCGAGGATCTTCCTCTTCCAGATCCATCACAGGAAAGAGACCCCACAGTATGTGATCTTTTGGCTTCTTTTGCTTGGCATCGTGCTTTCAAGGTTCACAGGCGTTATGATTTGAATGAAGACTAGTGACGGGTGTCAAAAAGTCCTGCCTACTAATATTAGTAAATCAATATCAACGGAGGGCTCACTGGACACTCGCTGCCTTCCTCGTCACACAGCTGGGGAGTGGCAAGCCTGGCAGCAAAATTCACTTTCTTAGCCATTAATCTTTTAAAAACACACAAGGTGGTGTGCAGTCACAGAATGAGTATATCAAAGTTCAAGGCAGCAAAAATCAAAATATCCCCTAGGCTCTCTCTGGAAGTAGATGCCAGAAAGTCTGTGGGCTACGAACGGAGGAAAGCTGAATTCAAACCCCAAATCCACCATGTTCAAGCGCTGTGATCGTGAGCAATTTATCAGAACTGTTCAAGTCTCGGTTTCCACAAAGGACTGTTATACTGACAAAGCTGAGCGTAGGTAAGTCTCCTGACAAGATGGCCCCACCTCTTTAACTTTTCTACGTGACTAGCACCTTCTGGAAGCAGCACCATCTCCACCCTCAGACAGGCTCACTGGGCGCCAGCCCCTCCCTACATGGTCCTGGGACCAGCAGCACCTGGGAGCTGGGAGCAGATGAAGAACCTGAGACCCAGACCCACTGAATCAGAATCTGCATTTCAGTAAGAACCCCACGTGATCCACATGTTATTAAGGTTTAAAAAGCACTGCTCCAGCTGTCTCCGAAAAGGGGCTGGGGGGAGCACAGAAGGAAACCCAGAACTTAACACAGTGTATTTAACCAAGACGGAAAAAATAAGCAATAAAGTATTAAAAATAAGTAGTTAAGAATTCTTCTCTCTTTTTAAGAGATATTAACTTACAGAGACTAAATACCAGATGGTAAGAGGAAAAAGAAGCTACATGTTGATATGTACCTTCTTACAAACAAGTTTGGCTATATCATATGCAGGCATTCAAGTTAGATTTATTCCGCTTATATTTTACCCCATCTTTTCAGGCTGCAAAAATGAAAATGGATTATTCTTGGATTTCAGAGCTTCACTGCTCACGATTATCCACTTTTTACATACTGCTAAGTAGAGAGCAGGGTGACCCAGCATTTTACCAGTGTAGTTAAATGTTAAGTCCAAACATCTTTATAAATAACACAAGCTCCACTTTTCTTATCAAAATGAAAACAAAGAAATAAATATAACACATTCCAACGTAACTAAAATAAATAGCAGAAACATCACTTCGTTGTATGAAAACAAAGTAGAAATTATTATTACCATCCCTGACAATAAACCAAATATTACGGCTACTAACAGCAATCTCTGTTTTTTGTTCTTTATGTGAATTTGAGTTATAAAGATTTTTTTCTTAAATGAGCATCAGGTCATCTTATTTTCATGAATTTTAATGAGAAACACATGAACTACATGGACACTTCTGTAATTTATAATGATGTACAGTATTTTTAAACGACATTTTTAGCTCATCAGAGGCAAGAATAAATTCCAAGATTTTTAAAAGAAATAACACTATGTTTAGTCATTCATCTGCTCACACACTGATTCAACTAGAAAGTGCTGTGTTCCACGTCCCATCCTGAGTCCTGGGCCACATAACTAAAGACAGGCACAGCCTCTGCCCTCAAAGAGCTTGTAATCACTAAATAAATAACCAGTGTCTGCTAAAAAGGGGCTGCTTTAATGTTTCAAACCATCTCTGTTTCACCCTAGTCCCTTGCACTAAGGAGGGTATGGCTGTCTCTACGCGAGGTTTTCTTTTTGTTTTGTTTTTGGGGTTTTTTTGTTTTTTGTTCTACGTGAGTTTTACTACCAAACAATACTGTCCACAGTTTAACAGTTGAAATAAGTGTTCTCCTTCGATAGGCATCCACCAATATTAGAAACGCCTAAAAGGAAAAAAGTCCTGTGCATAACATTAACGCTTGTATACTAGTCTTTCTTGTTTTGCTGTCATCCAACGAAACCAAAATAAAAAAGAGTTATAGGAAACAAAGTTCAGTGGAGATGTGCTTCTCTAGTCACTGAAGGACCCTCTCCAACGGTGTGCGATATGGCACATAGCAGGCAGCCTGCAAGGAAGGCAGGATGGACCATGTGAAGGACGGAAGCGCTTCATTCAGCCCCAGCGTCACGAGAGCCCACAACCAGAGATCACACAACTGCATTTATGTGTCAAGGGTAATGTCTCAAGTCTGTGAACTCCCTGAGAATCACCAATGTTTGATAAATTATTAGGTTATGCAGAACCTTAATATTCAAGCACAGGATATTTGTTCTTGCAAAAGAACAAGGACCAATTTAAAAGAACTAAGAAGTAGATCTATCAGGCATCTAAGGCAAGCTGCTATTTCAGTTGCCAAAATCCTTTTTTTCTTTTTTTTTAAAATGACTTTATTATTATTATTATTATTTTTTTTTTTTTGCGGTACACAGGCCTCTCACTGTTGTGGCCTCTCCCGTTGTGGAGCACAGGCTCCGGACGCGCAGGCTCAGCGGCCACGGCTCACGGGCCCAGCCACTCTGCGGCATGTGGGATCTTCCCAGACCGGGGCACGAACCCGTGTCCCCTGCATCGGCAGGCGGATTCTTAACCACTGCGCCACCATGGAAGCCCGAAAAAATCACTTTCAGTTACGTATTTCTTATTCTCCAGTTAAAAAAAAAGACCCTAAAAGGTTTTCTGTAGAGACCCTTCCAGGGCAATGAATTTTAGGAGAAACACATTGTGTGGATCATACATAAAAAGTATCAGGTAGCAAAATGTTGTCAATTACAGTTTTGAAAAACATACAATAGTTTTTTAAAATCCAGTATTTCTTGCATCCTCTCTCTTCAAAAACCTAATATTTCCACTAAAGCCCAATTCACAGAGGGTACTTGTGCAGGGATGAACAGAGCTCAAGTATGATGTTCTGTGGCAATTTATTCTAACTGAGGAATAGAGCTTAGAAACCTACAAGAATGCACAGTTAACAATGTCCCCAAGGTCACCGACAGATAATCTCAATGATGGAGAGCTGAACCTAATTTTCCAAAAGTTCCAGAGAATGAAGTCATGGTTGCATTTTCTGATGAGAACCTGAAGGTAAGATATTCTGTGCTGCTGTTTAAGGAGAGAACTGCTTCACTGGGATGCCAGAAACACAGGTGAAAGTTTAGGAATCCAACACAAAGTTGCAAAGGTTAAATAATAAATATGGACCTTTAGGTATAACTGAAGTTTTTTCTAAAAATGAACTTTGAATTTGTGATTCAATTCCACATGGACTAAGTTGAGGTCCTAGAATTCTCAAGCATAAAGCGAGGAAGAGATAATCTGAAGTTAAGAAAAGTTAAGAACTGGCATTTGTACTTAGCTGCCCCCTAGTTAAACAAAACAAAACAGCAACAGTGAGACCCCTGAAGGCCGTATTTTGAAAAGGACGGGCAGCAACAAGCCCCGCACAAAGGGAATCACTGGGTTTTCTCACGTGCAGCCTCGTGCCTTTACACTGTTTGCCAAATACGGTAACTTCTGCTTTAACATACACAACCTTAATCTAGTATTTTTTTTCCCCTGCTAAAGCCAATAGATTCAGGGGCTTCACCAGACCAATTCCAATTCATCAGAACAAAACCAAACTGTCAGGCCCCAGGAATGCTGTCTTTCAATGTGCCATGCTACGAGGCTTGAGTCACATTTCATGCTGCCCCGTCCAGACGCCAGGGGGTGCAGAGACAGTTCTACACTCACTGTTCCCACCTCTTTTCTTACTAGTAACTCTTCAACCCTCCTTATCATTAAGCCTGAGGCTTCCAAGGTCTCTGACCACATCCATGTGGTCAAACCTAATGGTCATTTCTCTGTCCTTTACCCTCGTCGCCTTTCAGAAGAATTCAGCACTGCTGGACACGCTCTGCTTCCTGAGACGGTTCCTGTCTGGCCTGAGAATCAGTTCTCCTGGTGGTCCACCTCTGTCACCTCCTGATCCTTCTTGGTTTCACTTGCTGGCTCTTCTTCCTTCTCCCCAGCTTCTACAGGTTGGCACAGCCCAGGGCCCAGTCCCAAGCTCACTGCCCTCCTCACTCCCCAGGTACCACAGCTTAAATAGCACCTATGTGCTAATGGTTCCCAACTGGATATTTACAGCCCTCATCTTTGCCCTGAATAAACAAACAAATAAATACTGAATTACAGAAAATATAATTTGGTATTTATATTTTATACAATTTGATGTGATATCTCTATGTGGTTGTTTAATAGAAATCGCAAACCTAATATGCATAACCCAGAATTTTTTTTTTTTTTTTTTTTTTTTTTTTGCGGTACGTGGGCCTCGCGCTGTTGTGGCCTCTCCCGTTGCGGAGCACAGGCTCTGGACGCGCAGGCTCAACGGCCATGGCTCACGGGCCCAGCCGCTCCGGGCATGTGGGATCTTCCCAGACCGGGGCACGAACCCGTGTCCCCTGCATCGGCAGGCGGGCTCTCAACCACTGCGCCACCAGGGAAGCCCCCAGAATTTTTTTATCGTACCCCGAACCCTGCAAACATTTTTCTCCCCCGGTATTCCCCATCTCAGTAACTGGTACCACTGCCTACCCTACAGAATTCTCAATCATTTACAGCTGCTCAAGTAAAACATTTAGGCAGGAGGCACCTTGACTTCTCTATTTCCACACACCTATGTTATCCAACCCTGTCAGATCTTCCTAGAAAGTGCACCAACCTGATCCCGGTCACGGCCGTTGTGCCTTCTCACCTGGACGCTCGTTAACCGCCTGCTTCAGGTCCCTCTGCTCTTGCCTCCCTGCAATCCATCCTTTACACGAAGCCAGAGACAGAAAAGCCGGCCGTCCTCTTGTTAAAATACCCCGGTGGCTTCCCAAGCTCCTGGCCATGACCTACGAAGCCGAAGGCCTGTCCTCTGCGTCCTAACTAAGCGCCCCGGGCTTTGTCTCCTGCCGTCTCAGCCGTGGGACCTATCCAGCACCTTCGCACAGCGGAAGAACCAATTATCCACGTGAAGCTACGAATTCCAAAATGATGGTGGAACTCCACTCATAACACAGTCAGTGGCTGCCTTCCAGGGCTTCACAGCCTCCTCCCCCTAAAGATGACTTTCACCCCTCAAACTCCAGCACGGGTCACTCCCAGGTGATACTCACAGTCCTGTTCACACAACTTTCCAAGTGTTCTCGAGAAGGGCAACACCCAAGCCCCGGACTTTCTGGGCAAATCACTTTTTCCTATCTGTGCTCAGTGCTGAGGCTGTGGAGCTGGGAAAGCACTGCACCTCCCGGGTGCAAAGAACACCCCAGGTCTGGCTGGGATGACAGGATGACAGAGCAGGTGCAGGGCCCCTACAGACCCACTACTTCCTGTGGCCCCAGGGTGTGCAGAGAAGGACCTTGGGCACCGTCCAGGACCCACCACAAGTGAAAGAAGCAGAGGACGCAGGCTCTGGGTCTGTCCACAACAGAATCCATTATTTTAATAATGAAAACTTTTAAAGGAGGTGTACTTTGAGATGACTGTTTGTAGCCAGTGGCTAGGGTAATACCTTTATCAAGACTGTTTCAAAGATTCACATCCAAGTCTGGTGAGCTATTTTTCCTAGTGTCTCCACCACTAAACAGAACAATGTTTATTATCTCACAGGGTCCTGGAGACAGTGGATGTGAAAACGTTTTTTTAAAGTATAAGTACTTCATCGAGGTATAATCTGTGGCAGAGTGAAAATAACTTGAACTAAGCCGATGAAGATTCAAAGACCCAAGCTGGAGATCTTATGTCATCAATGCCCAGCATGTGGTTGCAGCCAATAAATGTTTGCAGCCAATAAATGTTTGCTGGAGAACTTAAGAATAACAGCTCACAAACCCTGGTGACAAGTGTGGTGTATAAAGTACATTCTGTCTCAAAATTATTCTAAGTTAATATGCCAACTTAAGGTTTAAAAAAAAAAAAGAGAGAGAGAAAATAGTTTCAAGACGATTCCTTTTGAACAGTCCCGGGAAGGCAGGGATGTACCAGAACACCAGTGAGAACCCCAGATTCCAGTCTGGTTCTACCACTGGCTGTAATTTTAGGAGGGTGACTAAGCATTCTTCAGAGCAACACGACAGGCACGGGCTGCAGGAACTATGTTTCATTCTAATTCGGTTGTTTTATTCCGTGCTCACGCCAATAACATACAATACGTCTTATCAAACTCATTGCTTACTGAGTTCAGTGTGAGAAAGCCAAAACTGAATCACATTATTTCAAGACAAGTGACCCACTATGACATCACTTTTTGATTTATGAAACACTTGATGATAAAGTGTTTTTCTGTTCTTCTGTTGAGTTCACTGCCTTGAAATGTGGCTGCAGAACTGATTTAGCTTCTAAGCCCTGGATTTGCATTTACAGGTGATGTAGCTTTAAGACCCTCTATCAAGCCTTATTCAAAAGCAGTCAGAATCAACACTTTTCGACCTGAACATAGAGGCTGAGTCACTCCGCTGTGGGCCTCTGAAAGGGGGGCAGAGGTACATGTACTGGGAGCAGCGGGGAGAAGCGGCGACAGGGCCCCTCCCCTCCCTGCACAGAGGCGGCAAGCAGGCAGAGCGGACTCACAGGTGAGTCAGCAGGAGTGTGGCAGACACCAAACAAGTGAAAGTGAGACAATTCTGCTGAAGAATTCGAAGAGCCCACGCTTGAACAAAAAACAACAAACACACTTCAGTCTAAAGGGACGCTTTGGTCAAACCGATTTCTCTGTTTTTCTGTTGTGTTACTTCCTGTCTCCTGTGAACAGGACACAGGCCTAATTTCTGTTTCTGATAGACAACTCAGCCACGAAGCAGGAAAAGCACAAGTTATTCCCTTTGCTGAAAACAGCAGAGTTAACAATGGAAGTGGGAACTGTAAACAAGTAGAAAACACACACACACACACACACACACACACCCCAGATTAAGTAAAAATTCAAACTGAATTGTGTTATAAAATCATCATGATTTTTTGGCTATGACTAACTGGACCACATACAACTGTCTAATTTTGAAGAGCTGCTAGAATTCTCCTTCACAAAAAATTTCCAGAGAATACCACACAAACCCTGGAATAAAAGCATTCCCAGCAATGCTTTTCTTGGAGGCAAGTCCATGGCGCTCGCCAAGAGGAGTATTTTAAGAACCCCCCCAAACTGCACTGGGGACAAGGAAAAAGGAGGCAGACCACAGGGCGAGAGTCACTCCTTCTGCACAAAGGCAACATGACCCTTCAAGTACGTGTGTGGGGTCTTCACACCTTGACCCTAAAAGAAGCTGCCGCCTGTGAAGCTCCTGTCCTAAGTCGTGAACAAGTTGCAGATGAGTCCTAAACTGTGCACTAAACTTCAGAAACTAGCTGGTGTGGCTTTGTAAGCGGCAGGGGCAACTTCTGCCTCTCAAAATAGTTTATCATGTTTGTCCGATTGATTTTGTTTAGAAAATTGATGGAGGAGGCCATTCAAGAAGCAGCGAGGATGTCTGTCTTATTTAAGATGGAGCTGAACAGGGAAAGGGATTCAGTTCATTTCTACAGTTTTTTTTTAAGGCAATAATCTTTATTAGTATCAATGAACACGTCATGCCCGCAAGAGGAAACCTTTGAGTCATCACAATTACATGACCAGGCATGTTTCGTTAAGCCACAGTGCATCCTGTGCTTTTTGATTTCCCAGGGGTCGGTGCTTTTCACGAATAGTGAGCGCTCGGGCATCCTTGGTGAGCTGTTTCCATAGAGAGACACAAATCCCCAAAGTATCCTTAAACTCTGAGGGCTCTCCCTTGGAGTACTAGGACTCTGATGGTTCTGGAGAAGCTTAAAATAACAATATATGAAAATCAGTACCACGGTGGCCTTAGGAGAAGTGGTGTCTCAAATACACTGAAATCCTCAGCATCAGCAAAGAGTCTCTTCTTGGGTCCCCCAAAGGCCAGACGCAGATGCTCCTCCCTTCGTCCACCCAGACCACCCCTGTTCCAGCCTTCTCTCACAACCCCTTCCTCAATAAAGGGGCCCCGGAGGCTCTTCTCCTAGGAGCGCAAACAGCGTTTACAAGCTTTTGTGGGTGTTCCCCAGGACCAGCCGTGGAATGAATGGACGGGTCCACGGCCAAGGGTTCACTGGTCCAGAGCAAGTGTCTTTTGTCAATTTTAGGGTTAATACGTTCTTTCCGTACACAAGACCACGGGGACAGGATGTAAGAAGTGATTTGTACAGCTCTTGCAGGGGATTAATAAGTTATTTCTGTTGTAAGGCTAACATACGTTAGGTCCTTACTTTTGCCAGTCACCCGTGAAGAGTTCTGCACACCTTTAACTCTTAGCTTTCACACAATCCTGTGAACGACATCCTGTCACTAGGTCCCTTTCCCAGATGAGGAGCTGCGGCTCAGTGAGATGGAGCATCTTACACTAAGGCTGCCCTGCGGGAAGGTGCCCGCCACCCAGGCACCTCAGCAGAGTCTATTCCCATTTTATGTGGGGATGGATTAGCTTTAAATCCCCAAATCCCGGGGCAGCCAGGTGGCTCACCATTTAACTGTCTCGTACTGAATTATTATTATTTTTTATTGCAACTGATAAAACATTGAAGGCCTGGACATTGTATTATAGTTCTATGGGTCTTCCTCTATTTCAAAGTAAGGTAAACGCACTGCCGATTTATACGTGGAAAATGATGATGACATAATAGAAATATATGGGAACCTCCACACAGAGCAAGCACGTATGGATTTACATATGTGTGCGGATGTGTGTTTTCAATGCAATCATTTAAGGGCCTTGTCATCCCATTCTTTCTCTCTGAACAGCTACCTGCTGATTCCTGTCTTCTTAGCAGAAGGCATTGGATGTACGAGATACTAGACAAACAAAACATAGGACCTGTCAGAAGTGGGATCTTACAGAAGAACCTGTGGCTTAATTAGTGCCTTAGCAAGGGCAAAATACTCTTAGATTTTGAGGCAGCTGCTTTGCCACTGTTTGAAATCACTATACTGGTAAGTAGAATGTGTTGCTTAAAATTACCACTTGAATGCTTTCCTGCACTAGTGTTAAAACCCCGAGGAAGGGGCTTCCCTGGTGGCGCAGTGGTTGAGAGTCCGCCTGCCGATGCAGGGGACACGGGTTCGTGCCCCAATCCGGGAAGATCCCACATGCCGCGGAGCGGCTGGGCCCGTGAGCCATGGCTGCTGAGCCTGCGCGTCCGGAGCCTGTGCTCCGCAACGGGAGAGGCCACAACAGTGAGAGGCCCGCGTACCGCAAAAAAAAAAAAAAAAAAAAAAAACCCGAGGAAGGCTCCCCCGCCCCAGTCCTGCCCTTGCTCCTGTCCTGGGGGGTCCACACCCTCCCCTCCGTGTCAGGAAGGACATGAACAGACTGGGGACAGTTGGAGGCCCAGGGCAACCTACCCTATTCTTTCTGTAAGCGTTTCCTTTTCAATTTTTCTCAACGTGCTCTGTTTCTGAACGGTCTGTCTCCTTATTTACAAGGACCTATGCCCATTCTGAGGACTAGGAATTTTACATGAAGGTGTGGGCAGGGTCCCTGCTGGGGGAGCCCCTGAGGGAGAACGTGGTCCAGGCCTCCCTCCTGGAGCTGCTAGGAACCTCGGGCTCCTTGGCTTGCAGACACGTCACGCCAAGCTCTGCTCTTCACATGCCTTCCTCCTTCTGTGTCTTCCTAAGCTTTTAGAAAGCCTGTCCTTACAGAATTCAAATCAATTAAAAGTCATCAGCCGGGGACACAGTAAACAGTGTTACATGGCCTTTATAGAATTAATGCATTTGTGCATGGGGGAGAAGGCAGGATAATGGCGCCCACAGCTGTCCACAGGCGGGTCCCCAGGATCTGTCAATGTGTTACCTTCCACGGTGACAGGCACTTTACAGATGCAATGAAGTTAATGACCTCGAGATGGGAGATGCTCTGGATTATCCAGGTGGGCTCCATGAGACCACGAGGGTCCCAATAAGTGAAAGACGAAAGCGGGAAATCACAGATTTGGCTATGGAAGCAGAGGTCATGACCTAATCACTGGAAGGGGACACGAGCCCAGGGACATGGGTGGCCTCCAGAAGCTGGAAAGGGCAGGAAACAACTGTTCTCCTAGAGCCTCCAGAAACCTATTTCAGATTACTGACCTCTGAAACTGTAAGAAAATAAATTTATGGGTTTTTTTTTTTTTTTTAGCCTCTGAAAAATTTGTTACAGCAGCCACAGAAAACTAATACAGTACCATGGATCCTGAAGCAGAAGAAATTATTCAAGGTGATGCTACCTTGTGTTATTTAAGAAAATCGGCCGAGTGGGCTGACTATCTGGCAAGGGTCCCATGGGTGACACAGTGGCTCCTGGGGCTACCGTCACTTGTACTCAGCTGCAGGGAGTCAGGGGGAAACAGGGGCAGCCGCTGTGTCAAACTGCAGGGCCACTCATGCCGGATTCGTGGATCCGGTGATGCCTGGTGCTGGGTGGATGGCTCGTCCCTGCGCTGGTGCCTCGCACAGCTCTATGATGTCTGCCTGGGTGCACAGGAGGAAAGAGAAGCCTCCACGCGCACCCCTCTAAATCATTATGGATCTTTGCTAAGTCATCTTCTTAACAGCTGTTATGTGGTCATCCAAGTCAACAACCCCGGGATTATCCCACTCCTCTGCCCTCACAACCTGCAGCCAACCCATGAGAAAGCCTTTGACCTTGACCGTCACGAGAGCATCCAAATCAGAGCGCATCTTGCCACCACTACCCCTCCTGCCACCCACTCCGAGCTGCAGTCTCTCCCACTGGAATACTGACCCCAGCAGCTGCCAGCGGGTTCCCTGATGCCATCCTGCTCCCCTGCAGGGAGCTCTCCACACAGCAGCCACATCCTCTGAGAAACACAAGTCAGATCACGTCACTCCCAGGATAGAAACCTTCCCATGTCTCATCACGACACAAGGAATAGGACACAAGCACTTCACCACCGTTCCCGTCACAATCTGGCTGTCCCATCTCATCTTCTGCTACTTTTCCTCTTGGTGTACCCCAATCCGACCTTCTTGTTATTCCTCAAAGACACCATTCCTGCTTAGGGATTCTGTCCTGGTATAACGTCTGGGGGCTCTCAGTCAGGGTCTGTAGTGCCGACCTTACAGGACCCGTCTGGGAACGCCAAGAGCCCAACAGCTGGAGGCCCAGGGTGCTGTGGAAATATATAGGAGTCTCTAAACAGAACCACCCTTTGTCTGGGTAGTTTGTGTTCTTATTTTTGAGGTGTGAGAGCTTATATATTCCGGATGTAAGTGCTTTGTCAGATGAGATTTGCGAGTATCTTCTCCTGGTCCTTTCATAACATTCTTCACAGAGTCACAATTTTTAATTTTGATGAAGTATAACATTAATCTTTTCTCTTACACATCATGCTTTTGGTGGTGTATCTAAGGACTTTTCGTGTAAACCAAGGTCATGAAGATTTTTATCCTATGGTTTACTTCTAAGAGTTTGATCATTTTACATTTTAGTCTGTGATCCAGTTTGATGTAAGTTCTGTGCAGAGCATAAGGTTCTAGGTTAATTTTTTTGTATACAGATGTCCAGTTGCTCCAGCGCCATTTGTTGAAAAGACTGTCCTTTCTCCACTGAATGGCCTTTGAATGTTCATCAAAACCAGTGGCCGTTTGCCTGGGTGTATTTCTGGACTCTCCGTCTGTTCCATTATGTCTGTCCTTTTGCTGAGACCACATCGTCTTGATTATTGAAGTGTCAAAGGATACCTTAAGATCAGGTAGTGTTATACCTCCAACTACTTCTTTTTTCTTTTAAATTTTATTTATTATACGAAAGCCATACAAAAGTAATATAGAAAATTTGGAACTTACAGGAAAACCAAAGAGGAGAATTAAAACTACTTTATTCCACCATCCACAGATAATCACTATTATTAACATTTTGTAATATGTCCTCAGTCTTTTTAGCTGTTTTATGTACACAAGTACACACCTATATTAAAAAAAACCCCAAATTGAGACTACATAATACTCACTACTTTTATAACCTTTTTTAATGTTCAAAGAGCATTTTTCTTTCTAGTCAAATGTTCTTCTACGTGACTTTTAAGGGCTGTGCAGTACTCCACCATCTGGATGGATACACAATAATTTACTTCAGCAATTCCCTATTGAAAATTTTCATTACAGCAGAAAAGAAATGAACCTCCAATCAGACAGTCGCTTTCCTTTTTTTCTCTATTGCAATGCCGGGATGAACATCCTATAAGTAAATCTTTAATGATCTACTTAAGACAAATGACCGAATGTAGAATTATTATGAAGTCAAAGGCCATGGAAACTTTTAGGGTGTTTGCCACTATCACCAAACTGACATCAGGAAGCCTGGACCACTTGGTACCCCATATGCAACGTGTGGGGTGTGATTTTAGTACTACTTGCCGATAACTGCGTCTTATTTTCCTGCTGCGGTTTGCGGCGGGAAAAGCGCTCTCCTTTCGTTAAGTACTAATGAAGCACACATTTCTCCCCATGGTTCTATCCGTTTGGACGTCGGTTATGAGTCGGCAGGTAGGTCCTCTCACCGCCGGCTTCTGTTCCTTGAGGCTGTGTGTATAAAAATCCCAGGGTGGGGAAGCGGAAGCAAGATGAAGCCAAGGACACCTTCACGTGGCCCCATCTCTGGGCCAAGTGGGAAGACTGGAGACAATCGGAGAGGCAAGTAGATGGCTGGATGCTTGTCCTGGATGGCAGTGGCTGTCACCCTCTTCCTGGGGTGCTCCTGGTCTCTTGGGGCCCCTCTGTAGGACGCCCAGATGGGCCTATGCTCTCCAGGCCTGGTCCTTCCCTGGCCTTCTGTTTGCCTCTGTGTCCCCAGTCTGCTACTCCTCATTTCTGCCCCGGGACGGGCGAGGATGGCAGAGCTACACACGCAGGGCTGCAGGGAGACCCTGTGGCGGGTGAAGCGAGGAGGGGGAGAGAGGACAGAAGCGAGGTCCAGGGACAGAGCGACCTTTGCAGCCTGTGAGTGGACTCAGACCGCCCACCCCCTGGACCGCAGTCCTGCGCACATCCAGCTTAGCCCGCAGAAGCGTGGGTTCAGTGACCTGCGGGCCCCTAAATCTGTTTCTCATAAATGGAGACTAGGACCCAGCTCCCTACATGCCTCCTGCCCCCAAACAGAGCAAACAGCTTCCTGCAGCCCTGAACTGAGTCACCGACTCAGGCCGGGAGCCTGGGCCAAGGCCGAGCCACACCAGAGCGCAGGAGTGGGACTGGGTCAGGAGCTGGGGGTGGCAGGTTCACACCGCCTGATGCCCCAGAGGGGGTCACGTCCCACAGCCCACCTCTCCTGGATGAAGGACGGGAGAATTTCCTGCCTGCACAGGCCTAAGCTGAGTCTCACACACTGTTCTGGGAAGTGAAGTGAGGGAAGAAAGAGCAGGGGCCGCTGCAATGCCACGGGGCCTGCGACCTGCTCTGGGGGGTGTGCGTGGGGAGGCCGGGACCACCTCTGCCTGGTGGGAGGTCAAAGCTGAGGCTGTGCTGCCGCCAGCCCCTGCCCAGCTCCCCCAGCTCCTGGGGCCACGGTCAGAGGTGGGGAGGGACAGCAGCTTCTGCGAAAGCTGCTGCGTTCCCACTGCAGCGGGAGGAGCGCCCGGGCTCTGAGCCTGCACAGGCGGCTCTGATTCCCTCGGGCAGGCTCAGCTCTGTGACTCCCCACCTCGGGTGGAGAAGCGGGGACGTCGGCGGGTCTGAGGGTCCCACGCAGATGTGAGTATCCCTGAATCCAGAGTCTGGGCCAGGCTAAGGAAATAAATACAGGGAAAGACAAGAGCAGGGGGTGACTGCTCAGATGGGAGTCTCCGTGTGACCTTCTCCCTGAAGAGGAGCTTACTTTAGGGCGTCACCTGGAGAGGCCACTAGGAAAGGATGGGCACAAGGAACAAGGGTGGAGGGACACCTGGGTAGAGGGTAGAGGGGGTTCCCCGTGCTTCACTTTGTCCCGCTGTCACACGACGACCAGCCAAGCCTGCTAGTCAGAGCCTCTCCCCACCCCCGTTCAGCTGGGCTCTCTAGTCTGCAATTGTTCTCGCTGGCTGGTCAGGCTGGCTGAAGGCTCTCCAAGTGGACAGGGTCCCCTTCCGGAAGGGGTCAGCACTCCCAGCTCCGTCGCCTTCCAGATGAGGGGAAGCAGCTCCTCTTCCTGGAAGCCAGGGGCAGGGGGCCTAAGCCTCCAGCTCCGTCCTTCTCTTTCAAAACTGTTTCTTCTACTCTGTTCCTTTTTCTCCATATACACATCTTAGAGCCCGCTTGTCTGTATCGTCCAAGAATTCTGTGAGTCTGAGTGGGAATGTGTTAAATCTGCAGATCATTTTGGGGAGGACTGGCATTTTAACCACACCGAGTCTTCCAATCCATGCGCACAGTATGTCTCTCTGTTGTCTGAAATCAGTGTTTTGTCGTTTCCAGCACACAGATGCTGCGCATCCTTTTATGTTCGATCTGTACATAAACACCTCACTGTTGACCTGGTATTACTGGATCCTCGTTTCCCGACAATTTGCTGAACTCACTTATCAGTTCTGAGAGCTTTTGGGTATAGATTTCTTGCAGTTGTCTACCTAAGCAATCATACTGTCTAAGAACAGAAGTAGTCTCACCTCTTCCCCTCTAACCTAAATGCCTTTTATTTCGTTTTCTTGCCTTATTGCACTTAATCCATTCACTTACGTCATGTGGGCAAGGCTCCTCCCTTAGGGCAGGAAGGCCCGGGGCGGGGAGTCTTGTCTGAGCAGTGGAATTTTATCAAATAGCATATGCTTTGCTTCCTGCCTGGCTCACAGAGAGCGGTTAATCCCACGGAGAGTGGTTCATTCCACATATGGTTACCAGAAGTTAAATGTGCACCTGGCTCCATTTCTATGTGTGATTAGTGGGAGAACATTGGCAAGACACGGAGCAGAAACACAGGGGGCACCCAGGCAGCGGTCTCCACGCCTGGCAGCAGTAAACGCTGGCCCTCATGTCTGACCTCTCCGCTGGCTCCACATTCCAGGAGAACAGGCTGGGCACAGAATCAAGTACAGCTGCCTGGCCTCATAAAATATAAAGAACATCTCTCCCTCTGAGACACCAGGGAAGGAAGAGGTGACTGATAAACAGAGACACTGTGAACTGGAGAGAAAGCAAATAGGATATGCATTCACGGAAGCTGGAGTTATTAATGACATTTCATACAAATAAATGTGGGTCGGTACTCAGACATAATTAGGTAAGGTAATCCCCAATTGCCGCCAATGCAAATAGGACTCTTGGGGGGAATTTCAGCCTTCTCCACTTCATGACTCTAAGCACTAGTGTCCTAAACCTCTTGTACTGGACCGATGCAGGGTCAAATCGTGACAAGGGAAAAAGACCACCGCCGTTCTTGAAAATATATCTACAGTTCGTTTGTGTATTATAATTTTACCAGTTTAAATTAACACAGTATTAATACAACACCATGCTTAGGGGAAGGGGAAGGGAGGCTGGGTACTTAGCAGATGCAAAATGGAAACGCAAGTAACAAATGATGCTACCCTCAGACAGCAAAGCTTTGGAGTGACCACAGGTTGGGGATCAAAGTAAAAACAGAAAGAGTAACAATTTCAATTTCAAGAATAATGAAAACAATGATTAACCCCCCCAAAACCCTACATTTAATGCAGAGAAATAAGGGCCAAGTAATGTTAAAGATAGATATGCATAAGATAAAACATATCCAAACAGGATTAAATGAACATGTTTCACCCTAAGTAAATCCATCTGTGAAAACAATCACTGAATTCTTTTGGCTTTTTAAACCATCGTTAACATAGGTCACATTATTTCTTGGTCAAAAACGGAAGAAAGTGCATTCGACTGTGAGAACACGCACTGGGCCTTTTCAGGCCAAGTCTGCCCTAATCTTATATCTGCCCGTGGCTGCCAGGTCTGTATCTGGAAGGCTACCTACCCGTCCTCCTGGGGACCAGCAGTGGCTGGAGGTGAGGAGAGCCAGAGGGGCCAGAGCAGGAGGAGAGAGAGCGTGATAACACGGATGCAGGGCCACCACTCGGCCTGACCAAAGCCATGGGACGCCCTGACACTAACCCAAACGCGTACTTCGCTGACGCGGCGGCTTACCCGCTCGAAGGAGAGAATCCAGCAGCCGCTTGCGATGCCCCGCAGCACGTTCTGGGTGCGGCGGGGCTCCCTGGTGAGCACGTGCGTGGGGCAACCACACGCCTCCCCGGCCAAGGAGAAGCCCTTCAGTTTATCCACAACCTGGTTGGCCACGTTCTGCTTTCTGCCAAATAGAAAACCCAACGCAATGGATGTGCTTCCTGAGCAGAAACATCGAGGTGATGGCAATGAATTAAAATGTAAAAAACCGGAAGAATTCTACATTGATGTCGGCTATGGTGCTCATGTCAATTTCTTTGCCGTCGATGACTTGACATGTAGGGAAATAAAAAATTTCAGATCTCAACTCCAACCATCTATTCTAATGGATGAGAAAACGGTGGCCCCAAGGCTACCAGGGGTTTCCCCATGTGCCCGGGGTGGGGCAGGCCAGTGTCCCACACCAGACCTCCCGACACCTGCCCAGACGCCACGGCAACTATTTACTTCTGTGTCCCGTTTGAACCAATTTGTGCATGGTCAGGACCAAGCTTCTCACTCATTTTATTTTGAAAATATAACATTTGCCGAGAGTCAAACACATCGCTTTTCTACTAAGAGGGGGAAAACGGGGTCCTTTTTATTAAGTCATCAGATCAAATCTCAGGGCAAATTTCACAAAGCTCATCAGTGTTTATCTTCTGGTCTGTCATTCCACTAATGCCTTAAGAATGCTTTTTTTCTCTTTAAATATCCTTCCTCTCTAACTTCCTTCCCAAACAACCCTCCACTTTTCCTCTCCCTCAGTCTCCAGGCAAGTTTTGGAAATCCCCGATGAAACATAAACAATATGTAGGCTTTCTGAGCCACACTATGACGTGCACAGTGAGTTAAGAAATAAACTTCTCTCTTCTCCAAAAATTATACTACAAAGGGAAGAAGGCAGGTTTGTCCATGCTTGTGCAGACCATCTCTGACAATCCCCCATCCACTTTACGGCATTTCTTATTTTTATCACCAATGAACTTGGGTTTGCCAATCACAAGGACCCGTTTCTCCACTTGTGAAATGAAAGGCTTGACCTCTACCCTGGTGAGAAGTTCTCAGGGATCCCCAGGGTACAGAAGATGGATGGGTCAAGGCTGGGTCCCATCACCACTTCAACCAGAGGATCTGCGCTTATTGGGGTTGTGGAAAATATTAAACTGGGGGGACAAAAGGCAAAGAAAACAAAAACAAAAACAAAAAGAAGTGAAAACCTCTAAGGCAGATGCTCTTCAGAAACCTCGTTCGTTGCTGCATATCTATGATTTTCTCATTCCAAGTATGGGAGCTGCTGGCTATCTGTAGATGTGCTAATCAATAACAAGGATCTTTTCAAGACATGGCTAATCAATATGGCCTCAGAACGTGTCTAGGTCTTGTTCTTACCTTCAGACAAGAAGTATATGTGGGGCAAGAAAGAATAAAAAAGAGAATATGGCCTAAATGAAGAGTTTGATTTTCAAACCTTCAACTGGGAAAATAACTAGTTATCAGTGTTTTTATTTTTTTCATTTGGGGCAAAACTATAGACTTTAAAAAATGCTAGACCCAGGGCTTCCCTGGTGGCGCAGTGGTTGAGAGTCCGCCTGCCGATGCAGGGGACATGGGTTCGTGCCCCGGTCCGGCAAGATCCCACATGCCACAGAGCGGCTGGGTCCGTGATCCATGGCCGCTGGGCCTGCGCGTCCGGAGCCTGTGCTCCGCAACGGGAGAGGCTGCAACAGTAAGAGGCCAGCGTACCGCAAAAAAAAAAAAAAAAAAAAAATGCTAGACCTGTATTCAACATTAATTTCTGTATTAGACTATTTAAGATGACCAATATATTTCACAAGACATTAACAGAAACTGTGAGTGTGCTCCTTTTTCACTAGATCATGTGGTTTGAACAACAGTCCTTTTAACTTCATGCCACAGGTGGAAAGGGATCCTACTACAGAAAGTGTTGGAAGCATGCACTCTTTTTGCAGCCTGTTTTTCACTGAGATGCCCCAATGTTTTGATAAATGTCTTAAAGCCCTAAAACCTCTGATAGATATAAAAAACACAGTTTTCCCATTTGAACAAGAATTCAAAAATCTGTTGCAAAGAATATGGCACTGTATTTTTGTTGGATGTGCTATATCGTGCTAAAAGTTTAAGGATGGTGATAAGAGCACGCCAGCAAGCTGTGAACTCTCCCACAAGATGTGCACACAGCTGCTTTAACGCAGCGGTAGAAAGCTTACCGCCAAAGCGTTTCTTTAAGACCTTTAAGGGAAATGCTTCCACCAGTGAGGCTCCACTTACGGGGCCTTCATGGGGTGGGGATGGTGGACATGCAGAGCCAACAGGTACGAGACAACAAGAGGAAGAGCAAATACTATGACGCCTCTAAATGCTGTCCAAACCATTCAAGAGGTCTTCAGTGCTAAACTGTTCAGTCTTTTAACTCTTTCATTTCAGTGATCTTCTAACTCCAATACTAATTATATAGAGTAACAGCAATACAGCACAGAGGTATGAGCAGCCCAAGAGCACAGCAGCACAGTATATGAACAAAACCTCTAAAATTTTATATTGAGTAGAAAGTTATCAAAACAATGAGTACTTACTCAGATGGCATGCTTGTCATGACTAATGTTCTTGTTGGCTAGAGATGTCAAAAGAGAAGGAACAAAAAACAGTCAAAAATATAAAAAAATATTTTTCCCACAGAAATAAACTTTAATATGTTTTCTGAAAAGTTACATCACTTAAAAGTAAACATTTAAGCATATATCAAAGGAAAAAAACTTTATATTCCTGGAAAAAAAATAGCCCAAGAGATAGAAACTCAGACACTATCCCCAAACCAACCCAAAATAATCCAGGACATGAGGTGGAAGAGAAAAAAAGTTTCCCTCCTGAAGTTCGTTCTACCAGTTGGCTAGCAGACCTCCCAAAGTGCCAAACTGTGAATAAACTTCCAAGGAAGGAGAGGGTAAGAAAGGCATTTTTCTTGCAGGCTTAGAAACCATTTTTCCTAAGGCTTCTAGGCAACCATTTTCTTGTCTTGGACATAGGTACACAGTAATATGTGTACCTGAGTCAAGCAAATTCTTTAACTCCTTCCACACAAAAGCACAGATAATGGGACTGCTTATTTATGTGTTGGCATCTCCTATTAACTGGAAATGTAAATTTTTAAAAATAAAAGTTTAAAAGTACTTTTTACTTATATAAGAAATGCATGCTGATGGCAAAGAATTAAATGCTTTAAAATATGTAATTAGATATATAAATTCCCCCATAGTTCCACCAGCCAGAAATGACAATCATTTAATAACAATAATTTGGTATATATTAAGCCAAATGTTCTGTTTATTTAAAAAACAAATGTGAACACACATTATTCATACACTCAGCTCATATGATGTACTTCGAATGCATCCAGCTGCTTGGTATAACCACGAACCCACCATCGCACACGCGTCGGTGCCCTGAATGGTCCTGTGCATGAATGAGGAGGAACCAAAGACACCCAGAGGACCTGGGGACACATGATGGGACTGAAGGGCCTGTGAGCCCCACGGGTGTATTGAGGGAGCGTGGAGGAAGAGATAAGACGAATGAAAAAGATACTCAAAAGAAGCCCTCTCACAAGTGGCAGATGAGCTACCCAACAATGGATGATGCTGCTCTATCCTTTAGATAACCCTCTGGATCATCCCGTGTCAGCTCTCCTCTGTTTCAGGTACGAGTGGAACATGAGCACAGATCCCTGGGTTGAGTCTGGAGACAAAGCCTTCATGGAGGAGTCTCTCATCGCTGAGTAAGCGTCTGGCTTCAGTGTCACCCTGGAATGATGACTACACAGGCCTAGTGGTGTGGGCACATCCAAGTAAAACCCAGAAGGAGGCCATTCCAAGGCACTTACTTTCTTCTGGGGAACCATCCAAGGACGTGTGTAAGGTTTCATCAGTGGGAAATACT
This sequence comes from Hyperoodon ampullatus, assembly GCF_949752795.1. Lineage (NCBI taxonomy): Eukaryota > Metazoa > Chordata > Mammalia > Artiodactyla > Ziphiidae > Hyperoodon > Hyperoodon ampullatus. The sequence continues at coordinate 30,454,122 of NC_136933.1, forward strand.
CATTTCTAGAACGAAGGGATGAAGAGGAATGGGAAGAGGAAGTTCTCCTGACTTCGGCGTCACTAGGCTTCATCTCCATGACTGCACATCAGGCTGCTTCTCTTCTTTACCTACACTCACTCCCCACGTGGCCTCTCACACAGCCTCTGGGCTTTATACAGCAGCAACACGCCGAGCAGTCCCAGTTCCACATCTCTAGCTCAGACCTACTCCTTGGTGCCCTGACTCAAAGACTCTACTGTCTATCTGACTCCTCTGTCAGGAGGGCCAATAAGGATCTCAAATGTGACATGTCCAAACCCAAGCCACTGCTCTCGTCAGGCAATTAAGCAAGAAAAAGAATGAAAAGACATCCAAATGGGAAAGGAAGAAATAAAACTACCTCTGGTCACAGATGAGAAGATCTTACATGCAGAAAACTCTAAAGAATCCAGAAAAACTGTTAGAACTAACAAATGAATTTAGCAAAGTTGCAGGAAACAAAAAAAATGCACAAAACTTAGTTGTATTTCTATAATTAGTCATGAAAAATCTGAAAAGGAAACTAAGAAACCAATTCCATTTGTATAGCATCAAAAAGAATAAAATACTCACGAATAATTTTTTTTTTTTTTTTTTTTTTTTTTTTTTTTTTTTTGTGGTACGCGGGCCTCTCACTGTTGTGGCCTCTCCCGTTGCGGAGCACAGGCTCCGGATGCGCAAGGCTCAGCGGCCATGGCTCACGGACCCAGCCACTCCGCGGCATGTGGGATCTTCCCAGACCGGGACACGAACCCGTGTCCCCTGCATCGGCAGGCGGACTCTCAACCACTGCGCCACCAGGGAAGCCCATCACGAATAATTTAATAAAGAAGATGCAAGCCTTGTACACTGAAAAAAAAATTTTTTTAATTGCTGAAAAAATTAAAGATGACCTAAATAAATGGAAAGACAGCCTGTGTTCATGAATTGGAAGACTTAATATCATTTAGATGACAATACTTGCCAAAGCAGATTCAATGTAATCTCTATAAAAATTCCAATGGCAATTTTTGTAGAAATGGAAAAATCCATCCTAAAACTCACATGGAATTCCAAGAAACCCAAGTAGTCAAAACAATCTGAAAGGGAACCACAAAGATGGAGGTCTCACACTTTCTGATTTCAAAACTTACTTACAGGGACTTCCCTGGTGGCACAGTGCTTAAGAATCCTCCTGCCAGTGCAGGGGACACGAGTTCCAGCCCTGGTCGGGAAAGATCCCAAGTGCCGCAGAGCAACTAAGCCTGTGCGCCACAACCCCTGAGCCTGCGCTCTAGAGCCCGCGAGCCACAACTACTGAGCCCACACGTCTACAGCCCGTGATCCACAACAAGAGGAGCCACCACAATAAGAAGCCCACATACCGCAACGAAGAGTAGCCCCCGCTCACCACAAATAGAGAGAGCCTGCACGCAGCAACGAAGACCCAATGCAGCCAAAAATAAATAAAAAGCAATCAATCTATCTATAAAAACAAAACAAAACAACACTTACTACAAAACTACAGTGTTCAAAGTGTATGGTACTGTCATAAGGATAGATATGAAAATAGAATTGAAACTCCGGAAATAAACCCTCACATCCATGGTCAACTGATTTTTTACAAGGTTGCCAAGACTATTAATGGATAAAGAAAAGTCTCTTTGACAAATGATGCTGAGAGAACTGGATATCCACATACAAAAGAATAAAACTGGATCTTTGCCTTACACTATATACAAAAGTTAACTTGAAAAGACATTTCTTCGAAGAAGATAAGCAAATGGCCCATAGCACATGAAAACCACTAGTCATTAGGGAAATGCAAACCTAAACCTAATGAGATACCACTTTCTAGCTACCAGGATGGTTCCAACAACAAAAACAACAACCAAAAAAGAAAACCTCCCAAAACAACAAGTGTTGATGATGGTGTGAAGTTGGAAGCCTCATATGCTGCAGGCTGGAATATAAAATGACGCAGCCACTGTAGAAAACATTTGGTGGTTCCTCAAAAAGTTAAACACAGAATTACGATACAACCAGCAAATTTACTCCTGGAATACATCAAAAAGAATTGAAAACAAGGACTCATATACTTGCATGTGAATTTTCACAAGAGCATTACTCACAGGAGCTAAAAGGTGAAAACAACCCAAGTGTCCATCAATAGGTAAATGGATAAACTAAATTTGGCATATACATACAATGAAATATTATTCAGCCATAAAAACGAATGATGTTCTGATACATACAACTTGGAGGACGCTTGAAAACATTAAGCTTAAGAGAAAAAAGCCAGACATAAAAGGACAAATATTGTGTAATTCTACTTATAAAATATCTAGAATAAGTAAGTTCATGGAGACAGGAAGTAGATCAGAAGCTACCAGGGTCTGAGGGTGGGGTGGGAACCTGGAGTTATTGCTTAATGAGCACAGAGTTTTAGTTTGGATTGAGGAAAATGTTTTGGAAATAGCGGTGATAGTTGTACAACAATGAACACTGCCACAAAACTGAACACTTGAAAATGGTTAAAATGGCAAAATTTTCTCTTACATATATTTTACCACGATAAAAGAAAACAACTAAACTACTGATCTTCTCTCCCAAACCTATTTCTTCCACAGTTTCATTTGTTAATGGCAATTCTGTTCTTGCTCAGGTCAAAAGCATTTTCATCATTTTTGACTCTAATTTTTTCTCATGCCCCACACATCCAACTGTGACCTGAAACAAGAAGGCTGCCAGATATTTCTCCAGCAAAGAGGGGTTTATTCAGGATCAGCAGAAAATTGGAATTCCACGTGGGCAACCACGGCGGGTCACGTGCAAGTCCCCTTGGGGCAAACAAAGGAGAATGGCTTTTATAGAGGGAAAGCGGAATTGGGAGGGCTATCTCAACAGAGTCCATGGCTTGTCCCTGGCTGAGTCCCTGCCAGGAAAGAAAAGGAGTCCCTCTTCTTTCTGTTGGGCTCTGCTATCATTGCAGGGCGTGATGGGGTTTCTGTTTATTAATTTTGTGTACAATCCATTGACATATCCTATCAACTCAACCTTCCAAATGTATCCCAAGTCTGACCCCTTCTCATCACCTCCACCCCTAACATCCCATGTCTCACACAGATGAAGTGATGTTACTGTCAAAGCCCCTTAAATCATCTCCTTGCTAAAATCCTGAGCCTCCAATTTCAATACTCAACATAGAAGCCAGAGTCGTACTATTTAGACTTAAATTAGATCATTTCACTCCAATAGCGTCACATCTCACCCTGAGTAAAAGGCCCTTTACAAGAGTAAATGTATCTGCTTATCTGATCTTATTTTTTTAATTAATTTATTTATTTTTGGCTGCGTTGGGTCTTCGGTGCTGCACAGCACGTGGGCTTTCTCTAGTTGTGATGAGCGAGGGCTACTCCTCGTTGCAGTGCGTCGGCTTCTCATCGCGGTGGCTTCTCTTCTTGCGGAGCACGGGCTCTAGGCGCACGGGCTTCAGTAGTTGTGGCACACGGGCTCAGTAGTTGTGTCTCGCGGGCTCTAGAGTGCAGGCTCAGTAGTTGTGGCACACGGACTTAGTTGCTCCGCGACATGTGGGATCTTCCCGGACCAGGGCTCAAGCCTATGTCCCCTGCATTGGCAGGCGGATTCTTAACCACTATGCCACCAGGGAAGCCCCTTATCTGATCTTATAAATTAGAAATTGGAAAGTATATCCAGTATAATTCTCTTGATTAATCAAGGAAGCTCCTTAAAAAATGACATGTACTGATATCAGCAAGTTACTTAGAAATGAACAATAAAATAAGATGGTTGATGGAGAAATGGATATATGATAAAGTCAATATAAGAAAGAGTTGGGAATTCCCTGGCAGTCTAGCAGTTGGGACTCCACACACTCACTGCCAAGGGCCCGGGTTTGATCCCTGGTTGGGGAACTGGAATCCCACAAGCCTCGTGGCACGGTCAGAAAAGAAAAAAAAGAAAAAGAAAGAGAGTTGGTTGTAGAATCAAGGCTGGAGGAAAAAATTGAGAAATACTTTTAAATGGAACCAAAGAGTGTTGGGTGTCTTCAGTGGAAAACTGTGCACTGTTTGTCACACTTACCCTTCAGGATTACCTGCTTCTAAGGGGTTTATGCCTTTCGTTGTTCTTGAGCTACTTTACAACCCTGTTTATTGTAGAAAACTGAAAGTAATTCAAATAATTCTTATCTATAGAAATGCAAAGTCTGTCCCAAGGAAGTTTAACTGACTTTTGGGGAAAAAAGCCAGCTCTGCATGTGTTAACAAGGCCATTTCAGGACTCCTGTGGTCCATCAATGTGTCTGCTCTGTGGATTCTCCTCTGAACAGGACAAAACAGCTTTCTGGTTCCATCACTAATTAATGAGTTAAGTAATGCATTCACTTTCTGTTATTGAGAGTTATGATGTGTCTTCAGAAAAATGTATCTTTTAACGGCCTTGAAGGTCTCCCACTGAGACGCCCAGCAGATTTATCTGAAGAGGTCGGTAAACGTCATCACCAGTGAAGGACACTCCATGGGCCGCTTACATCCAGGCACACCTTTCACTGGCTCCAGAGGTGAATTCAGTGGCAACAGAACATTGCTGACTCTCTGTTTTTCTATTTGAATTGTCCTCTCTACTAGTTTTTTGTTTGTTTCGTTTCATTAATAGCTAAATTATTCTCTATCAGTGGAAACAGTGGAAACTGAGCAGGACCCTGCAGGGCCCTCCTGCATACAAAACCCCCTCTGTGTGTCCCCTGCTTCCTGTTTGTAGAAAAAGGCTTTGGTCTCCTAGGCCTTCCCTGAGCTCCGAAGAGCAGACTCCAGCAGTTGTTAATCACAGAAGTGAGGGAATGCAGAAACAAAGGAAAATCAGTCAAGAAACAATAAAGCTGGGTCCTAGGTTCCTCCTCAAGGGATACACACAAGAATCTGACAGGTATCTTTGAGCTGTTCTGCAAGAACTAAGACCCCTCCCACCTCCACCCAGGTGGAGGATGGTGACCACATGCTGAGCACAAGCACTTAGACCCCAGACTGGCTGGAACCAGAAGGCTGGTGATTAAGACTCCTAAACTACCACCCTGTTACCTCACCACCAACCAATCAAAAGAAAGCCATGCATCCTGCAGCCCTCCTCCCAAATGCTGCCTTTAAAAGCCCTTCTCTGAAAGCCATCAGGGAGTTCGGGTCTTCAGAGCATGTTCTTTTTGCTGGGCCCTGCAACAGATGCTGGACTTTCCCTCACCACAGCCTAGTGTCAGTAAATTGGCTTTGCTACGCGGTGGGTGAGTGGACCCAAGTTTGGTTCGATAACAAGTGTACAATCTTTCACTTTTTTTCTGTTTGAAAATTTTTATAAGAAAGAAGTTTAAACTATTATTCAGGTGAATATTTTGTTAACTGGCAAGGCATATGACAGCTATTGCAAAAACAACTCAAAGGGTCAAGTATCACATTATCCCTTATAGTACTTGAAGTGTAGCAAGCATTCAGCATGCTCTGTTGAGTGGAATAGAATTTCCATACACAAAAGTCAAGGTATTTTTCCTCCTCTTAGAATGCTATCACTACTGGAAAATACCTTATAACAGTCAATTATACAAAAAGAATACATGAAGCATAAGAAATACAATCAGATGCTAGTAGACCCACAATAAGACTGCAATTGAGGACAACTTTTTGCAGCTCACTTGTTAGCAGTTTCGCATTTGACAGACCACTTGGCCTTTCCTTACCTCACATGTCTCATCTAAGAAACGAGACAATGAATTACTCCTAGGGTGCTACATGATTAATAGTTCTGTTGAGAGCAGATATTAATCCTAGCAGTTTTGCAAATTATAACCTTCACAGTGTGTAATTTCATGAGAATACAAGCCATTTCTTTTTTTTTTTTAAATTTATTTATTTTTGGCTGTGTTGGGTCTCCATTGTGGTGCGTGGGCTTCTCATTGAGGTGGCTTCTCTTGTTGCAGAGCACAGGCTCTAGGTGTGCAGGCTTCAGTAGTTTTGGCACATGGGCTTCAGCAGTTGTGGCTCGTGGGCTCTAGAGCACAGGCTCAGTAGTTGTGGCGCACGGGCTTAGTTGCTCCATGGCATGTGCGATCTTCCCGGACCCACGTCCCCTGCACTGGCAGGCGGATTCTTAACCACTGTGCCACCAGGAAAGTCCCAAGCCACTTCTTAAGTTAGTCCTTTATCTATGTAACCTTTGCTACATGTCACATTTCAATGAAGGTAATAAAAATGGGGAGAAAGTTCGGCCACTTTTTTCTCTGTTAATGATGATAACCTGACCCCCCTCCATCCCAGCCATGAAATCTGTATGTAAGGTGATATTCATAGCATACAAATCTAATAAAAGTATATCCTATTTAAAATTATTGGAAAAGACCAAGAAAGACCAGCTAACATTTATTAGAACCAACCATATTCAGTGTTGAAAAATTAAATAGTCCTTTAAGACTGAGATCTGCATCTACCTGTCCTATAAGAAGCATTCCCAGTCTATTCAAAGTTGATTCTCCATAACAAACTTGAACTTTATCTGATCCCTGTGCCCCAGAACCTAGAACACTGGTAAAGAGCTCTTCCCACCGTTATGTTCTTAGAAAAGCATAATTGAAAGGACCACACTGCACTCCTTACTCCGAGACACAACCCACCAGCACTCTTCCTCAGTGACTCAGAAAAGCCCTCCTCCATCCTCCCCATGATTCCCATGAGACTTGCTGATGACTCCCTGGTTTACGTGTCTCTGTAGAGCCCCAGGCCCCCTGCCTTTTCTTTGCAATGTTCTTCGTTAGTGAGCATGCTCCCTATTACATCAGTCTGAATAGAATGATCTTCATCGTCTTGTGCATTCCCATTTTCATGGCTCTGGTGCTGTAACTTGGAAGGGACTGGCCCCGTCTCCCCACCCAGGTAACCAGGGCTGAAGGTGTCCTTGAGCACCTTTCCTGAGTGGTGACCCAGGGTCCCAGTGTTAAGTCCAGATCCTGTCCTGAAGTCCAGATTCTTGTCCATTGATATCGTGGTAAGAATTTGATTTTTATTCTTTCTGAGTGTTCACTCTGGTGCCAGCTTCTTTTGGTTTCATGGTCTGATCACCATAAACTGTTTGATGGTTCATAGAGTTCTTGTCTTTGTTGCCTGGTAGATGACAGAGAATCTGCCTTCATTTTTTCTGTTTATTTTTCTACTTTCAGCTCCAAACTATTAAGAATTTCATGCCACGAGGAAGTAGATATCTGGACTGAATTTTGTATTTCTGTATTTATGCCATGAGAGAAATTTTGAGCTATGAGTGAAATTTTAAAATTGAAATTACAAGCTCTGTGTGTGTGTGTGTGTGTGTGCATGCGCCTGTAATTCAGAAAGGCCATTCTCCCTCATCCTGAGAAAAGCATCCTGAGATGTTGTTACCAATTGAGATTATAAAATCTCTTAAAGAAGCTCCTGACTTAGAAATAAGTTGCTTATAAACTGAATATTCCTAAAATTCTCAAATGTTAAGGAAACTGAACTCTCAGTATTTTAAACAGAGCTAAAAAAAGTATTCTTTAAAAAAATTTTTTTTGATTTCCTTATTTTCTTTTTTTTTAAATTGGGGTATAGTTGATCTACAATATTATATTAGTTTCAGGTTACAAAATACTGATTCAAATTTTTATAGATTATACTCCATTTAAAGTTATTATAAAATATTGGCTATATTCCCTGTGCTGTACAATATATCCTTGTAGCTTATTTATGACGAGCCTGGTCCCTGGCTTACAGGGATCTCAGGGTAAGGGAGTAACTTTGCAGCAGGCCCAAGAACTACAGAATACAGTGGGGACCTCAGAAGAAAGGAATTCACCCAAATTTATAGGCACTGCAGGTGAAATCTGACAACAAGTCCTTGGCTTGGCTTCCTTGCCCCAAGAGGCTTTTAAATGTTACAGTCTAAGATTCCTTATGAAAACATCCTGCAAATCAAACCTAAGGCCTAGATGGTAAATTACCATTCTTGCTGCACCTATGTAAACACAGCTAATGAGACCAGCCTTATTCTGTGATCATAAATAATCTTTCTTTGATTATTGGGGGACTATAGAAAAAAGTTTTGTTTCTATGGGAAACTCTGCACTGTTTACAGCACACCATTCCAGGACTTCAGATTCTAGCCATGCTCGCTGAGTTATTCTGCACCTCTGTGTAGACTGCAGGGACCTGATGCATGTGAAAACTCTGTTTTGTCTGGTAGAGGCTTACTTGACTTCCTTTTCCTCTAGGGGAAAACCAGTTTCCACCCCTATCTGCATATTGGCCCAGATCCTGTTACCCTGCCCAAATTGCCCATTCTTACCAAATTGCCAGTTCTTCGGGTTTCCTTCACTATCTGGCTACAGGCCCCCAAACTAATGTCTCGGCACCAGCAGGAGCTGGCACCAGTCTGCCCAGACCCCCCACCTGGACTCCAGTTATCTTGCAGCTGGTGCTTCTCCCCAGGATCTGAAGGAGCCCTGGGCACTGCAGCCCAACAACATGACCGCAGGTGGGCAGGATCCTCTCTGGACAGGCCACAGGATGGTCTGGCACATGCCTTTGTGCGAGAGGTAACCATGCCTGTGGGCAGCCTCGCTCGAGACCCTCAGGACACTTGACAAGCTGTCCTGCAAAACCAACAGATGCTCCTCCAGCAAGCCTGAGACCCCCTAGACCAGGCCCCTCAGGGCTCAGCTCCTGAGTCTTAACTATAATACAACCTTCTACATCAATTTGTTTTGCTCCTTTTCACTTTAGGGATCCCTCTTTTACAATGTCTGATATCCAGGACCCTAAAGCAACCAACATTTGCCATCAACAGATGGAACCAACACCAGCAAGAATCCCCTGGAGACTATGAGACTCAGCTTTGCCTCACTCAGAAGGTTTACGATCACTTCCAAGTTCTTTGCTGAGGAACCACATCCTTTGCTCTGGGACTGAGAACGTGGACCCCGAGCCCTGAGCTCCTGGGAAGTAGTACTGGCTAGAAACACACCACCCTCGTGTTTGACAAGGCTAACCCCAAGGGACCACTCTGCTCTCCACGACCTGCACCACCTCTCTTCCTCCACTGACTCAGATGAGACCATCTTCATTCTCGTCTTTGTTCCCTTGTTTACCCAGCTCCGTGAGACCCCAGCCTCTCCTTCCCTTGAATGTTCCCCATTAAAGAATGGCTCCATATTACAGCGGTCTGAATACAAACAGCTCCCTAATTTCCGGTGCATTTTATCTCTCACAACTGTTACACTTTCGTTTTAACTGCCTGGGAACAGAGTTCTGAGAAAGGCTGTGAATACCCAAGATGCAATTGTCTCATTAGATCTTCTACTGAAGTGTTTTAATTTCAAATGTCAAGTTTGTCCTCTTTGGTCAGTTTTGAGTATAAACCCATGAAAACATGAGGAAATCCTTGAATTATTAATGGAAACAGAATGATCCTATCCTTAAGAAAGAATATAGTCAGATACCAAATATTCATTTAGTCAATAAATACTAAATAAGCCAGAATAATCTATCAAGCACAAAACCAGACACCAGAGATACAAAGAACAATATTCCCACCCTTAAGAGGGTGACAAGCTTTTTGATATATATTATAATCCAGTCAAATTACAGGTATCATCAGATATACGTATAGTTGAGAGTACAAAGGGAAGAAAACTGTCTGCCTGAAGGGGGAAAGTGGTCAGGAAATCTTGAAGGAAAATGTGACCACGCTAAGGCTTGGAGGAGGAGAAGGTGTCTGGCAGGTAGGGTAGGACAGGATGGCCTAGACAAGAGGATAAGTTCGCAAGGAAATGGATGTGACAGAAAGTGGCTCCTCTGGGAATCTGAGAGTAGTTTGTATGGATGCACCAAGATGTCACTTAGGAGACCAACATTCAGAATAAGACAAATCACTTGGAAATGGTATGAGTTCACAGAGGGAAGACTTTTCCTAATTCGTAATAGGACGGTGGAAATGATACCCCTTAGTTTATATGTCTTGTGGGAGGTACCACTGATTTTCTCCTTATTTTTGAGACGACATAAGAACTCTTTCATCATCTGCTATAGCTTATGATGGTAAGTTAACAAAACCACCAGACAATTCAAGGTACAACCTCTCATGTCTTCCAGCACCGCCACTAGTGGGACATGGCTTGGATGTCCAGGAAGTTTACTTGTATTCATGGGTTGTCCATGGGTTTAGTTGCATTCATCAGACATGAGAAGAAACAGAAGCATAAAGCATGTATCTTAACATTTTAATTATAAGCATGAAGATCTCACCAATGAAAAAAATACAATGAAACTGTATTATATGGACGACCTCAAGAAAAGTGGAAACCTTTATCTTATCATTTGCAGTATATTAATAAAAAATGTAACCTTCCCACACTTATTCTGCTCACATCTACTCACGGTTAAGCATGGCTAAGCATTTCAGGGTTTCTATTATAGAATGTCCATTACAAAAAAAGAAAAACAACCCTTTTATGTTTTTAACATTGTTGTTTGTTCGTGAAAAAAGAAAACATAGCACCCTGTCCCTTAAAAGGAAAACACTTGTCCAAATACAGCTATGCAGTAACAAAAGGTAATCAAAGCAAACACTGAGAGGTAATCATGTGAAATAATCCACTAACCAGTGAGGAACAACTCACAGATATGAAACGCTGTACTTAATTTTAGCAAAAGCATTTTCTGGAAGTTCTAAAGTGGTGAGTGGAGGGGGGGGTGTTGAAGATGAATATTTGGGAAATAACCTAGTTGATTCTGTTTTAATAAGATCAAAGGGAGGTCAAATTAGACAAACATACCTGTTTTATTAGTGATAAAACAGAAACGTTAAAAATAAAACATTCTTTGAAATGTTTTGGCTTTAGGTACCATTTCATAAGTAAACAGTGGAAATGCTTCTCCTAAAAAAAGAAGTGAAGAGAGAATCCACACATTTGCCGAAATTATTGATGTCATTCACTACTAATATAAGCCCATCTAGATACAGGGGTGCTGCCAGAATAACATGTTTGCATGAATTTTGACTATAGAGAAAAGCAAAAATGAGCAAATCAAATAGAACAAAACAAATTCTAGAAAATGTCTTCAAATCACATCCTGAGGATATTCTATTATCTAGATCCCTGGCAGCTACATCATGTAAGTGTCTTCAGAAAGACTCAATCCATGGACACGAGAGATCCCAGCTTTTTAAAACAAGCAGCTCACCAGATGTGTCCTTCATATTGTTGGTATCCCTCCCCCCCTGTTTAATCTGACGATAAAGTCTACGCTCTGAAGCTGGGTTCACTGCAGGAAGTTGGGGCAGAAATCTTTAACGTTCTTATGTGAATCTATTTGTAACTTAGTTGTCCCTTCCTTATATCTTTTTTTCCAGAGAATTATAGAGACTCTTAATATTCAGGTTTTTTTCTAAAAAATGTAATACCTCTCTAAATGTTCTTGAACAATGTAATAATAAAACTGATCAGTAAAGCGTATCAGTTTTGAATACTCATATGTTGGATAAAGATGAATGTTTATAGTACAAAAAACAAGCATAGAGAAAATGTATGTGTGAGTTATGCGTGAATACCCAATTTGTTAAAAAAAATACACATATATCACCTCACTTATTAAGATGCTTTATCCAACAAAGTTAACATCTAACACTGAAACTCCCAGGGGTCTATGCGTCTACCCATCTCCTGGCCCTGAACGTATGGGGGACTAGAGGCAATGAAGCCCTAATATCAAGGAGCACACCGTTATGGACGGAATGTCTGTGTCCCCCCGAGTTCCTATGTTGGAATCCTAACCCCAAGGTGATGGTGTTAGGAGGTGGGGCCTTTGGGAGGTGATTAGTTTCTGAGGGTGAAGCCCTCATGAGTGGGATTAATGCTCTTATTAAAGGGAGCCCTGAGAGCTCCCTCATCCTTTCTGTTGTATGAGGACCCAGGGAGAAGAGAGCCAGATAGGAACCAAGAAGACGGCCCTCACCAGACACCAGACCTGCTGGGCCTTGATCTTGGACTTCAGCCTCCAGAAGTGTTGTTTATAAACCATCCAGTCTGTGGAATTCCATTACAGCAGCCTGAGCAGACCAAGACAGCGAGAGTGCCCCGTCTTGTTTTTATGCAATCCATTTTCCACTCAAGGGAACCAGTTTCACAGACAAACGGGGCCAGAGCAAGGAAAGGAAGCAGGAGCCAGGTCATCTTAGTATTCTAGAAGGGAAGGAAGTGCATGAAGGGGAAAGGGGCTGGGCAGAGGGCAGCTCCAAGGGGCTCACACAGGCTCAACCTGGGACCACCTACCTGAACAAATGACAACCCGCCGAATGACGTGCGCATCTGAGTCCACGGGGCGCGTGGAGGGAGAAGGCACACACAGAGCGTCCAGGAGGGCAGGGGCAGATGGCTGGCCCGAGCCTGGCTCTCATCCCCTGCCCATCACCAGGAGGCAGACAAGGACCGGCTTCAGGGCTCGACCCCTGCCGTGTGGCCTTTGAAAGAAACTTGCTCTAACCGCTCAGGTCCGGTGCAGGGCAGAAGTTCCTTCACCATGTGCTCTCAACATACCCTGAACTCACCAAGTCTGGCCCTCAGGAAACAAGAGGGGTAGGTTTGGGGGAAAACATGCAACTTCATGGGATGTCCAGGCTAGACCTTTTACTCTGAGACAAAGACACACTTTGCTGTACACCTGAAACTAACACTGTTAATTAACCATGCTCCAATATAAAAATGAAAGAAAAGAAAAAGAAAGGAAAGAAAGGAAAGAAGGAAAGAAGGAAGGAAGGAAGGAGAGAAGGAGGGAGAGAAAGAAAGAAAGAAAGAAAGAAAGAGAGAGAAAGGAAGGAAGGAAGGAAGGAAGGAAGGAAGGAAGGAAGGAAGGAAGGAAGGAAGAAAGGAAGAAAGGAAGAAAGAAAGAAAGAAAGAAAGGAAGGAAGGAAGGAAAAGACACACCCCTCTCCCCTCTGGCCCTGGTGCTTTGGGCCCCCACCACAGCCGCAGCCTCCTCCGCGGTTTTTGATTCCTAGTTTCCCATCCTTTGTCCCACGTTTGTGTTCAAACTTCACCCGAGGAGCTGGAGGGACATGGTAAAAAATACCAGAAACAAAGAAAAAAGCTGCAATCTGATCAATGCTGAGGAAGATTTCAGAGCCTTTTTTAAAATGAACAGAATTGGATTTTAACTTGTGAATTTATTCAGAAGTAAAAAGCAGAAGACATTTCTACAGAAAAATAAGATAGCATAAATTCAAAAAGAACAGTTTTTGAAACTAAAGTCATTGATGATGAAGACCAGAGTAAGGACCGCTCCAGACCAGGTTGCCCCGTTTCACAGCCATTGTACATTACACTGACTCACCATTGATAGATGAACTAAATCTGAACTCATATCCAAAAGCCACAAAAGCATATGACAAAATCTATTTGAAATGCCTCCTATTTTATTTTCTAACAGTCTATAATGATGCCTCATTGATTCTGAGTTGTGGTTTCATCTGTCATTCTTCCATTTAACTCCTTTCCATCTGAATAATGCTGTTTTTATTTCTTTTTTTAACTGCTAATATCCAATAATTCATATTCTTAAGTATTATTTGGAAAGCAATAACTCTGAACCCGAGTCGAGAGAGTTGAAAAGACTTAAGGAAAGAAGTAATAAATATCTTGTGATTGGAGAGGACAGCGCCGCTCCTCCAGAGAAGACATGAAAAGCCTGCCTGGGAAAACCACCCACGTTTAAAGTGAGCTCCAGCTCTGTGGACAAACGTGTGCAGCCCTGCGTCTCCGTATGTGTGCGACCTGGCGTAGCCTAGCAACATCACAGACGCAGCGCTGGGTCCCTTGTCGCAACATCCCTCTGACGTCAGTGGAAAGAAGCTGTGGGATCGGAGGGCCCCCTCCTGCCTCCTCCCCGGGGCCCGCTCTTTGGCCCGGTCCTCGGGCTGCGCGGTTCCTTCCCCTGGGCGCGTCCAGCCATAACAAAGCTCGGAGGACCAGGAGGGCTTTTCTTCCCAGGGCTGTCTCAAGTGAGAGGAGGCTTTTTCCCAGAAACCTCCCAGCAAGACTTCCCTTCGTCCTGGGCCGAAGTGAGTCATATTCCCAAACCAGCTGCGGCTAAGAGAAGCAGAACGACCACGGTTAGCGTGGACAGGCGGTCCGAGAAGAGAGCGGGTGTGAGCCGGAGAGCCGGGCGGGGGCCGAGGGCCTGGAATCGACTCGCAGGCAGGAACGGCCCCGCGCCGCGGCTGCTCGGTGAAGAATGAGTATTTACACGGGGAGGGCGGCAGGGGCGGAGGTGGACCCGGGGCTGCACCCGTGTCTTTCTCTTCAGTTCCTTTACTCCCAAAGAAGCGGTTCTGCTGGGTTTTTTTAAGTTTCACGCTTGCTACTTCGGCAAGTTGCTGTTTTGCTTGAGGTTTTGCATATGTTTTTTAAAGATTATTTTGGATGTGGACCCGTTTTGAAGTCTTTATTGACTTTGTTACAACGTTGCTCCTGTTGTATGTTTTCGGGTTTTTGGCCACCAGGCAAGTGGGATCTCAGCTCCCCAACCGGGGATGGGACCGGCACCCCCTGCATTGGAAAGCGAGGTCTTAACCGCTGGACCGCCAGGGAAGTCCCCATAGGTTTTGCATATTTTACAGAGATGAATTTGATATTTCTAAGCTAGGTTACTGTGGTTTACTATCGCTTGGCTAACATCCCCCAAAGGTCCTACTTAGCAAGCTAGACCTTAGGAACCGGCAGCTGTGACTGTTCACATTTAGAAGGTGCATCTCAAATTGGCCCAGCCTGCCCGGTGCCCACCGCCAGATGGTAACAGGATTTCTGGCAGTTTCCTCTCTCGGCCTCGTGACCTCCGCAGGGGGTGGGGGGCTCTACCCTGGCCCCTACCTTGACGTGGCCCAAGATGACTGCGGGCGCTCAGGAGAATGGCCTCAGCGCCAGCCCAGCGGCTCTCACACCAAGCACCTCCCGTACGGGACACACCTGAGGGTTTCTGAAGCACACACCTTAGAACACGCACAGCGGCAGCCACGGGGCGCGGAAAATACAGTAAAGAAAAGGCGCTGCCGCCTGAAGATGCTCTTTGAATGTTTTCTCTATAAATGTTTTCTTCTCATACACAACAAGAAAAAAACGACATGCTAACAAAGCCAAAAGCAGTTGCTACACCACTGAGAGGCCGCGGGTTTCCGGGGCTTCAGAGTCACATCTGGGGGCGGGCGCGACACCTGTCATAACGAACACCCTCCCGCGCCCCCATTGCCAGCTTTGGGCACGCTTTGCCAGAAACGGTTCATCAAAGGGATGGCAGATCCTTGAAACACCGGTGCTCGTAATCTAGGGTACCTGCAGTCTCTGCCAGCTCATCTCTCTAATTATCTGTCTTCAAAGGCCACCCCCCAGGAGACAGGCCCCATCGGAGGAGGGCGGGAGGTGTCTGAACAACGGGGAGTTATTTATGTGGAATTTACAGAGGGTGTCATCCTCCAGGAAGTGTGCCAATTCCCCTGAGTAGTAACAACATGCTCCTGCGGAATTGTCAAGAAACAAAATAAATATCACCTGTCATGTGGATGAGTCACTGCTATTTCAACTTGAAAGTTAAACTTAAAAACAAAGCGGCCCACCAGATTATATGCTTCCAGCCAAGCACACTATCTAATGGCAAAGAGCCAAAGTCCTGGAATTACTGCAAACTGTAAAAGCACACTCATGAAATAGTGGAGTCTCCAGTAGGGCTGTGAAGTGAACACTTCATACGTATCAGCGGAATGAATGCCAAAGAGGCTTTTTTCTTAATTTTTCCAAAGGAAAAACATTAAGTGGCCATGCTGCAACTAGGAAGAAGATTGGAACACCGGGCAACAAAACCTAAATGCAGCCGCAGGGCACCAGCTCTCTACCGAGGTCACCCACGGGGCAGGTACCAAGCTGTACCAAGCTGTACCAAGCTGTACCAAGATAATGAGTGGCTAATTCAAGAGTTCAGCAATGAGAGTAGATGCTGAAGAATCAACAAATGTAAAGTCCTCCCCACATCATCCGAGTAAGCCTCCAGTGCAAGGAGAGCGCCATACAGCCTCAGAGAAAGAGCTGGGTTCCGAGGCTGCAGCCACCGAGGAGTGGGTGCCCGAGCCTCAGTACAAAAACCTTTCCCTCCGATGGCTTCGGGTCAAACCATGATTAGCTCACACATGGAAGATGGCTGGGTTCTTCACCTCCTACCTAGTGACTGTTTATTCAGATTACAGAACAACAGCAGTTGCTGGCACGACCAACCTTCCCTGCTCGAGGGAAGCTGGCGGCATTTTTACAAGCGAGAACTGCCCTGGCAAAGGGGCGAGGAGGCCTGCTTCACCAACAGTAACTCTCTGCCCTGAATGTGACCACCGTTCTTGGTTTTATTGTCGGAGTTTCCCAACATCCACCCATAATTAATTTTTTTTAAATCAAATACAAGCTGGGCAGAGGAGTTTATGTTTCATTAACCCAGAGCAGAACATCATGATGCCTCAGTGTCGGGAAGTTTAAAACAATATTTTCACACACCAACCTTCTGGCCTTTCTCTCTCTTCCGCGATTCCTCATGAGATCCTTGAAGCCTTCCCATGAGCCGAAACATCATGCCTCGCTGGTCCTCTTTTAACACCTAAAACCCAAGTGGGTTGAAGATTAGTTAGAACTCTACATGGACTGAATACTAACGCAACTTAAGCTGAATAAAAAACTTAATTAATTTACTTATGCATTGTGGTAATAAGAAAGTATAGAGTCTTTTAAAATAAACATTGCATACTCCTTGCTTGTTGAGATCTAGTTAGAGCATTCAGTTTATTCCACTCCAATATCCCAAGCAATTCACTAACTCAAGGGTCAGAAACAACTGTGCCTGTCACATGAAAATGTACTAGTTCGACAGAATCCCGTGCATCCAGTGATGATGCAAAACGATGCCTATACCTCATGCACTATTCAAACGCCAATTCTTAGGTTTTTACATGCTGATCAAAACCCAGCTTCTCAGAGAAGGCAGTTCTGTGTAGGAGGAAATAAGTAACCCTAGCTTTGGGGTGAGTCTGAGTTACTCCAGCCAACAGTCTTCACTACAAAGTTTCAGGTTACAATCCAAAAATGACAGGTGGTGATTTTACTCCCCACAAACTTCCACCTTAGACCAACCTCTTGTCATAAAGACACACAAACCAAAAAGAAGATATTCATCACGTGCAATTCGGTTTCGTCAGATGCTCAACGGTGTAGAAACCCTAACCAGCCAACAGTGGAGTGTGAGATGTTTGATTCATCCACTGCTACAGCTTTATGTTGTGCTCCCTATGCTCATTCTTTCCTCCCCAAATAGTTTGCCTGATGTCTGACGTTGCTGACACTTTGAAGAAGGACTCAGCATACCAGCCACCACTTACACGGTCTCAGTAGGATCATTCGCACCTTGACATGAAGGGCACGCAGCAGCCTTGGGGATGCTCGGGTCCCAGCCACTGCCATGCCACACACCCACCTTCCACGTCATCCCCCTCTGTCACCGATGGGCTTATCAACAAATATCTAGTGCTCGGGGGGCCGCCCACCAGAGATGCGAAGATACACAAATACTGTCCCCGCCCTTAGGGACCTCACAACCCAACACAAAATGTAGACACAGAGAAATGACCACGATACACGGCTAAAATGATTTAAGAGCCATCGGGAATTAAAAATCATATAACATGAGAGTGACTGTTGTGCAGATATTTCCATAAAATAGGATGCTCTGATAAAACAGATATAATTAAGTTTGGAGGATCTGATTTGAAACCTTTAACTCTTCTTTCAAAAACGGGGTTTTAGCTCAGTGAAAACAAAATGCAGAACAACAATGGGTAAGTATTTCGTTGAATTCAAACTAGTTATCTTCAACTTGGGCCCCCAAAATGTTTTAAGGTCAGGTCCTGACCCACCTATACACCCCAATACTGGATTCCTTCAGAGGCTCGAACCAGTCACATGCTGATCCCACCATCTCCCCAGCAAGCTTATAGTTCTCCCTGTGTTTCACTTCTCTCCCAGTCCTATTTCAGTCCCAGGTGACTGCCCAACCCCGGCGATGGCTGCAGCTAGCTAAATAGAGACCTTACTTGGAGTGGATGGGTTAGTAGGGCACATAAAAGGGCATTCTGCATACAACAGTTTGTGCTAAGATCCAGCTATGATAAGTTTCCCACTTGTACTCATTTTGCCTCCATTCTAGCTGAGAACAATGAAATAGGCTTTAAAGCATTTTGTAGACACAAAGATCCAGAATACGCATTATAGCCATTTAAAACTTAAGACAGACTGACATTGCTAATGACATGTTTTCACAATCATGCAGTCACAAAATGATATAAGCAAATGATTTCTGATGTGGTTACATTAAAACAGCATTTCACAACAGCTAGAGTCATTGACTAATATGTTCTCTTTAAGGATGTCATCAGTAAACCCAAAGCAGCTAAGAGTGCCAAGGAAGGCGAGAACAGGCAGGTCAGTGAGCAAACACTGACCCCCATCTTCCTGGCTCTCTGCCTCTTGGAGACTCTTGCTATGGTTGCTCCTTAAGTGGGCTGTCATCGCCTCAAAGGTGATTTCACCACAGCCCATGAAGTCATCCTCTACTGAAGGGTCCTAGTTCCATGTCCCTTGCTAAGACCTCCCACCTGAGGTGCAACTTGATAAAGCCAACCACCTAACGGACATCTATCATGAATGCCCCGCTCCGAGACATTTCAGCTGACGTGCCACGGTCCACCCCGTAGCTGTTCTTCCTTCAACATATCCCAGGGTGATGAGTGTTATCAACCGTCCAGGACCAGTCATAGATCCTAGACTCTTTTCTCTCCCCTCATTTTCATTCTTCATTATATAAGTGATTCACTGCCTCCATTTTCGAAAAAGAACTTCACAACCCCAGGCTGTTTATCATTGTTATGTTGCCTGAATTTTCACCATTTAGAAATTTATCTGGGTCATCAATATCATCAAATACTGATACATCAAGGTGAGAAAGTGAACTCACTCGCCTCTCAGAGTCAATTAGTTAAATCACCACCTTCCCTCACCCAATGGAAATGAGCAGGATTAAGAGATACTTTTGATGCTAAGGGAAGATCTCTCTGGAGGCAGAACCAGGCGAAGGCAGCATGAGAACATATGGTTGAGAAAACCATTAAATTTATTAAGAGAAACTTGGTCCATGAAGATGAGGGAACATAGCTTCAAGATGGCAGAGGAGTAAGACGTGGAGATCACCTTCCTCCCCACAAATACATCAGAAACACATCTACATGTGGAACAACTCCTACAGAACACCTACTGAACGCCGGCAGAAGACCTCAGACTTCCCAAAGCTGTGTGGCTGGCAGGGTCTTCGTGCTCCAGCCGGGTGTCAGGCCTGAGCCTCTGAGGTGGGAGAGCCGAGTTCAGGACATGGGTCCACCAGAGACCTCCCAGCCCCACGTAACATCATACAGTGAAAGCTCTCCTACAGATCTCCATCTCAACGCTAAGACCCAGCTCCACTCAACGACCAGCAACCTACAGTGCTGGACACCCTATGCCAAACAACTAGCAAGACAGGAACACAACCCCACCCATTAGCAGAGAGGCTGCCTAAAATCATAAGAAGGTCACAGACACCCCAAAACACACCACCGGACGCGGTCCTGCCCACCAGAAAGACAAGATCCAGCCTCATCCACCAGAACACAGGCACTAGACCCCTGCACCAGAAAGCCTACAAAACCCACTGAACCAACCTTAGCCACTGGGGGCAGACACCAAAAACAACGGGAACTACGAACCTGCAGCCTGTGAAAAGGAGACCCCAAACACAGTAAGATAAGCAAAATGAAAAGACAGAGAAATACACAGCAGATGAAGGAGCAAAGTAAAAACCCACCAGACCAAACAAATAAAGAGGAAATAGGCAGTCTATCTGAAAAAGAATTCGGAGTAATGATAGTAAAGATGATCCAAAATCTTGGAAATAGAATGGAGAAAATACAAGAAACTTTTAACAAGGATGTAGAAGAACTACAGAGCAAACAAACAATGATGAACAACACAATAAGTGAAATTTAAAATTCTCTAGAAGGAATCAAAAGCAGAATAACTGAGGCAGAAGAACGGATAAGTGACCTGGAAGATAGAATAGTGGAAATAACTACCACAGAGCAGAATAAAGAAAAGAGAATGAAAGGAATTGAGGACAGTCTCAGAGACCTCTGGGACAACATTAAATGCACCAACATTCGAATTATACGGGTCTCAGAAGAAGAAGAGGAAAAAAAGGGACTGAGAAAATATTTGGAGAGATTATAGTTGAAAACTTCCCTAATATGGGAAAGGAAATAGTCAGTCAAGTCCAGGAAGCACAGAGAGTCCCATACAGGATAACTGCAAGGAGAAACACTCCAAGACACATATTAATCAAACTATCAAAAATTAAATACAAAGAAAATATATTAAAAGCGGCAAGAGAAAAGCAACAAATAACATACAAGGGAATCCCCATCAGGTTAACAGCTGATCTTTCAGCAGAAACTCTACAAGCCAGAAGGGAGTGGCAAGACATATTTAAAGCGATGAAGGAGAAAAACCTGCAACCAAGATTATACTCTACCCAGCAAGGATCTCATTCAGATTCGATGGAGGACTTAAAACCTTTACAGACAAGCAAAAGTTAAGAGAAGTCATCACCACCAAACCAGCTTTACAACAAATGCTAAAGGAACTTCTCTAGGCAGGAAACAAAGGAGAAGGAAAAGACCTACAATAACAAATGCAAAACAATTAAGAAAATGGTAATAGGAACACACATACCGATAACTACCTTAAATGTAAATGGTTTAAATGCTCCAACCAAAAGACACAGACTGGCTGAAGGGATATAAAAACAAGACCTGTATATATGCTGTCTACAAGAGACCCACTTCAGACCTAGGGACACATACAGACTGAAAGTAAGGGGATGGAAAAAGATATTCCATGCAAATTGAAATGAAAAGAAAGATGGAGTAGCGATTCTCATATCAGACAAAATAGACTTTAAAATAAAGACTATTACAAGAGACAAAGTAGGACACTACATAATGATCAAGGGATCAATCCAAGAAGAAGATATAACAAATGTAACTATTTATGTACCAAACACAGGAGTACCTCAATACATAAGGCAAATGCTAACAGCCATAAAAGGGGTAATCGACAGTAACACAATCACAGTTGGGGACTTTAACACCCCACTTTGACCAATGGACAGATCATCCAAAATGAAAATAAATAAGGAAATACAAGCTTAAAATGATACATTAAACAAGATGGACTTAATTGATATTTATAGAACATTCCATCCAAAAACAACAGAATACACTTTCTTCTCAAGTGCTCATGGAACATTCTCCAGGATAGATCATATCTTGAGTCACAAATCAAGCCTTGGTAAATTTAAGAAAATTGAAAACGTATCAAGTATCTTTTCCAACCACAACGCTATGAGACTAGATATCAATTACAGGCAAAAATCTGTGAAAAATACAAACATATGGAGGCTAATCAATACACTACTAAATAACAAGAGATCACTGAAGAAATCAAAGAGGAAGTCAAAAGTTACCTAGAAACAAATGACAATAAAAACACAATGACCAAAAACCTATGGGATGCAGCAAAAGCAGTTCTAAGAGGGAAGTTTATAGCAATACAATCCTACCTCAAGAAACAAGATACATCTCAAATAAACAACCTAACCTTACACCTAAAGCAATTAGAGAAGGAAGAACAAAAACCCCACAAAATTAGCAGAAGGAAAGAAATCATAAAGATCAGATCGGAAATAAATGAAAAATAAATGAAGGAAACAATAGCTAAGATCAATAAAACTAAAAGCTGGTTCTTTGAGAAGATAGACAAAATTGATAAAACATTAGCCAGACTCATCAAGAAAAACAGAAGACTCAAATCAACAGAATTAGAAATGAAAAAGGAGAAGTAACAACTGACACTACAGAAAAACAAAGAACCATGAGGGATTACTACAAGAAACTCTATGCCAATAAAATGGACAACCTGGAAGAAATGGACAAATTCTTAGAAAAGCACAACCTCCCGAGACTGAACCAGGAAGAAACAGAAAATATGAACAGACCAATCACAAGTACTGAAATTGAAACTCTGATTAAAAATCTTATAACAAACAAAAGTCCAGGACCAGATGGAGTCACAGGTGAATTCCATCAAACATTTAGAGAAGAGCTAACACCTATGCTTCTAAGCTCTTCCATAATATAGCAGAGGGAGGAACACTCCAAAGTCATTCTACAAGGCCACAATCACCCTGATACCAAAACCAAAGATGTCACAAAAAAAGAAAACTACAGGCCAATATCACTGATGAACATAGATGCAAAAATCCTCAACAAAATACTAGCAAACAGAATCCAACAGCACATTAAAAGGGACATACACCATGATCAAGTGGGGTTTATCTCAGGAATGTAAGGATTCTTCAATATATGCAAATCAATCAATGTGATAAACCATATTAACAAATCGAAGGAGAAAAACCATATGATCATCTCAATAGATGCAGAGAAAGCTTTCGACAAAATTCAACACCCATTTATGATAAAAACTCTCCAGAGGGCTTCCCTGGTGGCGCAGTAGTTGAGAGTCCACCTGCTGATGCAGGGGACACGGGTTCGTGCCCTGGTCTGGGAAGATCCTACATGCCACGGAGCGGCTAGGGCCGTGAGCCATGGCCGCTGAGCCTGCGTGTCCGGAGCCTGTGCTCCGCAACGGGAGAGGCCCGTGTACCGCAAAAAAAGAAAAAAAAAAACTCTCCAGAAAGTAGGCATAGAGGAAACTTACCTCAACATAATAAAGGCCATATATGACAAACTGACAGCCAACATCGTTCTCAATGGTGAAAACCTGAAACCATTTCCTCTAAGATCAAGAATAAAGCAAGGTTGCCCACTCTCACCACTCTTATTCAACATAGTTTTGGAAGTTTTAGCCACAGCAATCAGAGAAGAAAAAGAAATAAAAGGAATCCAAATCGGAAAAGAAGTAAAACTGTCACTGTTTGCAGATGACATGATACTATACATAGAGTATCTCAAAGATGGTACCAGAAAACTACTAGAGCTAATCAATCCATTTGGTAAAGTAGCAGGATATAAAATTAATGCACAGAAATCTTCTGCATTCCTATACACTAATGATGAAAAATCTGAAAGAGAAATTAAGGAAACACTCCCATTTACCACTGCAACAAAAAGAAAAAAACACCTAGGAATAAACCTACCTAAGGAGACAAAAGACCTGTATGCAGAAAACTAGAAGACACTGATGAAAGAAATCAAAGATGATACAAACAGATGGAGAGATATACCGTGTTTTGGATTGGAAGAATCAACATTGTGAAAATGACTCCACTACCCAAAGCAATCTACAGATTCAGTGCAATCCCTATCAAACTACCAATAGCATTTTTCACAGAACTAGAACAAAAAATTTCACAATTTGTATGGAGACACAAAAGACCCCGAATAGCCAAAGCAATCCTAGAAAGAAAAACAGAGCTGGAGGAATCAGGCTCCCGGACTTCAGACTATACTACAAAGCTATAGTAATGAAGACAGTATGGTGCTGGCACAAATACAGAAATATAGGTCAATGGAAACCACACACATATGGTCAACTTATTTTTGATAAAGGAGGCAAGAATATACAATGGAGATAAGACAGCCTCTTCAATAAGTGGTATGGGAAAACTGGACAGCCACATGTCAAAGAATGAAATTAGAACACTCCCTAACACCATACACAAAAATAAACTCAAAAGAGTTTAAAGACCTAAATGTAAGGCCAGAAAATATAAAACTCTTAGAGGAAAATATAGGCAGAACACTCTACGACATATATCACAGCAAGATCCTTTCTGACCCACTTCCTAGAGAAACGGAAATAAAAACAAAAATAAACAGATGGGACCTAATGAAACTTAAAAGCTTTTGCACAGCAAAGGAAACCATAAATAAGATGAAAAGAGAACCCTCAGAATGGGAGAAAATATTTGCAAACGAAGCAACGGACAAAGGATTAATCTCCAAAATATACGGGCAGCTTATGCAGCTCAATATCAAAAAAACGTACAACCCAATTCAAAAATGGGCGGAAGACCTAAATAGACATTTCTCCAAAGATATACAGATTGCCAACAAACACATGAAAGGATGCTCAACATCACTAATCACTAGAGAAATGCAAATCAAAACTACAATGAGGTATCAGCATACCAGTCAGAATGGCCATCATCACAAAATTTAGAAACAGTAAATGCTGGAGAGGGTGTGGAGAAAAGGGAACCCTCTTGCACTGTTGGTGGGAATGTAAATTGATACAGCCACTATGGAGAACAGTATGGAGGTTCCTCAAAAAACTAAAAATAGAGCTACCATATGACCCAGCAATCCCACTACTGGGCAAATACCCCGAGAAAACCATAATTCAAAAAGAAGCATGTACGACAATGTTCATTGCAGCTCTATTTACAACAGCCAGGACGTGGAAGCAACCTAAGTGTCCATCGACAGATGAATGGATAAAGAAGATGTGGCACATATTATATACAACAGAATACTACTCCGCCATAAAAAGAAATGAAATTGAGTTATTTGTAGTGAGGTGGATGGACCTAGAGACTATCATACAGAGTGAAGTAAGTCAGAAAGAAAAACAAATACCGTATGCTAACACATATATATGGAATCTAAAAAAAGAAGGTTCTGAAGAACCTAGGGGCAGGACAGGAATAAAGATGCAGACATAGAGAATGAACCTGAGGCACGGGAAAGGGGAAGGGGAAGGTGGGGTGAAGTGAGAGGGTGGCATGGACGTATATACACTACCAAACGTAAAATAGATAGCTAGTGGGAAGCAGCCGCATAGCACAGGGAGATCAGCTTGGTGCTTTGTGACCGCCTGGAGGGGTGGGATAGGGAGGGTGGGAGGGAGGGAGACGCAAGAGGGAAGAGATTTGGGAACATATGTATATGTATAACTGATTCACTTTGTTATAAAGCAGAAACTAACACAGCATTGTAAAGCAATTATACTCCAATAAAGATGTAAAGAAAAAAACAAAACAATAAAGGCGTATACTAGTCAATAGAAAATGTTAACACGGTCCCAGTGGGAAATTTCTTCTGAGCTCCTAAAATCTGAATAATGAATTATTTAAGAACGATGTAGAATGCAGAATTTTAAGACTGTGGAAAGACACCCAGGAAAAATCCTTTCCACGTATACTTTTGGGATTTGGATATGTGCCAGTTCACAAGTTCTATACACGCAATACTCAGCTGACAAGAGAATACACACACACACACACATTCATCTGCTAAAATATCAAGTTCACTTTGTTAATCAAGTAAACAAAAATCTAACGATCTTCAAAAGATGATGTGGAATCTTTTCCTTCATAATCATTGTAGAGATAATTAAAATCAGGATTTTAAATACGTATCAGTTTTAATACCATATAACCTCTCCCATTGGGGGTCATCTCTCTATCTTTTGAATGGCCTGATCCTCGTGTATGGATTAACTTGACTACATCTTCCCTGCATGTCTAAGCTCCTGAAGGAAAAGGGACGGAGCTTTACATCATTAACTCCCCTTGTGCTTATGTGTTGGCCATAGGTGATCAGTGCATAAATGAATAAATATACAAATAAACAGATCAAGCAAATAACCTGTGGGTTCTAATATCCTCCTTGTAGCCACATAGGTTGAGTAACCTACGTCAAGCTGTTAGGATTTCTTACCTCCAGTGAGTGGACTGGCAGTTTCTGGAGAAGAGGGTGTGGAGAAACACTCTTCTGAATATATTTGTATTTTACTTGAATTATCCAGAAGTACAAATAATTAATCTTCCATTTTAAATACTTAAGGAAGACAGGTACACGTATGCCTACCTACTTGGTACAACAGTACATCATACTTTCTCTTAAATGCAGAAATATTCAGAATACGCAAAATATTCTACATTGAATAAGAATATCTAAGTGCCTATAATTTGCTGGGCTTTGTTTTCGTAAAACATGTATGAAATATTTTTAATTAATTCAATTGAAAATGGTATATCTGCTGATGACTTCAGTGAGATGTACCAATTACATCAAAATAAGATTATCACTTTCTCAAAAGGCTGCAAAACAAATCTGAAATTATAAAAGCAATTCCCTGCCTGGGGTTACAAATGAAGAAATATACAAAATACCTTCTACAGACAATTACTATAGCATTTTTGCCTATAATTCTCCACCAATTAAAGTGATAATCCAGATAAACCCCCTACTGAAGCATGTTAATCACTTCTCTAAGCAGACACTACTATTCATGTCACCTTGTCCTTCAAAGCCAAGACCAAGCCTCATCATCCTTCCCAACTCAGAGACACAGGCAGTGACCACCAACAAACCCACCAAAGCCAGCACAGACCCCTCCTGCCATTTCTGTCCCAAGGATTAGTGCACTAAGACAGAGCAACACAGCGTCGTGAAGGCTGTAAGTTAGCACATTTCATCACAGACTGTATGACATGAAGTATGTGTGCTAGTGCTTCTCTATCAAGACACCCCGGCCAGAAGTAGTGAGCTCACAGAAACATCCCACTTTAGAGACAACTCCTATAAACCCTCCCGCCCAACACTAGATGCTTTGTTAACTGGCAAAATGGATGAAAGAAATGAGTGGTGACTGGTGATAGCACTGGCTTGTTAATCAGAGTAATGGATGCCAGGAATGTTTCTCAGTTAAATTCATGGATTGGCTAAAATATCACAGGGCCCTCCTAACCACATATGTGTAGGGCATGTGCCATAGCTGGTACCTAGGGGTCATATCCAAGACTTGGTCCCTAAATGGTCCTATAAGAAACTGCAGGGCTGAGGGTTATCTAGTGGCGTGATGCTGCCCAGTTTCCAGAAATGAGCCCCGAGAATCCCGTCTGCCTCTACTAAACCTTTCAGATCAGGTACAGTTAACTTAAAGGACAAGATCTGGGACTTCAGCTTATAGGTCTGATTTGTGGACAGTTCCCCATCTGCATGCCAATAATGTTTTATAATATCTGCGTGTCTGGAGACCTGCTTTCAATAAGAGCTGGTAGACAGAGCTTGCAGAAGAGGGCAAACTAGCCTTCATCAACCTCTACTGGCGACTACTATTCATCAAAGAGAACCTAATAATTGGACGTGGCCAAACTTGTTTAGATAAGGCACGTGTCTGTGCTGACATGCAATTCCATCATCCACAGCAAAGCCTCTCTCAGACCAAGGGACCAGAGTGAGGGCGTGGGCGTGGAAAGGATTTCCTTTTGCTCCTGCCGGTGGCCACGCGGCACCCGTGGGACCACTCCAGCCACCTTTGTTACTGAGAAACGAGCAACGGCCAAGCTGTGCGCTAATTCAGGATGATGAATCGGCTTTATCTAGTTGACAGTGAAAACCGACCTCAGGTGGGCCTCTGAAGAGCTGTGGTCAGCAATGCCACAGGGGGTGGAAAGCCATTTCCACGTAAGTGACATCTAGCAGCTTTACATACTTCCTGTCCTGCGGTGCCATAAGTTAAAACAAGAAGATCTCCATTGTCGTGCTAATTTGATGTGGATGTATCTCCCACAAGCAAGCTCCAGTTCCAGCAACAGACCTTTTACAGACCTTGAGGCAAGAACAAAGAGGATTTACTCAAAACCCACACGACTGCACAGTGGAGGAGCTTCACCTGCTCCAGGAGGACCTGCTACAGGGCACAGGCAGGGGACACTCTAATAAAAGCCTGTAGATCTTTCCTAGGCAACATGTGCTCGATGAAAACCGTCTGCTTCGGAAGTGGTAGCCTATCGGTGTGAAACGGCATTTTCAAAGGTGAAATACGTAAAATCTTATTACACGTCAGCCTTAATAAACATTTGCTATCAATTCTGATGAGATCACTCAATCTGAACCCCAGTTAAGTTATTCCTCCCCCAAAGTAGAATTCTACTCTCATTAGACTTGTATTACAAAAAAGTTGTACTCAACTTTCAGTTTAGCCGATAAAAAATTTGTAAAAATGTCTTTTTCTCATTGTATAACTACCTATGTACCTTGATTTTGCCTCCTGGCCCACAAAATCTAAAATACTATCTGATTCATTACAGAAAAATTTCATTGACTCCTGAAACATATTTTAAAATGAGGTAGATCTATTGCTCTGTTGATACTGATATGGAAACGTATTTTTCAAAACCCAGATTTTAAGGCAACAGGATAATGTAATTCTACATGTGATAAAATCCCCCTAAAACATCATCTTGCACTTGTGTGCTTGTACACACACACACACACACACACACACACACGTCTGGAAGGAAACAC
Organism: Hyperoodon ampullatus; assembly: GCF_949752795.1. Lineage (NCBI taxonomy): Eukaryota > Metazoa > Chordata > Mammalia > Artiodactyla > Ziphiidae > Hyperoodon > Hyperoodon ampullatus. The sequence goes on from NC_136933.1 coordinate 30,482,637, forward strand.
AACTGCTGGCAGACTGCCTCTAGCAGACACTCCCAGGGTTACGTCCAAAACAAAAATCACAACTGGTTACTCCTTGCTTAAAACCCGCCAGTGGCTCCTCATCACACTTGAAAACAAAACAAAGCCACCCCAGGCTTGTCGGGGCCTCTGACTGCACTTCCTCCCGGTCTCCCTCAGCCCAGAGAGCTGTCGCTATGGTGGCTTCTGTGCGGCGCTTGTGGGCATTTTCTACCTCAGGACATTTGCACTTGCTGTTTCCTCAGGCTGAAACATGATCCCCAGCCACAAGGTACCTCTTCTCCCATGCCCAGGCCTGTGACCCAACGTCACCTCCTCCAAGAGGCCTTCCCTAACCTAACCAGCACACTTGTCTCACGCGGCGTGCTACCTGGCATGATGCTGACGTACACTTGCTGTCCCCTCCTCCTCACTAGAATGCAACCCCTGGTGGGGCGGGGGCGCTGCCTCCTTCTCTGCCGTCTACCTGGGAACTAGAAGGGACCCTGGGACACAACAGGTGCACAAAACCCTGTTAAATGAACTAACGAAAAGGGGTAGATGAGGAGAGGAGGACAGGATGATTTTACCCTTTTTAGCAGCTTCTCTTACAATGAGCATGTATTTGTGTACTTTTATGAAACTAGAGAATGAAAAGCTTAGAAAGAAAACAATTATTGGTTAATATGATTTCAAAGGTTATTGTTTTTCTAAAAATCAGAAGTTTCTCCCTCCATTCTTCTTCTGTTCACGTTTATCACTGTCTTTGTAACCTCTTCTCACAACCTTTGCTGCACACGATCTACCTTAGACACTGACAAGGGCGATGAGTAAAAGTGAACGGAAACAGAAATTGAAAAAAGACTTTTATTGCAACATAAAAGATTTGGTGAGGTACAGCTTGGAGTACAGAGTGGGCTTCACCGCTTCGCAACTTCGGCATCTACGAATGTCTAAGGTAGCCCGCAGGCCATGTGCTTTTACCTGGGGGTGTCCCAGAGAGAGGTGGGATGCCAGGTGGGCTGACTGTGGACCACCTAAGACATCGGTGGGTCTTGATTTTACCACCATAAAACAAAGGCTAGGTTTAGGCTAGACAATAGGTAAGTCTTTTCCTGTCCTAAATTCAATGATTTTCTCTCTCTTGGGATGACGTAAAACAAGGCGATACTACATGTCCTTACGTTAGGGCACACAGAATATCTGATTCCGTCTCTGAGATTCAGTTACGCCAGGGCCCTGCCTGCAGCCCGTGATCCCTCACCACACGTGCCCCAGACCCCTCAGGGCCCTGGACGTGGCGGTGAGCCCCAGAGCAGGACCATCACACTGTGCACGACGCTGGGGCTGTCGGGTGCTCACACCACCTGGAAGCAGATTTTTTTTTTTTTTTTTACTTGACTTATGCTTGCACGTCATTAAGCATTATTCAAAAGCTGAAAGAATACACAAGATGAAAACTGAGAAGAACCAGAATGTAAGCTTCAAGAACAGGATAGTCTTAGCTACCAAAATAATTCCATACACCCACTATTTTATATTAATTTTAGGCTTGACATGATTTTAAAATAAATATTTTGAAAACACATACTAACCCTAATGGAACGTAAAATATAGTTTTATGTCACATTTTATATATTTTATAAATATATAATAAAGTTTTATATATATCAGAAAGCTCAGACATAAAAAGAAGTTTAATGATATACAAATTAAATTCTTTTTCTGAGATGATTTTAGGGAGTTCATACGCAAGGAAAAGATATGCAATACATCTGTGATTATATTTCAATCCATAAAACTTCTCCAACTTGAAAAGGGTGGTTAAAATGATTCAAGGAATAGAGAAATAATGAAGAATAAACTTGGCCTCATCGAAATTTTAACCCAATCTTTAGGTGAAGATGGTTTAAGTTCAAGATTTCTTCACTTTTGATTGCTGAAACCTGTCTGTGCTTATAATCAGAAAGTGCAAAATTGTTGCTACTTTTGCTATAATGACATAGTTCATTACTATGGTTACTATTAAATTACAGATAGGAATATATCTATTTAAATGACATGCTTAAAGCAAAGAGAAATCTAATAAGGCCTGTTACAATGAACTAGTTACTTAAACAAAATACTTAAAAAATTTCTTCATAGCTAAATTGCCCAGTTTCTTCAAAAATAAATATTGATAACTTATTTCCACATTTATTTATCTTTTCTTAACAGAATGAATGGCTTACACTCCTCAATTTCCCTTCTAAAATAAACAGTCTCACCATTACAAACTGATAGTTTTAAAAGACCTCCACTCGCGTGCCTCTTTGCACAGCGATGCTGCAGTGACAGGCTGCACTGAAAGGGAAAAGCACTCACTCTAGTCCATTACTCACACAAGACATCCAGACATCACTTTTTCTTTGCACTTATAAGACTTAGAGAAATGTACTCCTGATAACAGGTCTGACCAAGGAACCTAGAAGCTCCAAGGGGCAGTTAGCCATCTATTCCTCAAGAAGTTAAGGAATTTATCGCTGTAAATATCAAACATACATTCTTTAAAGTTTAAAAAAAGGGAAAAAAGGAAATTTTGATTATGAAAAAGTTGTGATAAACGTGGAAGATGGACGCACTACTACATATTCTTATAGTGGAGAGACTGGTAAAAGGAGATTCACATACTTTCACTACATCCTCGGGGGAACTCTTCCCTTGCCTCTGTAGACTTTTCCACATCACAGTCGCCTACAAAGTTTAGCTTATCATCACTTTGTGCTTCACCTTCAGGGGAATTCACCATCTTAGAAGGAGTATCTTCTTTCTGTGTGCTTTTTATGTCAACCCATCCTTTCACTTCTTTATTGCTTCCTTTCAAAGGAGTAAAATCACCTCGACTTCCCTTCTGAGGAGTGAGTCCGTCGAGGGTATGGGGAGAGTCACTCCCGCCCGGGCAGGCGTCTCCCGGTCTCTGAGCCTCGGCCCGGGGACAGTCCCCTGGGGTCCCTTCGGCAGCAGGCGTCTCCTTAGAAGTCACGCTGCTCAAGCCCGGATCAGCTCTGCAGTTTGCAGGCTTCTGGAGACGGAAGCCAGCCTTCACTGCTGAGTCGGTACCACCGGCTGACCTGGGGCTTCTGCCGAGGCAGGAGAAGTCAGCCCTTCCCAGGAGGCTGGTCCTCTCTCTCCTGGAAAGGCTCCTCACACAGTGGAGCGGGGCATGGCCGGCGGGCGGCTGCACCCCGGCAAGGAGGCTCTCCGAGTTCCTCTCCTTGAGATTATCGGGAGAAAAGTAGTCATCGTACGAGGACTCCCCGCGGCCCAGAGCCTCCACGGCAGAGCTGCTCGCGCACTTCGGGCTGTTCTCCGGCTGCAGCCGGAGCACGGGGGGCCACCTGAGGGACCGCCTCTTGCTCAGTCTCTCCTCCGGGGGTGGACTGGAGATCGCCGACACCCTTCTTCGCGTGGCTGAGGGGCTCTGGGGACATGAAGGGCTCCCGGGGGGCTCCTTTGTTACAGATGGCGTAGGAGACAGGCCCCTCTTCTCATCAAACACCCCCTCAGCCAGCTCCCGCGCTGGCTTCGCGTCGGGGGTGATGACTTGGCCCGCAGCACCCCTCTGCCGGTGGCTGTCTCCCCTGGAAAGACTGCCGGGGGATTGGTGACGGGTTAACTGACCAAGGGAGCCGGGGGATGCTGGCGGACGGACACTGATCGTTTTCAGCACAGCCGAGGAAGCACACGCAGCGCTTTTACTTTCCTCAAGGAATCCTCCCAATTTCCTCTGCTGAGTCCCACATCCAGAGCTCCCACAAAGATCTTCAAAAGACAAGCGGAGAACACCAGCAAAGGAGTCCTCTGGAAAACATTAATAAGGAGTCGACTTGTTAACGGTTTACAGTATTAGAAGACTAACTCTCAGTCCGCCCATAACGTGATAAAGCGGCCCTTCCTAAGCACAGTCCCTGCCTCAGAAGGCCATCACCCACGCCCGCTTCTCACGACAGGTGAGAACACCCTCCCGGCCAGCGTTTCTAACCAGGGGACCCGGGCTTCCCCGTGGGCGTGGACCAAGATGGGGTCGGAGAGGGAGTGGCGCTCTGGATGTTCACACGCCCGGGTGCCTTGCTCCACGAAGAGAGCGTCCACACCCCGTCACTGAGCCTCGAGGAGGCCAGCAGTCCTAGAAGGAAGGACCACTGCGTTCAGGCTCCAGTCGACCACGATGAACTCGGCTGCCCAGACCCCTGCTGCCTGCCGGAGGCCTCACTCTGTATTCATATTCCAGGAGCCGCCTGGCACGTCTCGGGGCTCTGGCTCTCCACGCATCTTCCCACACGTTTCTTGAGGGTAACGCGGAGCTCTGCCCGGCTCCCGAAAGCTGCGTGTGCACTCCCCCTGCTCCACGCTCTAACCTGGATAAACACTACCCTTCCTTCGAAACCCACCTCGGACGTCAGGACCTCTGCAAATCCTCCCAGACTTCACCAGCTCTGGTCGCGCACGTCCTCCTCTGCTACACAGAATTCCACCCAAACCTTTAAGAGCATGTGTGTCACCGCCCTGTGCTTATACTCCCATCTGCCCCCCTCCCTAGCCTAGAAGCCCCCAGCACAGACACTGCTTTCTGGAATCTGGAGCCGCTGGCCCAGCACTGGCTCCTCTGATAGGGGCTCGGCGCTTGCTGAACAGATGGAGGCCCCCCAGTTTATAGAAACTCCACACCAGAGGCAACAGAGGTGTCTTAACTTACTGACTGACACCACTAAGGCTCTACTTTTAAAGAGGGAGGAGAGGGGCAGCCCCCAGGGAGCAGAGAGAAGCCCAGCGGGCGGGTGGTGCCACGTGTCTCTAAGTCAGCAGCTGGAAACATAGGACATGTTTAATTTTAGCAGCTGAATAAGCTTAGCTCACTTTTCAAAAGGCTGGCAAGCAGCATGACACGGCATAAGAGTAAATTCTGAAGTCAGACTGACTACTTCGAAGCCCGGGTCAGCCGCTCACAAACGGTGTGACCTCTTACGAGCTGTCTGACTTCTCTCTGGCCGGGCTTTCTCACCAGCAGGAGGGGGACAACAACGGGGCCTGTGTCACGGGGCTAACGGGAGAATCAGACGCGATACAGACACGCGAGCAGCACCCACAGCACAGCCAACAATGAAACTGAGCTCTGTTGTCACTTGTTTACAACTTATAGGCAACATGTGCATTTATTTTATGAAATAAAAAGATGGCGATTATTTAAGATACGTGGGCAAATAATTTCAATACACACCAAAGAGACTAAAGAATAAACCATGCACAAAACGAAGCTTTTGTAAAAATAATTTTACCTGAGCACAAAGTATCATGTGAAAGGTTCAAGGATGCTTCACACAGAGAGTGAACAGTGCTATCGTCAGACTCTTCAACCATCTGGGAAGCTGAAAACATAACCAAAACTCCTCATTAAATAACAGCTCTGATCTCTGGTAGGAGATGAAGCCAATACTAGGTCCACTCATTCCACTCTTGTGTCACTGACACACACACACACACACACAGGACTTATTCCTAATACGTGCTATTCTAGACTTCTTACTCAAATCTATTACAGATGATGAGAATCATTAAAATATAATTTATACAAATCATACCACAAAAAAAGCACAGAATCCTAGGATAATAAAAGTTGGAAGGGCTCTTGGAAAGTCGGCCGGCCTAGCCCTAAGCAGAAGCTCGATACGGGTAAAGAGAACCCTTCCATCAGTCTCACTGCCCGACGATCAAGGCTTTTCCATGATGATCACAGACAGCTGCCTCTGTGACCAGAGCAGAGCTTCTCAACCAGGGGCGGCCTGGTGCCTGCAGACGCTGCTGGACATCATGGGTGGAGCTGGGGTGGACGGTGAGCCACGCCGCTGGCATCTAGTGGGCACGGGCCAGGGATGCTGCGGATCACTCTGCCAGGCACAGGATGGCCCCAGCAACAAAGAACTATGCAGCCCCAAGTATCCGGAGGGCAGGGGCTTCATAGAAAAACATCCAGGAGATCAGCGATTCAACACCTGAGGCCACAGGCGTCACCTTCAAAGGCTGTGCATGCAACAGAGCAGAGACAAGAGAGATCTTGGTCTCACGGTCAGAGATTTTTTTTTTTTTTTTTTTTTTTTTTTTTAGTTTTGGCTCGTTGGGTCTTCATTGCTGCGTGCAGGCTTTCTCTAGTTGCAGCGAGCAGGGGCTACTCTTCATTGCAGTGCGCGGGCTACTCTTCATTGCAGTGGCTTCTCATTGTGGAGCACGGGCTCTAGGCAAACGGGCTTCAGCAGTTATGGCACACGGGCTCAGTAGTTGTGGCTTGCGGGCTCTAGGGCACAGGCTCAGTAGCTGTGGTGCACGGGCTTAGTTGCTCCGTGGCATGTGGGATCTTCCTGGACCAGGGCTCAAACCCGTGTCCCCCGCATTGGCAGGCGGATTCTTAACCACTGCGCCACCAGGGAAGTCCCCAGAGATTTTTTTTGTGTGTGTGGTACGCGGCTCTCACTGCTGTGGCCTCTCCCATTGCGGAGCACAGGCCCCGGATGTACAGGCTCAGCGGCCATGGCTCACGGGCCCAGCTGCTCCGCGGCATGTGGGATCTTCCCGGACTGGGGCACGAACCCGTATCCCCTGCATCAGCAGGCGGACTCTCAACCACTGCGCCACCAGGGAAGCCCTACAGATTTTTTTTTTTTTTTTTGCCGTACGCAGGCCTCTCACTGTGGTGGCCTCTCCGGTTGCGGAGCACAGGCTCCGAGACGCGCAAGCTCAGCGGCCATGGCTCATGGGCCCAGCCGCTCTGCGGCATGTGGGATCTTCCCGGACCGGGGCACGAACCCATGTCCCCTGCATCGGCAGGCAGACTCTCAACCACTGCACCACCAGGGAAGCCCCAGAGATGTTTTTTGAGGAGACTTAAAAAGGATACACTTCTGAGAAAACTTGGGCGAACGATTAGAAAATGAGAATAAACCGAGATAAGTAAGGTAAGCACACAGGTAACATTTTCGACTGCTGAATTTAAACTTAACTGCGGGAGGCAGTTATGTAGCAGAATTAACACTGCAAAGTAGTGGAATAAAGTTCAAGGCAAATTAGTTCGCACACATATATAATGATTTGTCGAAACAATCTGGACAGTCCCCTGGCACACTGCTAGTTACCTAGCTCAATGGCCATTCCCACCTGCCTCTTGCAACAGACCCTGGTTTTATGAGTGCAGACACACACCCTAGTTAAGACTACACTTCAGTCTTGCTTGCAGTGCCCTGTAGGTGACTTGTATTTTGTTTCCTACTTTCCAGGCTAAAACTACTGCAGTCCCCTTAGCTATGCCATCCTGAATGCCACTGCCCATTTTAAATTAAACTGGCAGATTAAATTAGATGTACAAACACAAAGAACTGTATTGTATTTCTTGGCTCATCCAGAGTGGTGTTTTCCCTTTGTAGCTCCTGGTCCACACATGGCCGCACTTAGCTTGCAAGCAGGAAGCACCACAGGACTGCGTCCTGGCCAGCAGAGAGCGGCAGCGCAGGAGCTGTTGAGGCTGCTCGCAGGGAGCTGGCTCCGGGGAAGCCAGGCAGGAGGCCGGGAGCCTGCTCTCCAAGACACCACAGAACAGCCTCCCCGAACCCTGCCTGCCTCTTTCTTTGGCAGGACGGAGAAACACAACTCTATCTAAGTGCAGCCATTGGTTTTTGCATTTATCCGTTATCGGCGGCCACAACTAACCTTAACTGATACACAAGCCCACTGCATAAATATACAGATACAAATTCAGGACAGATGAAACAACTAACCTTAAAAATAAACCATACAAGTAATAGCAGAAAATACAACAATTTTGAAACCATGTGGTGGAGGAGTTCTAAGCATCACAGGAATCCTAGAGGCCAGAAGGAAAAGACAAACAGAACAGATTTGTCTACCTTAAACGTAATATTGCTGTTTCTCAAAAGTCACTGGATTATGACAAACAACAGAGTTCGTGTATCTTACTCAATCTAGTTTCCCAAGGGTGTGAAACTGCAGTTCTTATAAACAGCTGGCAAAGGGTAAAATGGCACAAACTTTTTGAAGGGCAATCTGACAATATCTACCAAAATTTTTAAATTCTGCCTTTATGAATTATTATTGCGATACATGAAATACAGAGGAACGTAAAGATTCATATAGAAGCACGTCCACTGGCGTGTGGGTTATAACAGTAAACAGTTGGGGGGAAAGCCTTATGTCCAGAGAGGAAAACGGTTACATAAAAAACAAGAACCACCATACCGTGTAGTTTAAAAAGAATAAAAACTGCAGCGCTGTTTCTAATAAAGAAAAATGGGGGGAATTCCCTGGTGGTCCAGTGGCTAGGACTCCTGGGGCCCGCGGTTCAATCCCCTCCCTCATCGGGGAACTAAGATCCCGCAAGCTGCATGGCGAGGCCAAAAATTTTAAAAATATATAGAAAGAAAAAATGGAAAAATATCCACCAACAGACAGATGATTCAGTATCAAAACTCTAGACTACTATGCAACATCTTTAAAAAATAAAAAAAATAAAAAGATGTAGGTCCACACCAATACACTTTTCGGTAAAAAAAGAAAGCCGAAAATAAGAGGTATGCCATGATCCAATTTAGGTAAAGAAAAGTTATACCACCACAGAGAAAAATACAGAAGGCTTATCTTTTTCATGTATACACAGACATGTGACCCACTGAAAAAGATCTGGAAAAACACGTCAACATAAAACACGGGTTACCCAGGAGCAGAGAATGAGGTGGGAATCAAGATGGACGTTCACTACTACTACTGGTCAACGCTTTATGAAAATGTGCCTGTGTATTACTTAAAAACTTTCAAGGTAGAAGAAATAAAGGAAAACATAAACTGAAGCATTAGATACTTAATCTAAAGCAAACTCTTTCAAAAGAGGGGCCCAATTAATTAAAAAAAAAAAGAAAAATCCCAAATATATGAAACAAAGGAACAACAGGATTTTAAACCTGGAGAATACTACATACCCAATATACTCTTTAAAAATCTTAATAAAGCATAAGATTTTCTGGAAGAAAATATCAACAAAGTCTATGCTGATAGAGGTAAAACAAATGATTATAATCTAAATTACCTAAAATATCTACGTAAAGAAAAAAAAAAAACCCTTTCCACAATTTATTCACCTACTTCATAATTTCTATCGTATGAAGTGTCACTTACAGGTGGGGGAAAGATTCTCCCGTTTCTCCTTCATCTCCTGCAGTCTCTTCTCCATTGCACTGTGGTGGCCACTGCACATTTTAACTGTGGGACTGTACACCAAGGAGCCATTTGATTCAAACAAGAGAACAGGAACATCATTATCTGAAAAGAAACAAAAATCCAGTTTTAATCTCAAAAACATGCCTTCCTCCTTCAACAATATGATTCTTCTTAAGGACACCCCTGTCCCCTACTCCATGGGTTCCTCTTCCCTTTTGACAGACACACACACAGACCCGCACGTGAACTCGGCGGCAGGAAGGGGTCAGGGGATCCCTGAGCCACGAAGCAGTGGGGTGAACAGTGGTGTGCTTCCTGGAATCCACACCTTGCAGGTCATGAAAGAACTTTAGGACCCTGACCACCTGTCCCCCGCCTCCCTTAAAGAGCAGACCACAAATCATTCAATAGCCTCTCCTTTGCAACCCTTAGCCCTGCACAACTTTTACTGCACTTCTGGCAATATGCAGACATATGTTAGTTGAATCTTTAATACCTTATAGTTGTAGTTTTTAAAAGACAATTCAGACATAAATTTGGTCTAAAAAGAGTACTTTTAAAAATCTATCATTACCATTTTGCTGAATTCTTTTCAAATACACTATGGCTGGTGCAGGAAAGATGGCCAAACGGCAGAAGTATGAAGGCTGACAGCATACAGGGGCAGGGCTGAGGTGAGGCTGCAGGACAGGCAGATCAGATAGGACGTGGTCGGCTGTAGGACACGTGCAGTACAGGATTCTACCCTAAGTATCTTTTCCTTAGGACGACACTGAGGACCGTTAAAGCCCGGGTGGGGCGTCCACGTGAGCTCGGATGTACACCCTTCTGACTGAAGCAGGGAGGTGGAGGCTAAGGACACAGCGGCTGGAAGGCCAGCCAAGGAGCTGCCAGACACCCACACGGGGTGCTGCGGGCTTGGGCGAAGAGGGCAGAGGAGGAGTTGGGAGACCACTTCAGAGCAGGTCTGGGGTCCAGGCAGGTGACAGGCATCAGGGCGGACAGATGCCAAGGAGAACTCCATGTCTGTCTGGGGCAGCAGACCAGACGGTCATGCGGGATTTGTCAGGGAGGCACCAGCACAGCACCGAGAGGCTCGATTCATCAGGCAGTGGGATGACCGAGCGCAAGAACAAAGGATCCAGCCAACGTTCTGGAAAGGCACCGGGCAGCACCGTGCAGGCTGAAGGTTCTGCTCAGGTCTGCTGCTTCAGAAGCACAGACACAAGCACTAGGGACTGACCTACATTTCTCAGCTTACCCAGAGTGGTTTTCTGCCGTTGCAGCTCTTTAGCCATTTTCTCAAACTTCTTTTGCAGTCTTTTATCATTTTCTGGTGTTTTAGGAATAAAATCTTTGGGCTGCATACACTTGCGCTGTACAAAAAGGACATAAAAACAATACTGTATTGCGACTGTGTGAGACAGGAGAAGAACCCTTCCACATACAGTCCTGGGGTCTTGTGTAACATCCATAATACAACCTACTTAAAGAGACATGTCTTCACTATATGTGAATTTGTAATGTTTATTCTTCCTGTAACTGTAAGGATACGGACAGAATTTTCAGACTGAATAAAAAGCTACACACTAAGTAGCTATGTTTTCTGAGGCATTTTCAGGACCCCAGCATTCTTAGTTTCCATGAAGACTGTTTTTTTGTTTTGTTTTGTTTTTTGCGGTGCTGGCCTCTCACTGTTGTGGCCTCTCCCGTTGCGGAGCACAGGCTCTGGACGCGCAGGCCCAGCGGCCATGGTTCACGGGCCCAGCCGCTCCGCGGCACGTGGGATCCTCCCGGACCGGGGCACGAACCCGTGTCCCCTGCATCGGCAGGCGGACTCTCAACCACTGTGCCACCAGGGAAGCCCTCCATGAAGATTCTTAAACAAAATTAGTCTCATTTTCCTTATTTTTTGCTACTTTTACGTCTATCTCCCCCCTCCCTAAAAAGTCCTGACACGGTAATAAAACACAGAAGTAATTATTTTATAACCACCAAAGAAGAGAACCATTATTTAATCTTGTCTTACTGTCTTTTACATCACAGCAACTCCATTCAGCCAGTAAAAAAACAAAACCTGTGACCACACGTCCAAAGTGTAGGGAAGGAGGAAACCTCGGACACGTGATGTCCGGGTCACCGTCTCACCCTACCATCCTCACATCTCCTAGCACTTTGTACACCGCCGGCTCCTAGGTTCCCTGCGGAAGAGCCCATTTGGGCAGGCTGTCACCGTAAATACAGAAGCTGAGCTTGACACCGACCTCACCTACGGTTACTCCTACGCCTGAGGGTCTCTGAAGGACGCTAGGGAAGCGTGTCTTCTGTCCAGGTCTCTTTAGGCGTCCAGCCCAAGTGTGTTCACACGCGTTCCAGTCTAAAGGAAGAACTTCTTAGCCATTCAAGGCTGCTGCTACACTGTGCTCTTGTTCAGCACCCTGCTCTGCTAGTAATGCATTCATTCATCATTTAACAAAAATGTTATTGTGTGTCAGTCACTGGTCTTGAAACAAAGAAAGATCCTTGCATCAGGGAGCTTATACTCTATGAAGGAGTGACAGAAAATACACATAACAAATAAATAAACTACATCGTATGTGTGTCAGGAGGATTAGTTCCAGCAGGCCTGGAGCTGGCCTGAACTGTTTTTACCAAAGTACCTGGACAGCACGCAAGGCACTAATTAACAGTGTTGCTTTGTAACTATGGGCCCCTGGCGCTCGGGGCATTTATACCCCCAAAGCTCGTCAACACTGCCCATTACCAGTGGGAGGGCCCCGTCGCTGGCAGAGGTAATGCAGTTAGAACAGGGGCAGGGGACCAGCATGCGCTCTGTGGACTCGGAAGCACTGCCACGCGGGGTTCTGGGGTCTTCGCGGGAGTCTGGCTGCCCGCACTTCTGCAGTATGTTAGCAAGGGACAAGTACTATAATAAGGAAAAAGCAGGCCGGGGGCTCAGGACGGCTGGCATGGTGGGAAGGACCTGCCACTGTAGACAGGGGAGTGAGCCGCCGCTTAGTGAGAAAGGACCAGCGGTACAAAGCCCTGTGGAAGTCAGAGAACCGTCTGTGGATGGATGGGGGGAAGTGTGCTCCAGACAGAGGGACAGACAATGCAATGGCTCTAAAACACAAACAAACGTGGTATGTTTGAAGAACAGCAAGCAAGAGGGTCAGGCTGGCAGCAGAGTGAGAGGAGCGAAGCAGAGACCCTCCCCAAAGACCAAAGGAATAAGGTCTGGAGTCAGGGTGAATCTGCAACTGCATTTGGAGAAAGGAAGGAAAGGGAGTGCTCGCAGGGACTAATAAAACCTGAAGTGGTGAAGGGTATGAGCAGACATTATTCATGCTTCAGATGAGGAAAAACTTCAAAGACGAATGACATCCAGCATCGGTCAGTGTTAAGAAAAAGTACCCTTGTACACTGCTGGTGGAACTGTAAGTCCCTTTCTAGATATTCCGCTTGCAGAAATAAACTCAAATACATCACACAAACAACATACTTAGTAAAAATCGTCAATGATCTAAGGGTGCATGAATCCAAGACACATTCAGGCTGTTTAACCCAAAGCAGAAGGAAGTGGAGCCACGTACACACACTGACATGAAAACACACGGTTAAGTGAAGAAGAAAAAGCAACCCACCAAACAGTACACGTAACGTAGTAGAACCTTGTTCACTCAAAGCACATGTGCTGAAGACCATCTGATCAGCAAGGACCCAAGTCAAACTGAAAAGTGCTTATTTTCAGGGAAGGGAAATTAGGAGCAATATGCCTGATCTGTGTTCACTCAACGTATTACCAGCTGCTGCTGGTCTATCGCAGAGTCACGAGACGCTCCATCTCACTACCGTCCGACACAATGTGGATGGAGACACGTGAGTTCCCATCCCTGCGCGGGCGCGCGCCAGCCTGTCCGAGATGAAATGTGATGGGGACACGGGGTTCACTATTTCAGGAAATGTGGAGACCTCCACGGGAATGTCTTCCCTAATCTACAGCTCTCCCCTGCCTCACTCAGTGTGGAGAAAGTCTGTACATCTCCTCTCCAACAGGGATTCTCACGTGACAACAGTGACTGATGTGTCACAGTAAACAGTTTACCCTCAGATACAGAAATCAATTAAAACTTTTAAATAAAAAAAACCCAAAAGGGTTGTGGTTCAAATGTGAACCAGACCTCAAAGGAAAGCAGCATCTTTATATTTGCACAGATTTTCTGTAATAAATAAGTGTGTACACTTGGCTATTTCTGCCTCAGACTTTTGAGATTTTCCAGCCAAACAGATCAAATGTATTTTACTACAGACGTTAACAACCTGAATCCTGAGGTAGTTACCAGAGCACCTGAAAGGGTGCTGGTTTCTTGGCAACTTTTAGTTCTCCTTTGGGCAAACAGTCTCTTCCATTTATCACAAACTACATCAAAGCATTCATGGGATAAAGTAAGCTCTATAACTCATTAAAAAATGCTGTGTGAGGAGCATAATACCACCAATAGCAATATTAAGACAACTCTTGAATATACTTCTAAAAGTTTTATTTTCTAGGCAGAAAAAAAATGAATAAATTGATGACTGCCGGAGTCCACATTGAAGTCCCGTACTTACTTTTTTTTTCATTAGGCTTGGTAGGCGCTCATTGGGATTAGCCGCAGGGAACAGCGATTCTGCAATGTGCGCTCCAGCTGTCCTGCATCTGTGTGGCCAAAGCGAACGGTAATGAGCACGTTCCTATTAGAGTCACACAGCATGAAATCTGCACACGTGTCAGTTAGCAATGAAAGAAATCCCTACACAGGTCATTCTAATAGACATGTCCTTTAACATAAGTACATTTATTACCAAACACAAAAGGCAATACAAATTCAATTTTCCAAAACCTTCTCTATTTGGTGTTTTTAAGTGTAAGAGCAGAAGAGAAGTGAGAGGCAGGTACAGGAAGAACAATTTTTATGCAATAATTTGAGACCTGCAACACTCCAAAATGATCACGGCGTGGCACTCATAAAGCACATGCCATTAAATGCACAATTTCAGAGTAAACAGGCCATAAAATGAATAATCTAGAGCTAGAAGGGTCCTAAAGAAATTGAAGCCAGAAAGCTTATCTATCCTCCAAAACCAAGTTCTCCTTCCTCTGTGCTCCTGTCAAGGCACCACCATCACCTGGAGACCTAGCTCTGCGGCCCCAGCTACCCTGAGCTGTACTCCTGCTTCCACAGCCCATCTGTCCTCACATCTGCCATTTCCCCTCCTGCATCGCCCTTCACCTCCCTACCTGCCTTGGGAATCCCTCGACCATTACCCACTCCTAAGCATTCAGCTGCTCAAATCTAAACAATTACAATGATTTTCTAAATGAGCTCCTTCCCTATGGTTTCTCCTCTTCTGATTCATTCATATAATACTGAAACATTAATCTTAAAACATTTTATTCATCTCCCCATCATCTCCCCATAACCCAGATCAATCACTCCTGTGTTTACAAAATCATGTCACCAATCTAAGTCTTTTTAAAATAAGGCCCCTAACCCCATCTCCAACTATGTTTCATAAGACTATTACTGTTCAACATTTAGTACACAAATAATAGCTGAAAATATAATAAAATACAGTGCAATAAAAAAAGAATGAGGCAAATCTATCCCTAATGATACAGAAAGGTCTCTAAAATAAGAATGAAATGTGCATGTGTATGGTATTGTACAGTGAAGTATTTCTCACTTTAAGTCTGGAAGATGACACACCAAAATGTCAACAGCACTCATCAGCTGTGAATCTCAAAGTGTGAACATGAAGACGCCTGACGTGAGGTCAAAACTGCTGCTGTCAGGATAAGAATACAATCCCTGCCTGTTCCACTCCTCACGCTCAAGAGCACATGGTGGAGTTGAAGCTAAATGACACGAGTCATCCCCATACACCAGATGCAGAAGCAGATATTAGAATGCAACTGTCTTCTATTAAGCCAGACATGAAAGAAATTTTCATAAATGTAAAAAAAAAAAAAAAAAAAGGAAGGCAGCACAATTATTGGGACAAGAGAAGAACAGCAAGGTGGAGCAGAAGCCAGACAGCACAGGTGACAGGACAGGGTCAGGAAAGGCTGCAGGTCAGAGGCCACCACCAGGCTGAATCGGATGAGGATGCAGACTTGGGAGGACGCAGGTCTTCTGTCTGGAGGAAGAGCAGAGACAAAAGCACAGCGAAGTGAAGAGGGTGATAATTTCAGGAAAATATCTAGCATTCGGCGTGAGTGAAGTGAATGAACAGGAGTCAGGAGACCAGGGACAAAGATGACACCCTTGTCCTGAGGGCTCCAGGGCCCGAGAAGGTGTCAGGGGCCCTGGACAGGTCCCTGTGAGGGACGAGTTCCAGGACAGGGACACCAAGACGATCCAGGGCTAGTGGGGTAGGAGATGCCAAAGACTTCAGCAGAGCTGTGGGGCTGGGCTGGGGACCCATAACCGAGCAACACTTAGGAATAAGAACAGCGCACGCCTGACCTCTGGTTAGATCTGATGGGCTGAGCACATGTCTCTCTCCTCCCCCCGCCAAACCCCAATCAAATGACAGTAAAGGAAAACAGAAGGACACAAACCAACAGAAGTAAAGAGCAGGTAAGACAGAATCTGCGGGACTGAGAAACAAACAGGGAACCCCAGCCTTGCAGCTGGGGGCGGTGGGTCGACCAGAAGGGTCCAGGTTCCTCTCCTCGCACCTCCAGGGAGGCCCGGGTGGGTCTGAGGAGCAGCAGCTCTCCTCCTAACTGCTGCAGCCCACTCGCTCCTCCAGCAGAGCAGAGGTGATGGGTTCTGTTCTCAGATGCCGTGGACCGAAGACACACTGGACTGAGGACACCAGGCCCAGCTCCGGCAGGACAGAGACGTGCAGGAAACAAAATGTATTTGTGGTGCATTTTCAGATTCAGCTAAAAACCACTTTCACAGTCATAATAACGTCAATAAAACTACTGATTTAATTGATCGCGTACACTGGAATAATGAGAGGATTAAGAATCATGGGGGGTGGGGGTGGAGAGTATGTGCACGCGGTAAATGCATGTACATGGGGACGTCGGGGTGTGTCCCCCAAAGGCAGCTAGTTGGAAAGCTAGCCTCACCTCCACACCAAAAAGTCATTAGACAACACCGAAAACGAACATCAAGGCAACAGTGGAGCCACAGTAATGAGGAATCCGGAGGTAAGTCAGAGCTCTAGAAAGAGATGCAGGAGTGGAAAGGTGATGCCTCCAGAGAACAGGAACTGGGGATAAAAAGGGACTAGTGTTTTCGCTGTAAGCCTTGTAAGACGAGCTGATTTCCTCTGCGGTGTGTGTGGGACCCAGCTCTCTCTTCCTAACAGGACAGCAATGGGACACTAAGCATCCCGACTCAAAGGGTTCTGGCTTACACAACAGGCAGGAAAACGGCAACACAGACCAAGACAGAAGATGGAGTTTAGAAGCGGGTAGGAATGAGTTCAGTTCTGGATGTATTTAAACCCAGATGACTCATCCAAGCAAATCCATCTAGCAGGCAACCCCTTACGTAGCTCTGACGCTTAGGGAATGTACTAGGATTAAGACAGATGTGGGTAAAATTCTAATCCCTCACCCAGGTCCTGAAGGAGCAGGTCTCTGTCCCAGAGCTTCCTTTTCTCACTAGACTCCAGCCACTGACCCTCCGGCGTTGTCCTGCCTCGGGCCAGACCTTCTGCTCCCAGGACACAGTCCCCCAGTTCAGGGAAAGACTAGCTCCTTTGCTGTCTTTTTTGCCTCACCTCAAAGCTCCCCGCTGACTCCAAGAGCCCCCCGTCCCCTCCAAAAGCACTCTGCCTAAGCAGGGCAACCCACTCCAGGGGGCCTCCTGTGCCCTCCAGGGCCTTACAAAACTTGTCTTCCTCACTAAAAGTATGTTCCGGGAGGCAGTAAACATGCCTGTCTAGTTAGAGCTGTAACCCCAATGTCTGCAGAGAGCAAGCACTCAAAAATATTTTCTGAATAATGAGTAATTTGTAGAAAGACAAACACTGTTGAGCTCTTTATCTTACACCATACGTGTACACACACACGAAAAAGAACAAGGAAAAAAAAAAAAGCTCAAAACAGATCATAGAACTAAACGCAAAAGCTAAACCTAAAGCTCCTAAAAGAAAATGCATGAAAAAATTCATGCTTCTGAAGCAGGCAAAGATATTCAGATAGGATGTTAAAACATAAAGCACAAAAGAAGAAAATGAAAAACTGCACTTCAACAAAACAAAAAATTTGTATAGTTTGAAAGACACAATAAAGAAAACAAAAGTCTCAGACTGAGAGAAAATAATTACAATATGTGAATCTGACCAAAGAAATTAGTATGTACAATATACAAAAATCACATACAACTCAATATTAAGAAGACAAAAATCCACTTTAAAAAAAAATGGGCAAAAGATTTAAACCAAAGACGATACACAAAGATTCACTAAGCACATTATCTTATGCTCAGCACTTGACATCAGAAAACTATAATTAAAACCAGATGAGATCCTCACGTTTACGGTTAACTAATTTTTGACAAGAGGGTCAAGACAAGTCCCTGGGGAAAGAGCAACGGAAGTCTTTTCAACCAATGGGGCCGGGACAGCTGTGGGACGACCACACGAGAAGGAAGACACGAGGCCCCGACCTCGCACGGTACACAAAACCCTCAATGTGAGAGCCGAAACTATACAATTCTTAGAAAAGAGATAGTAAGTCTTTGTGATCTTGGATCTGGTAATAGTTTCTTAAATGACACAAAAGCACAAGAAACAAACAAAAATAAATAAACTGGACTTCATCAAAATTAAAATCTTTTTGCTTCAAAGGAAACTGTAAAGGAAGTGTAAAGACAACCTACAGAATGGAAGAAAATATTTGCATATCGTATACAATATGGATATATGTGAGACAGCCGTACAATGGAATACTATTCGATCATAAGCAATGAAACTCTGACACAGGCTACAGTATGGATGGATCTTGAAAACATTAGGTCATGAGAAAAAAGCCACGCCCAAAGATCACATACTGTATGATTCTGTTTACATGAAACATCCAGAACAGGCAAATCCACAGGGACAGAAAGTAGACCAGTGGCTGCCTTGGGCTGGGCAGCATAGAGGGATCAGTGATGCAAAGGTTTTGTTCTGAGGTGATGAGAATGCTTTCAACTGATTGTGGTCGTAGCTGCACAGCTCTGTGAGTATATTAAAAACCACTGAACTGTACACTGGCTGAATTTTATCCCAAAAAACTGCTACAAACACACACACACACACACATGAATACCACTACACAGCCACTAGAAAAGCTAAAATTAAAGACTGACAAACTGCAAGTGCTGGTGAAGACTCGTGCCCTGATGGTAGGAACGTAAAGTGACACAACCGCCTTGGAAAACAGTGTGGGTAACGACCCAGGAGCATGAAGATATACAAGGTCACACACACGACTGTTCGTGGAACTTTACTGGTAACAATCAAACACTGAAAACTACCCAAACGTCCAGTAACAGGTGAATGGGTAAACAAACTGGTATATCCATGCACTAGAATACTATTCTGCTATAAAAGAAATGAAATTATTGATGGGGGGGATGATGGATAAATCATGGATAAATCTCAACACGGATAAATCTCAAAAACATCACGTTAAACAAAAGAAGCCAGGCACAACTTAACACACACTGGATGACTGCATTTACACCAGACTCTGGAACAGAAAAAGCTAATCGATACTGACAGAAACCAGGTGAGTGGGGAGTGTGGGCCGGGAAGCTGACTACAAAGGGACACAAAGGAACCCCTGGGGTGATTAAAATGCTGTGTTTTGACTGTGATGGTGGTAGCATGGGTGTGTACCTTTGTCAAAGTTCAGTGAACTATATACTTAAAATGGAAATATTTCATCTTATGAAAATCATTTTTATAAAGTGGATTTTTAAAAAACCAACTAATCACCGAAGCCTGTAGGAAGCCTACAGTTAAGAGCTGGGCAGAATTATGGGTCTAATGAAAAGAGATGAGAAACGGGCAGCAAGGATTGAGAAGATCAGGAGATTTCTTAAGGATGCGTCTTTTTAAAAAAAAAACCCTTTGAGGGCTTCCCTGGTGGCGCAGTGGTTGGGAGTCCGCCTGCCGATGCAGGGGACACGGGTTCGTGCCCCTGGTCCGGGAGGATCCCACATGCCGCGGAGCAGCTGGGCCCGTGAGCCATGGCCGCTGAGCCTGCGCGTCCGGGGCCTGTGCTCCGCAACGGGAGAGGCCACAGCAGTGAGAGGCCAGGGTACCGCAAAAAAAAAAAAAGAAAAAAAACCTTTGATTTTACCAATTTCTACCTCAAGCAGTCTTTACCAGCTCATCCCGCTCCGGAGAAATGTCACCCATTTCCCACTGTTATAAGCAACAAAGTAGCCAAAAAGGGGTGGCCGGAAGCACCCGGATAGAAGACTCGTACGGGAAGACCTGGGATCATCCCATCATCACCAAGACGACGGGAAAGTTATAACCGGCAGCGTCATGAGGCTCAGTCAGCTCCTGTGAAGCCTCACTCCAGCCTGGTGGGGAAGCAGTACCTTTCCCCCCACTGAACGACCGAGGAAACTGAGGCTCACGCAAGACCATCTGCTCCAGTTTACAAAACCACCAGTCTCCTCTATTAGTGAGTAACCTGGAAAGGCTCGCCCCATCGGGCTGGAGGTGCGCCTGACCCTGGACTCCCGACCACCCGCCCCCCATGGGGTAGGATGGAGCCTGGTGTGGACACACTCCCTGCACCCACTCGGTTGAACATCGGTCCTTCCACGATACAAACATAACGTGCGCCCACACGCGGAGGAAAGTACTGAAGCCCCTACCTCAAAACCACGTTTATCAGGCGCTCAATCAAAATCTACTGAATAAACAGAAGAAGCTCACCAGCTGCACTTCTGCTTTTCTTCAGAAATGTACAGTGATGACATCATCCCCCCATCTAGTGGTTAAGAAGAGAAGAGTTTCAAGAGATGCCCCTAAGAGCAGGACGAGGCTTCCACCTCTGTTTTCTGGCTGCCACTCTCAGAGCCCTGGGCTCAGCCCAGCACGCGGGCCCTGCCCTGGGAAGTCCTGCCTGGGATCCGAGGCTGAGTGGTGGGACCTGCAGCACTACCCGCCCTGCCTGCTCGGGACCCTGACGCCCGTCCCACCCTCAGGACCGGCCACCCCAAGCCCGGTCAGTAAGTCATTCAGCACAAGCGTCTTAATGCCCAGCAGAAGGGCAGGGCGCTAAGGGGAGACGAAACACCGGGACTACGGGATGGCAACTTTGACGGGGCGCCAGGCTCCAAGCACACAGTCCTGACAGAGGGTTCAGGTCTCGTCCCCACCCCTACCAGCGGCGCAGGGGAGAAAGCGAGGGGTCACAGACGTTCAGGGGGCAGCGCTGCGGGCAGAGCACCGACCGCCGACGGCGCACGCGGGGAGCAGCCGGCCGGGTGGGCGCCACAGCCCGCGGCCTGGATCCGCGCTCCAGGCTGCTTGCTGGAAAGCGATCAGAGGAGAGGCAGGATTTGACAAGGCCGTAAGGGGAGAAAAAAAGTTTAAGACCTGGATTTGAGGGAGGGGCACTGGAGGGGAAACGCCGGAGCACGCACGGAGGAGCGTCGGCGGCGGCCAGGAGCTAGCGAAGGGTCCGGGTGCGCGCCCCTCGGGCGCCTGCGCAGCTCGGCCCCCCGGCCCGGCCCAGCCCGCCCCGCTGCGCCCGCCTGGCCCGCTGCACCCGCCCGGCCAGGTGCCGTTCCTCTGCCTGGTGGGGGCACGTCACTATGCCCGCCGCTGCTCACCGATCTTCGAACGAGAGCGTGTGCATGCCGGGGAGACACTAACGAACAGGAACCAGACGGACGGGGAGAGCTTGCGGCAAGAAACTTTCCCAGCCCCACCCCCGCTAGGTTCCTCGTGAGGACTGACTTGAGGCCTCGGTTCCCGAAGGCCCACTGCTCTCCACCCGCAGCCCTGACTGCCCAGGCCACGCTGACCCCCGCGGCCCCTCCGCCAGGAGCCCCCGGACGCCCACCCTGGGGCCTTTGGATTTGCCGGTAAAAGGCTGACCACCTCCATCCTGAACCGTATCAGAGAACATTCTGGGGAAATAAAAACCCCTGGCCCAAAGTAGGGACAATTTATGTGACTGGTGTGATGACCCGCCTTAATCTGTCAAATTCCAGTACACATGCCTTGGTCTACAACAAATACTTCTGTCAACAGTGAAATAAGGCTTTAAATCAAAGTATCCTGGCCAGGACTGAAGTTCAGACCCCTGTAGAGTGAGGTGGGAATGACTGCCTTCTGCGCCTCCCAAGTGCTGCATCAAATGCTGCGCAGACCAAGGGGCACCCAGGACAGCAGAGCACGTGTCTGGTGCTCAAGTAGCCTTTCCCCCGCACGTGTCAAACATCAAAACCGCTTCGCAGTGCCATGTCATGAGCTGGCAGGAAAGGCATCTCTGGGCTGGAATCGCAGGTACCCGTGGGAACTCACTGACTCGCTATCCACGGATGGCTGCAGAAACAAATGCGGGGCACAGATACAGGTACGTATCACCAACTCTGCCCACAAGAAGGCGTGGGACCAGCACCCCTTGGCAATGAGCATGCCTACCACCCAGATTTTGGACTCAAGTACTACTTTTCCACTAAAAGGAACCAGGGCTCCTTGGAGAAAAGGCTGCATGCAGGGCTGGGAAAGAGGAAGTACAAGCTGAGCCTGGACTAAATTGTGCCAGAAGAGAAAAGAAGTGTTCAGGGAATGATGGAGAAATGATAAAATAATGACAATGACAAAAGTCAACTTGAGCGGGCTACCACTGGCCAATGGAGGACAATTCAAACCTTAAAAGGAACAATGATAGTAATGGATTATAACCCACTGGATGAAGTACAGACACACACAGTGTGATGAGGGAGAGTTATTTACAGAGTGTGAAAGTCCCTCCGTCAAAAGCCACACTGACTAGTTGCCAAGGGGGCCTATTCACCCCCGTGGAGCAGCCTGGAAGGCGCCACCATCACAGAGAGGAACCGCCCATCACCAGTCCCAGGTCATCCCTGCAAGACGCAGAACCTGGATCATCTCACCAGGAAACACCAGACACTCCCGACTCAGTCCCATGCGTAGCCTTCAACAGCATCAAAGGCAGGAAAGCCGAAGACAGGCCAAGGAAGGGCTCCAGGGGGAGAAAGACGGGGAGATGCAACAACCAGACACAACGAGGGTTTCTGGGGTGGAGTCGACGGCTATCAGGTGTGTGACTGGAACAGCCGGTGAGATCAGCATGGATGGCCGCATTGTGGTTGTGCAAGGAAACATGCTTGTGTGTAGGAAGCACTAAAGGCAGGTGTGAGGGGCGGACTCTCAAACACACAGGGATGTCGCCTGAGAACTGTGTCCCCAGTTATCTGTTTGTCTGTGACTGTTTAAAACATGTAACTTCAACAACCTCCTCCAACTGGACTTAGAGGTGATGGTCAAGCTGACCTTCATTCCTTTCACCTTTGTTTCTTCTTCCTTCAATATGGAAATGTGTGTCCAAAGGAAACATCAGAATTTTATCAACTGCAGTTACAGTTGTCTGCTCTTAGAAAGAACACACCAGAAATAACCCAGCAAAACGGGACTCTAGTGACACCTAGTGACCTTATGTATTTCATCAAAGTTCACATCCTCAGTGGAAAACACAAGCAATGGTCTGCACAGGCAGCTAACGAAAGAAGAATGGATACATGACACAAAAAATAAAGGTTAGCTTGGCTGTCACCTCCAAGTTCTGTCAAAGGAAGTTCAAGCTCACTAAAAATCAAGGCAATGCAAATGAAATCAACTTTATCATTTCACCTACAAAGTAGGAAAGATTAAAAAGTCTGATAACTCACACTGCTAGAAAGAACGGAATTTGGCACATTCTTTCCAGAATGTAACTTGATAGCATCTATCAAAAGCTTAACTATGTAAGCCCTCTGAACCCAAAAGTCCATTTTTGGAATTTAAACCTATGGAAAGACTTATACCTCTGCAAGAAAGTAATGTACACAAAGGTTCAATGTTGCTCTATTTCTGATTGGAAAGAAAAAGAAGAAAGAAATGGAAAAAACTTCATACTCATTAATAGGAGATAGGTTACATAAATTACTGGGTATCTATTACAAAAGACCAATATATGTTTTAAAAAACAAGATACATCTCTACGTAAAAACATGGAAAAATATTCTCTCTTATACTGTTAACTAAAAAAGCATATATGTGCGTTCCATGAAAAAAACAAACCTACTTATTTACTTGGATGTATATATATAAATGTGAGTGTATACATGCACGATTACACATTTTTTATATGCTCAGTAAAAAAGAATCTGAAACTATATACTCCAAATTCTCAATGGTAGGTTTCCCCCAACTGAGGGGAGTGCTGGAAGATAAGGCATACGGTAGGTTAAGTAGGGATTTTTCACTTTAAAAATAGCACACATTTAAATATAAATATATTTAATTCAAAAGAAAGTTTGTTTTCAAGATAGCAGAAGGAAATCTAAAAATCAGTAATTAATTGTATGTAACAGTTAAAATCTGTGTTACAACAAACAATAATAATAAACAAGAAAGAAAAGAATTTGTATTAAAAATGTGATTAAATTCACTTTTAAAGAGACCTTAAGAGATTGCCTTCGGGTACAGTTACAGTTATTTTGTAGTTTCTATGAGCCCCTTGAGCTAAGCAGTGGCAGAGATGAGAAAGGGAGTAAAGAGGAAGGAAATTAGGGAACAGACCAGCAAAGGAACAGGATAGCAGGAGAAAAACTGTTGGTGAGAGGTCCCACGTCAGGACTGGCGTGCCCAGCTGTCAGGTTACATGTTTGCCCAAGCTTCTCCATTAACTTCAAGCTTTCAGTAAAGGTCTATTTTTCTGTACCCACGTATCCATACAACCTTTTACTTGTAGCTCTGATATCTCCTCTGTTCATCAGCTGTTGGGACAAATACTTCCTGAGCACCTACTATGTGTTAGGTGCTTAGTGGAAACACAACTACAGAAGACGACAAACACGGAGGTTGTGCGTACAGTTTACATCATAATGGAAAGACCAAAATGCATGATTTGGTAGGCAGACAGACACACAAATGAACGAATAAGCTATACCAGCACAAAAGAGAGTAACAAAGGGGGCTCTACTATAGATGGGAGGACAGAGAGAGCACTTCAGGTAAGGTGACCCTGAAATGGGACACATATGAAGGAGCTGAGGCCAAAACAGGGTGAAGCAAAAGGAGAAGGAAGCAGAGTCTAAATGGTTGAAATAAAAAGCAGGTAAAGGAGGACCAACATGCATATAATTTAATCCCTTGATGAAGAAAAGCAAAGCAATGGAACACAGTAATACTTAAATCATCCAAGAAAAAATTTCAGAAATAAAGACCTGAATCTCTTGAAAAGGCCAATCTAGAATTAGAATGATCAATTGGATCAATGAGAGACACAGTAAGAAAAGACTACTAAACTTTAAAAGAAAAAAAAAAACAAATCCTTACAGCCCCCAAGCAGAAAGAATAATTTACAAGGAGAAAAAAATTAGACTGGCACCAGATGCTTCAAAAAGAACCTACTACGTTCCACTGTGTTTATTCCTAACAAACCAAATCTCCCACAAATAAATACACTATAAACTATAAGCCACACATTCTGGAAATACCAAAAAACCCTTCAACTACCAGAAGACTTTGGAGGCTAGGGAAGAACAAAAACAAGCAAATTTTGAAAGCAAAAAAAAAAAAAAAATCTGGGGCTTTACCACAGTTTCTGGGGCTTTACCCTGAAGTAAAACATGACAATTTCTACGGAAGGGGTAGTGACGGGCAGCTGCTGTCTTGGCCAAAGGAACTGGGGATAAAGAGCCCGGGCAGCTAAGGTCACCAGGCAATGATGCAAGGATCCAGGAAGCAAAAAACCAGAGAAGGGGAACCTCAGATTCTGAGCATAAAGTCCAAGTCCCTGGCTGACCCCTGATCTACATGTCCATGGGGCAAACAAATAAGCCTGCAGCTAAGGCTTGAACTGAACAAATCCAAGCAATGCCCAGCACAGGTTGTAAAATGACAGTCAACAGTTTACAGCTAAACAATTCAACTGCTTGCTAAAACAAAATCAATACCCTTTGGCATAACAGAAAAGAAACCAGAGTCTATATAACATTTACAATGCCCAAAATACAACCCAAAGTTGTTTTACGGAAGAGTCAGGAAAATGTGACACATTCTCAAGGAAAAAACAATCAATAGCCACCAACCTCAAGATGCTGAAACGACCAGACAAGGAATGGCTATAACTATCCTCCACCAGGGAATGGAAGATACACTTTTAATGAAAGACAGAGAAAGCAGAGACAGGAAATCTCAGCTGAAAAACAAAACATATAAACACAAAAAAGAACCAAGTGGAAATGTTAGAACTGAAAAAATATCTGAAATACATTTAATTAATGGACTTAATGACAGAATGGAACTGATGGAAAAAAGAGTCAATGAAATTGAAGAAAGATCAACTTGGAGAGAAAAAAGAGGACTGAAAAACAATAAACAAAAACCAGGACATTAGGGACAAGTGGGAAAATTTCAAAAACTTTATCACACAGGAGGGACTGGCAAACCAGGGCCCGCAGGCCACCCGGCCCACCACAAGGTTTTATAATAAAGTTTTACTGCAACCCAGCCACACCCATTTGTTTGTTCTTCTCCGGGGCTCTTTCCACACCAGGGCAGGGAGCAGCTGAATAAAGACTATGCGGCCCACAAAGCCTAAACTATTTACTATCTGCCCCTTTACAGAAAACCTTGGTCAACTCCTGATAGGCAGCTAGAGTAAGAGGCACGAAAGAGATTCGAAGAAACAACGGCCCAAACCAATCATGCTTTTAGAAAAAAAATGTATAACCTCATACATTAAAAAACTCAGCAAAATCGTAACAGAGTAAGTTAAGAAGCACCACACTTCGACACTGAAACGTCTGAAAACCAAAGATAAGGAGAAAAACTTGAAAGAAGAAAGAGATAAAGGACACACTACTTACAACACAGAAATTATTTGAAAGACTACAGGCTTCTCATGAGATGTCAGAGGACAGGAGACTCTGGGAAAACACCTTTGAGCAGTTGGGGGGAAAAAAACCTGTCACCCTGGAATTCTATATCCATTGAGAATACTATTCACAAATGATGATGGAATAAGGACATTTTCAGATGGAGAAAACCATGGAAATCTACTGTCATCTGATTAAAAGAAATGCTAGACTGCCAGAATTGAAGGGAGAAATAAACAATTTAACAATAACATTTGGAGACTTCAATACCCCAATTAGTAACGGATAGAAATAGGACTTCCCTGGTGGCGCAGTGGTTAAGAATCCGCCTGCCAAGGCAGGGGACACGGGCTTGAGCTCTGGTCAGGGAAGATACCACAGGCGCGGAGCAACTAAGCCCGTGCGTCACAACTACTGAGCCTGCGCTCTAGAGCCCACGAGCCACAACTACTGAAGCCCACGCACCTAGAGCCCGTGCTCCGCAACAAGAGAAGCCACCGCAATGAGAAGCCTGCGCACCACAACGAAGAGTAGCCCCCGCTCGCCACAACTAGTGAAAGCCCGCGTGCAGCAACGAAGACCCGATGAAGCCAAAAATAAATAAATAAATAAATATATTTTTTAAAAAATAGAACTAAACAGATCAACAAACAAACAGGAAACTTAGGAAACAGTATAAACCAACTAGATCTAACAGACATCTATATATGGAACATTCCATCCACAACAACAGAATGAATACACATTCTTATCAAGTGCACATACAATATTCTCTGGGCCAGATCAAATGTTAGGGCATAAAAACAAGTCTCGGGGCTTCCCTGGTGGCGCAGTGGTTGGGAGTCCGCCTGCAGATGCAGGGGACATGGGTTCGTGACCCGGTTCGGGAAGATCCCACATGCTGCGGGGCGGCTGGGCCCATGAGCCATGGCCGCTGAGTCTGTGCGTCCGGAGCCTGTGCTCCGCAACGGGAGAGGCCACAACAGTGAGAGGCCCGCGTACCGCAAAAAAAAAAAAAAAAAAAAAAAAAAAAAACAAGTCTCAACTACTTTAAAAAAAAAAAAGAACTGAAATAATATAAAATATGTTCTCTACCCATAACAGAATGAAATTAGACACCAAAAACAGAATGAACTTTGGAATGCTCACAAATATGTAGAAATTAAACAAGAAGCTACAAAATAACGAATGGGTCAAAAAAGAAATCACAAGAAAAAATGGCAAATACTTTGAAATAATTGAAAACAAAAATATAATATACCAAATTTCAAGAGATGCAGCTAGAGCAGTGCTTAGAAGGAAATTTATAACTATAAACACATATTAAAAAAGACTAAAGATTTCAAATGAATAATCTAATGTTCTACCTAAAGAAATAAGAGCAAACTGAACCCAAAACAAGCAGAAAGAAGGAAATAATAATTATAGTGGAAATTTTAAAAGTACAGAAAAACAATGGAGAAACATCAACAAACCAAAAGTTGGCTCTTTTGACAGAATCAATGAAATCGACAAGCCTTTAGCTTAGACTGATCAAGACAAAAGGAAGTGATTACTAAAATCAAGAATGATTTTGGTTTTTTTTTAAGGTCACTACTGACCTTATCAAAATAAAAAGGATTATTACAGAATACTACAAACGAGTACATGCCAACAAACTAGACAACCTAGATGAAGTGAACACGTCCTAGAAAGACAAACTACTCAAACTGACTCAAGAAATAGAAAATGTGAATAAACCTATAACAAGAGATTGAATTAGTAATCAATAACCTTCCCACAAAAACAAGCCCAGGCCCTGATGGCTTCACTGAAGTTCTACCAAATGCTTGAAGAATTAACATCAATTCTTACAAACTTCAAAAGACAGAAGAACACATCCCAACTCATTCTATGATGCCAATACTGCCTGACACCAAAACCAGAAAAAGTCATCACAAGTACTGACCAATATCCCTTATGAATACAGATGCAAAAATAAAAGTACTAGCAAATTAATCCAGCAATTAAAAAAAAAAGTATACAACATAACGAAGCAGGATTTACCCAAGGAATGCAAGATTGGTTCACCATATAAAATCAATCTAGGGCTTCCCTGGTGGCGCAGTGGTTGAGAGTCTGCCTGCCGATGCAGGGGACACGGGTTTGTGCCCCGGTCCGGGAAGATCCCACATGCCGCGGAGCGGCTGGGCCCGTGAGCCATGGCCGCTGAGCCTGCGCGTCCGGAGCCTGTGCTCCGCAACGGGAGAGGCCACAGCAGAGAGAGGCCCGCATACCGCAAAAAAAAAAAAAAAATCAATCTAATACACCACATTAATGGAATGAATTTAAAAAAAACATGAATATTTCAATAATCACTGAAAAAGAATCTGACAAAATCCAACATCCTTTAATGATAAGCAAACAAACCGAAACAAACAAACAAAAAAACTAGGAAAAGAAGGAAACTTCCTCAACCTGACAAAGGGGATCTATAAAAAAAAAAAAATCCAAAGTTAACATCACACTTTATAGAGAAATACAGAAAGCTTTTCTCCGAAGACTGGGAGCAAGACAAGGATGGCTACTCTCACCACTTCTATTCAGCATCATGCTGGAGATTATGGTCAGGGCAATTAGAAAAGAAAAGGAAATATAAGGCATCCAGATTGGAAAGGAAGAAGTAAAACTATCTCTATATACAGATTACACAACACTGTATACAGAAAATCCCAAGGAAATCACAAAAACACTTTGAGCTAATAAACAAGTTCAGAAAACTTGCAGAATACAAGATCAACATACAAAAGTCAGTTACATTTCTATATTTTAACAACTAAACAATGAAACAATTACATTTATAATAGCATCAAAAAGAAAAAAAATTATGAATAAATTTAACCTAAGAGGTGTAAGGTTTGCACCCTGAAAACTACAAGGCATCACTGAAAGATATTAGACAGCCAAAAAAATGAAAACACATCCAAATGGCCATGGATTGCAAGATTAAATACTGTTAAGATGGCAACACCTACCTAATTAAAGACTCAATGCAATCTCTATCAAATATTAGTTGCCCTTTTCTTCCCCCTGAAGTTGAAGCTAATCCTAAAATTCATACAGAAATGCAAGGGAATTGGGAGAGGCAACCAATCTTGAAAAATCAAAACTGGAGGAGCCACACTTCCCAACCTCAAAACTTACTGTAAAGCTAGAGCAATCAAGACTGTGGTGCTGGCATAAAGATACACACAGATCAATGAAACAGAATTGAGAATCCAGATATAAACCCATGTATCTATGGTCAATTAATTTTCAACAAGGGTACCAAGACAACTGAATAGGGAAAGAACAGTCTATTCAACAAACAGTGCTGGGAAAACTGGACAACCACATGCAAAACAGTGAAGGTGAAGCCTTACCTCACACCATGTGCAAAAATTAACTCAAGTATAACTGCAGACCTAAATGTAAGGATAAAACTATAAAACTTAGAGGAAAGCATAGGTGTACATCTTTACATCCTGGGATTAGGCAATGATTTCTAAGATGTGACATTTAAAACACAAGCAACAAAAGAAAAAAATAGATACAACGGACTTAAGAAAAATTTAAAAACTTTTGTGCTTCAAAGGATATCAACAAGAAAGTGAAAAAATAACCCACAGAAAGGGAGAAAATGTTTGTAAATATTATATCTGATAAGGGTATTATATCCAGGATAAAGAGCTCTTACAACTCAACAAGAAAAATAACCCAATTTAAAGAAAATGGACAAAGTATTTGAATAGACATTTCTCCAGATATACAAAAAGCCAGTAAAACCACGAGAAGCTGCTCAACATCACTGCTCATTAAGGAAATACAAATCAAAACTACAGTGAGATACCACTTCACATTCACGACAATGCCTGTAAACATGAAAGAGGGATAAAAACCCTCATACATTACTGGTGGGAATGTAAAATGATGCATCCAATCCAAAAAGTAGTTTGGCAGTTCCTCACAAAGCTAAACAAGTAGTGTCCATGCGACTCATCAATTTCATTCCTAGGTGCATATATACCCAAGAGGATTGAAACTATATATTCACACAAAAACTTGTACACAAATGTTCATAGCAGCATTACTCTTAATAGCTAAAAAGTGCAAATAACCCAAAGGTCCACCTGCTGAAGATAAGTAAAACATGGTACATCCTTATAATTCAGCCACTCAAAGGAATAAAGTACTGACACAGGCTACAACACAAAGGAACCTCTAAAACATATGCCAAGTTAAAGAGGCTGATCATAAAAAGCCACATATTGTACGATTACATTTACATGAAATGTCCAGAATAAGCAAATTCAGAGAGACAAAGCGTAGATTAGTGGTTGCCAGGGGGTGGGGTTAAGGGGACAATGGGGAGTGACTGCTAATGGCTATGGAGCTTATTTTGGAGTGACACAAATGTTCTTGAATTAGGCAGCGGTAACTGCTACAAATCTTTGTGAACAGAATATATTAGAAACCACTGAAATATACACTCAAAGGGTGAGTTTTATGGTATGTGGACTTTATCTTAATTAAAAAAAAGAAGAAATGCCAAACATAATAATTCACACTGAAAGGAAATAAGACCAGAGGAAACTCAGATCCTCAGAAATGAAGAGCAAGAGTAAATACACAGACAAATATGAGACCATTTTTTCTCTCAGTTTACTTAAAATACAGACCACTGTTGAAAGCAAAATGACAACACTGTCCTGTGAGCTTACAATGCATATAGATGTAGTACATAGGACAACAGTGACATAAAGGATGGCAGGGCAGAAGCAATGGACACAATTACCAGGTTTCTATATTTCATGTGAAGTGGTACAATATTGCGTCTAAGTAGACTCAGTAGTTCAGGATCTATTTTGTAATCCCCAAAGCAAACATTAAGAATAAAAAAGAGAATGGAAAGAGTTTCAGTTTAAAAACGAACAGATCAAATAATCCAAAGTAGGAAAGGAGAAGGGAAGAAAGGAACAAACCTATTTCCTGCCTTTGCTCGAAAGGCCAAGCAGCAGTGACACTCCATGGCCGCGAGCCCACCAGCGCCACATCTCAGTCTCTGATACTATTCCCCACTCAAAGGAATCACGGCCTTTGGAGAAATGGCTGATGCCAAGGCTGGGGTAGAGAAGTGTAAGGTGTCAGACGGGACATGTCCCAATGACACAAGCATCAGCTGAAGGCGCTCCCTCTATCCAAATCTGAACAACCTGAGCACCAAACAGACAGTAATGAACTACAAGCCACTGAAAAATATAGGAGCCCGGCAGTTGACACTAATCAGTTAATCAATCAGCGTGGGAGAAGAGAAGGCTCTTTCCTATAGTACACAGCTGGGCACAGCCGGGGGAAACAGGAGGAAGTGCTGAACTTGGAAAATAGTCGTCTTGTAAGATTCAGAGTTAAGGTTGGTTCAGGCAAGAATCATCACCGACGCTACACCTGGGGGGTAGGGGGAGCAGAATGTCTGCATGATCTTAAACTGCCTTCCCACAGGTAGCTTATCAGTCTCAAGGGAAACAACAGTCATTACACAGTGGGAAAAGCAGCAAACACCTTGCCAGGGGACCAAAATTAAGATGCAGATGAACACTGCAGGTCTCTGGGTAGGCACACCTCACTCACGGAGCTTTCTGGGTGGGAAACCATAACCTGAGTCTAAACATGGGGCACAGGTCACATCCAAAATGAAGAACATCTCATTTTAAACAAAAGGGTGGAGAGTGAGGCTGGAGTTTTCAAAACTGCCCAGGCCACAGAAGATAAAGAAATGGAATCAATGGCCATGCCTTACTGTTAAAAGTTTTTTAAATTAATAGCCTTTATTCTTTTAGAGCAGCTTTACACATCAACAGCCAAAGTCTAAGCCTTATATTTTACATCACTGCTTTCATGTAAATTCACTCTAGTTTTCTAGAAAAGCAGCAGTATGACTCCTTTACATCTGGATTTCAGGGAACTCGATTTATATCATCTGAAACCCCACTACCTCTGACCTCAACCTCCTCCTAAGCTTCCTCTCGACCACTCCTGTATGGGCTCAGTTGTGTCCCTCAAGTTCACATGAAGTCCTAACCCCCCAGTACCATAAGATGTGACTGTAGTTGGAAATGGAGCTTTTAAAGAGACAGTGAGGGTTAAATGAGTCATTGGGGTGGGTCCTAACCCAGTGGGACTCACATCCTCATAAGAAGAGAAGATGAGGACAAAGCAACACGCAGCCCAGGTGAAGACACAGAACTAAGATGGCCGTCAGCAAGCCAGGGAGAGGCCTCATAAGAAACCAACCCTGTGGACACCTTCATCTTGGACTCCTAGCCTCCAGAACTGTGAGAAATTAATTTCTGCTGTTTAAGTCTGCAGTCTGTGGTATTTTGTTACAGCTGCCCTAGCAGATTAACACAATCTGCTTCCTTATTGTTTCCTGAATACACCATACACAACCCGTTCCCAGGGCCTCCGGGCAGGCCAGGAGTTATACCACACCCATCTTGTGACTCAGGAAACTGAGGATGTTAAAAGACCCTAGTGAGACGCAGAGAAAAGATGGCAATCAAACTTTATCTGGTTCTGTGATTCATGCAAAATACCTCCACACTCTACCAATACTAGATAACTTAAGGGCAAAAAAGCAAAAGAAATGGCTTACTTTTCAACCCAGAGCACTGAGACGAGCTTCACGCCTCTCTTCTGTGCTTTGGCCCAGGTGCTCTGGTACCCGTCTTTGAACACGACGTGAGTTACTTGTTTGTTGAAAGTTTTTGAAACCTGCAGACAAAATGCAGAAAACAAAAGTTAAATTATTGTTATACTATTTGCACAGTTTCTTAAGTACAAGCCAGTGTCACTCCTGTGACACTGCATTTGCAAAAAAAAAAAAAAGCAACAAAATAATTAGCGAACAGTATCAAAGTATAAAAAGGATAATACATTCCTACCACTTGAGTTTATTTGAGGACTGCAAAGTTGGTTAACAACAAAAATCAATCATTATTATTTATTTACTACATTAACAAAGTAAAAGAGAAAAATCGCAACCATCTCAATATATGCCAGAAACACATTAAAGTTAAAAAGTTTATTCATGAGGAAAATTCATAGTAAATTAGGATCTGAAAGTTGGTACAAAACTGCATGATGGGAAATGCTAAAAGCTTTCCGTTGAGAAGAGGATCCAGATGAGGATGCCTGGTATCTCCATTCTGTTCAACTGGCCCCAGCCAGTGCAGTATGGCAAGAAAAAGAAATAAAAAGTGTTAGGATTAGAAACGACAGAAATAAAACAGTCCTGTGCACATAAGGTTCAATTGTGCACACTGTTAAAATCCCCAAAACGCCACAGAATTCATAAATGAGTTTGTGAGAAACTGAGAAAACTTACTGTTTTCTGGACACAAGGTGATTATGAAAAAATGAACTATTTCTATATAACAGTGGCAGTTAGAAAAAAGAATTCAAAAGATACCATTTATGACAGCATCAAAAATAACCGGAGAAAATTATAAAACATTACTGAAAAAAAAGAAACCCAAATCAACAAAGGCATACATCATGTTCATGGGTTAGAAGATTCCATTTTATAAAAAATGTCAGTTCTCTCCGTACTAGTCTGTTGCTATCAATCCAATACCAATCAAAATCCCAAAAAAGCTTTATGTTGTAAACTGACAAACTGACTCTAAAATGTATTTGGAAAGGCAAAAGGCTAAGAATAGCCAAGACACCTTGAAGAACAAGGAGAAGACTTATTAAGAGTTATTATAAAGAGTAACTAAGACGGGGTGGTTTGTCGTGAGAACAGACTATATGGACACAGAAAACATGGTTACCTGACTGATGACAAAGGTGTTACTGTGTAGCCTGGCTAAAGGACAGTCTTTTCAATCAGGAGTGTTGAGATGAATGACCACCCACATGGGAAAAAATGAAGCTACTTCACACCATATGCAAAAATTTAAATCTAAATGTGAAAGGCAAAATGATAAAGCTTCTGGAAGATAACAGAGGAGAAAAATCCTCATAACATCGGTGGAGAAACAGATTTTTTAAAACAAGATACACACACAAAAGCTCACCATAGAGAATAAACTACTTTACAATTATCATCAAAAGACACTGTTAAGAAGGTGAAAAGGCAAGCCACAGAGTGACAGAAAATACTGCAATTCACATGGCTGACAAAAGGGTCAACGGAAAAATATAGAGAATGCTTACAAATCAAGAAAAGAAAAACCCAATGGAAATATTAGCTGGAGACTTGAACAGGGTTTTCAAAATAAATATGTGAAGATGTGCAGGAACCAGCATGCCATGGCACCAGAAATGCACCAGGATGACTGAAGGTAAAGACAGACCTAACCAAGCAGACACAGCAGTGGAGCTTTTATATGCTGGCAGAAAGATAAACTGATTCAACTACTGCAGAAAAATGCTAGGAAATCATTGATAGTTTTCTCAGATGTGACAACAGTCTTCCATCACACAGAAGTGTCCTTGTTCTTAAAGATGCAGACGAAATATACTTAGGGGCAAGTTATGCTACCTGCAACCTACTTTCAAATAGCTGAGGAAAAAAATACACATATAAATATACTGTTTAGAGAGACAGTCAAAGCAAGTATGTAAAGATGTTAATTGCTGTATCTATGTTCACTGCACTATCCTTTCAATTTTTCTATTTGAAAATTTTCTAAATAAAGGCGAAAAAAAAAAAGATTCAAGAGATCTAAGACCTTAATACTACTCTCAAAAGCCATTTTGCCAATTCCCGTGTTCCGTGGCTTTTTTTCTCAGCCACAATAACACGTGTAGCCCAAGCCTGCGGTCGGTATCATCAGGTAGAAACCCTCCAGGATTCCTACCTTCCGGTGTCAGAAAAAAGGTGTCTTCTCAGGTTCACAAGCAAGCCTCACCCTGCATTCTGACTGTCCTCCACCCTAATCTGCTCTTGGCCTTTACATCTGGTCTCGTCAGGGCAGGGACCAGGGTGAGTCAAACGAAATTCGGGAGAGCACACACGCTCTGCCTGACGGTGAATGCCGCCTTGCAGTTTTCCTTATGCCCTTGCTTCACCCTAATCCCTGCCCTGCCTTCAATGCTACCATATTAATCTCTCCCTTCGCCAGCCTATCAGCCACCCTCCCCCATATCCCAACATCCACACACACACACAAATAAACTCTGTTCACAGCTGAACTCACTCGGAGAGCGTCTGCCTTCACCATCTCCATTCCTCGGGTCTCCATGATTCCCGGGCTAATTTCCACCCGCTTCACCCAGTTCCCTGAAAACTGCGATACGCCCAACACTGACCTTACAGTTCTCAAGCCTGAAGAATACTTTCCAATCTTAACTTTTCTTAAGATTCGATAGAGTTTTAAAATTCCATCTTTCCATCCCTCCTCCAACTTCCAGGCTTGTTTTCTGGATTCTCCTGGCATCCTTCTCCGCCTGGTTCCATGGCTCCCACCACCAGCCCTTAAAATACTAAATAGGCTCCACCTGCAGCACTTTTCATGCTAACCAGCTGGGTCATCACCACACCAGTGGCTTCACCTGACCCTTAAGGCCTTGACGCCTAAACCGTTATCTCTAGCCCTGAAAATCTCAAGCTCCAGATCTGTACATCCAAATGTCTATCAGATACTTGCAGTATACCCCAAATCCACAACGTTTCCGTTAAAGAACAGTTCCTTTTCCTGTATCCCGCACTTTCATCAACAGCATCATGCAGCCAATGGCAGGACCAATATTTTTATCCTCAAGCTCTCCTCTCCCATCACGCACAAGCCCAACTGTTCTCAATTCTTCATACCATGGCTTTTTTCTTCCTCCTGCCATTTATCCACTGTCTTCTTTGTCCTTCGTGTTCTAAGTCAAAACTCTCAAAATAAGAAAATGCAAGTAGATCTCCGTATGTTTCAGAGGACTGTCAGATGCGGCACTGGTAAAATGAATTTCCTACCTTTGCCCCCATGTCCGTAAGTTGATTTGTAAATGTCTTTGAATAATTTTCTGTTCCACTGGCTGACCACACTTCTACATACGCCACAACATCTGAAAATAAACAGATACTAGCGTGAAATATATCTGATATTCCAGCATACCTCGCCCAAGGATTTCGATAGGTTTTTCTCTTGTTCTATTTACATTCAAATGTAAGTTTTACATTTCTTCTGTTAAAAGCCTATTCAAAATAATATTAGTGTTATTAGAGTTTTTTAAATTTCAAGGGGAAGACAACTTTACTCATACACACGTCACCGTTTACATTCTCACCTGGATGGTCTTCCCAAACTCCTAAAACCAAAGCCTAACTTCTTCTAGTGCAAGAGCCTGTTTTCTGTAAAGAACCAGAGAGCAAACAGCTGAGGCTCTGGGGGCCCTATAGCCACTCAACTTCACGGCTGTCCCACAAAAGCAGCCAAAGACAACACATTAAAGGGCAAGCAGAGCTGTGTTCCAACAAAACTTTATGAACAAGGCAGTCTGGGTTTGATATAACTTTCATCTGTCCTCCCGTCTTCTGCTCCCCCGCCCCCAGCCATGTAAAAACGGCAAAAAGCGTTCTTCACTGGGAGGCACTACAAAAAACGAGCAGCAGGCAGGATCCAACGGGCAGGGAGCGTAGTTGACGGGCGCCGCGCCGACCCTGATGCTCTCCAGGTGTGCCTGGGGGCGGTGATTGCTCACTCAGCGGCCGAGACGCCAACACTGACAGAGGCACGCGAGGGGCGCTACCCTTTCTTCCCCCATCTCACTACTGCACCTCCCCCCAGACCCACCTGGCCAAAGACGCCAGAACCCAGAAAACGCTGAAAATCAAATCCACCCACGTCTCCCACCCCGCCGCGCGTCCGCACCGCCGGCCCCACTGGACCGAACCCACGTGGGGCGACCCCGGCACTGGGCTCGGAGACACACCCCACCCCACACGGGTGGTCCCGGCGCCGAGGCCGGGGGCAGCCCCCCAGCCCCCGGGCCGACTTCCGGGAGGGCCGGGTTGCGGGCCCCGCGCGTCCCGCGAGCCCGGTCCCAGGGCCTCCCGACCCCGGTACCCGTCCTTAAGCCGGCTCGACCCCCACCCGCTCACCTTTCAGGACGGGGCCCCCGAGGGTGTCGGGGGCCGCCATGAGGGGCGGCGGGGAGCTCGCCGCTGCGGAGGCGCGAGCCTGACGGAGCGGCGGCACTGAGCATGCGCAGCGCGAGCGCGCGCCGCTCAGCTCCTGCTGCGCGGAAATCCGCTGCTCCGCGTTTTCTAAACCGCCGATGGAAGGGCGCGGTGGGGGAATAAGGCCCACCCTCGCGAGAAGTGAAGACAGGCTCTTCTCGCCCGGACTCGCATCCCCCGCAGGTCTACACTGCGGGTCGGGTCACGCGCGGGGACCCCGGGCCTCCGATATCCGCCCGGGACCCCGGATCTCCGATTCCCGCCGGGGGGGGTCTCCGTTGCCTAGCCGCCCCCTCGAGCTCTGCGGCCCGCAAATCCCGGAGCGGATGAATCCTGGCGGGAGTGGGCGAGCCCGACTCTCAGGAGCAGCCCGGCCGCCTGACGCTCTGCCTCCGGGTTTCAAACCTCCCGCCCGCTCCCCTGCAAGCCCCGCCCCCGCCTGCAGGCCCCACCCCCACCCCCCCCCCGAGGGCTGCGCGCATGCGCCCCGGGGGGGGGCGGAGACTGTCCCAGCCCCCAGCTTCCCGGCGGTGACGTTTAGGGAGGGGAAGGTCTTGCCCACCTGTTGATAAGTTCTCTGTTTAATCTCCCTGAAACCCCACTTCCTGGACTCAAATCTCTGGTCAATAACTATATCATTATCACAAATTGTTGACCTAATAAACTCTACTCTGAGGAAATGGGGACACAGTCTACTTGGGAGTGTGAACTCAGCTCAAGAAGGAATAACAAATAACAAAAAGTGTTAAAATATGGGTAAATCTAAATGCACTTTGTCTAAATAACAATAACAAAAATGGATTGTATTAAACAATAATAGGGCTTCCCTGGTGGCGCAGTGGTTGACAGTCTGCCTGCCGATGCAGGGGACACGGGTTCGTGCCCCCGTCCGGGAGGATCCCACATGCCGCGGAGCGGCTGGGCCCGTGAGCCATGGCCGCTGAGCCTGCGGGTCCGGAGCCTGTGCTCCGCAACGGGAGAGGCCGCAGCAGTGAGAGGCCTGCGTACCGCCAAAAAAAAAATAATAATAATAATAATAATAGTCTCATGAGGTTAAAATACAGTGTACAGAAGTCCCGCCTTAACCGTAGTTTCAAGTTCCAAGGTTTTAGTTACCCTCTTCTGATTTGATTACCTCTTCACACCAGAAGGAGACTCTATCATCTAAGCTAAGTTGATGTACACCTCATCATTAAGAACAAAATTAATTAAACTACTGGGTTCAAAGAAACGTGACTTTGGCACTAATATAGTGTAGTTTTATTTTTTGTCATTGCATTTCTATTTGGGGTTTTTAATAAAATAACCTAAAGAAAGGATCTAGTAAGGTCTAAAATAAGTTATCCGTGCTTCTACATTTTTGCTCTCTGCAAAAGGATCAAAGATGAAAGCCATTTTTCTCTGCCAGTACTCACAATAAAAGCGATAAATACTTGAAAGCCCTTTATACACATTCAGGACAAAGGGAAGCTGAAAATATTGACTTTCGTGAGATGCACACTTCAGTTCGGCAGACCACCTTTGGACAGGAATTGGGATGAGCCCATCTCTGAGAAATCCTGCAGACAAGTCAGATATAGGGCCCAGGTCTTCAGAAGGAAACCCTGGTGCCCCGGAGTCTGAAGTTTCCTCTGGAATCTTCCACTCTTTTTTTTAAAAAATAAATTAATTTATTTATTTTTGGCTGTGTTGGGTCTTCGTTGCTGTGCACAGTCTTTCTTTAGTTGTGGCGAGTGGAGGCTACTCTTCGTTGTGGTGCGCGGGCTTCTCATTGCAGTGGCTTGTCTTGTTGCAGAGCGCGGGCTCTAGGTGCCGGGGCTTCAGTAGTTGTGGCATATGGGCTCAGTAGTTGTGGCTCACAGGCTTAGTTGCTTCACGGCACGTGGGATCCTCCCGGACCAGGGCTCGAACCGTGTCCTGTTCCCTGCATTGGCAGGAGGATACTTAACCACTGCACCACCAGGGAAGCCCTGGAATCTTCCATTCTTAACAGTACTGCATCAACATTTAGGGCAGAAGTGGATCTGTTTTCCTAGGAGTTCATGAATTTCAAAGGTGAGGCACAGATTGCTGAGTTACATTTTCCTTTATGGTGTTTCTACAAAAAAAGAAAAAAAGAAAAAAGATAGTGGAGAGAGACTTGACTAGAACACATTAAATGTAGTAGAAAACTTTATAATCTTCTAGTGAAAATATAAATCTCTAATTATTAGTATTAAAAGGGAATTTAGCATCTTCTTTAATAATAGCAAAATACGCTTTTCTCAAACTTAAAATTCTTAAAAATAAAGGTTTGATGTGTTCTAAAATGAAAATATTATTTGATGGTACAGAATAACTAACATGCTTGCCCTCAAAAACTTGAAAAAATTGTAAAAACCATGAATACATGAATTAAGTGAATGACTGAAAAAGGAAGAAAGGGGAAAAAATGCAATGAAAAATTGAAGAACTGAAATGATTTGCAAGAACAATAATGAATTATTTTAGTTTTGTGTCTTGGTCATGTTTTACAGCAATAAAAATAGTACTTTATAGCTGACTGAATAAGTAATGTTCTTAACCTAATAAACTCAAATATGAATTCAAATAAGATAAGGATTTCTTACGAGCAGAGGGGAGTTTTTACCTAGACCAGCCACTTGGCTTAATTGCCAGGAAATATGTTGTTCATTATCTTTAATCCTGCCAGGATCTATGTAAAATTCAATGAGAAAAACCGCACAATACTGCCCTTCTGTGAGTAGAACAGATGAAACACAGTGAGACAGACCTCCAGGGAATTGCTTCTCTGCCAGTGCTGGCTTTTTTTTTTTTTTTTTTAATGTTGTTGTTTTCAGTTACCCCAGTAACTGCAATTTTAAAACATAAGTTAGCGTCTCTCCCCGCCCTTGGTGTTTTGACTGCACTTAGTATCTACCTCTCCCTTCATTTATTGACAGTTGTTTACCATGTCCAATGGCCAGCGACTTATAAAGGGGAGTAGACGCACCATTAGGAAGCAGGTGGTTCCAAAGAATTTTCTGTGGCCTGAGGTAAGTGCCCCTCAACACTCTGATTCAAAATGAAATTGCCTGAAATCCTTTTTGGAAGCAAAGGGCTGAACCCACAAAGTGTCCACCATGGAAAAATGCATACAATATACCGTTAAACTGAAAGTAGGGCACCAAGTTATATATGGTATGACCTCAAATTTGTTAAAAAGCCTCTATGCAGGGGACATACTCAAGCCAAGGCACATCAGTACAGAGACACCGGTTCCTGGAGTACTGGATGCTTCTGGATCATTTGGAAAAGAGCTGTGGTCTTAAACCTCCCTAGGCTTTGCTTGTCTCTCTCCTGGCACTACCTCTGGCCCTTTCCATCTTGCTTCCCCATGATGGGTTAACACCAGGCCCAGGGCGGGGACCTTGGGATCTGCTCTAAACCTCTACTAATGTCCATTTTCATTGGTTGCTGCCTCGGCAAATATTTTTATAAATATTTTTAATATATTTTATATATTATTTTTTAAATATATATTTAAAACCTGGGGTTTGGGGGGTTTTCTTTCTATAACTACTTCATACTTTTTCTTAAATATATCAGAACATACAGGGTTTTTTTTAAAGGGTATATACCCTGAGAAAACCATCATCCAAAAACAGTCACGTACCACAGTGTTCATTGCAGCTCCATTTACAACAGCCAGGACAAGGAAGCAACCTAAATGTTCATTGACAGATGAATGGATAAAGAAGATGTGGCACATATATACAATGGAATATTACTCAGCCATAAAAGGAAACGAAATTGAGTTATTTGTAGTGAGGTGGATGGACCTCGAGTCTGTCATACAGAGTGAAGTAAGTCAGAAAGAGAAAAACAAATACCGTATGCTAACACATATATATGGAATCTAAAAAAAAAGGGTTCTGAAGAACCTAGGGGCAGAACAGGAATAAAGACACAGACATAGAGAATGGACTTGAGGACACGGGGAGGGGGAAGGGTAAGCTGGGAAGAAGTGAGAGAGTAGCACTGACATATATACACTTCCAAACGTAAAACAGCTAGTGGGAAGCAGCCGCATAGCACAGGGAGATCAGCTCTGTGCTTTGTGACCACCTAGAGGGGTGGGATAGGGAGGGTGGGAGGGAGACGCCAGAGGGAGGGGATATGGGGATATATGTATACATATAGCTGATTCACTTTGTTATACAGCACAAACTAACGGAACATTGTAAAGCAATTATACTCCAATAAAGATGTTAAAAAAAAAATCTACCTCTGAAACTTCAGTGCATCCCTCAGGGTTTTTCCCAGGCCCCTCTGAACACTTTACACCTCAGAGAAGTGGGAAGCCCGACTCTTCCTCAACCATTCCATTGGTTTTCCTCTCATCCGTGCCTCTGTTCTGGCTGACCTCATGTCTGGCATATAATCTCTCCCCTAACTTTGTCTCCAAAACTTAACCCACCTCTCAGGGGCCATCTCAAATTCTACATCCTTCTGGAAAACACAGCTGATTTCCCAAACAAATACAACCTTTCCTCTGCCTCACCACAGGGTTCTGACTTAAGTGCTCCATCTGAGTCTTGCTTAATTTTTGCATTGTATACATTTGCATATTTCCAATCTCCATGTTTGGTTGAAGGATTTTGAAGGGCAAGGACCTTGTCTTAATCACTTCTGGCCTAAGTGTCTTGACACAAAAGCTGCTCAACAAGTGTTTAGTGAGTTGAAGTACATTCCAAGGCCTTGGAGCCATTGCTCCAACTAAATATTTAGTGGTCTCTCGAGGTTGATACGGAATGATTCCAGCCAATGGAGTGGGAGGCTCATTGTCTCCAATTCTAGCCCCCAGTCAAGGCACTGGGCTCGTAGGAAGACGGAAGTGGACACTCAAGGACAAGAGCTTGGACCCCATGATTCATCATTTAAAAAAAAAAAACTGCTACAGGAATCACCCTCTTACAATATACAGCTAAGGAACCAGACAAAATGTGTCAAACCACTGTTTCGGACACTGGACACAAGCAGCGCAGGACAATGACTGAGGAGAGATGAAAACAAGTGACGTGAAACTTATGAAGTCTCCAGCCTCTATAGGAGACAGATTTCCAGGCTAAAGCATAGAGAGGAAGAACCCAAACAGACCAGCAATTCTTCTGAGTCGAAGAGACTGGGGTCAAAGTTCAAACAGCACAGGACATCCTCATTCCCAGGACAGAAAACCAGCAAGGGGCATCAGGATGGGGGTGGAGCTCCTGAGAGTATATGGGAAATCTCTATACCTTTCATTCAGTTCTAAAACTGCTCTCAAAAATGAAGTCTAGGGCCTCCCTGGTGGCGCAGTGGTTGAGAGTCCGCCTGCCGATGCAGGGGATACGGGTTCGTGCCCCGGTCTGGGAGGATCCCATATGCCGCGGAGCGGCTGGGCCCGTGAGCCATGGCTGCTGAGCCTGCGCATCCGGAGCCTGTGCTCCGCAACGGGAGAGGCCACAACAGTGAGAGGCCCGCATACCACAAAAAAAAAAAAAAAAAAAAA
The DNA here is from genome assembly GCF_949752795.1 of Hyperoodon ampullatus. Classification (NCBI taxonomy): domain Eukaryota; kingdom Metazoa; phylum Chordata; class Mammalia; order Artiodactyla; family Ziphiidae; genus Hyperoodon; species Hyperoodon ampullatus. Next base: position 30,525,742 of record NC_136933.1, read on the forward strand.
AAAAAAAAAAAAAAATGAAGTCTATTATTTTCAAATAAGGTAAAAACTTTAAAAATAATAACACCAACAAAATGCTAAGAAAATTCCTGAGCAGCAAACTTGTTCTATATTTAAAAAAAATTATTCAGGCAGAAGGAAAATGATACCAGATGGAAATTTGGCTCTACATGATGGAGTAAGGTGTGACGCTAAGATTCTACTCACTATCTTCAGGAGAGAGATGGTCATTTTGTTGGGGGAACCACTGACTGAAACTGCCAGCCTTGGCCAGGTAGGATAGTAGCCACTTGCGTGAGTTATCTTACAACAGGAGGTCCTGATAAGGAACACAGAACTAACAAGCTACCACCAACAGGAAGAATTCGGGAAAGGTCAAAAGGAGAGAGGGAGACACCAGTCCATATGTCCTACCAACCCCCAGAATCTTTCTCGTTGGAATCCATCTTGGCTGAATGATGCGTGAACCACGAGGAAGGACCCTGAGTCCGAGTGATTGGCCAGAGACGACCTGGAAACAAACCTCATCACACAGAACCCAAGGCTGTGAGCCCTGTGGCAGAGCAGTTCGCCTGGATCCCCTTAACCTCCTGTTCTCTACCCGGGCGTCCCTTCCCAGTAAAGTCTCCTGCTTTGTCAGCAAGTGTGTCTCCTCGGACAATGCACTTCTGAGTGTTAGACAAGTGCCCACTCTCGGGCCCTGGAAGGGGTCCCCCTGATCCTATCTGACTGAGTGTTCTAAACCTTTTTGATATTTTTTTGACAAAACTTCCCAAATCAAATTGTAATGAAGTTTCTTTGACCTCTAGCTAACTTTGGGATGCTTCAAAGGGCCCCTGAAACATCCCAAAGAGAGATATTAAACTAATTAGGTTCATCTGGTATGTTAAATTAGATAGGAGGTGTTATCAAATGAGTAATAAATCTTTTTAGGTTGTATTGTATGCTAAATGTTACTAATATAGATATTCTAGAAATTATATGGGATTCCTAAAAATGTGATATGTCCTGATAAAATGTTACCAGTCATAATTCTAGTTATTATCTTAAAGTGTTATATGTCATGACAGTAATCAAGTTTGTCAATTGCATTGTAATCAGATTTTAAACGTACCTGCTTGTAATTCTTTTGTCATTGTCTTTAGTTACGGTTTTATTCTGATGCCTTTGCAAAAATGCTTCCTCTTCAAGAGGATTTATAGAAAGGACTTTTGGATAAATATAAGTTTCTGACTTTCAGACCATAAAGCTGAACTGGGTAAGAAATTGAAAAATTCTAATGGGAAGCCTGATGACTTCATAAAGCTGTTAATAAAAAGGATTAGTTACATAGGACTGAGTGAACTGGTGAATATGGTTATACATTTTACGGTTTCTATCTGAAAAATTACTGGTTTAAATCTGTGTTTTCCAGGTGGAAGGAAAACCTTCCCATCAAACTAATTATGACTTACAGTAATTTGGTAAATTATACGTTTGTAAGCAGAACTGAAACATTGATCTTTTCCCTCTATCTGCTTCCTCCAGACATTGGAAACTCTTAGGTTCCCATCAGCTTTATCAGATAACTTAGGAAGGCCACTCACTAACAGGTACAGAAATCTCAAGGTATTTTGGTGACCTTGAAAAGGGATGAATTCACCTAAATCTGTTAAGCAAAATGTGTGATAAGCCCTTGGCTTCACTTTCCTAGTCTGGAGAGGTCTTTGAAAAGTTTAGCCTGAGACTTCTTATAAAAGATTCAGAAAAAAAAAAAAAAAGGCCTGTATGATCAATTACAGTTATATAAATCATCAGGCCACGTTTATTGAGATCAGACCTATTCTGCAAACAAACTAGTCTTAATTTCATTATATTTGGTAAAAAATGAGAGTAATTTTAGAGAGAAAAAGATTATGTTTCAGTGAATATTAAATTCCAGTTTTGTTAATGGAGGTCTGACTTTACAAAGACTCGCCTCTCACATAGTTCCTTGCTGTTATGTTATATCAGTGTAAAGTCTAATTGAATTATTAAAAGGACACTCTAAGTCTGTTTCTGAAGCTTATCTCAGTAATCTGTCTTTGGATGAAGATCAGATGCCCCACAACCTGCAACCAGGGAATTATGCATACTGGAAAAGACATAATTTAAAGAACTATCTCCAACCTAGATGGAAGGACCCTTATCAGGTACTCTTACAAAGCCCATGCGCAGTGAAACTGAAGGGAATTGGCTCTTGGATTAATTTCCACTCACAAAGGGCCCCTGCACTGGACAGGCCTATAGAGGGGATGGCTGACCTGAAAATCACCTTAAAACCACGCTCAAACCGAGACAAAACTACACTGACAACAGGATGAGAAGACGACGACATCAGAAGTAGACAGCTTGCACAAGATCCTGGACCTGACTGGTATGATCATTTATAATGTTTTCTTGACTTCTTGGATGCTTGCATATGAATCAAATGTTTTTCTCTCATAGGCATGATCCTATGCTAGTTTTAACAATCATTCCAGTTGTTGGTTTTGTGGCCAATTGCCTGTGTCTAGTACTTCTGGGTTACCTTGGTGGATTTCTTCATTCCAAGGCTGTAATTGGTTAACCCTTAGGAAATTTATTTTAAAGAAAACATTATAGTCCTGTTCAAGCCACTGTTGATATTACTAGGTGAGATCCCCTCACGTAGCCAATTAATAATACCTGCTCTGACCCTGGCCATAAATATAAATGTTTCTCTATTACTCCAGCTCAATCAGAGCAACAAGCAAAATTTCATATCAGTGATTGTGATAGTGTAACTCCAGATATGGGAAGAAGCAACAAGAGGGAATACTTTCCTGGACCAAAATAGACTACTAAGACAGGTGGTCCAGAGACTTTTGTCTACTAGTAAGGCTTAGTCCAGTAATAGCACACTGAGTAGCCTATCAGCAAAACCTTCACCAGACTTGGGAATGAGCATTCCTAGCACCGTGGGATGAAATGGTCATGAAATGCCTCCCAAAGCATGGTCAAATTTATGACCGTGAGGATGTCCTGTCACCTACAAATTGGCACTTGCCATTGGCACTTGCCACCTGCCTCTACAAGGATTAAATCGTGACCTGCTGCAACTGCTAACCTTCAACACTTCCTGAAAGGAGTTCAGGGTGGAGATCAGAAATTAGGCGCTCTGTGCTCTGGAAAAACTAGCAGAACAGGCCTGCAGATAGTTAGATACTGTCAGAAGAAGATTTTTATGAGCCCAAATTCTTGCATCTTCTCATATCTAGAAAAGCACTAAAATCATTAACGTTGACATCCACTTTGGCTATTAAGGAGAGAAATGCAACTGAAAGCCAAAATGGAGTAGCTGTGGTTCAGACATCCAATGCGGTTCAGGCATTATGGACGTGATTTCAGACAAGTTCTTGCTAAGAACTAAGAAGAATACTTAGCAAATACTGCTAAGAACTTGAGTTTTCTGAGCTGTGTCAGACTTGGGATGCCACCAGCCATTCTCAAAACAATGCCTGCTGGCAGCTGGTAGCTGCAGCCTTATGGTTTCAAGGTATCCTCTTGTAACTATTAAATTTTTAGACAATGAAATTGTTTTAGATCAGATATTAATAAAAAAATAAATAAAAGAAGATGTTTGGTGGCCAATAGCTCCTGTTATGTATACATTAACACCACATCAGAAGTTAAAACCTACTTAGATAAAAGTAAACAACTGGCTACCTGGCTACAAGTCTCCCCAAGGTGAAAGGTACAGAATGGGTTTCAGGCTTATTCTTCTGATTTCCTCAGGGAATAAGATTTATTTTGTCTATTAAAATTCCAGTTGTCACTCCTCCAACTACTTCTAATTGGGTCTGTTACACCAAAATGGCAGACCAAGGGATTGAGATTTTAATCATACAAGACTCACACCCAGGACTTGGAACTCAGAAATTTTTCCAGTTCAGTGTCTATTCTCCAACTGAGGCAGGACTATGCCCCATTTTAGCAGGAAGTGGCCAGAGCCGTCGTCCCCCAGTTCCCTGAATTGAAACTGAGCAGGACTCTGTGGGGCTCCAGAGAATAAAGCCTTTCTGTGTCCCCCGTTTCTTGTTTGTAGGATATAGTCTTCATTCAGCCTACTTGACCTTCCCTGAGTTCTAAAGGGCAGATTCAAACAGTTGCTAATCAGGAAAGAGAGGGGATGCAGAAACAGGGGAGGAGCATCAGTGGTGGTGCAGCCTGAGGGCACGGTCCTGGTTCCTTTTCAAGGAGTATACATAACAACATTTTTGAGTCCTTCTGCAGAAAAGGAACCCCCGCCCAGGCGGAGGATGGTAACTTCAGGCTGAGCCCAACATTCCTGGAGCACCACCCTGTTACCTCGCCACCAACTATCAGAAGACAGTCACACCCTGCAGCCCTCACCCCAAATTTTGCCTTCCTTTTCTGGGCCTGGCGATGACGAACCTGTTAGGCTTCCTGTTTGGCCGCTGTCTGTTTCAACTGTTTACCAGGTTAATCTCTGACAGAGTCCAACAGTTTAAGGCTAAACTGTTGCTACTACAAGGGTAAATGCCGGTTTGGGGCACAGAATATGGCGATTTAGATCAGGTGGAGAGAGGCTTCAACTTTACTAGGCAGGACTACACCCACTCTCAGCAGGAAATAGTTACAGAAGAAAGACCTCTGCCTCAGTTTCCAAGAAGTATCTTGAGTATGAAGTCTCTCAGGGGGAAACTGTTAGGGGAACCACCCTAACAACTGAAACTGCCTTCCCTGGCCAGACAAGACAGTAGCAACCACTTGCATGAGTTATCCTACAACAGGAGGTCCCGGTAAGGAACACAGAACTAACAAGCTACCACCATCTGGAAGAATTCAGGAAAGGTCAAAAGAAGAGAGGAGATGCCAGAACATATGTCCTACCAACCTCCCAGAATCTTTCTCATTGGAATCCATCTTGGCTGAAAAATGTGTATGCCACCAGGAAGGACCCTAAGTCAGTGATTGGCCAGAGGCATCCTAGAAACTAACCCCATTACCATAAAACCTGAGACTGCAAACCACGTGGTGGAGCAGTTCTCCTGGGTTCCCTTACCCTGCTGCTCTCTGCCAGGGAGTCCCTTCTCAATAAAGACTCTTGCTTTGTCAGCATGTGTGTCTTCTCGGACAATTCATTTCCGAGTGTTAGACAAAAGCCCACTCTCGGGCCCTGGAAGGGGTCCCCTTTCCTGCAACAACTTCAGTAAAAATATAAGACCCAGACATATGCTATCTATTAAAAACCCACTTGAGAAACCAAATATAAAGGCAAAGATAGATTAGAAGTGAAATGATGGAAACAGATATACTACAGAAACATTAATCTAAAGAAAACAGAGTAGGCTATTTGGTTAATTGACTATAAATCAAGTAGCTTTTAGGACAAGGAGTATGACCAGAGGTAAAGAGGGGTATTTTTCCTAATGATAAAGTGTTTAATTCATCAAGAAGACATTTTAAGGGACTTCCCTGGCAGTCCAGTGGTTGAGACTTCGCCTTCCAATGCAGGGGGTATGGGTTCGATCCCTAGTCAGGGAGCTAAGAGCCCACATGCCTCCGGGCCAAGAAACCAAAACATGAAACAGAAGCAATATTGTAACAAATTCAATAAAGACTTTAAAAATGGTCCACATCAAAAAAATCTTAAAAAAAAGAGAACACACATTAATACTGAATCAGAATGTACCTAGCAACAGAATTTTAAAATTCTTAGAGAAAAACTTATAGAAATAAGAGGAGAAACAGACAAATTAACAATTACAATTGGGTATTTCAGCACTTCTCTGCTTGTCATGAAAAGAAAAAGCAGACAAAGTATCAGATATAGAAGAGTTGAACAACCGTAGAAAAAGTTTTTTTAAAAGCTGATACTTTGAGAGGATCAACACAATTGTTAGAGCTCTCACTAGGTTCATTAAGGGGGGAAAAAGGAAATTACAAGATGCCTCAGGTGTATGCCCACCCTCCAGGCAAGTAGGAAAATGAGAACAGTTCTGCATCTCAGCATTATGTAAACAAGGAGTTGCCACAGGTGGCAGTAATCTACACCCACATTCATTACCTCCTACAAGGTCAAGCTCTTATTTTTTTTTTTTTTAATTTAAGGTGTACTACCAAAAGCAACTACAGATACAATGCAATCTCTATCCAAATTCCAATGACCATTTGTAGGTCTTTTTTAGAAAAATGTCTATCCATTTCCTTTGCCCATTTTTTAATCAGGTTGTTGTTTTGCTATTGAGTTGTGTGAGTTTCTTATACATTTTGTATATTAACCCCTTGTTAGACATATGATTTGCAAGTATTTTCTCCCATTCTGTAGGTTGCCTTTTCATTTTGTTAACTGTTTCATTTTGTCGATTGTTTCTTTTGCTGCTCATAGCCAACAGGTTTAGAAAAAGATGCTCAATGTCACTAATCATCAGGGAAATGCAAGTCAAAACCACAATATCACCTCACATCTGTAAGGTTGGCTACTAGCAAAAAAAATAAAAGATGAAAGATATTGGCAAGAATGTGGAGAAAAGGGAACCCTTGTACACTTTTGATAGGAATGTAAATTGATCCAGCCATTACAGAAAACAGTATGGAGGTTTCCTAAAAAAACTAAAAATTGAGCTACCATATGATCCAGCAAAATCCCACTTCTGAGTATATAACCAAAGGAAATAAAATCAGAATCTCAAAGAGATATCTGTACCCTCATCTTCATTGCAGCATTATTCACAATAGTCAAGATATGGAAACAACCTAAATGCCCATTAATACATGAATGGATAAGGAAAATGTGAATATATATATTGGATATAATAATAATATATAATATATTCCAATAAATGTGGAATATATTATATTCCAATATAATATAACGGAATATTATTCAGCCATAAAAAGAAGAAAATCCTGTCATTTGTGACAACACAGATGAATCTGGAGGACATTATGCTAAGTGAAATAAATCAAACACAAAAAGAAACAAAAAACACGTTTACTAGGTGAGAAGATGTATTAATTGTAGCTTAACTGCAGTAATTATCTCACTATGTGTATGTATATTCAATTATCATTTTGTATGCCTCAAATATATACAATTTTTATTTTAAAAATTTAAAAAGAATAGATTGAGAACTATGAAGTGGTGTTAGTAAATGCAGATTTCCAAGTTACTGAAAAGTATGTTCTGAAGAATTAAGGAGTGCTTTTATGGTCAAATTAATATTCAGTTTTATTTCTAACTCTATCAAGTGAATGTTAATGAGGAATTTAGTTGGCTCGAACAAAGTTATTATTCCTTTTCCTATGAAAAAATACGAATTAAACTTAAAATAATAGTCTATAAAAGTGTAAGGGCATTTTTCTCAGATATAGAAAAAAAATCCTAAAATGTGTATGGAAACTTGAAAGATCCTGAATAGCTAACGCAATCTTGAGCAAGAAGAACAAAGCTGAATATCACACTTCCTCCTTTCAAATTATATTACAAAACTACAGTAATGAAAACAATAAGGTATTGGCACAAAAAAAGACACAGAGATCAATGGAACAGAATCGAAACCCAGAAATAAACCTTTATATAGGTTTATTAAATAAAACACATATATGGGGCTTCCCTGGTGGCACAGTGGTTGAGAGTCCGCCTGCCGATGCAGGGGACACGGGTTCGTGCCCCGGTCCGGGAAGATCCCACATGCCGCGAAGCAGCTGGGCCCGTGAGCCATGGCCGCTGGGCCTGCGCGTCCGGAGCCTGTGCTCCGCAACGGGAGAGGCCACAGCAGTGAGAGGCCCGCGTACCGCAAAAAAAAATAATAATAAAATAAAACACATATATGGTCAAATGATCTTTGACAAGACTACCAAGAATACACGAACAGGGAAAGAACAGTCTCTCTTTAATAAATGATGTTGGGAAAACTGGACAACCACGTATGAAAGAATGAAATTGGATCCTTCTCTTACATCATACACAAAAATCAACCCAAAATGAATTAAAGATTTAAACATAAAGCCTGAAACCACAAAACTCCTAAAAGAAAACTTAGGAGAAAAGCTCTTAGACATGGGTCTTGACAAGAATGACTTGGGGTTTGACACCAAAAACACAAGAAACAAAAGCAAAGGTAAATAGTGGGATACATCAAACTGAAAAGCTTCTGCACAGCAAAGGAAAGAATGAACAAACTGAAAAGACCATGCTCTTTTAAAGTTCCAGTGATCTCTGAGGCTGGAGAAGATGACAGTAGCACCACAGAAGGCTGGCATTTGACAGAGGTTATAGGAGAATGTCTTGGCAAAGTCCTCAGAACACTGTGGTGACTGTGTGGGGTAGTTAGGAATATCTGAAGAGAGGTTGATTTTGTTCCAAGTTACATCTCTGCCACTTAGTAGCTTGTGGCCTTGGACACATCTTTTCATTGGCTTTGCAGCCAATTTTAAGTGGCTTTTAATGGGCTTAGTAGCCTGTGGCCTTAGACATGTCTTTCTAGGCCTCAAGACAATCTTGTGTAAAATTGGGTCATACCTACCTGGAGGATGCGTTTAGGAGATTTAAATGAGATAACTTGAATAAAAGTGGCCATAAGCAGGGCTGGCTGCTGAGCAAGTCTCAGTGCAAAATGTAAATGTGGGATAAATTCAAAGAAAAACCTATTAAGAATGTCAATGGTGGTGGCAAAGCATTAAACCCAGCCCTGATCCCCTTCTGAGGACAGGTCCCTGTGTGACTGTCACAAGCCATGAAGCCGGCCCTGCCCACAGGAGATGGGAACCAGTGAAAACTGCTTCTGCTAATTAACATCAAGGGCTCTGTGCAGAGGACACTTGTGTTTGTGAAGCTGTAGCTGTGAAGGACTTCGCTGTTCAAAAGCGTATCTGTAGAAGTGGGACACCCCTCCTTTTCTTTTCTTTTTTTTTTTCGATACGCGGGCCCCTCACCGCTGTGGCCTCTCCCATTGCGGAGCACAGGCTCCGGATGCGCAGGCCCAGCGGCCATGGCCCACGGGCCCAGCCGCTCTGCGGCAGGCGGGATCCTCCCGGACCGGGGCACGAACCCACGTCCCCCGCATTGGCAGGCAGACTCTCAACCACTGCGCCACCAGAGAAGCCCGGGACACCCCTTCTTGCTTGGAGAACTGAGCCACTTTGCCAGAGAGACACTGCATCAATTTCCTAGTCACAGGTGAAAAGGGTTGAGGACATAGCATTTATCTTCCCTTTAAAGAATGGGACCACGCGTTACCTCTAAGCCCAGGCATGATGGTAACCATTTTCCACACAGCCTTGCTTTGCTTTGAGCCTGTGAAAACTAACAATTCCTTTAGATTTTACCTAAAATCAACCCTTCCCCCAATCCTATAACTACAGCTCTGGTTTCTGGTGAGACACCCCATATTTTCACTAGTGTGTGACCTCCTTGCTGAAGCCACAGGATCCTACCTTGATGGACAAAAATGCCCCTTGGCTTTATGTCCAGGATAAACATAGCTGCAAAGGAGTCATCCTTAGACCTTGCCAAGGAAAAGAAGCAGCTGCAGTCATCAAAATTCCTGACAAGGGCCGTGTCCCTGTGTCCCACTAGTGACTACACCAGAAACTTGGAGAGGAACTCCTCTGAAACTCCCTACGGCACCCTGTCCAGCCGTCTTTTTCACTCCCCTTCAGAGACTTCCTGCTGTGGAAAGCCATGCCCAGTTTTGCACATAAGACAGCATCATCAGCTTCCTTTAAAAAAAAAAAAAACAACCTCTGCTGTGCTGCAAACCATAGATCTTTAAAACACAGCATTTTAAAAGAAGAAAGTAGACCACGATTCAGTTTTACTTCTTTTTCCAGTGTTGTATTATAGCACTTATCCAATTGACCCTGTAGTATAGATTTTGCTTGCAAAATCTATAAATAGATACATATATTATTTATAGATAATTATGTATAAGTCGATGTCCATCTCTCTCAAACATCATTTAGAGCTAAAGCAGAAGGACTCACGATTAATACAACCTATTTTCCCTCAGAAAAACCCGACCCCCGAGCGCCAGGCACTGGGCTGTGTCCACTTCCGGCGGCCTCCATTGGCTTTGCTGAGCCTGAGAGGCTCTGAGCCACAGCGGGGGACCTCAAACAGGCCTGAAGCTTCAGGAGCTCCTTCAGGACTGGGTCCCCCAGGGGGCATAAAGGACTTGCAGTTCCACTCTGAGCTTCACCACAAGATCCAAGTGGCAAGTCTGATCATGAGCTTTGGCATTTCTGAAAAGCAGACAGGCCACAGGCTCTCAAATACTAAAGTCACTTAGTGACGGATGTCGCCCTGAGTAACCCAGTCAAGGGATCTCCACGGCTGTCCCTGCTTCGTGATATTAGACCGAGGAGATGCGTCCAGTGACAGCATCATCCTTCCAGTCTTTCTCTGTTGAAAGGAAATGGAGCGCGCATCTGCGCCACCACCTGTCCCATTGAGATGATGACACATTTTGGGAGACTTTCACATGAATGTTGCCATCCCATAAGAGCCTACGTGGGGGTCTCTCTTCCCTCAGTGTCCCAAAGCTCTCCTTGGGCCTGGAAAAATGTGACTATCTCTAGGGAGGCTGGGTTTCAGCAAGCCCTGTTTCACGCCCAGGGACTGAAACTGCCTTGGGAGGGACTAGTTCCTGGTTTGGCCTGAAATAATCCCAGACTCTCAGGAAAAAACAAAGTGGGCAAGACTCAAAGGTTCCAGGGGCAGCAAACGAGCAGCAAGAAGTCTGTTCCCCAGGGGAGACGGGCCCCGCGCCTCATCCCACCCCCCACCCTCCAGCTGAACTCAGTGCAGGAAGAAGTTTCTGGTCCCAAGGGCAGCAGGAAAGGTTTTCCTGGGGTTTCATGTGGCCTGATTAGCATAAGGGTGACTGACTCTGCTTTGTGTTCTAAAGGCCCTTCCCATGAGACACAGGGAAGAGGCTCTGTAATTACCAAGTCTGTAGCAATACTGAATTCTCCGGGTAATCTGGAACCTTTAAAAAGGGCAAAGCCCAGCCTCCTCTCCCGTTTCAGCTGCTGTAAAGCTCCCCAGACGCCAGCATGAGGCTCCATTACCTCCTCGCGATCCTCTTCGTGTTCCTGTTGCCTGCGTCAGGTAAGCTGGGCCCCGGAAGCCGGAGGGATGAGCGGATGGAAAGGATAGGAGAGTCACTCTCTCCTGTCTCTCCCTCTCTCTGTCCCTCTTCCCTGTCTGCACACGATCAGACTAAATAGACTGTACGGATTGCTCATGAGAACCCAGCGCCGTGTCCTTTGGTGTGGAAGGAGTCTGAGAACCTTCCTGCACAATTCCCAGCCGTTTCTAAGCCATTATGTAGGAGTCACCAGCTCCTAAGTCCATCTCCTCACTGTTTTTCATGTGGAGGAAACAGAGGAAGCCTCTGGTAGGCAACTCTTCTTTTTCAATAAAGATAAGAAATTTGATTTCGTCCAAGGACAGAAGTGCAGAATGTTGCTTTATAAATCTTTATAATTGGGACTTCCCTGGCGGTCCAGTGGTAAAGACTTCGCCTTCCAAGGCTGGGGGTACGGGTTCAATCCCTGGTCAGGGAGCTAAGATCCCACATGCCTCGGGGGCAAAAAGCCAAAATATAAAACGGGAGCAACATTGTAACAAATTCAATAAAGACTTTGAAATGGTCCACATCAAAAAAAGAAAAAAAAAAGAAAAAAGATTTCCATTAACAAAATAATAATGAATTAATAAATAAATCTTTATATTTAAAGGGTAGAGTCTCTGGGTAATCAGAGAATCCCAGAGGATAGTAAGGCTCAGCCTGGACTTGGGGAACTGCCGTTTGGAGCATTCCGTGCTTTGCCTTCTCAGCGGGAAGGTCCTCCAGGACATGTCCCTGAAAGCACTACCCTTGGTTCACAGTTTTGAGGCAGCGCATCCAAAGCAGTTTTCAACATTGGATGCCTAATTTTCATTTTACCCTTGGTATCTATGGAAGTAGGATAAAAGGATGGAGGAAGAAAGGAAGGAGAGAGGGAGGGAGAGAGAAAATGGGGAGGCTGAGACCTGAGACAACTGATTAGATGTTGGAAAGAAATTATGTTGAAAAGCCCTTGTTTTATCAGTTTTGTTTTATGGTGATAATCCAACACTTAGAACAGTAGCAGGGAGGGAGGGAGGAAAATGAGTTAGGAGAACAGGAGTGTAAGAAAGATACAAAGGTCAGAAGGAAGCCACAAAGGGAGGGGTAAAGGAAGGATGACACAGACCAGATCTGAGAGAATTCTGAGATAGTAGAGACAGTATTACAAAAGTGTTTTTTTTTCTTAACCATTGTTATTTTCAACTGTAAGTTACTTCGATATTGAGTTCTCTTTAAACAATTCTTTCACTTTCGGCTGCATCTTTTGCGCCTATCTCAGCTTGACTACTTGATCACCTAAATGAGTTGGAAGACAAAATGATAAAAATGGACACCTGCTGGCTGTTTCTGACTCTGAAACCACTGGCATGGTGTGAAAGCTGGCGTAGCATAGCTTCGAGGTGGTCCTTGCTCTCGTGATGGAGCTGACCCCGCACGGAGCCCTTCTCACATCCTAGGCCCTCAGTCACACGTCAGAGCCTTCCACAGTCTGGTTCTGGAAAAGTGAGGAGCCACTGGAGCCTAGGCAGTGCCAGTCACTGTCTGCAAGCTGGATCCACATCATCCTAGACCTATGTCTTGTTGTCATGATGGCATAGCCACAGCCTCGGGAAACAAAGCCCCTGGGCACTCACTCAAAGGGGACACAGGTGGCCTTTCTGACACAGGTGCTTTTATTTCTGACACTCCTTTGCCTCCTTCATTTTCTTTTTAGGTTGTACTCTATTAACAAAGCCTCGCTGCTGCCATAGGAATGGAGGTGTCTGTGTACCGCTCCGGTGCCCTTCAAATACGATACAGATGGGCACCTGTTTCTTCAACTGGATAAAATGCTGCAAGAGGATATAATAATAAGGTGAAGAAACGGCTGTGACAGAAGTGGTCAGAAACTGCGCCCTTTTAAAAATCATATAAAATTTTAACCAGATTAAACTTCTATGTTCAAAGGCAAAGACACTAGCCCTCTGGCCAGTGCGGTTGTTGTGTGGTGTGTGATTACAAGCGACCTCCGAAACCCTTGAGGACGCTGTCCTAAGCTCCCCGTAGTAACCATCTGGGACACCACAGTGGGATGCCCGTGTTCCTTGGGGCCACCTGACCCTCCCCAGCCCCCCTTTGTGCTGTCCAATGACGTGTGCTTTGTCCTTCCTGCTTCCCGCCCCAGGGTGCCCCTACCTAACCCACATCACCCCTCAAGCACACACCCCGTCGGTCCAGTCCCACCGGATCACCACCTGCCTCGGGAAACCACAACCGACCTGCCCAGGGGGAACCCCTCTCTCCTCCGTTCTCCCCAAGTCCCCACTTCCTTTTGGTTTACGCTTCTTACTCATATGCCTTGTGCACATGTGGATAAACTTCTAATTCTCTACTGGGCTATGAGATCTCTACGGGCGTGGACTTTGTCCTGTTCACATATGTGCTGGTCACTGAGGGGAGACATTGCTTCATAAATTATTATCAATTGAATGACAAAGCTGACTTGGACAAAGCATGTCTCTCCATGTGGACATGATATAATGCAAGTAAATGCTGTGGAAAAACAAGTCCTTACGGAAAGCACAATTCAATGAAGGCAATAGAGCGTGGAACACAGGAAGAAGGGACTGAACACCAAGGGAAAGAGACCGCAGACAGCAAGGGGAAGGATGAGGATGCTGACCTCACCCTGCTCTCAATTCCTTCGGAGGGTTTGGTAGTTGAGTCAAGACCCCTGCTGATTTATCCTGTATGTGTGAGCAGCTCTCTGGCTCTTTACACTAACTTTTCACTCAATGCAAGTTGAGGTCACCAATATGATGGTGTTAGGAGACGGTGCCTTTGGGAGGTCATTAGGTCATGAGGGTGGAGCCCTCATGGATGGAATGAGTTTCCTTATGAAAAAGACTCCAGAGAGATCTCTTGCCCCTTCTGCCATGCGAGGACACAGGGAGAAGACAGCCGTCCACCAGATACCTGCTCTGTCTTGATCGTGGACTCCTCAGCCTCCAAAACTGTGAGAAGTAAATGTCTGCTGTTTATAAGCCACCCAGCTTGTGAAGTTTCTGTTTTAGGAGTCCAAATGGACAGACACATGACAAATGAGAATTAAAGTTACAGATGGAATTAAGTTACCTAATCAGTTGGCCTTAAAATAGGGAGATTATGTTGGATTACCTGGATGTGCTCATTGTTATTTCATTACAAGGAAGCTTAGGTGTGGAAGAGGGAGGTAGGTCAGTGTCAGAGAGATGCAACATGAGACACACTAAACCAGCCGTTGTTGGCTTTGCCAAGGGAGGAGGGGCCACAAGCCAAGGAATGTGGGCAGCTTTAAAGCTTGAAGAGGAAGGGAAAGATTCTCCCTTAGAGCCTCCAGAAGGAACACGGTCCTGGTGACACCTTGATTTTAACCCAGTGAGACCCATTTGGGACTGCTGATCCTCAGAACTGCGAGATAATAAATATGTGTTGCTTTAAGCCACTTAACTTGTGGCAATTTGTTACAGTAGCTACAGGAAACTAATATACCAGTAGGTTAAAGTCATGCATTGAGCATAAAATTAGCAGCTCAAAAGATCCAAACCTGTGTTTGTTTCATGGAGGAAAAAAACGATAAAAACTGTCAACGTTTTACTCAACTTTATATTTCTTTTTTTTTTTTTTGCGGTACGCGGGCCTCTCACTGCTGCAGCCTCTCCCGTTGCGGAGCACAGGCTCCGGACGCGCAGGCTCAGCAGCCATAGCTCACGGGCCCAGCCGCTCCGTGGCATGTGGGATCTTCCGGGACCGGGGCACGAACCCGTGTCCCCTGCATCGGCAGGCGGACTCTCAACCACTGCGCCACCAGGGAAGCCCTGTATTTCTTTTTTCACAGAAGTGCCCATAGTTCATACGCCAACTTCCCCTCCCACAGTAAGTGCCCTGGATTCAATGTTACAAGAAGGACCCACTTATTTCAGATTTGTAGTTTGGGTTTATTGTGAACAAGTCCAGCTTTGGATGGGGGTGTGGCGGGCAGGGACATGCTCTTTGCGTTCTGTGATTTCACACATCTTCCAGGAAGATCCTTACCCCCAAAAGACAGTTCCACAATAGAACTGACAAGGAATAAACCTAGGCTATTGACGGGTGATTCCTACGATTCAAGGTTAAATTCTTTATTAATCCATCACATATCCCCCAAAGAGCTATCCTAACAAAAACAGTACAAACTGCTCCCCCACAAAACATTGAGTTGTCTTCAATGCCTTCAAATGTCACCTGAGTTCTGGACTTGAATGATCATCATGTATGAATAACCTGAGGTCACAAAGATGCATTCCTAGAATCTTCATTGGCATAAAAATGACCCCAAGGAAGTGACAATCCATTCAGGTACTTTGACCCAACGTTCTCTTTCTCAGAAGATGAGAAATGAGATGCCATCCAAGCTCATCATCTCTATAGAATTTAGTCAATGATGAATTTAAGATGCTGTTCACAGGAACCTTAATACTGCATAAGAATTCAATTGTCATGCAGTCATTTACCTGTTGAAGGAAACCCACATTCCTTCCCTTCTCTCAGCACCAAAAATTAACCTAGTCTGTCCTGTCCAACACCAAGAGCATCTATGGAGATTCTTGGACTAACTGAGTCCTGATTCATATCCAGGCTCAAATATGCCTCAGGCATACTGGACTGAAAATCATTTTCTTTATTTATTTAAAAAAAAATTTTTTTTTTTTTTTTTGCGGTACGCGGGCCTCTCACTGTTGTGGCCTCTCCCGTTGCGGAGCACAGGTTCTGGATGTGCAGGCTCAGCGGCCATGGCTCACGGGCCCAGCCGCTCCACGGCATGTGGGATCTTCCCGGACCGGGGCACGAACCCGTGTCCCCTGCACCGGCAGGCGGACTCTCAACCACTGCGCCACCAGGGAAGCCCTGGAAATCATTTTGCCCTCATTCTGTCTCCCATATGTTTTGGGGAGGACAGGAAATTGGGGGCGTAAGAGTATCACAATGGGAACAGATTAAACACAGGCCACATGTCCTGGGATGGCTACCAAATAGAGACAGATTCAACCTAGCTCAACCTCATCCATACCCAGTGTCAGAAAGAATCCATTTGTGGATTAGCTTTCTGCATCCCAAATGGAAGCAGAATGGCATTGGCTCATAAGCTTCTTTACATCTGGTTCAGTGGATCTGTTACATGTTCTAAGAGCGTGCCATTAGAGCCAGAAGGAAAGATGCAAAGGTCACGTCTGCCAGTAACCGGGTTCCCTTGATCTTAATAAAAACTGAAAAAAGAATTCACCTTGCTCTTCATCCTTGGCTAGTCACTGGTATTTAGCTGTCTCAAACCCACAGGTTGATGCATAGGAGAAATAGGAAGGCCCTCTCTGTCTCCTGGGAGAGGCCACAGTACACAAAGGAGCTGGTGGGGAGGTGTGTCCACAATTGCCTCTCACTGTCATCCTTATTCCAGTGAGGTCAGACCCAACCCTGGACTCTCTCCAAGGCAGCAGATCTGGTCTTGGATGGCTTTGGGGAAGACAGTTAATCTCTTTGGGTTTCATCTTCTAAAATGAGTCATTATCAGGCACCCATGTCTCAACTCGTCTTCTGCATGTGGCACACGGTGTTTCCCAAACACGCTTTTCCAGAACCATGTGCTTCTCTCATCAGGAGGTAGGTCCCTGTCCCCCCTCCCCTGGAACCCGAGGGGGCCTTGGTGACTTCCTCCACTAAAAGGATGGTCACAGTGATGCTAAGAGCCTCTGATGTCATGAAGGGGGTAAGCTATCACTTGGCTTTTTTCCTTCCCAGCACATGTGCCATGGGAGCCCTGAGGCACTGTGTAAGAAGCCCGCCTTGCATTGAAGTCACTGCTTGAGAGACCACGAGGAGAGATCACCTGGAGAAACAAAGATGCCTAAGATGATGTTCCGGTCCCCAGCTAGGTGCCGTCCCAGCCCAGGTGCTGGGTGTGTGCATGAGCCTTGAGACAATTCCAGCCCCATCCAACTGCCAACCCATGAGCATCTGACAGCTCCAGACACCTAGCTGAGTCCAGTTTATCCCCAGAGCGGTGAGAGATAATAATAAAGTAACAATTTTTAAAAGAACTAGGTTGGGGCTTCCCTGGTGGCGCAGTGTTTGAGAGTCCGCCTGCCGATGCAGGGGACGTGGGTTTGTGCCCCGGTCCGGGAAGATCCCACATGCCGCGGAGCGGCTGGGCCCGTGAGCCATGGCCGCTGAGCCTGCGTGTCTGGAGCCTGTGCTCCGCAACGGGAGAGGCCACAGCAGTGAGAGGCCCGCGTACCGCAAAAAAAAAAAAAAAAAGAACTAGGTTGGGGGGTGATTGGTTTTGCAGCAATAGATGGCAGGAACACGCCCTTCCCCTCTTTACACCCGCCTCCCAGCCACGCAATCACAGATGGGGACATTCACTCTTGGCGAGATGGCTCCATGCAGCCTCAGAATGTTTCTCAACACAGCACTCCCAAAACATTCAGTCGTCACGGCCAAACTAGACTAGACTTCCTGAACTGGAAGGGCTGTAATGTATCTTCCAGTTCTGACATGCTGGTAAATTGGTATCTCCCAAGCAGAGAGGAATTCACAAACCATGGGGAAAAGGAAACCAATAGTCTTAACAATGACAAATAGAAACACATTCATTTCAGATACTAAGTGTCTACAATGGGCCAGGCACTCAGATAGGCAGCAAGAATGGAAAAGAGATGGCTGTGGACCAGGAAAGGTCTAACCTGGAGCTGAGTATTATATTGCTCTGGTGCCTAAGCCTGTGCTGTCTTATATACAGTAGACACTAGCCATGGGTGGTTATTTAACTTCTCATTTTAATTAATTAAAAGTAAACAGAATTTAAAATTCAGATCCTCAGTCACACCCGCCACATTTTGAGTGCTTGATAACCACATGTGGCCAATGGCTGCCATATTGGTCATCACAGGTGTAGAACAGGTCCATGATCACAGAAAGTCCTATGGGACAGCAGTGCCCATTGGTGTCAGCAGTTCTCTCCCAATGAGACAAAATAGTGAGGGAGAGTTACACAAGGTAAAGGAAATGGAAACTAAGTGCTGTTTTAGTGCCTGCACAGTTGCCTTCAATATTTATGCTTAAGCAGCATTTTAGAAATTATCTTACTTTCGCCAACTGGAGAGGAGCTTCCTAGAATAAACATTTTGATTCTCAGCGCTAAATCACTCTGATGTTTCCTCATGGCTTTTTGTTGTTGTTTTAGTTAAGATATTTATTTCTTAAACTCGTCAGCCTTATGTTACTACTTAAAAATTATATGCTGTGGGCATAAATGGTATAGCACCAAAGATCCCAAAGAGCCCAGATTTGTTCAGTGAGCCCAGACTTATTTTATTTTATTTTATTATTATTTTTTTTTTGTGGTACGCGGGCCTCTTACTGTTGTGGCCTCTCCCATTGCGGAGCACAGGCTCCGGAAGCACAGGCTCAGCGGCCATGGTTCACGAGCCCAGCCGCTCCGTGGCATGTGGGATCCTCCCAGACCGGGGCACGAACCCGTGTCCCCTGCATCGGCAGGCAGACTCTCAACCACTGTGCCACCAGGGAAGCCCGAGCCCAGACTTTTAATGGGCAATAGCCAGTATTGTTGAATATTGTACACATTTTTATATTCATTTATTAACACAAAAGCCCAGGGTGTACCTGCCAACTTGCCCTCCCTCAGAGGGACCCTGGGCTCAGTGTCATGTGAAAGGCTCTCCTTTCAAGACTGCACTTTGGGATTTATTGGGTGGAGATCAAACCTCAGGCTGAGGAGCAGAGCATGCCGTCTGCGCCCTGTGGTTTCACAGGTTCCACAAAGATTCCTGCCCCAAAATGCAGGAAGGAGTAAAATCATTCCATTGGAATTTTATTCCTATCACCCAAGTCTTCATTGTCTGTAGGGTTACATTAAGTTTTCTTATCTCTTCCTTAGCCACACACATAAAATTTATGTGATAGCTTGAAAGAGATCCTATAAATCATATTTTCAAACATTCATGTTCTTAAAACCCTTCGACAGTTTTCCTTTGCCCAGGAATTAAACCAAAACTTTATTTTATCTGTTTCCCAACATTCAAGCTTTTCCTTGACTTTCCAAGTCCTTATTCTACTTCTTCTAGTTTGAACGTTTCATTTTTGTTCCCAGTTCTGAGTTCTTGTTCATTTTCCTCCTTTTAATCCCATGGCTGTAGTTGTAACTCAGTCTCATGCCTCCTGTATCTGACATCCCTTTTATTCTTAACCTTTATTCTTTAGCTTATTTTATTATCATACAACCTTTATCTGGTTTTAAGTGTTATTTGGTTGTACTGTTTATTAGACTCTTATCATATTCTTTAGTGGAATTTCAATTTTTAATTTTTTCTTAACTTTTAAGTTTTATCCTAAAATATCTGTCAATGATTTAGTGCCATAACATTTCTAAGTGTCTTATTATGACTCTGGCAAGGGAGGAACACTCCTCTGATTTCAGCAGCAAGAAGAGGGTGGCTTTTCCGTGTGAATCATGAACTAATGGACTCACGCTCTGGGCTAAGGCAAACCTTTCCACCTGGGTCCTGCATCTCGTTTCCCTTGCTTACTCGTGGGCGAGACCCAAACCAGCTCTATCCCTTGTCCCCTTCTACCGAATCTATGAAAACTAAAAGCAACCAAACCCCTCTTCCTTGACACTGTAGCATTCAGCAGCTTGATCTTGTTGGTGCTTAGTTTTTCAGCAAAAGCCTCTGGAAGGCGCGTCTGCAGACCCCCACTTCCTCTCATCCCTCTCAGGGGGTTTCATAACACTCCACCACTCCACCAAGATGACTCCTGTCCCCAGGGGATCATAATACATCCTTTATGACCTCGCTCAGCCCTTCCTCTGCCCACTGTTGATCTGACCCCTAATTATGTGGCAACAGACAGGTGCTCTCAGGTGTCCCTGCCTGAATGGGCAGGCAGCAGACAGCCTGACGAGGGTGAAGAAGCCAATTACAAGGTAGATTTTCAGGAGAGAAACATCCGTGGTTAAAGAAGGGGTGGGAATACATGCATATTTAGGGAGTCAATAAAAAGGACAGCTTTCAGTATAAAAGTATAGGAGATGGAAATGTGGACACAAGCTTTTAGTCTATACTTTCTTTTCTATTATTATTATTATTATTATAAAAGTAGTACTGATGCTGGGGCCAAGGAAGTAAAACCCTCACAGCTAGTCTGTAGAATTAAGTATGACTTACTTAAGCAGATTACTACAAACACTTATTCTATTTTTAAGTCAACATCACTAAATTAAAATCGATCTCCACTTAGTGAAAGATTCAAATGCCGATCAAAAGATAACAAGCGAAACCCTTTTATTGCTAAGTTGCTTCTGGACAGAGAGAAAATGTCAGAACATATTCAGTTCATTTAAGATGGAAGAGAGGGAGGTGAGTGAAGACTAGACACTATGACATTTTATGATGTACTTTGACATATTATATTGGGAATGGGTGAGTGGATGGGTGTCTGTGCTCAGAAACACTTGTGGATAAAGCACGTTAATGGGCTCCCACCAGACCCTCAAAATCCAAAGATTATGTCTGAGCCTTTCTTTCTTTTCTCCCTCCCTCCTTCCCTCCCTTATTTCCTCCCTCCATCCATTTATTCATTCACCCATAAATTGATTCTTCCATACTAGGACCTATTCATATAAACAAATATTTGACTACCTGCTCTATGCCAGGCACTGTTCACTGTGCTGAGAATGTGAGATAATAAAACAGGACTTGTTACTTTAGAAATTTACATATAGTGAAAAAGAGAGCTATAAACACTATAAAGCAAAACTGAGATGAAGAGAAGGAAGAGATGGAGAGAAATTTCAATGGTTTACCTTGTGTACTTCTGTGCTTTTAACTCAAGAATACATTGATGTAATACCTCCAGCCTTTAAAGCCTCACCTGGTGGTGGTCTGTACAAGAGCTTGGCATGGTAAGCTTGCTTAGGATGGATCAATTCTCCCCTTAAAATGGTAGCAAAAAATTTTTGAGAGTAAAAATGGAGAGATCATTTCAACTTCCAAAATTCCTTTCCTTTTTAAATTCTAAACCGTGTGAGGGGGTGGTGTTTACTCTGAAAGGAGAAATGGACAGGAGGAGAGACATGCAGTAAAGGTGAATGAATGAATGATTTGCTAAAGGAGTCCAGTTTTTATTGATTTTTCTCAAAAAACCCCACCAAACTTCAGAGCCATAAGCAGAAGTGAGAATCAATGCAGAAACACTGAACATCCTCAAGTTACGCTCAGGCCCTAACCGAACATCTTTATTAGGAATATAAGCCTTTTCTCTCTAGCTGAATTTTTCAAAACTCTTTCCCAGATCACCTGCCCCCATTGATGTGTGCCATCAGACACTGCCAGTTCTACCTGGAATCCTGAAAATTCCTTTCCCATCATGAGGCTACTATACCTTCTCTTTCTCTTACTTGTATGTCTTATCCAGACAACACCAGGTAAGCTGTGGATCCAGCTGGTAGGATGATATACGGTGGATGACCTCGGAGCCTGGAGTAGGGAAGGTCAAGTTGATTCATCATCCAGTGACACGCTGGACTATGTAACAACTGAACAATATCATATCTGAAAGAAGCATAGCATATACAACATGCTCCATTTTACAAATAAGGAAAGAGAAGCTTAAAGAAATGACAAATAGTCTCCCGTGATTGCCCTTAATTAGTTGGTAGTAAACCTATAAGTAGTAATGGTGATAGACAACAGTCTCAGGGGACTTTACAGCTTACAAATCATTTCCATGTGAATAACAGCAACACTAACATAATAGCAAATAATATTGACCACTTCCTCTTTATCAACACAAAACTTCTAATGTGTTGTCCCAAATGTATTCCTCATAACAATATTTATGGGGTAGGTATTTTTAGCCCCATTTTACAGATGAGATTAAGAAATGAAGTAGCTTGTTCAAAGTCGTGCAGGTTGTATGTAAGAAAGACTTTAACTCAAGCCCAAGTGGGTTTGATTCCAAAGCCCATGTTTTTATTAAATATTCAACAATCCCAGAAAACAGATTTACTGACTGGATTATATATAAACAACAACTGTTTTCAGCTTGAGTATGATCCATGCAGCACTTGGGTCATACTTATACTAAAAGTTTAATTGTTGTTTATCTGAAATTCAAATTAAACTGAGTGTCCTGCATTTTACCTGGCAAACCTACGCATATGTCAGCATGTGCCAGGCTATGCTGTGGTGACAGCAGCCTCCAAATCTTAGCAACTTAAAAGAGCAGGAGTTGAATTCTTGCTCAAATGATACCAACCCATGACGGCCATGGGCTGTTCTACTCACCGTAGCTGCTCCGACCCTCCTGACGGAGCAGCTACCATCATGAAGGCTGCTGGTCTCTGTGTCAAAAGAAAGAGCTCTGAGGACTCTCATGATGGCAATTAAGGGCTCCAGCCCTGTAGGGAAACGTCAGTTCTGCTCAAAATTCATTAACCAAGCAAGTCCTAGGCCCCCTTAATCACATAAAAGGTAAATCCCACTTTGTGCCAAGAAAATAGAGACTCAGACCTATTTGGTGAATAGCGTAATGAAGTTAAACAACAGACAGACTGATATAGATGTGGATGTGGGTGTGCATATGGATATAAATATAGATATAGATGAAGATGGAGATGTCGGTATTGACATACATGATATATTCATATTGATATAATATGAATAATAAGGTTAAATATATGGATATAACATATTCATATACATTCATTCATATTTACAATATGAATATAAATCTATATGAATTACGTTTATAATAGCATTTATATCATTATTTTTACCTTGCCTTCTTATGAAAAATTAGGAGAATCCGCAGCTCCTAAAAGAAATCTCTCGTTATTTGTGGTGAAGCAGGACTCAGAAGCCAGGTCTCCCAATTTCTGCTTGAGTATGCTTTTCCCATCACAACATAGTTCCCCTAAAAGCTATAAACTCGGATGCAAACTCTTCTTATTCATTGTTTCCTCATGACTCTTTGTCGCTTGCTCTCTTGACTTTAGACATTATTTAGGTTCTCTCTCCCCTCGCATTGCTTTCTGCTCACTACATGCCACGGCTGCGACACTGACAATATCTATGCAGCCCTCGTTGCAGCGACAAAGGAGGCACAGAATTTAGGAGTGAGAATTCTCACCACAACACTTATTGTCTAACTTGTGCTGTGTGCTTGTAAGATTTTGCCCTTTTGGGAAAGAGGAAGGCACTTGAGGAAACTTTTTATGAAGAACATGTGAAATGAAGTATGTCCCTAATTTGTGGCACCATTAAGTTACTTGCTTTCTCTGACCTAAAGTTTCTTCATCTAAAGAGGAAAGACACTATACCACAGAGGTCAATACGTTTTTTCTGTAAAGGGCAGGGCAGGTAATACATATCTTAGGCTCGGTGGGCTATGAGGTCTCTGTCATGAGGACTCATCTCTGTTGCAGAGTGAAAGCGACCACAGACACATAAGACCTCAGAACAGTCTTATGGCCCCTTCTGAGTTTTTTCTACAATTAAAGAAAAAGTAAAAAACATTCTAAGCTTGTAAGTCACACCAAAACAAGGAGAGGGCTAGTTGTGTCCCTGTGGACTGTAGTTTGGAGTTCCTTGCTATAAAAGATGAATTTTGGTAGCTTTGGTTAAACATGTCTTTATTTCTTTGTTTTTTTTTTTTCACCTCCACTTCCTTTTCAGGGAATGGAAAAAAGATGAAAAACCCTGAATGTGAAAAAATGGGTGGTGTCTGCAAATATCAAAACACCCATGGGTGCATCATCCTGCCTGCAGAATGCAAAAGTCAGAAGAAACACTGCTGCAGAGCCTAATTTCAGCACCCAAGCATCCCCAGAGCAGCATGAGACACTCACCACCACTGATTTCTGCTTAATAAAAGCATCACCACTCACATGGACCCTGCGTGGGTGTTTCTGAGGGCATGGAAGGTCATGAATTGGATGGGAGAGATTTGAGTTCTAAGTCTGGTCACACCACTCATTAGCTGATTAACATTGGACAGGCCTTTCCCTTTCCAGGTCTCAGTCTCTGCACCTGCAACTACTGAAATGGATGTTCTCCAAGCCACCTATAACCTGTTAATATATGTCTATAACTGTATGGATTGGGGATAGGAGCTTTGAGTGTGTGTGTGTGTGTGTGTGTGTGTGTGTGTGTGTGTGTGTGCACGTGCGTGTGTGTGTATCATAGTATGAAAAGTCACTGAGGCCTTGTTCTCACTTTGTTCTCATTTTCATACCCGTAATGACTCTTGGGTATCAAGTAATGGCTCCCAATTGATTATTGAAGAGCCAGGAAATAAGTTGATCTGAAGGGCCTGAAGGTGCAGAAAGATTTAAGCTGGCA
Source organism: Hyperoodon ampullatus (assembly GCF_949752795.1). Lineage (NCBI taxonomy): Eukaryota > Metazoa > Chordata > Mammalia > Artiodactyla > Ziphiidae > Hyperoodon > Hyperoodon ampullatus. Next base: position 30,550,274 of record NC_136933.1, read on the forward strand.
CTTAGGCATCAACCCGTAGAATTGGAACTCAGACAGCAGAGACCAACCCACTGTTTTTTCAGAAAACCAAGATTTAGTGAGGTAACGGTTATTTTCTTCTCTCCAAAGGTGCCTTTCCAAATAGTGAGATTCCTTTAGAACCATTTTCTTAGAACACAAGGAATTGTTTTCAGAACAGATAAAACTTGAGTTGTACAGCAGAAGCCTGCTGATTAGGCTGGGAAATTCAATCTTCAGCAATAATTTAGTATCTCCTGTTTTGAAACAGTCAGGATACAATTTCTTGGTCATCTTTTTTCTTATCAACCTTTTTTTTTTTGAAACAAATCAAACTCACATACACTGCCGCTGGGGATGCAAAATGCTAAGGCTACTTTGGGAAATAGTTTGGCTGTCTCTTGTAAAGTTAAGCATATGCTTACCATATGACTTGAGAGAATAAAAATGTATGTTCATGTCAAAAACCTGTATGCACATGTTTATAGCAGCTTAATTTATAATTGCCAAAAATGGTAAACACAGATGTCCTTCAACTAGTGAATTAATTTTGATACATCATACCATAGAATATTATGCAGCCATAAAGAAATGATTGACTCATTAATATCACAGAGGGGTCTTAAAGGCCTTCTTCTGAGTTAAAGAAGCCAGATGTAAAGGCTACAGATTGTTTGATTCCTTTTACATGACACCCTTGAAGAGCAAATCTGTAGAGTTAGAAGCCAGACCAGTGGCTGTTCAGGGTTAGGGGGTCCCAGGAGGGGTGGTCTATGAAGAGTAACCTGTATAGAAGTATGGTAGTGCATACACAGCTCTCTGCATTTGCAAATACCTTAGAACTCTACACCACAAAATTTGAATTTGACTATATGTAAATCAAAAAAAAAAGAATCAACTCGATGTGGACAGAAAGACAGAATGCAGACCGTGACAAACATAAACTTATAACCCTGGTCTAATCGTGAGAAAAATATCAAACACAAACTGAGGGGTATCCTACAAAGTATCTCAATGGTACTCCTCAAAACTGTCAAAGTCATCCAAAAAAATGTCTGAGAAATTGTCACAGCCCAGAAACTATGGAAAGATGGTAACTAAATGTGGTATCCTGGATGGGATCTTGGAACAGAAATAAAGATTCAAGTTACACATGATTATTGAAATAGGCAATTAGGGTCGGAGCTGTAATCAGAATGGTTTTTAACCCCAGAGATCTTTGGCAATTTTGAATTGCTCACCGTGATGCCAGAAGGGAAACAGAAGGGCCATTTACCGGAATGGCTGCAGTTGAAGCTGCCACAGGTCACATCTCAACCTGCCTGCTCCTGCAGTATCTCCAGCTTCTGCTTCTCAGCTCTATTACTCTCAGTCTCTGCTGGATGCCTGGCCTGTAAGGCTTCATTTATCACCCGCAAGAATCCTAATGTCTCAGAAATCATTATCTCCATTCGTCTTCTTCTTCTTTTTTCTTTCTTTCTTTTCTTTCTTTCTTTATTTTATTGCGGCATGCGGGCTTCTCTCTAGTTGTGGCTCCAGAGTGCATGGGCTCAGTAGTTATGGCACGCAGGCTTAGTTGCCCTGTTGCGTGTGGGATCTTAGTTCCCCGACCAGGGATTGAACCCGACTCCCCTGGATTGGAAGGCAGACTCTTAAGCACTGGACCACCAGGGAAGTCCCATTATCTCCATTCTTGATCCCTCCTTTAAACTCTACGTTAGGGACTCAACTCCTGGAAACTCCATCCCCCAGTGAGCCAGACTTAACAGGAATCGTCTTTCCCACTTCCCACCCTCAATGACCAAACCCTCAGGCTTCTACTCCCCAGGTATCTTTTATTTTATTTTTATTTATCTATTTATTTTTTAAATAACAACAGCAATTGGCTTTTTAATTTATTTATTTATTTTTGCTGTGTTGGGTCTTCGTTTCTGTGTGAGGGCTTTCTCTAGTCGTGGCAAACAGGGGCCACTCTTCATCGCGGTGCACGGGCCTCTCACTATAGCGGCCTCTCTTGTTGCGGAGCACAGGCTCCAGACGCGTAGGCTCAGTAGTTGTGACTCATGGGCTTTGTTGCTCCGCGGCATGTGGCATCCTCCCAGACCGGGGCTCGAACCCGTGTCCCCTGCACTAGCAGGCAGATTCTCAACCACTGCGCCACCAGGGAAGCCCCCCCAGGTATCTTTTAAATACCAACCTTCAATTCCGGTCTTTGTGGAAATGTCTTCATTCACACCCTTTAACCTCAAGCATTTACACTTCAGTCACTGCATAATAAACCCTAACTGGCCTCTGGGTTTCCATCTCTCCAGCTTCCAATCCCTCCTCACCTCCATGTAAACTTCTTCAGTGTTTCCCTGTAGCTTAAAGGGATGAAGTAAAATTTCTCTAGTGTCTCAAGTCCTCTGTCTTTGGCCATAGTTTCTCTAGTTTCATCTCTTATCACATCCTGATTCTCAAACTAACCCCTGACATAATGTCAGTCATGTTTCTGGCATATTTTGTTCTCCTCACATTGAACACACTTATGCCACTTTGCTTCAACTTTCTCTGCCTAATTCTTCCTCATTTTTAAAAGACTCAACTCATATATGGCCTTCACTGGAAAGACATCCTTGATTCACCCAACTTGGATAAGAGAAGAAGTATTGAATCCATATCCTCAGCTACCAGTACAATTCCTAGCACACAGCAGGTGTTCAGTAGGTGTTGACAAAATAAATGAGTGAGTGAATAAAGAAAACGCTATGAGGTCTCAGCTTTCCAATTTAATTCAGGGATGATCCATTAAACGTGAATTCTTCAATTTACTTAGTTCAGGGTAGTGCCATCAAACATGAATCTTCAGTTCACTTCATTCTTACGACAGAATCTCCTACCAGGGCACATCCCTGGTATGGGAAGCATACGCTTTCTTTTCCTCTTCAGGCACATACACTTGTACGTGTTGCTTGTTAACAGGACAAGGCCAGTCTTCAAGAGCTTGTCATGAACAGAAATTTTATGCTATAGTTTGGAAGCTGGGATCAGAGACTTTAAACACTTCTCTTGGGTTGACACATACAGCCTGCAGTTGTGCTCTCCAAGATGTGCCATTGTGCAGTTGTCACATAATGTCTTTTGGAAGAACACATTAACATTTTGTAATTTTGTGTATTTATCTTCCTGGGACAGGTTCCCACTGAAAATAAGATGTTACTGCGGCCCTTATGTATTTACTAAAATATGTAAACATACTCACACAGTATGTCCCAAACCCTTGAGAGTGTCAGCAATATTCTGAAGTTCACTCACCATTCCCAGGCTCAGAACCTAAACCTGTCTTCAGGGTTTATCAGATAGGTCTTAAAATTAAGGTTAAAGACCTAAGATTCAAGTCCCTAAAGCCAAGGACCTAGAAAAATCAGGGCACCAGCGGAGGGGAGAGAGGTTTCTAAAAGAGAAAAAGAAATGTCCCACCTGGCTCCAAACCAGGCCTGAAGAAGGTTGCTTTTCCCACCTCTTAGGAGGTGGGAGGGGGAAGGAGGGGCCTCCACGGACCCCCTCGTGCCGCCTGTCCACTCCAGGTCATGAGTAGAGGTCAGCAACTTTGGAACCCAGACCGCCGTGGTCAGGGGCCTGGCTCTCATCGGTCTCAGCGTGGCCATGGGGCCACCACCAGGGCTGGGGGCGGGGCTCACACTCCCCCCGTCCCTCCCACTCGTGGGCCTCAACCTTGCTTCCACTTTCTTGAACCTGCCCATTTTACCCACAGGCTGGGAGGGAAGGGGCTTGAACTTGGCTTCTAGCAGAGAGCTTGCTTATCCTGGGTCCCTGTATCCCCAGCTTCATGCCACATTGTTGAGGCAGTCAGGACAGCCACCCATGTCACCCTGTGCTTCATCACAGCAGCTGTGGCCTAGGAGCTCTGACCCCTGGGCAGCCCAGCCCTGGGAACCACAAACATCTCTATCCTAGTGCTGCACCAAGACTCTCATGTGAGGAGCCCTGCAGTTCTCTCTTCATTCTTCCCCAAGACATTCCCTCATAGCCCAGTGAGGGAAGGGAGTCAGTCTACTCTTCCCTTGTCTTTGATTGAAAATTAGCCCAGTGAGGAAACTGATTTGGGGTCACTCATCTGAGTGATGCAGCCAAATCACTCATCATGCCCAGTGGGTCCACAGCAAACAGGCTCTTATGAACCCAAAGCAGAAGGAAGGGCCGTGTCTGGGGGGGTAGGAACCACGCTCCATCCACCCCCTGCTCTCTTACCTCATTACCTGTCAGTTTCGCGAGCTGACACCCTGGAAGGCACAAGCAGCCCTGAGCAGTGAGACACGGGAATGGAATATTTGATTAGATGAGTGTATTTATATTAAGACAGAACATTGGGAATACTTAGAACTGAAGAGCAGTGCTAAGTATTATTTAAAGATAAGCTGGGCTTCCCTGGTGGCACAGTGGTTGAGAGTCTGCCTGCCGATGCAGGGGACGCGGGTTCGTGCCCCAGTCCGGGAAGATCCCACATGCCGCGGAGCGGCTGGGCCCGTGAGCCATGGCCGCTGAGCCTGCGCGTCCGGAGCCTGTGCTCCGCAACGGGAGAGGCCATAGCAGTGAGAGGCCCGCGTACCGCAAAAAAAAAAAAGATAGAACACTGGAGGAAGGAAAGAGTGAGGGAGAGACTGAGGACTAAGGTGGCGGCAGCACGAGAGAAGCGCCTTTAAGCTGTCCCGTGACAATCAGCACATCTGTGAGCCAGGAGTGATCAGGCCGGCGGTCAGACCCCAGTCTCCCCCTCTTTTCTCATCCAGCCCCCACCTTGCTCAAGATATGGGGCAGAATATACCTCCATATTTTTTCTAAAATGCCATGATTCGAAATATATGAAATGCCTCCTTCTAAAAAAACCTCTAAGCTTCCTCTTTTCTTGCTCTACGGCCAGTAACACAATGCCTCTAGAATAGACACACATCAGTAGCTGGAAGGTTTAAGAAAGGAGAACACGTGTGTGGGGGTGTCATCATATTAGACAAGAAAGCGGGTCATAGTTTGTTCCCATTCTTCCCCTTTGATTTCAGGGTTTCTTCTCGGTGCCTCAAGTGCAGCCAGCCTTCTGCAAACCCAGTGAAGCAATTGAGAAATGTCCCTTTTGTCACTGTTTCCAGATTAGTATCCCTAAGCTGGTTTGGGGTCATCAGGGGTATCCTTCTGAAAGTGGAGCAGGTTGGAGAAGGAAAATAAGACTCAGATATGACAGGGAGATGCCAAAGAGCGTTTACCTGGTATTACTTGAGAGATGAAGAAGACAGCAAAGATGAGGAGGTGAAACAACGTCATGGCTGATTTGGAAGAGACCTCCTCTGAACTTCCTAGAAAAGAGAAAACAAATAGCAGTATAGTGGGTTGAATAAAAAAAATAGCTCAGAGCTGCTTCTTTTATAGGTCTGATCAGGGTGGCTACATGTGGAAGAGAGCATCCAACTGTGATCAGAATACTAACCAAAATATTTACTGGACCAGGAATGCCCGTGAAATAAACAGGAGCAATGACTAACAATGTTCCAGGCAGAGCTGGAGGAATTTCTTTTGTTAGCACTTAATGAGTCCAGGACCAGAAAAGAGCAATTATGATGATGGCAAGAAACATAAGAAGGGCTGGAAGAGATGGAGCACTTACTCTATGGAAACCTGTGAATAGTTTAGATAATTTTTTTTCGTTTTAGATAACTTTTTTTTTAATAGTTTTAGATAACTTTTTTTTTTAAGTTTTAGATACCTTTTTTTCCCATTTACTCTCATGGAATTAGTATAATCTGCTACTTCAAGTCCGGGTACAAGTACAGTCACAGTACAATTTTTTTATTTTTCCAATAATCAGTCTAGCACTCAGTAGAATGGAACTTAGTAGAAGGAAAACCATCACCTACAATTTAGGAATCACCTCCCAAGGCTCTCTCCTCCCTTCAGATCCCGAGAGACATCTGAGATCTATTCTGGTTGCAGCCGCTGCTGTGTCACTAGGCCGGGTTTGTAGTCTGACCAGTGAACTTTATCTATGTTCCAGGGATGACCCTGCTGATTCAGGTCCTTGTCCAGGCCATGGTGATGTCTCATGACCGATAAAACCTCATGTTCTTCTTTTCTTTTTTTTTTTGCAGTACGCGGGCCTCTCACTGTTGTGGCCTCTCCTGTTGTGGAGCACAGGCTCCGGACGCACAGGCTCAGCGGCCATGGCTCACAGGCCCAGCCGCTCCACGGCATGTGGGATCTTCCCGGACCGGGGCACGAACCCATGTCCCCTGCATCGGCAGGCGGACTCTCAAACACCGCGCCACCAGGGAAGCCCTGCAATGGTTCATTTTATGTGTCCACTTGGCTGGGCCTTGCTGGCCCAGGCGTTTGGACAAACGTCATTCTGGATGTTCCCATGAGGGTATTTGGGGATGAGATTTACATTTAAATCGGTGGACTTTGATAAAGCAGGTTATTATTTCCCCTCCATGACGTGGGTGGGCCTCATCCAACCAGTTGAAGTCCTGGACAGAACAGAGATGGACCTCCCCCCAGAAAGAAGGAATTCTGCCAGCGGCCGGCCTTCAGCCTTGAACTCCAGCATCAGCTCTTCCCTGGGTCCTGCTGGTCCACCCCACTGGATGCCTTTTGTGATGGGGACGGACTTGCCAAGCCTCCATAATGGTGTGAGCCAATTCTTTAAACTAAAGAAATGGGCTGTTTCTCTGGAGAACCTGACGGAGGCACATCCAAATCCAAACGAGTGATGGGGAGGAAGCTGGGAGGCTCCCCCAGAGAGCCCCACAGGAGGGGCTGTGGTTGTCGAGGCCCCGGAGTAACTTTACCTGGGCTCCAGAACCTTCTGAAAGGGCTTCCCGCCCCCCCCCCACACAGGAGACAGTCCTGGAAAATTTCTAAGCCTCCTCCCCGAAATGTGGCCCCAGGCTGCAGCTGAGGTTGGGTGAGCGTGAAGTGGACCACAGGGGCCTGCAACCCCACGCGAAACTGACTAAACCACAGAGACAAGCCGGTCAGAGAAACGTACAGAAGCTAGCAAGGCGCACAGCGAGAAGGGTGACCCAAAAGTCGAGGCCGGGGAAGCTGGGGTGCCTGGGGAGCGAGCAGAGGTGCTGGGGATGCTCGGGGAGCAGCCACTCCTGGGAACGGTGGGGACTCGGGAAGAGGTTCTGCGGAGCTGGGGATGCTTGGGGAGCAGCCACTCCTGGGAACGGCGGGGACTCGGGAAGAGGTTCTGCGGAGCCGATGGGTGACGGGTGTCAGCGCCCCTCTGAAGCCACACCACCAAACGCGTGGTCTCCATTACTTCCCTCCCTCTCATGGTCCATGGGAAGAAAGCCCACCTCCTGAGCCCACCTGAGCAGAGCAGACACACCGCCCATCGCTAAGTTCTTACTGCAGACCCGAGGCTGTACCGGTGAAATAAATGACTTAACACAGCTAACTCGCCGGGAAGCAGCATCCATGCATGCTGGGGGCTGGGTTTTCACTCCTATTAGCAGATTTCCCTCCACAAGACAGGACAGGTTAAGGATATAGGAAGAGAGGTGAGAAGGGAGAGGGAGGGAAGCCAAAGGAGCCAGAGCGATGGAAACCTGTTTCACAGAACCTCCATCACTGACCCTAAAACATGCAATTTAAAATAATAGGAAAACTTGAAGGAATGGGGATCTTCAGCTCGAACTGACTGAAGCATGGATGATCATCCAGGAATGTGTGGTCCTGTAAGAGCATGAGAATCTTGCTGAGGTGAGGTTGTTTACGTAAGTATATTCAAGGTTACAGTATTATCTTTAACTGACATATGGGGGGGAACCTTTAATTGTTTTTAACAAGCTTCAAGAAAGATGGGATCAAATCTTAGCTGATGGAAACATGCAGCAAGTTAAGTGAATTCCAGGCAGGCATCCCTAAGAATCTCTGGGCCAAGAAGGGAGGATGTAAGTGTAGGGTTTTCATGTTACTCAAAAGAGACGGGAGTTTATCTTCTTTGATTTCTTCAGTGATCTCTTGGTTATTCAGTAGTGTGTTGTCTAGCCTCCATGTGTTTGTATTTTTTACAGATTTTTTCCTGTAATTGATATCTAGTCTCATAGCGTTGTGGTCGGAAAAGATACTTGATACAATTTCAATTTTCTTAAATTTACCAAGGCTTGATTTGTGACCCAAGATATGATCTATCCTGGAGAATGTTCCATGAGCACTTGCGAAGAATGTGTGTTCTGTTGTTTTTGGATGGAATGTCCTATAAATATCAATTAACTCCATCTTGTTTAATGTATCATTTAAAGCTTGTGTTTCCTTATTGATTTTCATTTTGGATGATCTGTCCATACAATGGAATATTACTCAGCCATAAAAAGAAACGAAATTGAGTTATTTGTAGTGAGGTGGATGGACTTAGAGTGTGTCACACAGAGTGAAGTAAGTCAGAAAGAGAAAAACAAATACTGTATGCTAACACATATATATGGAATCTAAAAAAAAAAAAGAAGAAGAATTGGTTCTGAAGAACCTAGGGGCAGGACAGGAATAAAGACGCAGACATAGAGAATGGACTTAAGGACACGGGGAGGGGGAAGGGTAAGCTGTGACAAAGCGAGAGAGTGGCACGGACATATATACACTACCAAATGTAAAACAGATAGCTAGTGGGAAGCAGCCACATAGCACAGGGAGTTCAGCTAGGTGTTTTGTGACCACCTAGAGGGGAGGGATAGGGAGGGTGGGAGGGAGGGAGACGCAAGAGGGAAGAGATATGGGTGTAAAGCAATTATACTCCAATAAAGATGTTAAAAAAAAAAAAAAAAAAAAAAAAGGGACGGGAGTTTTTTTAAGGCTCCAGAGTAACGAGAGAGAGGAAGGCGATCCCCAGGAGGTGGAGTGTGTGCAGGTCTCCGTCCGACCACTAGAGGGCGACGGCATGCCCCCTCCTGCGCCCGGACCCTCAGCCAGCGCAGCTTGTTTGCTCTTGGAAACAGTCCTTCTAGGCATCCCACTAGGGATTCCAGGTTTCTACCACCACAACCTTTTTAAAGAGAAAGCAATTTCAGAGAAAACAAAGAAATCCAAATCCCAGAAAGAAAGCTAAGTTGGTCAAAATGTGCCCACGGAGCTGGCAGCCCCGCTCCACCTGCCCAGCCATCAGAACCCGGGATCTGCCCATCACCTCCCCTCCGGATGACGACATCCTTCAGGGAAGTGCTTCCCACACGCTGCCTGGCGAAAACTCTTATTTTTTGTGTATGCCGACTGTCATTTTTTAAAAGACGCACAAATAATTAGTCCTATTTTTATTGTTCGATTCAACAAACATAAAATTGCGTTCCAATAAGTATAATCAGAACAAACATCACCCAGAAAAAAAGGAAAATGATCTCTGCACGCATTGTCCATTGCAAGTGTGCCTACAGGCACTGAACACAGACAGTCACTGTTCTGTTTGTGTGTTCTGTCCTTCCTTGAGATTCAACAAAAATTACGTGTGAAATACTGATTACCCATAGTGAAGGCCTATGAACATTTTGAAAGAACACTGTCTCCCTCCAGGGTTAAAGTCTGCTTTGTGCTTGTTAGTGTATCCAAGTCAGGGTGAGGACTGTGATACCTGCAGGGAATATTATGTATTTAAACTATTTCTGTGCTTTGCTTCGAGAACACTTATAAGGCAAAACAGTCTCACCAGGATATCCAGAGAAATGAAAGAAGAAAGGTTAAAAACAAACTCTTCATCTTCTTTTTTAGCTTTTATACAAAATGAAGAAAGTAACTATATTTTTAGATTTTGTCTTCATCCCTTCCTCAGTTCCATCAAGCAGTGGTTTGATGGGAATTATCCTTCCATGAAAGAAACAGACTCTGGATCTGCATTTCCTATGCACGGATTTTATTTGAAGGAATTTAAAATTCGAACACTCTACCTACGACAGAAGCTGTTCAGTGATCACTTTTTGCTGCTGTGCAGTTAATTTAGGAAACATGCTGTCAGGGTCTGCAGAACTCTGTCTTCCAAGTGTTGAACTTCCCTTTTTGCCCTTTGTTCTCATGACTTTATCGCCTGAAAGTAGGAAGATCATTAAGAACATGGCCTGCACCAGGAATAAGCAGTTCTGGCTGGACAACGGCAGTTTTAGAATACTGTGATTAAACTTGTTTTTTAACTTACAGAAAAGTGAAGCATTTTGTTGGTTAAACATTTTTGACAGAACTTTTCCTGTGGTTCACATGCAGTGACCGTTGTTTATGATCTTTGAGATTCTCACATTGTAAAACTAACCATCTCAAATCTACCTCATCAGCCTTGACACAGCTGCACCTCTAGTGAACTCATGTACATTTTCCTGAAGGGGGAGGGGACTCCACTTCCGTTCCGAGAGGAGGAGCGAACGGGCCCGTCTGCCGCTCCAGACGGCACAGCGCCACGTCCCAGGGAGTGGAAAGGGAGACTGTGACTCAGGCCCATCGAGAAAAAAAAAGAATCGTTCATTTTTTTTTTTTTTTGTGGTACGCGGGCCTCTCACCGCTGTGGCCTCTCCCGTGGCGGAGCACAGGCTCCGGACGCGCAGGCTCAGCGGCCATGGCTCACGGGCCCAGCCGCTCTGCGGCATGTGGGATCTTCCAGGACCGGGTCACGAACCTGCGTCCCCTGCATCGGCAGGCGGACTCTCAACCACTGCGCCACCAGGGAAGCCCAAGAATCGTTCATTTAATGTAAGAAAAATGACATTATTAACTGGAAAGTGACGTGAGGTTGACTTGCTTCTCTGATCGGACTGATATGAGAACCGTACACATAAACAAACACACACGATTCCAGAGCACGAGGCAGATTTCTTCACTAAATAACCTTTCTTGGAAGTTTCTAGGCTCTGTCTTTTTTCCTTCTTTAACAAGAAAATTTTAAACTATATCATCATTTTGCTTTTGCACCAGCCTGCATAAAATCCATAAGATGGGTTTTTTGTTTGTTTGGCTAAGCAAAGTTTTCTCAGTTACTGAGTTTATTTGACCTTGACGTGGGCTTCAAGCCATCGGCGAGTCTGAAGTCTGCTGGAAAGCCCTTGACATGTTGAAGGTGAAGACTGTGGCAGAGCTGCTTCTGGAACCGTGTCCCTATTCCCCCGAGACCCCTACGCGTTGTGACCAACTCTCAGGCGCGCCATGGGAGTTTAGAAAACACTATTCAACGTCTACCAGAGGGCTTCCCTGGTGGCTCAGTGGTCAAGAATCCGCCTGCCGATGCAGGGGACACGGGTTCGAGCCCCAGTCCGGGAAGATCCCACATGCCGCCAAGCAACTAAGCCCGTGCGCCACAACTACTGAGCCTGTGCTCTAGAGCCTGTGAGCCACAACTACTGAGCCCACGTGCCACAACTACTGAGCCCTCATGCCATAACTACTGAAGCCTGCGCACCTAGAGCCCATGCTCTGCTACAAGAGAAGCCATTGCAATGAGAAGCCCGCACACCACAACGAAGAGTATCCCCCGCTCGCCACAACTAGAGAAAGCCCACGTGCAGCAATGAAGACCCAACATAGCCAAAAATAAATAAATAAAATAAAATAATTAAAAAACAAAAGAACAAAGTCCACCAGAAATATTCACATAGTAACAGTCTTGACAATTTTATTTCTACCAGTCATGAAATCATATGTATGCATGGTATATGTCTGTGTGGCGTGCACACGTGTGCACAGGCATGCATGCGTGTAGCTGTGTGCACACAGGAGCAGGTTTGGGAAGCAGCAGTGAGACGACTCTCGCTCCCAAGCCCTCACAGAGCTTGCGCCCTCATCCTGTCCAGACCCCGGCTCACAGGCTCCCTCCTCAGAGACACTTGCCCCGACCCAGCCTCCAGACCAGCTCCGTCATCCTTCCTGCTGCCATCGATTTTCTCACACACTGATTCTTTCCTGCACACACACACACACACACGCACACCATTTGTGTCTGCTGTCCATCTCTCCCTCTAGGTTAATCTCCTCCACTACAGTAAATGTTCCAGTATCAAGGGGCCCTGGTTGTCCTCGAATTGTCTGAGTCGGATCAGAGACAGAGCCACCACTTGTCCAAACAGGGGGGCCCCGCAGGAGTGTCGCTGGCTGGGCTGCAGCCCTTGACCACAGCCTCGTGCCCTCTGCAGCCTGGACCCCAGGGGGGCAGTGAGAGGCTTCGCTCGTGGCCGTCTGAGAAACCTCTCCAGTCCCCCCAGAGTCACGGCCTCCAGACTGAGGACCCCAAATCTCACAGCAGTTCCCCATGTTGGCAAATGGACCCAGGCCCACACGTGAAGCGGATGGCGTGACGGTGCCAGTGGACAGCCCCACACCCCTGCTTGTGACCGACCCTGGGGCGAGCAGGGTCCCAGACACACAGCAGACGGTCAATGGATGTCGTGGGATGAATGGACCAACCAATGATACTTCGATTCAAATGCACTAGGAAATGGTTGACTTCCAAGAACGAAAAACTGTGTTGGCTGTTGAAGAGTAATTCACGCACATTTATTCAATCAGAAATGTTATGCTGTTATGCTTGTTAATGCTGTCTGTGTCCCCCGCCCTGGTTTCCGTAGCTGTGACTCACCCCCAGGATTGTTTGTAAAGCCTGGTGATGGCTCAGAACCTCAGAGCAAAGCGGGAACATCTCCCACCTCACCTCCCCGGCCCTTACGTCACACGATCCTGCCCAGCCCCTGTTTCCTGTGCCCGCTGCCCGCGGGTTCCGGCTGGTGAGAGGGCAGGCTTGGGCCACAGCATGGCCGCCGTGGACTAGAAGCTCCACAACTGTTTGCCTATGAGTAAAGGGAAACAGATCCGTGCGTGGCTGGCTCTCCTGCTAATTAGCTTGGATAAGATCAAGCCCACAACATCCAGGTTGTTTCCACTGACCTCACAATGAATCCTCGTTCCTGGAACCCAGGCACGCCGTGGCACCCGTGGCAGGCGACATGGTCATAGCATGAATAGGAACAGGATAAGAAGCGGTAGAGCTGAAAGGTGTGACCTATGTTTCACCTGGGGTTTCTCAGCCTCAGTGCTGTTGTCACTCTGGGCAGATGGTCCTTGGTCCCGAGGGCTGCTCCCTGCACCGTACGACGCTTAGACGCTTAACAGTAACCTCGGCCTCATGCACCAGATGCCACTAACACCTCCCCCTGGGTTATGACAAAAATGTCTCCAGAGGGCTTCCCTGGTGGTGTAGTGGTTGGGGGTTCGCCTGCCGATGCAGGGGACGCAGGTTCGTGCCCCGGTCCGGAAAGATCCCACATGCCGTGGAGCGGCTGGGCCCGTGAGCCATGGCCACTGAGCCTGCGCGTCCGGAGCCTGTGCTCTGCAACGGGAGAGGCCACAACGGTGAGAGGCCCGCGTACCGCAAAAAAAAAAAAAAAAAAAAAAAAGTCTCCAGAAATTTCCAAATGTCCCCTGGGAGGCAAAGTCAACCCGCATTGAAAACTCCTGTTCTAACTCAGTGTTAGAAGTAGGAGTTAATGTATTAAAAATGGGAAATTTGCATTGTTTCACTAGAGGTGCAGCTCTACAAAGGCTAATGCTGTACATTTGAGATGATGATTTTTACCATCCGAGAACCTCGGAGATCGTAAACAACTGTCACCGCGCGTGAATCCCAGTGTCATTAAGAGGAAAAGTTCCGTCAAAAACAAACTACTGTGCTGCCATTCGGCCCCTCTTTCCACGGCTCCTCTGGCCACAGGGGAGGACGGGCAACATCCAGAAAAACCGAGGTCCATGTGTCACTAGGTATCCAACAGGTGCTGACAACTAATGATGTATTTTCACACCTTGACCTGGAACAGGACCCATTGCTTCTTCTGCCAACACGTGCTGCACCCACTTAGCGATGCACAATGGTGGTTGTGAGCAATAGGGTCCTCCTGCCTCGGTTACCCGGACAGCCTTTGTCTTGAAGCTCCTTCTAGCCCAGGGCCCTTGAGGAACGCTTTCTTTTCCAGAGCCTGAGTGCCACACAGATGGCCCAGAACCAATGTATACTGTCATCTCTGAGATGTCACTTCTCAGAAAACACCCTCCCTCCCTAACTGCTAGTAAACTCTTGGGCTTCTTAGAGGCTGACAAAGGCCTTTCCTTCAGAACAAAGGAGCAAGAAAGATCTGGACCAAGGATAAACAAGGGAACAAAACGAACCCCATTTTTAGATAAGGGGATAGATAGCCTTCAAGCTTTGGCTTGAATACCTCCTCGAAAGGAGATCTCACTACCCTCTGAATGGCCACCCGAGTGTTGAAACATGTTATTTCCTAGAGCTTATGTCTCACTGAAATCTGCCCCTTGCTTCAAGTCTGGCCACCCACAATAGTAAAGAACGAGTTACATTTACCTTCTGATAATAATGATGACGTACATGCGCGAAGCAGTACCATAGCGTCTCATTTATCCTATGCTGTCCTGTGAGCTGGATTTTATCACTCGCCTCGTCCTTGAACAGTGCGAAACTGAGGCTCAGAAAGTTTGAATGACCACCTTGTCCAGGGTGACACAGCTGGTGGGCAGCCAAGCAACGACTTAAACCCAATCCTGGACTTTACTGAGGACACCGTGCAGTCTCCTTCTCTCAGCAAACCCTCCCAGCACTGGACGGATGTCTGTGTGCACCTCCTGAGCAGCTGCCCCCCTGGGACAAGCACCCCTCAACCCAGGAACTTCAGATCCTCCTTCGAACTTTGGTCTCAAACCAGGAGAGAGTCTGTCTTTCACTCCCCCTGCCTCTGAAGACACGGAACAATGTCTGGAGACATTTTTGACTGTCACGATGGAGGGTGCGACCGGCATCCAGGGGGTCGAGGCCAGACATGCCCTGGACACCTCCTGCTACAAGGCACAGGACATCTCCCACAGCAAAGAACTACCCAGTCCATCTAGCTTTTTCTGGAAGCAGAAACTCTGAGGGCAAAGAAACACGAGGGCTGCCTGGAGAAAAGCCACAGCAGACTCAGCCTGCCTTAATCTGGGGGAAAACGCCGAGGCTTCTCCCAGGGGAAGGCTGAATAGTGGCTCTCCATGTGCATGGCTGTCCTCCAGCCCTCCACACTCTCGTTCAGAAAGTGGCTTTTGTATGGGACTGCGTCCTTTCTGCGGCACAGGTACGGCAGTAGATCTAGAAGGCCCTTGGAACATTGCGACGAGCTCTGTAAGCTCATGAGCACATCTGCTTTTCCAGCCCCTCCCAAATCCCGCCAGAGCCAATTCCCTCCAGAGACTCGGGTCCTTTCTGTGCTGCCATGCACTGGGTCAGGGGACGCAGAGACTCTTATTACCACCATTTTACAAATGGGGAAACTGAGGCATGGAGAGTTACTTGCCCGAGGCCACCTAGTTCCTCTGGGAGGATAACCAGGAATGCAGGTCCACCACGCTCTACCGGACTGCCTGGTCCCGTGACCCAGCCTGGATGCAACGAAGGCTTCCTCGGCGCATAAACTCCCCGCGAAGGAGAGGCTTCATCCCACGTTACAGACGAAGACGCAAAAAAGATAAAGGACCTTAGAGATTGTATGGGCCAAACTCATTCTTTAAAAAAAATCTTTTTTTATTGAAGTATAGTTGATTTAACATGTTGTGTTAGTTTCAGGTGTACAGCAAAGTGATTCAGTTATATATGTATGTATATATATTCTTTTTCAGATTCTTTTCCATTATAGGTTATTACAAGATACTGAATAGTTCCCTGTGCTATACAAAAGGTCCTTGTTGTTTATCTATTTTATAAATTCATTTAAAAAAATTTTATTGAAATATAGCTGATTTACAATGTTGTGTTAGTTTCAGGTATATGGTAAAGTGATTCTGTTATGTATACATATATATACTTTTTTTACATTCTCTTCCATTATAGGTTATTACAAGATATTGAGTATAGTTCCTTGTGCTATACAGTAGGTCCTCATTGGTTTTCTATTTTATATATAGTAGTTTGTATACATTAATCCCAAACTCCTACTTTATTCCTCTCCCGCTCCCCTTTGGTAACCATAAGTTTGTTTTGTTTTGTAAACTCATTCCTTTTTTGAAAAATAAATTTATTTATTTATGCATTCATTTTTGGCTGCATTGGGTCTTCGTTGCTGCACGTGGGCTTTCTCTAGTTGCAGCAAGATGGGGCTACTCTTGTTGCGGCGCACAGGCTTCTCACTGCGGTGGCTTCTCTTGTTGCGGAGTACGGGCTCTAGGCATGCAGCCTTCAGAAGTTGTGGCACGCGCGCTCAGTAGTTGTGTCTCACGGGCTCTAGAGCGCAGGCTCAGTAGTTGTGGCACACGGGCTTAGTTGCTCCGCGGCATGTGGGATCTTCCCGGACCAGGGCTCGAACCCGTGTCCCCTGCATCAGCAGGAGGATTCTTAACCACTGCACCACCAGGGAAACCCTATAAACTCATTCTTAATAAGCAAGAAACCAAGGCCCAGGGAGGGACTTGCTGAGGATTCTGGTTGGGCCCTTATTGGAGAATCTGGCTTGGTTTTCTAGAATATGGGTAAGCGCCCAGCAGCACCTGTCTGGAGACAGTACAAGCAGTTTCCCACGATGAGAAAGCCTGGCTCATGGATAACAAGCAGGTGGTGTGCAAGGGGCTTGGAAAAATAGATCCAACTGGCAAGAATTCGGTAGCTTTTCCAGCTCTGCCTACAAATGACCAACACGTAATATGATCGCTGTTAGGAGTGTTCCCAGAAACGTGTTCCCTATTCTCAGACATAATGTCTGGCACAAATATTTGTCTGCGATAAATATTTGTTAAATAACAAGAATAAAAAAACCAACAACCCGGGCTTCCCTGGTGGCGCAGTGGTTGAGAGTCCGCCTGCCGATGCAGGGGAGACGGGTTCGTGCCCCGGTCTGGGAAGATCCCACATGCCGCGGAGCGGCTGGGCCCGTGAGCCGTGGCCGCTGGGCCTGTGCGTCCGGAGCCTGTGCTCCGCAACGGGAGAGGCCACAGCAGTGAGAGGCCCACATACCACAAAAAAAAAAAAAAAAAAAAAAAAAAAAAAAAAAAAAAAAACCAACAACCCGAAGTCTGGCTCAGAGCCAGTGTGCTTACTGCAGGCATATAATAATTTACTGGGGACCCAGCACCCAGCATTCAGCACTGACCCTGGCCTTCCATGGGCTTAACCAAGGGCACTCAGCTCTGTGGGGAGGAAGGCAGGGCAGGGGTGCCGGGTAGGCAGCGCATCCCCTTTTGTCCTGCGAAGACAGCTGCTCCAGTACTGTTCGGACACACTCCACTCTCAACACTGTTAAAAAATAAAACCTGCTTTAGTTCTGGACACTTTGCAAGGAAGTTGGATTTTGAAGTCCACAGGTGGCGGTGGGGTGGGACTGTGTAGACCCGGGGCCAGGACGACCTGTCTCCCACCTGGTCCTGATGCCCAGCGCAGAGGGGCCACCTGCCCAGTAGCCAATCTGCGGCGCTCTGAGCTCCACGACTTGAGAGCAAACACTACCTTCACATTGCCAGCCTGGTGGGAACTCCAGAAGCCACGTGGCCTGCAGGGAGATCTTGGGTTCTTTCTTCTCTCCCCCGGTGTTCCTGGACACCTCTTTCAAGCTGCCATGTCCTGGCCCTGCCCTACTTAGCTCTTCAACTTGTCTTCCGATCCTTCCTGCCCTCGTGGGACTATCCCTGGAGCAAAACCCAGAAGACGTCAGCACCCATCTGACCGAGGAACTGTGAGGTCCAAGGCAAGCCTGCTTGACATTGCTGAAGCTTATCTAGAAAATGCGGACATGAGGATACTGGATCTACAGTACTCATGTCCAGGGCTGAGGTGCTGATCTAACGAGAGTGTGGGTCTGACAGCTCATTGGAAGCATTACGCACCATGAAAACGTGCCAGCTGTTAAGCGGCATCCAGAAGAAACAAGTGGCTATTTAATTTTTATTTATTTATTTTATTTTTTGCAGTATGCGGGCCTCTCACTGTTGTGGCCTCTCCCGTTGCGGAGCACAGGCTCCGGACGCGCAGGCTCAGTGGCCATGGCTCACGGGCCCAGCTGCTCCGCGGCATGTGGGATCTTCCCAGACCAGGGCACAAACCCGTGTCCCCTGCATTGGCAGGTGGACTCTCAACCACTGCGCCACCAGGGAAGCCCAACAAGTGGCTATTTAATGGGACATTTTTTCCAAGCCAGAGTCAGTGAAATATCTTATTCATTGTTGTAACATTACCCCCAGCATGAGACCTTGCACAGGCCCTAACAGTCAGGTACTGGATGGACGAGTGCACGCACAAACCCGAGACCAGTTAAGGATGGATGCGTCTCAAGCAGCCACTGGGCCTTCATTATGTGCCAGCTACTGTCATGGCCTCAGTGTGTAGGACCTTCAAAGACTCACTGTTCTAACATGAAGGTGATAAACAGACAAATGACTATCGTTCAAAGCAGACAAACAGAAAAACCATGAGAGTAGTATGAAATACAATAAAGACACCAAAGGAGGAAAATGTTACAGCTCTTAGGAGGTCAAGAAAGGGTCACGGGCCTTGACGGATGGACAGAATTTCAACTGTGTGTGCCTCGAGGAAAGGGTCTCCCAGGCCCAAGTACGTAGCCCAGAGGTATAAAAAGCAGGATCCAGAGGGGGTCAGTGAGACTAGAGCAGAGAAATAATGGGATTTGGGGGAGAAATGAAATATAAACCAGGAAATTTGATGACATCAAGGAATGGGTGTCTCCAGATATCAGCTGAGTGTTTTAGATTTACTTCCAAGACAGGAGAGAACACTGGGGGTTCCTGCAGGCATCGGCCTATGCCACTGATTCCTTCTGCAGGAGAAGCAAGTGGTCCATTCTGGTTTAAAGTCATGATTCCTGCCCAAACATACCTTACTGCCGCCTGGAACAAACCTTGTCTCTCCTGCTTGGGCAAGTCATTGGCCGCTGAAACTTAGGTATCATCCTCTCTTAAATGGGACTAACGGTACCCAGATCACAGAGTTGTTTTGGAAGTTAACTGTGACTATAGCTAGGCACGTACTTGGCTTTTTGCAGAAGCATCTTTTTGTCCAAGGGAGCACAGCAGCCTTCTCTGGTAGGGACTTCTTTGTAATACAAACACACCAGCAGTGAGGAACGCATTCCAGAATTTTCTAGCTGGTGAAGCCCCCATCTCACAGGTAAGAGCTCTGCAAGTGGGGAGCAGTGGCATGCCAAGGTCGCACGGCCAGTAACCCCCAGAGCTCAGACCAAAGCCTGATCTCCTTTCTCCTCCACTGGCTTCCCAGAAACCAAACACCAGAGAAATGTCTCTGCAGCAGAAGAGGCTGGCCCTCTACGTTCACTCCCAATCCCCCATCCCTTTAAAGACCCGAGTACGGGTGCTGAGAACGACACTCGCCAACTCCTCCAGATGCCTCTTTTGTTGTCTTGCTATGGATCGGGGAAAGCGGGGAGTCAGCCACCAGGTCAAGGTCACCTGCTGCTGCTGGGACCCTGCCTCAGCTTGGGAGGTAGCAACATCCCCTCAACCGACCTCCGGTAGGTAGGGTCCCTGCCACCCCGGAGTGCACGGCTGTAATGAGTTGTTGGGAGACGTCTGAGCAACCACTACTCACCATTTTGCAGATTCAGAAATAAAGGCTCAGAGAGGTGGAACAACTAGACCAAGGACACACAGCTGGTAAGCTGCCTTGTATCAGCGTCCTTGGTTTCCCCATCCACCCCTGTCTGGTGTGTGTCGCACACACGTTCGTTGCCTTCACCCACGTAACCAATTACTTCTGTGCTGCTGAAATCAATGGACCTTTCTGGTCTTCCCTTAACCAAACTCCTTCTTCCTGGAAGCCCTTCTGCTTCCCCAGCTTTCATGACAGCCCACTCCTCTGGTTCTGCGCCCTCTGAATGTTCTAGCTCACTATTCTTGGTCAGATGGTCCAACTCAACTCGACCTTAAACATCACAGTCGCCCAGGGATATTCCCCTGGACCTCTCTGCGTTCATGCTGCACCCTCGCCCTGGGGAATGACGTGCACCCCTCGGCTTCGATGGCTACTTCGATTGCGACCTCGATCGCTGATGAATTTCCCATCTGAGCCCCCAGCTTAGACGGAACTCCAGATCTATAAATCCGCGCTTGGATGGCCCCGTGCTTCTGAAACGCCACATACCCAAAGCTCAACTCCTCACCTGCATCTCCTCCTTGTAAATGGCAGCCCCATCCCCTGGGGATGATACTTGCTTGACTCTCCCTCGGTCCCCACACCCAAATCAACCTTTTGATAAATCCTTTGATTCCCCCTCCTAAGCGGTTCTTACACCTTTCATTTCTCACCATCCTCACCACCACCTAATTCCCTTATGTGGGACTCAGGCAACACGAGTCTCCTAGCTGGGGGACCTAAATGGGACTGTCACTTTCTGCCTTAAAACCTTGTAATAAGTGTCCACCAACAAATGACTGGATAAGCAAAATGTGGTCTATACATGTGATGGAAGATTGTGAAGGCTTAAAGAGGAAGGAAACTCTGATGACGCTACGATACGGATGAACCCGACCACACTGTGCTATGTGAAATAAGCCAGACACAATAGGGCGACTGCTGTGTGACACCTCTTACAGGAAGTACCTGAGGTAGTCAAATTCATGGAGGCAGGTCACAGGGTCGGGAAGGGGGAGAATGGGGCGTCATTGTTTAAGTTCACTTTGGGAAGATGAAGACGTCCTGGAGACGGGTGGCGGTGATGGTGGCCCAACGGTATGGACGTACTTAAAGCCACTGAACTGTGCACTTAAACATGGTTAAAATGGTGACATTTACGCGATGTATATATACATATATTTTTTTTTTGCGGTACGCGGGCCTCTCACTGTTGTGGCCTCTCCCGTTGCGGAGCACAGGCTCCGGACGCGCAGGCTCAGCGGCCATGGCTCACGGGCCCAGCCGCTCCGCGGCATGTGGGATCTTCCCGGACCGGGGCACGAACCCGCGTCCCCTGCATCGGCAGGCGGACTCTCAACCACTGCGCCACCAGGGAGGCCCTGCGATGTATATTTTACCACAGTAAGTGCTTTTAAAAGACACGAACCTGTCGGTGGTTTCCCATTGTCCTGGAGGAAGGTCCCAAATTCTCAGCAGGCCTCTAAGGCCTGGAGACAGAGCCCTTCCCCCTGCCGCCCTCATCCCTTCCCGTCACCCTGTCGCCTCCCAGCTCTTGCTGTACGGCACGTCTGTCGCCTCCTAAATGCAACGATGCCTGTCTGTCCCGTCCCCTCTTCCCGCTCTCTCCCTCCACCACTCCTTTTGCCTGGACAGCCTCTGCTCACCTTTTCAATCTCAGCCTCAAAATCCCAAGCTCTAAAGGGACTAACCTCACACCCAAATGAGGCCCGAGACCCTGGTCTCCCACGGATGCTATGATATGTTCCTCTTGCAGAGAATTTAATATGTGCAAAATTATTTAATATTTGTGTGTCAGGCTAAGAATGAAAGCTCGTGTCTGTCTTGTCCATTTTTTTTTTTTTTTGGTGCTGGGCTCTGCATTGATAAAAAAGCCTTCCAAGCATTTGCTGGATGAATAAAGTGGTGACATGCAGATTGTACCCAGAGTCCAAGCTGTTTCCTCTACAGGGCGTTGACTCTGATAAGTCCCTTGGGTGCGTGAGGGCCATAGAGCAAACGTGGGAAGGAGGGAAGTGGGTCCACTACTAACCCCCGGGTCAGAGCTAATCACTCTCTCCCCACGGCTCCCACGGGGCCTTCTGACGCCACTATTTGAACCAGCCATGGGTACAGCTATGTCCCCACGAGCCTCTGAGCTCCTTGAGGATGGAAGCCAGCTCCTCGTTCGTCTCTGCACCTCCAAACCTAACCCAGCACCTCTCATGGGGAAGATACTTATTATTAATACTGACTGAATAAATAAACCAATATCCTGCCCAACCTACTTGAGTCTCTGCTACTACTGGGAAGGGGGGATAAATACTTCCCCAACACCTACTTTGTAAGGTTGCTGTAAACATAGGAATGAGATGAGGTGTTTCCTTAATTTAGAAATACCACTGAAGGCAAGGTTCACAATTCTTTAACCACTTTTTGTTTGGTGGGGGGAGGGAAGAGTCATTACATTCATTACTATCCTTATTATATTATAATTTATTATATTTATGTTGTTATTAATGATCAATTGTAAGAGTCACCCCAACTTCAAAATGTTAAATGAAAAACTGTGCATTGGTGAGTCTAAGAACTACGTCAGGTGCGTGAGAGCACAGAGCACGTGGCATTGCCTGAGTCTTGGTTATTTGGGGAGCGTGTTAAAAAGATAGATTCTAGAGTTTCACTGTTGGCGAGTCTCATTCAGGAGCTATTTTGTGAAGGTGTCCCAGGTGATTCTGGTGGGCTGCCTAATTTGGAAACTGGTTCCTAAAAAAAAAAACCCATATAATTCACCCTCTTCTTTTACCAGATGGGAAACCAAAGATGGCGATGGCCTGTAACATATGAGATCCTACAACGCCCAGATGTACCTGAGCCCTGATTCAGGAGGGTCCCCGCCTCTTCATCCAGGGGGCCTCCCCCCAGACCATCCTGCCTCCTTACGGCTCCAGCACAGGCTTTCCCAGATCCTGACGGCTTTGGCAGCTCCAGATCTCTGACGTCATTAAGCATTCTTAGGTCTGGAAAGTCAGCGCACCAATTACCCATGGGAAGAGTTGGTTACAGCAGGAAATGATTTTGGGGGTAACTTCTGATGGGAATGGAGAGCTGCACACACAGAACTGGTTCCACTCCCTTTAGGGTCTGGCAGCTCTTTTGTTCCACACCCAGAAGAAACTGGATGAACCAATTATCCCCTGCGGTTTCTGGGATGCTTCCAACAGCCTTTGTTCTCAACAATGGGAACTCTAAAAATCAACCTGGCAGGTATTCAGCAACTGGCAGGTATCGCTCGCTGTCGTGTGAAACAAAAGCAGGTCCCCATAAATCAAGGACCTTGGCGAGCCCTGTGGGCTCACCTTCAAGGGTGAAAAGACTGTATGGTCTCCCTGGGCGGCACGGCCCTCCCGAGCGAGACCGGAGAGCCAGATCTGAGTGCCAGGCAGACACAAACATGGTCAGCGAAACCCTCCTACGCCAAAAAAAAACCCATGTCCATGGGATGCAGAAATTCTCCAGAGTCAGCGCTGGAGTCCCTTCCAGCTCAGGTATCGGGAGGCTACAGTTGTAACTGGTAGCAAGCGGCAGTTCTGGGTTTCATCGTGAAAAGGCGATACCTGTGATTGACCTCTGCCCTCAGTCCCACGTGTCAGAGCACGTCTGCCCCTGCCTGAGGGGAGCACCAGGGTTTTGACCTTACATGGTGCCTTTATTGTGTTTATATCCAGTGAGGGACACTGTCCAACACTCAATTCTGGAAGAGAAGTCAGAAGCATTGGAGCACATCCCAGGAGGATTAGTGGGCAGGTGGGGTGGGAGTTAAGAGCATCCATTCACGACTTCGCCGTCTCTGAGGTTTGCCCTACTAAGTAGAGGAAGAGGGTGTGAGTGGAGAAAAGAGAGGAGGTCGTTTACTAGAGATTTTTCTGGATTGTAGAATCACTACCAGAGAACTGTACTCAATATCCTATGATAAACCATAAAGCAAAAGACTATTTTTAAAAAAGAATGTATATATGGACAACTGAATCACTTTGCCATACAGCAGTAATTAACACAACATTGTAAATCAACCATACTGCAATTTTTTTAAATGCGTTAAACAAAAAAGAATTACTACCAATCTTGTGTTTCTTCAAAGTGCTCCAAAATATTATTCAGCCTTCAAAAGGAGGGAAATTATGACACATGCTACAACATGAGTGAACCTTGAAGAATTACGTTAAGTGAAATAAGCCAGTCACAAAAGGACAATTACTGTATGATTCCACTTATATGAAGTCACTCGTATGAAGCCCTTACAGTACTCAACAGAGTAAATAGATTCACAGAGACAGAAAGTAGAATGGTGGTTACCTGAGGCATAGGGCAGGGAGAAGGTGGAGTCACTGTTTCCTGGGCACAGAGTTTCACTTTGGAGGGATGAGCCATTCTGGAGATGGATTGTGGTGATGTTTGCGCTACAGTGTGGGTGTACTTAAGGGCCCTGAGCTGGACATTTAAAAATGGCTACATTGGTCAACTTCATGTTATGTGTGTCTTACCAGAACTTTCAAAAATAAGTAAAATTTCCAGAAGTATTCCACTGTCCATGGAATTCACACATATTGTACATGTGTTATAAAAATGAAGTTGATCCAATGACATAGAAAGAGGTCCAAGTGAAACGTGGGAATCAAGCAAGCTGCAGACCTGTATTACAGTGTGTTCCCTTTAAAATATATACATTTGCATAGAGGCCTGGAGGAGAGATACCTCCATGTGTAGAGAGGACAATGTCATGGACTGAGAGAAACCAAGTTGTTAGCCATCCTTCCTTCTAAGGGAGGTAGAATTCCAGGCCACTTGCATTTTCTGTTGATACATGTCAGTGTTGTTTTAGCTTTTTGCCACGTGTGTATTGTTTTTGTAAATAAAACCAACATCGGGGATGACCTCCAAGAAAACACTCTCAGCACAGTCAGCTTCTGCCTTGGGTCTGAGTTCAGTCAAGACGGCTGTGCTACACCGATGCTCTGGGTTCGATCCAGGACCTACTACCCATGAGCTGTTTCTTATTCTCTGCCCGCCCAGGTGTGTCATCCAGGCAAGTGGGGATAACAATGCTTCATAATGTGAGAAAGAATAGAAACAGGAGCTGTAAGCACAGCACTTACTAAACCCTCCCACCTGTCAATTACTTTCTAGGCACAAACGTCTTAAAGCCACACAACCCTCTGGTCTTGGGTCTACTTATCTTTCCTGTAGAGCAGAAGAGGCGCTAAATGCCATGTCCGGTTGGCCGGCCTCTAGGTGGAGGCACAGAACTGAAATCCAGTCTGTCTGACTCGGGGGCTGACCAGCTCCCCTCGAGACCCCTCGTGGTTCGCTGCAGGCACAAGGGTGGGGGAGGCCCCGCGGCGAACCTGGCCTGGGGAGGGGCTCCATCCGGCTCTGCCCGTCAGGCTAGCCAGCTCTAGCATCCACAGCTGAGACCGACTCCAGAAGGGTCCCCAAGTTGGGCCTGAAACGAGCTCAGCCCCACAGAGTCGGGTTCGATCTTCAGCAGGTAGGGCTCAAGGCAGGTGCTGCCATCACGCCCCTGTCCCACCGCCCCCAACCGGGTCTCATGCTCCGAAGGTGTGATCTACACCTGACACAAGCAGCTCCTGCCTCTGGGAAGCGGCAGGCCACACGGCCTGCGAGAAGACGTGTCCTAGAGACCAGCCAGCCAAGGACGCGACCCTGCCAGCTGTAATCAAGGTCAGCTGCCAGCTAGAGAACAGGGGGAAGTGCTGGAAATTCTGGGCCACATGCGGCCTCAAAACAAAACGTGACATCCATCAGTGGAGTAATCAGAATGAAAATGTACAGCCGGAAGTCAGGTAGGATTTCTTCCCCGCCTGGTCCTCCAAACCCCCTTCCCTTTCCCAGAAGCAAATACTGGTAACGTTTGGTGATTTTCTTTTTAGGCTCTGGACGTTTTCCCCCGCATTTACATATGTGAATGTGCACACACACACACATAGATTTTCTTTTTCTTTTACCCCACACAAACGTGCTTAAATCTCAAGCTTCTCCCTGAAAAGAGCCTGACATGTGCCTTTTATGGTAAAGTGTGTTGATGATCGCCTTGCCACAGAAGCAGTAAGGCATGCAGGCCCTTCAGAGGTGGCTCCAAACTGTAAACCGAGAACTTGAGTCTGTTTTCAGACACAGTAGAACAATATGAAAATAGCTATCATGGACCCACAAAAAGAGGTAAACCGGGCTTCCCTCATGGCGCAGTGGTTGAGAGTCCGCCTGCCGATGCAGGGGACGCAGGTTCGTGCCCCGGTCCAGGAGGATCCCACATGCCGCGAAGCGGCTGGGCCCGTGAGCCATGGCCACTGAGCCTGCACGTCCAGAGCCTGTGCTTCGCAACGGGAGAGGCCACAACAGTGAGAGGCCCGCATACAGGAAAAAAAAAGAGATAAACCGAGGCAAGCTCAAAATTGTCAAAAAGATGAGTTTACTAGGGAATAGCAGAGGAATTACAATTCAGGACACATGAACTGTAGCAAGCCATAAGCGAGTCAGTTAGAGCTGTGGAACAGGCTGTATTTATGGGCAGGAAATATAAACAGGGGAGAGTCAGTTAGCGTCTATTAAAATAAAAACAATTTTAAAAAAAGGGACCAGTCCTGAAAGTCCCCTGAGCAGACAAAACCAGTCCAGGCAGGCAAACAAAGCTCAATTCAGCCCAACCCAGGTCATTTCTTTTTCAGACCTCCAGAAAGCATAAGCAAACTTTCCAAGGCTGATATGAGGCAGCCCTTGACCAAGTCCCTGCTCCAGTACCGTCACTTTTCTGTAAACGGGGCATTTACGGGAGCTCTGTTTCTCAGTCCTTAAGTTTCCTTTCTCTGAGGGCACATGCATGAGCTTTTCTGTTTTATAGACTCTGGTTCCATCTTAGATTGAAATCCTGGCACGCTATTAGGATGCAAACAAATGCGGGCTGTGACGTTTAGAGAGGGAACATCATCCGGGTGCCGGGAGGTTGGGGTGGTGCCAGGAGTGAGGTCCTAGGAAACGAAGGCCTAACCAAAGTGCGGACACTTGTGTCCGTCAGCTATGGCTGCTGTAACAAAACACACAGGCTGGGTGCTTGAACAACAGAAGCTTACGTCTCACAGTTCTGGAGGCTGCCTTCTCCCCGTGTGCTCATGTGGCAGAGAGACAGACGGTGCTCTTCCCTTCTTGTAAGACCACCCGTCCTACGGGATCAGGCCTTGTGACTTCATTTAACCTTAATTTCCCCCTTAAAGGCCCCATCTCCAAATACAGGGCCTCAGCACAGGAATTCTGGGGGACACCTTTCAGTCCATAGCAGCACTCGTTTCATTCGTTTCCCTCCAGCGACTGGTTATCTATGCCGGACACCAGAGCCTGGGGGGTGGAGATGATGGGGATCCCCAATCCGCCCCTCCCTCAAACCTCACAGCAAGCATGCAGAGGACATGACAGTCACTGTGACAGGGAAGGAAGGTGCGATGGGGCAGCTCAGAAGGACCAGCCGCTTTTAGGACAAGGGGCAGAGGGCAGGGAGGGCTTCTCAGAGGAGATGGCAGGGGACACGGGCATGGCTCACCCACAGGAGCGACCAGCCCCCCAAGAGCAAAGCACGTTCTTCACTCCTGCTGTGCTCAGGAGTTGTTGTTATGTCATAAATATTGTTGAAATGCAATCAGGTGTGACTCTGATAAGGAGTGATCCAAGTTAAATATTCGCACAGGGCATGTGGACTGGCCTGGCTCCCATGAGCCGTCAGAATGTAGCTGTTCTTATTCTCACGAGCTCGACGCAACGCAAGGTCACTGCCAAACCCTCCACCGACCTGTGTAAACACCACAAACGCCAGCTGCCCTGACCTGAGGGGCGCTGTCTGAATCTCCCTACTTCACAAACAGGGCAACTCGAGCCAAGAGGCTGTCCCGGCCGGTGTGTGCCGGGCCCAGCCGGCTCTGCACGGAGAACAGCAGGCACGGAAACGAGGAGGGCCGGGCCTCCCCAGGAACCGTGATCTCGAACGTGGAAGCCTGGAGCTTCCTGATGCTGATGAGAACAGGGAGACCGAAGGTTAGAGGCTCGCGTGCAAACACAGACTCTGTGCTGTACACCCCCCCAGCCCTTTAATCCAGCCTCCTACACCCCCATTCGACCACATGCCCCGCCCCCAGCACACCCCCAAATACACAGCCAAGGGCCCAGGTTTCCGCCTTATTCTGTGGCTGAGACGTCTCATCCCCTTCAAATACACAGAACGTTCACTTTTCTTGTTGCTCCTTTGCAGCCTGGGCGGCCCCGTCCCCTGACCTCAGGCTCCCTGGAGCGGCGTCCCCTCATCACATCCGCTTTGGACCCGGCCGCCGGAGCTTCCGGCCGCTGCTGGACGCGGGGACGCAGCCACGCAGACCTGCCACCCAGACACGCCGTCCTAACCGCATAGAAGGACTGTGGAAAATACCTAAAGCAAACGTTAGGACAGGACCAAGAGTGAAAGAGTGGAGATGAAGTCCTCAGGTGCCAGCCGTAAAGGACGAACCCAGAGCCGGAGTGGAAACAGAGAAGCACGCGCTTTTTTGCATGAGAAGTTTTCTGCACCTGACAGAGGCTGCTCCTCCCTCCCCTAAAGACGTTCCCTCCCCTGACTGCTCCCGCCTCGCCCATGGTCTTCTCCCCTCCTTCCTCGAAAGTCAGTGTTCTCTGGGATTTTTAAAAAACGTTATTGTCCTAGGGATTTCATTCACTACCAAGGCTTCAACCGCCCCACAGAAGCTGATAAGTTCAGAAGCCAGGTGTACCTTCCGACTCTGTCCGCAGAAAGCCAAGCCCATAGATGTGATGCCAGCAAGACCCCCATGCGGATACCCGCGCATCTCGTAGCAGCAGACCCTTCTGGGGCTCCTGTTCCCCCGGACTCCACGCAAATCACTGCCTTCCAAAAGCCAGCCCCTGCCTCTCGGCCCCAGGCAGCTCGCCCCTTACCTTCCGAACATTGGGGTCACGATGCCTCGGAATTAGCATCCCGCTAAGAGCAGTTTTCACCACTGAGTAAGAGGCATTGGGGGTACAAATACTCCAACTCTCTCGCCCCCTGGCCTGGGTGATCCTGGGGATTGCCTTTTGGCCTGTTTGCAAGAGTCCCTGTGGAATTCAGCTCCTGTAGTCAATGGTGGCCTTAATAACACACTTCTGCTTCCTCGTCTTCACACCATCTCTCCCCTCACCTTATTCTTCACGTCTCCCAACTCTCCACGTTCACTCAAACTCTTGCCTCACACTCTTCTTCTAGGCGAAACCCAATGTGAGACACACTTTCAGCGCAAATGTATATGCAATTCTCCATCATTTCCCTGAATCACTTCCTCTTCCTGTTTATCCGGCCTCGGTCAGTGACATCACCTTTTACCTACACCGAGCCAGAAGTCTCCCTCATTCTGTCTCCTTCTGTGTCTGGTGGACTTGTGCTTCTTAACGTCCCTTGAATCCATGTGTCCTTTCATCTCCCCTTCACGACCTTAGCTAAGACCCTCCACCAGCTCTTCCCTTGTCTTGCCGAGTCCAATCTTGCCCCTCTCCATCCACTTCCACACTTCCCTGAGACGCTTTCTAAACCAGCCACTGGTTCATGTGTTTCCTCTGATTCAGATCGTCCATGGCCTCCCTACTGCTTAAGGAGAAAACCAAAACCGTTCAAATGACACTAAAAGCCTAAACTCACATACACCGCCTCAGATACTGGCCTTGGCCCGTGGTCCCCACATGCCACCCATCAGAGCACCTATCAAGCGTCATGACAACCGTCTGTTCCCTCATCTGTCTCCCCAGCTAGACTTTTGCAGGAAACCACTAGAAAGCTTGTTCCTCACCGCACCCCAAGCCCCTAAAGATCGCCTGGTACGTAATGGGAACCGAATACATACACTTGAATCAGTGAATGAAAGAATGAATGAGTTTGAATGTGATGAACTCTTGCATTTCTTTTGTCCACGCGACTTCTTCACCCCTCTGAGCGTTTGGGGAATTCCTCACTGTCGGAGCTTAGCAGGAGGCTGAAGCGACCCTCCGAAGAGGCTGAATATGCCACATTCTTGCTTTCCCAGGCTCTCTTGCAGCTGGGTCTATGACCAAGGTTCTGCCGACAAGACCCGGCAAGTGGGACTCAGACCCAGGCGGGCGGCACAGTGGGGTCAAAGGTGGGGCTCAAGGTGAAAAGGGCGGGGAAGAGGAGACCTGATCCTGTGCTTCCTTCTGTCTCTGTACGTGTGCTTCTCTATTTCTTTATTTCTCTCATTTTATTTCTCTGCCTCTGTCTTTCTTATCTCGTTATTTCTCTCTCTTTTTAGTTCCCTCTATTTTCTCTATTTCTCTCTGCCTTGATCTCTCTTTTTCTCTTTCCTTTTCTTTCTTTCTCTGTCTCTCTCTGTTTCTCTCCCCCCGGCCTCCCTCCCTCCCTCTGTCTCTGTCTTTCACTGGTAGGGGTGCAGTGGAAGTGTCCGCAAGGCGCGTGGCGTTGTGGTACAGATGGCGCTCTGCTCGCGGCAGCAGCCCCCGCAAAGTCAAGCCCCTATGTCTCACGCGCAGTGGCTTCAGCACGGGGTCCTCCTCGGACCAGTCCCTTGGAGGAGGTTGGACACTGTTTCTGGAAGCAGAGCTTATAAGCCAGGCTCTTCAGGCACCCAGTGATTCTGTGAGCTACCCTATATCCTCTTAACAAACTCCTCTCTTGCTCAGTCAGCCAGAGCTGCTTCTTGTGCCTGCAAATAAGAACCCTGACAGAGACATTAGGCAAGTGGCCGACAGAATTACAATGAAAATTAACGTTAAATAAAATATTTTTTAAACCTTTAGAATTGATGAGACCTTGAGAGCTGCTTAGAGATCAGCTAACAAAACATCCCAGTTTGACAGTTGAAAGAATAAGTTTCAATCCAGGCGGCTCAGGGAGACTCAGCCCAGTCTGGACCCCAGGCCTCCTGACTCCACGGGGCCATGTTAGGGATTCGCCTTCTGGGAAGCCACAGTTGAAAGCTTCCTGGGAACACATTTCTTGGGAAAAAGAAAGGCTGGATATGAAAAGATGCTCCATTTCATACGTCATCAGGGAAATGCAGATTAGAACAATGAGATCCCACTACACATCTTTTTGAATGGCCAAGGTACAGACCACAGACAACACCAAATGACAGTGAGGATGTGGAGCAACAGGAACTCTCATTCGCTGCTGGTGAGAATGCAAAATGGTCCAGCCACTTTGAAAGACAGACAGTTTCTTATAAAACTAAACATACCCTTACCATATGATCTAGCCATCGCACTCCTTGGCATTTATCCAAAGGAACTGAAAACTTATCCCCAGACAAAAACTTGCACACAAATGTTTATAACAGCTGTATTCATAACTGCCCAAACTTGGAAGCCACCAAGATGTCCCTAAGTAGGTGACCTGATAAATAAACTATATTACATCTACAATGGAATATTAAAAGAAACGAGTTATCAAGCCATGAAAAGACCTTGAGGAAACTTAAATGCATATTTTTATGGGAAGGAAGCCAATCTGAAAAGGCTACATACTGTGTGATTCCAACTATATGATGTTCTGGAAAAGGCAAAACAGTAGAGACAGTAAAAGGATCAGTGGTTGTCAGCAGTTGAGCACACAGGGGAGGAATGAATAGACAGCGCAGAGGATTTTTAGGCCAGTGACGCTATTCTGGATGATGCTATAATGATGGCTACATGTCACTATCCATTTGTCCAAACCCATAGGATGTGTAACACCAAGAGTGAACCCGAATGTCAACTCCAGACTTTGGGTGACAATGACGTGTCAGTGGAGGTTCATTACTGTAACACACGTACCATCTGGTGAGGGCTGTAGATAGCAGGGGAGTCTGTGCATGGGCAGGGCTGGGGGTATATGGGACCTCTCTGTACCATCCCCTCAATTTTGCTGTGCACTTAAAACTGCTCTAAAACAATTGTCTTGATAAAAAAAATAAATTTCAGTGATAAAAGAGGCCCATAGATTAAAAAGGATTTCAGAGATATCTTAATTTTAAAAAATCCAGAAGCTCAAAAGGCTAGTATTAGTCAACCTTGGGCCTGATGAAAATTCCATCCCTAAAGGTTAAAAGAATGGGCTCGGCTTTTATAAGGGAAGAGGGTGAAGTCTGGGGTCTCATCAGCTACAGGGCCTGACACCGGATGGCAGCCGGGCAGCCACCAGGCTCAGTGCCTCCCTGGGGCCGCCTCTCGGGGCTCCCTGCGCCATGCCAGCGAGAGGGGTTCTAGCAGGAGCTCCTGTTCTGGGAACGCCAGCTGAACTGCCCAGCTGAGACTCAAAACAGAACCGGAGGACTGCCTCCACACCTGCAGGCCGAGAGCTGGGTCCAGCTGCAGCCAGACAGAGAAAAGTATGTCCACGTGACTCCCGGCTGACTCAGGGCTTGCCGTGAAGGGTTATTTCTTAGAATTTCACTCTGGGGATTGCGACACCACCCTTCAGATCAGTCTGTGTGATTGTGCAATCCTCTAGCGCTATAAATACAGTGACACTGCAGCCGCTGGAAGCCTCTGAGAGCTCAGCCTCCAAGGAGCCTCTGCCTTCCCCGGGGACCCAGGCCACCTGCCACCACCATGAGGGTCCTCTACCTACTGCTGCTGACTCTCAGCCTCCTCTTTTCGCAGATGGCCACAGGTGAGCTGGGGACCTGCAGCAGCGCCCGCCCCGGGGCGACTTGGGGCTGAGTCTAAGGACAGTGGCCTGTGTGTCCCCAGGACAGAGCAGCAGGAAGGCATCCTCGAGGCTGAGCGGCCTGCTGGGGGCAGGGTCTGGGCCATCCCGGCAGCTAGGGGCAAGCGCGCCTGCCTGGATCATCCCCAGGCTGATTCTCCCAGGTGCCTGAGGGCAGCTGAGCTGCAGGAGGGCCAGACTTCCGTCTCTCTGTCTGTCCCTTAGGGCTCCCTTCCCTCTGCACTTGGCAGGGATGTGAGGCCAGCGCCAGGCAGCTCCCAGCCCCTCCCAGCCCTGTCTTTGTCTCGGGCATCCTGAAAGTATCCTATGGGGAAGGGGTCACCTATTCCATCTGCAGAATGGCTCCTCATCCTGAGAGGTCAGGGTCTGAGCCAGAGGAGAGGTGCAGGCTGCCACCCCATCTCTCTCCAGGTCCCGGGGTGGGTTCTCCCAGGTGCCCTGCTGCAAGCAGATGCCTCCCGCCCCGCCCACAAGACCAGCTCAGCTGGAATCCCTGACTCACCTGCGTGCAGGCAGTCAGAGATCCACCTTCCTTGAGAAATGCGTCCACATCCTCCAGGGTGGGCCATTCCCCAGTGCAGAGCAGGGGAACTCTGTGTCAGGCCCAGCTCCCCTGGGTCGAGGCAGCAGTGCCCCTGACGTAAGAGAAGGTGAGACTCTTCTGGCAGAATCGGGGATACATCTTATCCCAGCCCCGTCGCTCACTCACTAAGTGATCTTGAGCAAGACACACATTCTGGGTTTTAGTTTCCACATCTGCAAATTGAGTGCGCTGTGGCAGGTGGCTCTAAAAGTGTTAGAGCTCTGGAATGCTCTGAAAGACCCACTTGTGCTTTTCTCCAGGCCATCACTTTAGTGTGCAGACGTGCCTAATTTGCTCCAGGGTTGCCTCAGTGTTCCCCTCGGACAACTGGGTTCAGAGGTATTCCAATGCAGAGTTTTAAGGTTTCCAGTTGGAATGCATAAGAGAGGTGGAGAAATTAATTTAGTGAGTTGCAACCTTGTTTTCTCAAAGGAATAGAAAATACCAGTGCATGCCACGCAGTCAGCGCCTCTGCTGTTTTATCACACTCATCTCGCTGCACGTGTGTTCGTACTGAGTAGCCGTGCAAAATCTCTTACTGCAGCTCAGGTCACACTCAAAATGTTTGAAAGTCACTCTGTTAACGTGAAGAGTTCTTTTCAGTCTATGACATGTAAATATGATGAGCATTTCATGCAGAGTATAGAAAATGAAAGTGTTTCCAAGGGTATATGCAGGAGCAGCTAAACTTACTAATCACTCATGAAATATCAACTAACATCGTGCAGCACTTAGTGCATGTGGGGTCAGCTAAGATGCTGTCCTCTGATGACAGGCAGGCCCTGTCTGGACAGAACTGTCAGCGAATGGATTCTCAGGATGGGGACCGGGACCCTCAGGACCAGTTGCTGACCCCAGCTCATCTTCCAGAAGGGCAAGAGCAGCACCCTCCACCTCCCAGCTGGAGCTGGGAGGCCGCGAGCGGCCGAGGTCCTTGCAGGGCAAGCACCACCTCTGTGGTGCCTCTACTGTCCCAAGACGTTTGCATCTTAAAAGAGGGCCACAGGCCAGGGCAAACTCGACACAAGTGTTTTCTGGGGGATGTCGTGCTGTCTGGGTGTTGTTATCTGGGTGGGGAGGAAGAGCCCCAAGTGTCTTCCGCGTTGGAACACACAGGTGCCCCCAGCCTGTGTCCCCGGGGCCACAGCACAGGCAGCTCTCACCTCCTCTCAGCTTTACCCTCAGGCACCAGTTGCGGTTCTGGTCACTGCGCCCTCACTGCTGTGCAGGGGTTGTCACAGCTGCTGCAGCTGCCCCTGCCGTACCCACCCTGCCCGTGGGCCGCCCCGATGGATGCACAGTTGCGGGGTTACTGCAGGGAGGGAGCAGGGGCTGCTCAGCAACCCTGAGCCCCCGCCTGGGTCAGTTCACTCCTTTTCTGGAAGAGCCCTTAGCCCTGGTCATTTCACAGGTGGGGAAATCGAGGCCCACGTGACCCGGGGCAACCAGTGTTCTGTGGTCACTGCAGGAGATCCTAAGACTTGATGTTCTCTTTAGCAGTTTTCATCTCTGTCAGAAAAAAAACAAAACAAAACAAAAAACGGGTTGCCCACTTGTATCTTATTCAAATGGTCTTTCTGTGAATGCAGAATGCTGTCACAATGACAAGGTGACCCAGGTCCCTGCATCAGCTGTATGGGACCCCAGCCGAGGTGTTGAGAAATCAAGACATTTTGACGTTGTTCCCTCACTGATTCAAGGAGTGTTTGGTTAAGAGCTGCTGTGGGCAGGTGCTGCCCAGGAACAGGGGATGCGCCAGGAAACACAGCCCTGGGTCTCATCTCTACACATTCCAGAAACAGAGCGGGATAAGAAAACCGATTACATAATTACTTAACTAATGGCAACCGTGTTGTGAAATGCTGTTAAGGGCAGGATGCTAGGGGAACACATGACAGTGAGAGTTGAGCTGGTCTTGAGGAAGCTAAGGGATGGAAAATTGGAAGTCATTTTGGTGTTCATGATATTTTCAAAAAAATATTTCTTTTAATTTCCTCCCAACATTTAAAAGTCAGGATATGCCACCAAAAAAGAAAATCTGATTTTTATCTTCTCTTTTTTTAAATTTAAAAAAGTTTTAAAACTTTTTATTTTATATTGGAATATAGTTGATTAACAATGTTGTGTTAGTTTCAGGTGTACAGCAAGGTGATTCAGTTATACATCTACATGTATCTATTCTCGTTCAAATTCTTTTCCCATTTAGGTTGTTACATAATATTGAGCAGAGTTCCCTGTACTACAGAGTAGGTCCTTGTTGGTTATCCAGTTTAAATACAGCAGTGTGTATGTGTTATCTTCTCTTAAAAACACAAAAGATGTGGCAACATTCCTACACGGCAACAGTGAGCTGCAACTAAACAGCGGCTGTGCCTCCAGATGGGACACCCTCCCCATGTCGCTGCAGACCCCACCGGTCCCTAATGCCTCACCTCAGCCCACTTCACAGATTTGTGTTACCCGCCTGGCTGCAGTGGGCAGCTGGATTTGCAGCCCTGAATTAACTAAACCAGGGAAAGGAGAGAAGTCAAGGACAAACCAGACGGAAAGGATAGCTGGTGTGAAAGCCTAGAGATGAAGAGAAATAAAAAACCATAGCTCTCGCTTTTAGTTTAGTCCTCCCAGTGCCCCCCTGGGGCAGGAAGAATCGTTATCCCCATTTTCTGGGTAAATAACAATAATGAAGTCACATGACTGGTAGGAGAGCAGGGACTCACAGGCCGTCAGCTCCAACACTGCAGGCCGCTCAAGGCACAGAGCGTGCCAGGGAGCAGAGAGGAGCCAGGACGGTGACGCGGGGGAAGATCCAGTGAGGCCTGAGGCAGCAGGAAACGCATCTGGGTGCGAGTGAGCCCCAGGGGGTTTTAAACCCACGAGTGACAGAATCAGAAACGGCTTCTTTAAGAGACCGGTTTGCTGGGCTTCCCTGGTGGCGCAGTGGTTAAGAATCCGCCTGCCAATGCAGGGGATACGGGTTTGAGCTCTGGTCCGGGAAGATCCCACATGCCAAGGAGCAACTAAGCCCGCGAGCCACAGCTACTGAGCCTGCGCTCCAGAGCCCACGAGCCACAGCTACTGAGTCTGCGCTCTAGAGCCCGTGCGCCACAACTACTGAGCCTGCGCTCTAGAGCCCACAAGCCACAACTACTGAGCCTGCATGCCACAGCTACTGAGCCCGTGCACCTAGAGCCCGTGCTCCGCAACAAGCGAAGCCACCGCAATGAGAAGCCTGCGCACCGCAATGAAGAGTAGCCCCCGCTCGCCGCAACTAGAGAAAGCCCGCGTGCAGCAATGAAGACCCAACGCAGCCAAAAACAAACAAACAAATAAATAAATAAGAGACTGGTTTGCTGCCACATGGAGGTTGATTAGAGGAGAGGAAAGTAGATACAAGGGGACGGCGAGGACGTTCTTCCTGTAAACAGGGCCCACAGCTGCGCTTTTGCCGGGTGATCAGCACGTGAACCAAACTTAATGCCGCTGATAGAGTCACGGCCCAATCCTCAGTCCCCGTCTTTCCCTTCCCTCCGGACACGGATACCACGTGCATTCCCGGGAGTCTGCACCTCTGTTTCCTCACCTTTAAAGTGACGGATGAGGCAAAACAAGTCCCAGCCCAATGTCCTGTGACCCTGGATCTCCACCTGGCCTTGCTCACACCTGAGTGTCTCACTCTAAGCCTCACCCTGACCTGCTGGCCCGAATTCCTTCCACCTCTCAGAACTCTGGCAACAGCACCAGGAATGTGCCTGCTATGGCCTCGGATCCCGTCCAGCAAAACACGCTCCCTGGGGCCTCAGACACAAGCCCCTGATTCCTACGAAGCAGACCTGACAGAGGCACCCGACTAGCAATGCGGGGGAAACAGTCATCCTCAGAAATGCCGGTCACACGGCACCGGCTATGGCACTGCATAGTGCCACGAGCAACTCCAAAAACATGTCACTAAGTGTCCCCAGCATCTGCATCTGGCATGCAGGGACGACTCTTTTTTTTTTTTTTTTTTTGCGGTATGCGGGCCTCTCACTGTCTTGGCCTCTCCCGTTGCGGAGCACAGGCTCCGGACGCGCAGGCTCAGTGGCCATGGCTCACGGGTCCAGCCGCTCCGCGGCACGTGGGATCTTCCCGGACCGGGGCACGAACCCGTGTCCCCTGCATCGGCAGGCGGACTCTCAACCACGGCACCACCAGGAAAGCCCAGGGACGACTCTTATCCCCACGTTAGAGATGGTTTTGCAGAGAATCTCAGAGAGGCTGACTTTTCAAATACTCAGCTCGCGAATACCAAGGACTCGAATTCAGCTCTGACTCGAACTCCTATATTCTTTTCCCACACTTCCCAAAGACCTCTGGATATGTCACCAGCAAATCGATTTATCGTAAGGATAATCTAGATGGAAGTGACTTAAAGCTTTCATGACCTTAATAGGAGGCTCTGTTGCTTATCAGTGGCCAGCAAGCGTTTCTAGGAACAGGGACGTCATGGGTGACCCGTCTGTGGAAGAGGGCCCCTGAGTTTTCATTTGGCTTGGAGGGCTGTTATTTGTTTTGCAGGAGTGGCTTGTATATATTTGATGTCTTCCCCAGATAGCTTGAAAAGATCCACAGAGGTGAAGTCCGACCCTCTCTGGCCTCCACTGACCGCCTGAGCCACCAGCACGTCTCCTAAGTGGACAAGCAGCCTCTAGTTTTTTTTTTTTTTTTTTTTTTTTTTTTTTTGCGGTACGCGGGCCTCTCACTGCTGTGGCCTCTCCCATCGCAGAGCACAGGCTCCGGATGCGCAGGCTCAGCGGTCATGGCGCACGGGCCCAGCCGCTCCACGGCATGTGGGATCCTCCCAGACCGGGGCACGAACCCGTGTCCCCCGCATCGGCAGGTGGACTCTCAACCACTGTGCCACCCGGGAAGCCAGCCTCTAGTTTAATGTCCCCAGTGGGAGGGAACCCACTCACTCGTGGGCAGCCCTTCCCCTGGCACACTGCCCACCAGCCACCCTGTCCTGACTTGGGAAAGAGCCCAGCTGACTTGCCCAGGCCCACATTCCGAGACGACCAGTCTCACGTCGCTTCCCACGGACAAGTCCCTTTATGCGTCACCACAGGTGTGGGACTCCACGGCCAGCGCTGGCAAATCTGGGCACTCTTTAGTTCCTGCAGACCTGTGTCTGTGTCTGCTCCTCGCACATCTCAGATCCATGGGTCCCGTCAACCCTGTTCTGGCTCCTGACTTTCTCCATGCCTGTGCTTTTCTGCTGTGTATGCAGTGCAGTCCTCCAGGGCAGGGGGTAGGGGTCCCGGCAGGGGTGGAGCTCAGGCCTCTTCTTCTCCAAAACCCTTGTCATTTCGGCACTTCACTCCGCTTTAGCCTGGTGGTCTTTTAGTACAAGAAACTTATATTTTAGTCAAA
This sequence comes from Hyperoodon ampullatus, assembly GCF_949752795.1. Taxonomy (NCBI): domain Eukaryota; kingdom Metazoa; phylum Chordata; class Mammalia; order Artiodactyla; family Ziphiidae; genus Hyperoodon; species Hyperoodon ampullatus. Next base: position 30,588,686 of record NC_136933.1, read on the forward strand.
AGCTCCCCAATTTTCCCTTCTGACATTGTTCCAAAACTTCACTTGCACCTCCAACTGTATGCTGTCAATCCAACTTCAGGGGACAGTGCTGGGGAACAGGGTCCACCGCCCGTGGCCTGAGGACCACACTCCCAGTCTCAGAGCTCCCCACTCCTGTCTCTCTGAAAGGCTCTTTGATATAGAGTCCAAAGATCCCCGCATGTTTCCAATGTATCTTCTTCTCTATAGACTTTTCCACCTGCCCTTCTCCTTGAGCCTCCACCATCTGACCTGCACAGGCTGTGTCCCATCTCGGCAGCACTGACAGCTGCCCATGCCCCTCAGGCAGACTGATTTCCCGATGACTCTGCAACAGTCGAGCCTCTCCTGTGTTCACGGCCATGAGCATTCTTCCTCTCATTGTCTTCTGGGACTGACCCACTGGTACTTGTTTTCTAGTTAATTTCCTGCTACTTAATCACAGCACCCCTTCCTTCAGCCAACATCTATTATTACAGTTGACTTAAAAAACAGTTGGTGTTAGGCTTCCCTGGTGGCGCAGTGGTTGAGAGTCCGCCTGCCGATGCAGGGGACACGGGTTCGTGCCCCGGTCCGGGAGGATCCCACATGCCGCGGAGCAGCTGGGCCCGTGAGCCATGGCTGCTGAGCCTGTGCGTCCGGAGCCTGTGCTCCGCAATGGGAGAGGCCACAGCAGTGAGAGGCCTGTGTACCGCAAAAAAAAAAAAAAAAAAAAAAAAAAAAAAAAAACCAGTTGGTGGTGTAGTTGCACTTGGGTGGGATCATTAAGAGTCCAGCTGTCAGCGGCCTAATAACTGTGTAGTGGTTGAGAGTCTCTCGTGTCGCTGCAAGCACAGAAGCGGGTACGAGCCTGCTTTCCTAACGGGTCTGCTCCCTTCACCCCGTCTCACCCTTCCTTCTTACCTGTAAGCGCGTTCCCTCTTCTCCATGTTCCTCTGGTTCATGGCGCTCCAGAGGCAGCCACATGATATGGTGGATGGTATTTCTCAGACCAGCTGAATAAGGACCAAGATAGGAATAAGCGCAAGTCTAGAGACGTACTATCATTCCTGCGAGAGGGGAGGAGAAGAGTGGGGCTGTGAGTTATCCGAGGAGCTTGCATGCCCGGGGAGTGGACGGAAACGGACCAAGGCAGTGATGGGAGAGGGTGTACACAGCACATAGCACAGGAGGCCCACAGTGCTAGGAATACACGGAAGACCTTTTCAAAAGCAACTCTTATTGTTTTGATTTTTAATTGTAAAGTATAACATGTATCCAGAAAAGTACATAAAACTCAAATGTATAATTTGATGAATTATTATAAAACAAGCACTCCTGGAACCACAATGTGAGCCCAGAACTAGAACTTGGCAGCACCTAAGAGGCTCTCCTCCGGGCTTCTCAGTCACAAATCCCTCCTTCCCCCAAAAGCGATCATCACTTGACTTTTATGGTCATAACTTCCCATATTTCTTATAGTTTTACCATGTTAACATTCATGCTGAATAATATAGCTTGGTTTGTGCATACGTCTCAACTGACTACGTGTCAAGAGGTGGTGGCATTGCTGGGTCGTAGCATATGCTTATACTACTGAATTTTAATGAATAATGCCAAACTGTTCTCCAAAAGCGTATGTATCAATTTACACTCCTACAACTAATGAATGAAAGTGCCTGTTCTTCCGTATCTATGTCAACACTTGATAATGTCAATCATTTTGAAATTTTAGGCATATGGTGAGGGAAGTGGCATAGCACTGGCGATTTAATTTGCATTTCCCTGGTAAATAAGAAGTTGAGTACTTTTGTGTATAATTACTGGCCACTTGGATATATTTTGTGAAGTACCTATTTGTCTTCTGCCCATATTTTCTATCAGATTATCTGTCTTTTCTTAATGATTTGTAGTAGTTCTTTATATATTCTGCATAGAAGCTCTTTGTTGGTTGTAAGTATTAGAAATATCTTCTCCTACCTTTTGCCTTAATTTTTCACTCTCTTAATGGAAACTTTCCTTAAGCAGAGGTTTTCCACATTATTTTAATGTGGTTAAATGTGTCATATCTTTTCCTTTAGGGTTAGTGCTTTTGTACCTTAAGAAATCTTTTTTTACCCCAAAGGCACGAAGAAAGTGTTCAGTGCTGTTTTCTGGGGGCTTACTGTTTTTCCTTTTACATTTAGGCTTATAACCATCTGGCAGTGGTTTTTAGTGTGCATGTATGGTCCGAACTAAGGGTAAAGGGTTTTTTTTTCCACTATGAATATCCAATTGTCCCAGAACCAACCACTGAGAAGACCATTTTTCTCCACTGTTCTGCGGAGCCACTGTTGTTCTACTTCAACTCTCCATATATGCATGTATCTCTTTCTGCTGTCCTACTTATGTATTTGTCTGCCCTTGTATCCTCACCACACTGTCTAATTACAGTGGCTCTGTAATTAGTCTCAAAATCCAGTAAAACAAATTCTCCTGCCTTCTTTTCTATGAGTATCTTGGCTATTCTTGGTCCTTGGAATTTCCATATACATTTTAGAATCAGCTCATCAAGTTTCACTGAAAGAATCTCTTGGGATTTTATGGTATTGCATTAAATCTGCAGCTTAATTTGGGGAAAATTAACATTTTAAAAAGAATTAATCCTCCAATGCTTAAACATAGTATTTCTACTAATTTAGGGCCTCTTTAAATTCAAAAAAATACTGTATTCTTTACAGATACAGGTATTGCACATAATTTCTTAGATTTATAACTAGGCATATTTTATGTTCTTCTATATGGTGTTTTAATTTTATTTCCTTTTTTCTGTTGGTTGCTAATATACAGAAGTAAAATTCAATTTTTCTTTTTTCTTTTTTGTATGTTGATCTCAGCAAATTTGCTAAATTTGCTTGTTCATTCCTTTTGGATTGCCTACATATAGTCATAATGTCTGCAAATAGAGACAATTTTATTTCTTCCTTTCCAACCCTTGTACCTTTTTTTTTTTTTTTTTTATCTTATCCCCCTGGCCAGTACTTCAAGTACAATGTGGAATGGTAATGACAATAGCAGTTATGTTGGTCTGATTGCCAGTCTCATGGAATGTTTTCAATACTTGACCATTAAGTGTACTGTATGTTGTAGGCTTCTGTAGGTACTCTTTATCAGATTAGGGAAGTTTCCTCCAGTTTCTTATTTGCTAGGAGCTTTTTTTTTTTTTTATCATGAATCAATGTTGATTTTTTTCCAATATCTTTCTGCATCTATTAAGATAATATAATCATTGGCTGATTAGATTATGGGAACATTTAATCTCCCTGGGCCTCCGTTTCCCTGTCTGTAAGTTAGGAAAAAGTGACACATTCTTTGGAGGATTAAATGCAACCATAAACGTGTTAGTTCCCTACCAAAGGAAAGATGACCAGCTTCAGAATCTTAGAAATGGATGAGATCACATAATCTAGTCTCCTCAATTTTAAATTTGAGAAGCTGGGGCTCAGAAAGTTTGAGTGCTTTGCTAAAAATCACACAAATTCATTCTAGAACAAGGAATGTACCCAAAGTACCCTGACATTGAATATGTTGCTATTTCTTTGGGGTCCTATAATGTACTAGATCCTCAAAGATAATGCCAGAAATGAGTTCCCGCTGAGTGTGGGGACACCGTAATTCACTAGCAGAGAGGTGGAGTGAGAACTGGTGGGGGTCATGGGATTTGCCTCTGGTCCTGGCTCTGCCTGTGGCTAACTGCATGCCCTGGGGGGCATCGCCAGACCTCAGCTTCTTCATCTAGGGAGAGAATCACAGAGAGGTTGAAGTAGTTGAGCTCTGAGGTCCATCTGGGCTGTAAAAAGCCACAGTTAGTTGTATTTGGGTCTCCTCTGTTTACCCAACAAAAGGAAGGGTAAATATAACATTAAATATACATATATTTGAATGTTGGTATAAATACACACACACATACCAACAACAACGAGAAAAAGAAAGTGTGGACCTTCTGATTTCAAAGGGCTTTCACATTTATTAGCTTCATCCATCTTCCTAATAACTATCACTTGGAGGACATACTGAAAGAAGGATTCAATCCCGCAGCAGGGGTTGGACTGAGTATCTTTCCAGCTCTGACATCTTCCAAGGAAGAGCAACAAAAGCTGGAACTGGAGATTTAGAGAGTCTAGTTGACTATGACCTTACTGGAGGTCGATACTGTGGTGAGGCTTTTAAAACCTGGAACAATCTTGAACAGCATCGGCAGGAATCAATACAATGTATAGAAAGAATACAGGCTGGAGATCAGGAGACTGTGTTTTGTGTGAGCAATTGAGTGGCCTTGGCCTAAGACGCTTCCCTGGGACGGTGGGACCAGCATGTCTCTCAATGCCCTTCCATATCCATGGCAACACAGTCCAATGAGATGTTCTGTGATGATGGAAATATTCTACCACTGCATGGTCCAGTGCAGTAACCACTAGCCACATGTGGCCATCAAGCACTTGCAATGTGGGTGATGTAGTTTCGATTAATTAAAATATGAATCACCACACGTAGCTGGTGGCCAGCACATGGCACAGCACAGCTCTGTAGTGAACAAAATGAGATGAAGCCTCTTTTGCTCTTGGTAGATGGGACACATCTAAGGTATTTTGTGTTTATTCCGGGCCTCAAACTTAAGGAAGTCTATCCATGAACTGAACACATCCAGAGGAGAATGAACAGGGTTGTGAAGTGTCTGGAAACTAGACACTGAGAAAAATGAGAAAAAGAAGACTTTTAAGGCAGCAGAATGACTGAAAATGGGACAGCCTTCTGAAAGAGTGATTAGACTTGTCTGTATAAAGCAGGAAAAGCAGCAGTAGCTGGAAGTTACAGAGAGGACAATTTCCATCAGTATGAAACCCAAGTGTCCAGCAGGCAGAGATTAGAAGCCTGTCTCCCAGGGTGACAACGGCCCGCTGCATTAGTCACCTAGGCCTGCTCTAGTGTGGGAGGCTTAAACAACAGACGCTCATTCCTCATAGCTCTGGATGGTGGAAGTTCAAGATCAAGGTGTTGGTTTGGTTTCTCCTCGGCTGACAGAGGGCCGTCTTCTGTCCTCACATGGCCTTTCCTCTCTGTGCTCACACATCACTCGTGTCCCTTTGTGTGTCCAAATTTCCTCCTCTTATAAGGACACTATTGATTAGCGATCACCCATATACCTCATTTAACCGCCATCAGCTCTTTAAAGGCCCCATCTCCAAATACAGTCACATTCTGAGGTCCTCGGGGGCTTAGGGCTTCAACTATGAATTGGGGGGGGCGGGGACATTGGGGGCGGGGTTTCAGGCCATAACACCTGGCAACACAGAGACACAAAACAATGGCTAGATAGCCGCTTGCCAGGGGTATCAGAGGGCAGCTTTTTCTGCTGGATACAGTGGAAGACGAGTCTAGAGGTCTTCAAATTATGAGATTCTGTGACGGGGAGGAAGACAAAATAAATTCCAACTGGGGAAATAATGAAAGCTTTATAGAGTAGCTGTAATTTTAACCTGACATTAAAGGCTCACAGATTGCAGCAGACACGGTGATGGGGGGCGGTGTGTGGGCAGGGATTCAAGCTGGAGGGAATGATGCAACTAAACAGCACAGGAGTAAAAGGAAAGCTCAGGAATGCTCCTGGAATTAGAAAGATGCTTCTGCGTTTCTGAAACAAAGGATGGCAACAATACAAAGTGGTCGAATACCTATGTGGGGACTAACGTGAATTCCCTGTATGCCAAAGCTCCCTGGGCAGGAGAAAGCCCACTCAGAACCCTGCTGTTCATCCCTGGCTTTTGTTTGGCCACAGCGGGCATAGACCTCGGACGGAGGGGTCTCTTTAGATGCCTTATTTCATGCACAGACTCACAGATCAACTGAGTGCAAAGCTCTTGGAAGGGAGACCCCTACGACGTGCTTTGCAAAGGGTTGTCTGTTCTGCTTTCACCGAGTGTTCTGAAGTCCCTGTGGCTGCAAGCCAGGAGTCTGAAGTGCTTTCTTTCCCTTCTCGTAGGTGTTAACCTGCTTACGGCTCTCGGCCAGAGGTCCGACCACTACATATGTGTCAAGAAAGGGGGGACCTGCAACTTCTCCCCCTGCCCGCTCTTCAACAGGATTGAAGGCACCTGTTACAGTGGCAAAGCCAAGTGCTGCATCCGCTGACTCTGGGCTGGAGCGTGGGCACAGGGGACTCGGAAGCCAAGTGAAGTACTTGTAACTGTTGTTTGAATAAAAGAAGGTTTTTTTGAGACATACGTCCTTCAGACCAAAATGAGTCTTGTGTCTCCTTTTAGAAGAGGTTCAGAAAGTATGAAGGTCACAAGGGCAGACAGGCTGGGCCACAAAGCCTGTCCAGGATGGGACTGGGGGATGCTGACTAGGCCGTGGCCTGTTTCACTGCCACTTTGTTTCATCACCAGATCTACCCATGAGGGATGCAGGGGGTCCACGTGAGACTAAGGACACCTGATGACGAGATGACGCAGCTTCAGGCCTCCCCCTGTCCCAGCAGAAGTTCACCCCTGACGCAGCGGTCTCAGCTGCCTGTCCATCTGCAGAGGCCAGAACCGCGGCCCTTTCTTCTCCCTGGGCCGGGGCCAGTGAGTTGTGGGTTGATTGACCTCAGCATTTGAGAATCTTTGCTGGGACCATACAGCTATTCCTATTTCACCCTGTAGGCCTAATAGTAGGGTTCCCGGGTGACCATGCTTCACTCCAGCACAGTCACGTGGTCCGTTTACAAGTCACTTAGAAAAGCATCCTCTACGACCACCGCCCCTGCCTTTCATCATTTCTGCACCATTAGGCCTGTGGACACCCACTGGTGGGGAAGAGGGAGCTGCCTTCCCTTTTGTCCAATAAATTTCTTACGACTCCTGATGATACGGGTGCTCCTGTCCTCTCCTTCGTCAGGCAACAGCAACTCCACATTCCACTTCGATAAATTGCAAGCACAAATAAAAATCAAACGTTATAAAAACTTCGGGGGAATTCCCTGGCGGTCCAGTGGTTAGGACTCCTCGCTTTCACTGCCCCGGGTCCAGGTTCAATCCCTGGTCAAGGAACTAAGATCCTGCAAGCCATGCAGCACAGCGCCCCCCCCCCAAAAAAAATTTGCCTCCATCCCCCAGTGATGGATTTAGACGCCACACCCCTCTTTTGTGAGGGAAAGGCAGAGGAGATGCCATTACGCTGTGGACATTAACCGCTACTCGGGCATTCTCTGTAACAGGAACATGGCAAGTGTTCATTACGGTGCGTTCAGGCCTCCCCCTTCTCCGGAAAAGCTAAGAAATAATCTGTTGACTTAAACAAATATTCACAACCTAAAAGTTGAGAGTTATGTTTTATTTGGCGGGAAAGTTTAGGACTTCAAGCCCGGGAGGCAGCATCTCAAGTAACCCTGAGAGAACTTCTCCCAGGAAGCGAGCGGGGAGCCAGGTTGTACAGACGTTTTGCAACAAAGGGCAGGTAGTCAGGAACGTCAAAAGGTTATTGTTGATTAAAGAAAACCAGATATCCCAAGTTAAGGAATTTAACTTAGCGCTTTTCTATGTATGGGAAGATACAGGAGTCTGGGCTCCCTGAAATCATTCCTTTGATGTGCACCTCAGCTCTCTGGGGCCAGTATCCTGTGTGTTCCCATCCTGAGTTTCCTCGGGGCTCATGGTAGGGAGTGGCTGCAGTCTGATGGCGGCTAGGTGGCAGGCATTCTTTCCTTCCTGAGTTTCCTCAGGGGTCACCAGCTCACCATCGGCTGTGGTTGGATGACTGTGACATCCTTTGTTTACTGATATGGCAGGCAATATTCCACTTATCCCTAGCCACAAAGAGGTCACTGACCATCTCGGGAAGGTGGTGGCATCACATCAATAGCCCTGTCACCAGAGACTACAGGCTCAGACCAGAAAGACTAGCAGGGTTCTTGCAGCCCTTCCCAGCCCAACAGCATTTGACCCCAGGCCTTACAGTCCTCAGGGGGTAGCAAGTCTTAAAGGAGATGTCCCATCTCCTCTCTGCCTTCTCTCCTCCACCCAAATCTCCTCGGAGCTTTTGCATTCACCTACACCTGTGTGCCCAGTGTCACCTCCCTTTGGTGAAACTGGAACGCAAAAGATATTGCCTGAACCAGCCTGGAGGGAAGATGGCTTTGAAGTTAAGGGGGGCGGTACATGGGGCTGTCTACAAGGCACTTCACTCCCGAATGACTGAAAGGCCCAGTTTCATGGTTCCTATTATAGGATCTGTCTAGATGAAGAGAAAGTATGGATTTGAGTAAGCTGTACATACAGACCCAGATCCAACCCTTTATGACCGTGGCTGTCATTAAGGAATTGCTGAATCACGTACCTTCATAGTCATTAAACACGCTGACAACTCTGAGTGTGAAAAGTGTCCACTGGAAGAGATCAGTGTTGCCCGGATGCTGTTTTAAGGACACCCTCCCCTCTTAATTACTGCTGCCTTTTAGGGTGCTGTGGTGGATGGAAGCCTAGTTTACATTAGTGAGTGAGTCTGCTGTTTCCTATCATGAGTGATACGCTGGGTACTTTGATCAAGAGTTACTCGAATGCCAACATAATTGATTAGTGAGGACCTCTACCATCACTGCAGTTGTGTCAGCAAAGCTGGACATTGCAGCCCAGATCTCTGGGAAAGGACGCAACACATAATCACCACTAAGGCACACTATCTACCTGCACAGACAGGCATGGGAGCTGCATAGTCATCCTGCCAATTCCCACCTCAGTCACCGAGGTACTTCACAGGAAGGCGGCGTCATGCACAAGGCAAAATGCACCCTCGCTTTGCTTCAAACTAGCGTTTGATAGTGAATTCGTATGGCCTCACATTGGGAACAATGTGGCATCCTGGCTTCCATGGCTCGTGGGCCTACAAGGCATGTCACCCAGTGAAGTAGAGAGACCTGCCATGGCATTCCAAGCGTTCTTGTTTTCATGGGCACTAGCAAGTCTCAGCCATTCAAGGTTTCATCACAAGTTTCCCCAAAAGGGGGAACTTTCTCCAATAAAAAAGAATGAACAAGGGGAGAACTGGAGCTACTCATATACATGTTAGTCTTCAGAGTAAAGGTATCTGTGTTAGGGTTCTCTGCAGAAGCAGAACCAACAGGATGTGTGTATATGAGGGAGATTTATTTTAAGGAATTGACTCATAGGATTGTGGAGACTTAGTGAGTCCAGAATCTAATGGGGAGGCCTGCAGGCTAGAGATACAGAAAAGAGTTGCAGTTTGAGTCCAAAGGCAGTCTGCTGGAAGAATTCCTTTCTTCTTGGGGGAGGTCCATCTTTCTTCAATTAAGGGCTTCAACTAATCAGATGAGGCCCACCCACATTATGGAGGGCAGTCTGCTGTACTCAGAGTCCCCTGATTTCAATGTTGTGTTGTATATATTTTATTTTCTGTATATTATGATGGTTTGGTATCTTTTTAAAAAAGCAACAAACAAACAAAAAACCCAAAACAAAAAAACACCTTTCTGGCTGGGAAGAAACTGGTCTTCCTGGTGCTAGTCAATGCTTAGAGCAAAGGATCCAGCTGCGAGAATGCGTTTGCTATGCCAGCTATGCAGTCCAGAGCCAGGCCTCCTCTATGTGGCTCCCACTTTACAGGAGATGACATTCCTCTGCCTGCATCATGCCAGGGCAACTAGAGAAAGCTAGTTGCCTGTGACTTAAAGCTCACCAAAATTATTCACACTAGCCGATCCTCAACTAATGCCCTATCCTGCCTTGTTTTCCCATGGGAACCCTAATAAAGGTTCTGGACTCTGTCTCCTGCCCACACTACTGTTTCCCCGTGTGGCCCTGTGAAGTGTGCCCTGCCTCCCATCTCTAGGACCTGTGAGGATAATAAACTTTATCTTTCTGAGCCTCTCCTCTGGCTCCTCTTGTGGCCTCACCTGACTGACCACCTCATAAAAGAACACAAAACAAATGTTAATCTCCGTTAATGTTCAACCAAATATCTGGGCACCATGTTCCAGCCCAGTTGGCACAGAAAATCAACCATCAAGGCATCTTTAATGGCACCTTAGAGGCAGTTATTCTGCTGGGCAGACATCCCATATTTGTACCTGAAAACAAAGATCTCTTATGGGCATGACCTACCCACGTCAAGGTTCCCACTTGGCTTTGCCTGTCAAAGAAAAAGCTTATGAGGAAACAGGTCTTCCAACAGAATAGCTTAGGAAACACACTCTTCCCACCTAGAACACAACTCAGATCTTTATCCTTAACTGGGAACACACAACCAAGAAAAAGAAGACATGTGAGGCCAACCAAAGTCATGATGGAGAAAGCCACATTGAACAAATACAAACTGCCTCTGAGAAAGTACTGTTAATCCTGGAACAAAAGAGAACTTGTAAAAATTGTTATTAGTATCATCAAATGGATGAAAGGAGATACTGTAGTCACACATTGCTAATAAAATGCCCTGGGGAAACCTCAGAGAATGCAAAGAAGACAGCCACTTATGGATTGCTGACAAAATAAAAAAATTTAATTCAGTGCAATATTTAATAAAGCAGAGAAATGTTGTGATGCCTTTAAGAAACATTTCCATAAAAAAAAAGAAAAATTGACATTTAGATGAAGGTCCCCTAAGTTCCCCAAGTTTCCAGAGACCACAGGAGCTGGTGGAGCCACCAGAAGGACAAAGTCCTAAATGGTGACGTGGAGAAAGTCACCTCCTGAGCAGGAACATCCATGGTATGTCCTCACATGAGCTAGAAAAGGACTTCTAGGGTGTTCAGTCACTAAACTTTGAAAGTTTATTTGTTATTGTAGCCAAAGTGGCCCTAACTATTAGACATGGGTCCATACACAGCCTCTAACCCAAGACTGATGAAAAGTGAAACCCCCAGTTGATAACTCCACAGACCTACGGACCAAGCAGAACAACCTGAAAAAGGAGATTTGAGTTCTAGGATGGATTTCTGTGGGTGGAAGGGACTCCATGTATTGGATTGTAGGCTAAACAGCTGAGTAAATTTTACAAGATAATAATGTAATACACACACACACACACACACACACAATATTTAATAGCCTCTGGAAAACATCTCCGTGACATAACTGTGGTCCAAATATAAAATTATTTCTTACTTTTCAACCCTTAGAATCAACTACGGACGATGCAGTGAAGACTTCTTTAAGGTTACAGATTAGAATACAGTTGTTACTGATGTGGCTGCATCAGTGGGTAACTGAGAGCAGTTGGAAGGTAGATGGGGAAGGAGAGACAGGGAGAGGCGTCTTGTTGTACATGGTGGGTAATCAGGGATACTGTCTAAAGTTGTTGCATGAGAAATAGATATAGAAGTGCTATGTCCTCCCAAAATTTACACGTGGAAGCCTAACCCCCAATGTGGTAGAACTTGGAGGTGAGGCCTTTAAGAAGTGATTAGATCACGAGGTGGAGCCTCATGGATGGAATTCTCATAAGAAGGGTCAGGAGAGATGGTCTCTTTCTCTCTGCCATCGAAGAGAACAACAAGAAGGCAGCTGCCCACAAGCCAGGAAGCAGCTGTCGCCAGAACCTAACCATGCTGGCACCCTGATCTCCAACTTCCAGCCTCCGGAACTGTGAGAAATAAATGTTTCTCGTCTAAGTCACCCAGCCTACGGTATCTTGCTATAGCAACCCAGACTATGACAATGAGTATATTATATAAAGGCATAAACTAAACCAATAAAATAACTAGAAATAATAACATGCCCTCTTATTTGGACACAAGAGGGGGAGGGGTAGTATCAACTAAATCCTCGTGGTTTATGGGATAACAGACGGGGTTTAAAGTTAATAAGTGAAAACAAGAGGTGCGAGCGTGCCATTCAGAAAAGGAGCACAGCTGAACGTGAAAACTGGTGAAAGGCAGTTGCTTCCTGTTACAAATACTTGTTAAGAATTTAGTTTTCGGGGCTTCCCTGGTGGCGCAGTGGTTGGGAGTCCGCCTGCCGATGCAGGGGACACGGGTTCGTGCCCCGGTCTGGGAAGATCCCACATGCCGCGGAGCGGCTGGGCCCGTGAGCCATGGCCGCTGAGCCTGCGCGTCCGGAGCCTGGGCTCTGCAATGGGAGAGGCCACAACAGTGAGAGGCCACCGTACCGCAAAAAAAAAAAAAAAAAAAAAAAAAAGAATTCAGTTTTCATAAAATACATGTACAATTTTTGTAAAATGTATGCAGAGTGTCCAACGTATATTTTGGAGATGTAAGACATTACTGTTGTCCAGTGGAAAAACCAAAGCCGTGTGAACCCGCGCCCCTCCTCAGAGCAACTTCTACAAGAACTGCATCCGTGTTGGTTTCCCACATTGGCCTTCTGTGGAAGAATGGCCTGCTCCTGGGAGGTATGTACTGAAGTATTTAGGGCTGAAATGTCACGATGCTGGCAAATTCCTCTGTAATAGCTCAAAGCCAATAAAAGTTGCAAAGCGATTACGACTGGTGGATCCAGAGGGAGGGTGTACAGGTACGCTCTGTACTATGCCTGCCTGTATGTGTCCGTCTGAAGCTTTTCAAAACGAAAGTTGGGGGGGATGAAAAAAATCATCAGAACCAAGATTTTCGATGTAAGAGAAGATTCATATAAAATTAAAAGGTTATATTAATATCCCGTAGTCTTAAATTTGAATTGGGATTATCACTATAAAACCCTGCCTTTTTTCCCTCTTAACAAAAGTGTGTATTTCTCAGCCCCTGCACCTAAAAGTGCAGTAACAATGAGCACCCCTGGCACACAGGCCATGGGTCACTACTCTATCCCACGAGAAAGAACCAGGATGTCTTACAGAAGCAGAAGAGTCCAGGTCTGGAGCATAAGATGTACAAGATGAGCCAGGGGTATGTTGTGGTGCTCAAAAGTAGGGAAGCTACAAAGGCTGATGGGTCACGTCCATGGAACACTGGCTCCAAATTGACGGGGACTCAGCAGGCAACGATGGAACATTTTTCATCACAGCAGAGACTCATGGCTACAACTGATTAAGTATTTAAAATATATAAACACATTAAATACATAAAAGTATAATATTAAATTATATTTTAAACACATCAAATACATGAGGTCAGAATGATACTTAAGAAACAATATTGGGCTTCCCTGGTGGCGCAGTGGTTGAGAATCTGCCTGTCAGTGCAGGGGACACGGGTTCGAGCCCTGGTCTGGGAGGATCCCACATGCCGCGGAGCAACTGGGCCCATGAGCCACAACTACTGAGCCTGCGCGTCTGGAGACTGTGCTCCGCAACAAGAGAGGCCGCGACAGTGAGAGGCCTGTGCACTGCGATGAAGAGTGGTCCCGGCTCGCCACAACTGGAGAAAGCCCTCGCGCAGAAACGAAGACCCAACACAGCAAAAATAAATAAATAAATTAATTAATTTATTAAAAAAAAAAAAGAAACAATATTATTTATAATTGGAGTTTGTTAAGGTGCCAACTTATCACTCTGGAAACTGGTACATAGGAGAAAAGATCAAGCATTTATTCTGCCCTTCCAGTACAAACTGTATTTTAGGATAAGCAAGAATTATATGAAGGAAATATCTTACTTATAGAAAATTTCCAGCTAATAAATGAAGAAGAGATTGAGCAATGGAATATTTCCTGCCATATCAGTAAACAAGGGATGTCACAGTCATCAGCTATTGCAGCCCTCCAACGTGAGCCCGGAGGAAACTCAGGAAGGAAAGAATGCCTGCCATCTAGCTGCCATCAGACTGCAGCCACTCCCTACCATGAGCCCTGAGGAAACTCAGGACGTAAAAACACAGGATACTGGCCCCAGAGAGCTGAGGTGCGTATCAAAGGAATGATTTCAGGGAGCCCAGACTCCTGTATCTCCCCATACATAGAAAAGCGCTAAATTCCTTAACTTGAGATATCTGGTTTTCCTTAATTAACAATAATTCTTTGACGTTCAGACTACCTGCCTTTCGTTGCAAAACTCCTATAAAACCTGGCTCCCCGCCCTGGCCTCCTCTGAGCAGTTCTCTCAGGGTTACTTGAGATGCTCCCTCCCGGGCTTGAAGTCCTAAAAATTTCTGCCAAATAAAACACAGCTCTTAACTTTTAGGTTGTGCGGTTTTTTTGTTTTTTTGTTTTTTGTGGTACGCGGGCCTCTCACTGTTGTGGCCTCTCCCGTTGCGGAGCACAGGCTCCGGACGCACAGGCTCAGCAGCCATGGCTCACAGGCCCAGCCGCTCCACGGCATGTGGGATCCTCCCGGACCGGGGCACGAACCCGTGTCCCCTGCATTGGCAGGCAGACTCTCAACCACTGCGCCACCAGGGAAGCCCCCACTGCAGCTCTTTTAAAGAATGTTTTCACAAACCTAAGTCCCAGACCTTCGGCATCAGTGGACCCTGGTGACACTTCTATTAAACGACTCACTGGTTGTCACCATGTAGGATTAGGTGATGATGTCAGTGGTTTAGCACATGGGTCTGCAAACATTTTCTCTAAAGGGACAGATAATAAATATCTTCAATTTTGCCAGTCATGTGGTATCTGTCACCACAGAACTCTGCCACTGTAAAGAGAAAGAAGCCATGGATAATACATAAACAAATGGGAGTGGCTGTGTTTCGATAAAACTTTATTTACAGAAACAGACAGCATGGCAGATTCGGTCCAAGGGCCATAGTTTTCCAACCTCTGGTGTAGGAGACTATGCTGATTCTGTCCAATGTTTAGACTGAGAACTACTATGGAAATGGGTGTTTCTAATAAATATATATATATTATTACATATGTATATAAATTTACATATATATGCTTTTTCAATGAACACTTTAGAAGTACTTCCCAAAATATAGACGTATCCAAAAATATTGAAAAATAATAATTTGTAAAATCATAGTATTATGAAGGCTTAGGAGAAATACCTAACTCCCCAGCTTTTATTTCCTCTGACAGATCACAGGCTAAACACAACTTACAGACAAAAGCCACCTAAGGTCTTTATTATTGTAAGTCCCGAAGCTTGGACAACGGGTCTTGATGGGAATTAGGTCCCCTTTCAGTGGGGTGCACGACCGTCCTGCTCGGGCAGGTCCGAGAGAGCGCGCCCTCCCCTGACGAAGTTCTCGTACCATTACTATTTTGATCAAGGTTGTCTTACCCCAACCAAACCTTGAAAATTCACAAACATAAGTAGAAAAATATTTTCCTGTCACAATCAAACAAATTACAAAACAGTAATGAGACAAAAAATGGCTTAAAATACCACTCTTCCAATCAAATCGGCTGTTGACCCGTCTTTCCCTCATACGTCTCCAGTCCTGGACGGCCCGTGTACTTCTCTTCAGAATCGCGCTCATGGCATGTGTGCCGTCCTGACTCCTGGGTACAGTTTAGGTCCACAGCCCACCTTCCCCTCCCCTGTGGCCTCATCAGAACCACCATGCTACCCGCCCTCAGTGAGCACAGAGCACTGCACTCCCCCGCCAGTCATCCCGGGGGCAGATTTACAGCCTCTCCCTCTCCTTAGATTAAGGCGCAACGTAACCCCCTCCTAACGGAGAGAAGGGAGGGGTCCTTTAAGATCCAGAGAGGGGGTTTCTTGGAGTAACTTTAGGAGATGCTGGGCTCAGAGGTGACCCGTCTAAGGAAAGGCGGCTGAGTTCTGCAGATGCTTGAGGGATGTAAAGGGAAATGTTTTCATCTAGAGCAGCCCTTGCCTGGAGCACACCCAACCTGAAGGCTGACTGCACTCCAGCTATGTCTAACCAACCAGAAGTGGTCAATGACTAAGAACCGGGAGTGACCCAGTGTGACAGCACCTCACGCACCTAAATTCAGACTCTTCTGACCGATGAACAGTGTGGCTTGTTTCAACCACCCGAGTGCAGACTCACAGCCCCATGGCGCCGGTCCAGAGTGCAGACCTCAATCACTCATTAGCAGAGTCTCTGCGAGCTCACACCTGCCTTTGGACATATTAGACCTCCTAAACCTTCCCTCTCTCAACATCCCAGGGACCTGATTCATTGCTGTGAATTCCCTTATCGACAAGCAAACGGACTTGGGGGCCCCTGCAGTGGTCACTGTGTACAGGAACCCAAAGAAGAGGAGGAGATTCCAGGACGGGACAGTGGACAGGCTCTCCTCAAGAGGCACAGCGTCGTGGCTCCGTCCAGAGCTCGCCAGCTGCGGATGGGACCAGATGGGACCAGAGACCCGCCACGGGGCTGGGAAGTTGCCCCCTCACTGTCAGCCTCCCTCCCGGGATCGCCCATCACTCCCTGGTCCTGGGGGCGGCCGAACAGACCACGACAGGATGGCTGTGGGGGCGGCAGGAGCTACCCACGCAGTCCACTCGAGATGTCGTGTTTTGGTCACTTGTCGGAGAAAGAGCCGTCGGGTCAGACATGTGCACCCTGGAAGCAGAGCAAGCGCCTCCCCTCCAGCCCTGCGGGCTCCCCTGGTGGCCCCGTGGGTGACACGGGCAGGCTGCCCGGTCGCACACCTGCATCACCCAAGTTGGTGCACAGCAGAACGTGGACTTTGGGGCTTTGGTACCGGCCCAGTGACTCTGCCTATGGAAACCGGGGTACAGTGTGGTTAGAGGCTCCCTGTCACCCAGGACATTGGTGATCCATCCCGGGACAGCAATCGTGCAGTGGCCGTCGCACCACCACATTCACCATCCACCCCCAAACTATTCCTGCCTCTGCCTTAGCCGGAGTTTGGGACCCATTTGTCCTCTGTGCCCAGGTCGGTTTCTTTCACCATCTCCTTACACTCTGCGGTTGGTGAGTCCATCTCCCTTAGATGCGCTGGGGAACGCCTGGCCCCAGCATCCAGGACCCACCACCAAAGTAGTTCACACGGAAATCCAGGTGGTGTTAGAACCACACGCTGATTTCCAAGTCGCAGAGACCTGGGTCTCTGGACAAGCAACGTCCCTGATGCTTGGCTTTCTCGAGAATATAAAAAGGACCAGGATAGATTTACCCGCAGGGTTGATGTGAGGACTTGGTGGGCCAACTCACGTGTAGCACTGGTGTAGCACTGGTGTAGCCCAATCCCTGAGACACAGTGACAGCAGGGACTCGGTGGTGCAGCTCTCTGCCCTGTGCGAGGCCTTGTTATTGAAGGTGTAGCCGTTGGAGGCAGATGTGTCATCCTCTTGCCCAGCAGGTCAGTGCTAAGGAGGCTGGCCAGCCCAGCTTCACACGGCTCCTCCTGTCACTAACAAGCCGGTTCTTCCGCTTCTGTGGGTTGAAGAGCTTCCCTCCGTGGCACAGTCTGACTCAGGGCTGAATCAGAATATGTGTGCAATCAGGGACTCGGAAGATCTCAGAGCTACAGAAAGCCATTATACAGTTCACGCTGAGAAAGACCTCAGAAACCATTCAGGGTGCAGAACGGGGAGGGCCCCTGGGCTAAACCCCTTGTCCGCCACCTCCCAGCCGTGCCTCCTTGGAAAGAAAGAAGGAAGGAGAGGAGGGAGGAAGGAAAGAAAGAAAGGAGAGAGGGAGGGAGGGAAAGAGGGAGGGAGAGAGGGAGGGAGGGAAGGAAGGAACAGAAGGAAAGAGAGAGAAAGGAAGCAAGAAAGAGAAAGAGAGAAATAAAGGAAAAGTGGGGGGAGAGAGAAAAGCCATGAGTTTTAGTCTTGCTGCAATGATTGTTCTTTTCTCTTTTTTTATAAGCAATGTCCTGACTGGCCATTTGCCATAACAAAGGACACAGTCACAGAGGACTTTCCAAGTCCCTTAAGCTACGGGGTCACTTACACTCCTACGAGCCCTGCCCCTCAGGAGCCGTCCTGCTTCACCGTCCCAGGTCCGGGTCCGGGTCCGGGTCCGGGTCCGGGTCCAGGTCCGGGCGCGCTGGCACTTCACGCGAGCGAGTGCACATCCGCACGTGGCGGCACGGGCCCCTCCTGCTGTCATCGGGATGGCCGCTGTGACTTAGGCTCTCACAATATTTGCACTTGAACCTGCCCCACAGGATCAAACTGTCCCCGTGTGTTTTGGTGTGAACCTCTCAGGGTTCTCTACACGTGCCAGTGAACAGCCCTGGTAGTTACCACTGGACCAAGAAAAGAAGCAGAAGCTGAACACCCTGCAAGGAGCCGGGGGTTTCTGAACTGCCCCGGTGGCTGTCCCTTTCCACGGCTCTGCGTCCACACCGCCCACCAGGCCCTTCCTATGTCAGCGTTGACGGTAACGGCCCGCTCGCAATTCTTTTTTACGGCACTTTTTTAAAGGAGGAGCCACAGGTCTGAAATTCTGCCTGTTACTAACTCTGCAGTTTCGAGCAACCACCTGTGTTTCACTGGCTCACGGGTCCGTCTGTCCAGGCTCTTGGCAGAGGCTCAGAGACCATTTCCACCTGGTCCCAAGGGAAAGTGGGTCCAGGCCTTCCCTTCTCTGGCGCCATCTAGAGACAAATACGTGTAACCTGGGTGCCACCTGCCAACAGCATCCTTTGGCTCTAGGGCTTTCTCAGCAAGCTGAAAGGCAAAGCTCTGAACGATCAAGTCTCCATCTTCTAATTTTCCAAAACCAACTCCCTGCTGCTTCTAGTTCAGGACCTTGAGGAAGACCTATTTCAGACCACTGAGGGACTTGACGGATTCCCAGCAGTCAAGTCTGAATAGCTTTGTCTGAAGAACACAAAGAGTGCGCACACTTGCCGGGACGGTAGCTCTGCAGCCAGGAAGGTCTTGCCGGCTCCCTCCGGCTCCAGCGTCTCGATGGGGCTGGCCGTGCGGCTCATTTGCCGATGAACGGATGGAGTTCCGTGGGCACCCCTCGTGGTCTCCCCTCGTGGTCTCCCCCCAGGGGCCGTTGCCCTGGAACAAGGGCTCAGGGCTGGAGCTGCTCTGGGTGCAGGTGCCCTGCCTCTCTGGCTGTCTGGGTCGAGTCCAGAGATTAGATAAACCACGAGAAACGCAGTGGCACTGCACGGGGACAGTCAGAAACACGTCCCTCTCCGGCCCTTGGCAGTTGGCCGCAGGGAGAAGCAGAGAGATGCTGTAGGAGAAGCAACGAGGGCCCTGAGGCTCAGAGCCTCACGAAACGCCCATGATTTTACGACAGCTGCATCCCAGCATCGATGGGGGCCAGAAGCCTAGTCCTGCCCCTGCTGGAGGTATGTCACTTTCCCTGGAGGCAACCCAGTGCCGCCCAAATATTCCTGGGCTCTGGGAAGAGCCCACACAGAGGCTTATGTGACCAGTGACTAATAGTTAGCGTTCATAAATCAGACTGCTGAATAAGCTGCGTCCTACCCTCCTCCCCGCTACCCCTCCCACGGAACAGATACACATCCACAGCAACCTGGACGGCCAGGTGAAACCAGGATCCTCGGACGCCTGAAAGCCATCAGGATGAGCCGGGGGCCTTGGCCGGCAGCCTCTCCCTTTCTTCCTACACTTCAGGCCACCCCTCACCCCGGGGGTCTCCTGCGCTCCCACAAGGAGGCGGCATGCTCTCCTGCTGGCAGTCAGTAATTCTGGGGTCACCAGAACCCAGAGGATGATTTACAGGGGAGAAGGGACATGGGTCTGGCCAGAGAGGAGACTCCCCTAAAGCAGAGCCCCGGGGAGGAACCCCCTTGCCTGGGTCTTCTGCTGGTACTGAGACGGGCAAGCCCGCAGGAGAGAGTTTCCAGTTGGCCCTAAAGGTTGAGTCCTGAAAGCTGCCCAGGTGGAGAGGTGGGCAAGGAACTGGACCAACTCTAATCCAGCTGGGTTGAAACAGACTCCCGTGAGCGATGCCTCGGCCCTGCTACTGTACACAGAAAAATCTAAGCTCAGGGCGTATGCACGTGTATGTGAGTGTATGTGCGTGCACGCGCGTGTGATTTTCCCCTCCCCATACCAGGCTTGTGTCAGCAGCTAGACTCTGAGCTCTGTGGCCCAGGGGACACTCAGCGCTGACCTCTGCGTGAGCCTGCAGGCTGGCTCTGCGTGTGGCCTTGATCAAGGCCGCCTGCAGACTCTCAGAGCGGGAGGTTGACAGACACTTCTGCCCATTTTCTGGACCCTGCTGCCTGCGGTCTCTAAAGCAGGTTGAAAAGCCTGTTAAACTGGACCCGTGGGCCTCCAGCTGCAGGCTTCCATTTTCCTGAGTCCTTTTTTTCCTACAGAAGCACTTTATAAGGATTTCTCACCCCTCACATTTGCTGGTTTAATTTCCAAACCACGCTCTGATATAAACCTCGTGTCCAGCTGCTTTGGCCAGATGTGGGAGCGGAGGCCTCGGAGCTCCGAGCTTTGGGACAGGTCTGGGGGCCGTCCCAGCCCACCTGCAGCCACGCCCTGCTGTGTGCCTCTCCTCGGGCAGACATTAGCACCCGATCAGAGACACACTGTGCTGCTTAGAGGAAAATTATCTACAAATCTACAGGCTCACCACGGGACTTTCTAGAAGATTCCAGACCTGCCCAGACTTCTCCCTCCTGCAGTGATGCTTCACCCTCATACAGGTGACTCGTTCCTCTCCGGGTCTAGGAGCACCTGCTTCCCCCACACGTCGAGATACGTCACCTGAGCCAGGTGAGGACGCACGGACACGCCGGAAGGGTCTCCAGCACCTTGCCTGCTGCAGCAGCTTTGAGCTGCTCTCTTAGTGGGGAAAAGTGGGCCCATTCTTGCTGTGGTGGAAGACTGTGGAGCAGAAACCCCAGGAGTGAGGATGACTGTCATTCCACTCAGCAAACCTGCGGCACGGCTTTACCGTATGAAACATGAGGTTGTAAAGAATGTAAAACACAGCCCTTGCCTTTGGTGACCCTGCTCTGCCCTTGATGATATAATCATCCTCTGTGTGCCTGGACTGAGAACGCTTTTCACTTCACTTTAAAACTCGTGCGACAATAATCACCCATCCAAGAAACAGACCTTTCATTCACACGTGGTAAAAGGGGGGAAAAATAGAGCTCCTGGCGTTCCTGGGGGCTTTTTAACAATGAAAGTAATAGAAAGCTCACCTTCCTCCAGC
This sequence comes from Hyperoodon ampullatus, assembly GCF_949752795.1. Classification (NCBI taxonomy): domain Eukaryota; kingdom Metazoa; phylum Chordata; class Mammalia; order Artiodactyla; family Ziphiidae; genus Hyperoodon; species Hyperoodon ampullatus. The sequence continues at coordinate 30,609,669 of NC_136933.1, forward strand.
TCTCTGGAACTAACGGATCTATCTGGCTATTTGACTGTGGGAACAGCCGACTGCCAGCTCGAATATCACGATAAACATCAGTCACATTCTCCTCTGCCAGCCCTCGCTTGTGCAGCCTTGGGAAGTGTGTTCTCCTGGGAAGGAGAGTCCAGTGAGAACCAGATCATTCAAACCAGGGCCCAGTCTCCCAGTTTGAGCTTCAAAATCGAAGCGGACCCTCCGCTTCCTGATGCTTTCCCTGGAGTCACCAAGCAAGAGGCTGTCGTGTCCCTGCCGGGGGTTTGTATTCTCCAGAGCTCCCACCTTCCCGGCCTGGGGCAAGAGGCAGCTCCAGAGGCTTCTCTGGGTGTAGCTGCCACTCCGGTGGGTGATACTTTCCTGCTACTGCCTGGGGCAGATGCACCACTGTGACCACCAAGCCTTGCTTCCTGGACTCCTTTTCCAAGAGAATGGCAATTATCTGAAAGTCTGTGGAGCAGGCTAAGAGCCACCCACAGTGCCAGGTCCTAACCTCTGGGTGCTGTGTGACCTTATATGGAAAAAGCATCTTCACAGATGTGATTCAGGTAAGGATCTTGAGATGGGGAGATGATCCTGGATTCTCTCTGGTTGTGCCCTGAATGCCAGTGCATTTGGCATAAGAACATGGCATAGCAGGTGAGACACACGCGAGAGGAGGGGCGATGGGACCACGGAGGCCAGGATGGGAGCGACTCGGCCACATGTGATGGATGCCGGCGGCCTCCGGTAGCTGGAAGCAGTGAAGAAAGATCCTCCCCTAGAGCCTCTGGGGGCAGCGTGGCCCCGCCAACAACTTGATTTCAGCTCCAAACTGATTGCAGATTTCTGGCCTCCTGAACTCTGAGAGAATAAATTCCTGTGGTTTTAAACCACCAAGTTTGAGGTGAGTTATTACCTCACCATCAGGAGATGAAGACAGCCTCCAAACCCAGAAAGAAGTGACTTCACATCCTGGTTGAGAAGGATCCCATCTTGTCCCGACTGGCTTTTCAGAGCAAATGGTAACAAGGAAGGCATGCATCCACTCTTCTAGAGACCACCGTCACGTGACCACACCGCTTATACTCCAGATTGGAAAGGCAGAGGCACCTCACATAAATGTGCAAGAGAATATGCAGCTGGGATACCTTCCCCAAGCATTTCCAGGGTCCCCCCAATTTCCAAAGGGAATCTAGAACACACACACCAGCCCCATTGCAAATGCGGAAAGTATTACTACAGCTATCAGTACAAAAGCAAGCTCTATCCCCAGGGGCCTCAACAACCCTCCCAGTGCCCCCATCGTGGCCAGGCTGCACCGGGGCACAGAGACGGCGCCCTGGCTTGGAGCCCCAGATCACACACTGTGCCAGCCAACACGCCTGCAGTTGCAAACAACCGGGAACTCGGCTCAGATCGGATTAACCAAACAAGGGCTGCTGTCTGAAAGATCCAGAGTAGGAAGGCCAGGCTCCAGGCTCTCTGGATCCAGTGCAGACCCAGTGTTACCAAGAACCTAGTGTATTTTCACCAGGGTCCAATTTATTCTCAGACCCACTTCCTTACAGTAGCGAGATGGCAGCTAGAATCCTGGGCGACATTGGTTTTATTTGCACCCTTGCAGAGAAAAAGAGCTTTTCCTTCTCCACCAGCTGAACAAACACAACGGACTTCATGGTAATGGAAGTCTCCACCGCAGCCCATGCCCAGTAATCACTGTGACCCAGGGAATGTACTGTCCAGTTCGCTGGGGCCTAGGTTAGGGGTCCAGCCTGGAACACCTCTGCAGTCAGGTGGGTGTGTCGAGCATCCAGCCTTGGAGCAGGGAGGGAGACTCTGCCCACCTAAACAGCGTGGGACATGGCGCAGGAGCGGGGCAGCTCCGTTGGCATGTGTCTCGTGGACAGATAGGCATCTTTCTGTTATAATCAGGGTCATCACGTTTCTGGACCACGTGCCTCTCGTGCAAGCGCCTGGAGACCTGCAAACAGAGGCTGCTCCAGCCCCGGCAGCTCGTGGGCCTCGGCCGCCGGCTCCCCCCTTTCTTCCTCACCACCTGGGACCCTCCACGAGGCGCCTCTGCTTTCTGCTCCTGGACTCCCCTGCATCCTCTTTGCTCAGTTTGCCTCAGGTAAGCCCTGGAGCCAGGCGTGGGGGGGGCCGTGGGGGTCTCATGCCCAGGGAATGGGGACCCAGCTGTACTGGGGAGTGCGTCAGGGTCTAGAAACAAGAAATAAATCTGAGCATCAGCCACAGAAATGTCTCGGATCCTCTCTGGTTGTGTCCTGAATGCCAGCACATTTGGCATAAGAACGTGGCATAGCAGGTGAGACCCATGCGAGAGGAGGGGTTTAATACAACCACCACCTACTCAGCTCATGATGCCATGATTGGCAAGTGGGCTGAGCTCAGCTGACAGATTCTCCTGGTCTTATGTGGCTGCTGCAGTCACTTTTCATTCCCTCCACGTAGGACTCCCCAGGTGCCCTGGAGGTGACTGTGCACCTGAGCAGGGGGAGGCACAAAGAGCAGCTGTTCCTGGAGGAGCAGTGAGTCCCCACCCCTGGTGGGCGAACACAGTGCTGGAAACCCAGACGAGCCCCAGCGACACACACGTGCACGCACTGTACCTTCTCCTGATGGAACGAGAGTCATCTGTCAAAGGGTGCTTATCACGCTGGAATGGCAAGTTGTTTGTCAGCCTGAATATATTTCAAGTAGCTGAGACAAATTCCAGGAGTAACTTTGAACTACTGAGTAAATAGGAAGCTATGGTAGTAATCTGTATTTGGTGCAAATGTCTGAACTTTTGGAACCTGGCTAAAGGGCCCAGCGCTGGGCTTTGCAGAAGGTCAGCAGTGCCCTGTCCTGAGATGAGACTCGTGGATTCTGTGGAGTCTTTTCCTGTAAATCATGGTGGGGACACTCCCATGGCTCTGCTTCTTATGTTTCATTAAATGTTACTATAAAGCTTTGTTTACAAAATTTCTTTCCATTTTAATAAAGTTCTACCGTATAAGACATGCTGTACGTGGTTTTTATCTCTAAGCCTTGAAGATCATCTTAACGTTTATTTTTACTGATCAAAGCTTATGTAACTGAGAAGAAAGAGGAGTTTGGGGGAAACCTAAGACTTATTAAAAATCTAGCATCTCAGGCCCTCGTAGGACCACTGATCAATAGATACACATTGCACCTTCAACCAGCTGCTCTTTGCCCTTGAGGTACACAGTTCTGCAGTCTCTCACTTTGCTTCTTGAGCACAGGTCTGATTGGATTAGGGACCCACCCTAAAGGGCTCGCCTTAATCTCATCACAGTTTTAACTCTGTGTCCATATACATTCACGTTCTGATGAATTAAATGTTAGAGCTTCAACATATGAACTTGAGGGAGGGGAACAAAATTCAGTTTATACAAGTTGGTTCATTCTATTTTTTTTTTTTTTTTTTGTGGTACGCGGGCCTCTCACTGCTGTGGCCTCTCCCGTTGTGGAGCACAGGCTCCGGATGCGTTACTTTTTTTTAAAACATCTTTATTAGAGTATAATTGCTTTACAATGGTGTGTCAGTTTCTGCTTTATAACAAAGTGAATCAGTTATACATATACATATGTCCCCATATCTCTTCCTTCTTGCATCTCCCTCCCACCCTCCCTATCCCACCCCTCTAGGTGCTCACAAAGCACCAAGCTGATCTCCCTGTGCTATGCGGCTGCTTCCCACTAGCTATTTTACGTTTGGTAGTGTATATATGTCCATGCCACTCTCTCACTTTGTCACAGCTTACCCTTCCCCCTCCCCATGTCCTCAAGTCCATTCTCTAGTGGGTCTGTGTCTTTATTCCCGTCTTGCCCCTAGGTTCTTCTGACCATTTTCTTTATTATTTTTTTGGAAAAAACTTACTTTTTTTTAAAATAAAAGAATAATATCCATGAATTAATGGGGACAAAAAATAAGATTGAGGTGAGGAGAAATGTAAATTGATGGACTCTGCCCTCAAATTGGATTTTAAAAGTGAGAGGGGCTTCCCTGGTGGTGCAGTGGTTGAGAGTCCGCCTGCCGATGCAGGGGACACGGGTTCATGCCCCGGTCCGGGAGGATCCCACATGCCGCGGAGCGGCTGGGCCCATGAGCCATGGCCGCTGAGCCTGCGCATCCGGAGCCTGTGCTCCGCAACGGGAGAGGCCACAGCAGTGAGAGGCCCGTGTATCGCAAAAATAAATAAATAAATAAACAAATTGAAGTATAGCTGCTTTACCTTAATATATTTGTTTCAGGTGAAATACTCTTTAATGTGTATGGGAGATGGAATTGAAATACACGAGGTAATAGGATTGTCAGGCATTGTATGCGGTACAAGCCAAATGTCCTCAGATAGAATGAAATACTCACTATGTCCCCTGGTTTAATTTTTCCATTTGGGAACGAGGAATTTTAAGCTTAAACAGCCATCTCCACACCCGTAAGATTTCCACTAAAATGTATATATAGATTCCGAATGACATGGAAGGAAAATTATTTACAGTAGTTTACTATGCAGGAACATTTGTATGGATTTCCCCACTAACCAAGAAATAAAGTATAAAATTGTCTTCCCATTTTCTTTGCATAGTTAATAGATTCTTAACATGTTCTTGAAAGTACTACGTGGCCAGTGCCTTAAGAGTCATGTTCTGCATCCCAGCAATATATCTTATTTTGTCGCCTCATTATTTATATTTCACGTTTTCACAGTTCCCCATCTTGCATTTTATGTTTAATTCCGGATTTCCCCCAGGGAATCCCAGCTTCATTTCCACAGAATCCCCATGTGTCTGATGCCCTGTTATTCTGAAGACATAGAATGGTTCCCGGTATAGAGAATGCACTCAACAGTGTTTACAGATGAAGAAGGGAATGAATGGATCTTCTCACTGTCCCTGGACAATGACCTTACATCTTTGCTCTCCAACACTGTGTGAGGATTACAATTTCCTATTAGTCTGGAAAATCCAATCAAATTGAACAGGGTGTGGCTCACAGACTGAAACCCTATTAGGGTCAGTAGTAACCTTCTGAGAGGGTGGATCCTGGAATGTAGCCCAGATTGGGTTATAAACTGTTATCCAGGTATAAAGGAAAGTCAGACAGGCAAAGGGATGCATTTGTCCAGAGAAGAAGAAGCTGGACAGTTTGGGGCTTTGGAGGAAGAGAAATTGGCTGCTTGCTGTGGAACTTACCTCAGAATCTATTTGGCTTCACCAGCTCCTGCAACTTGGGGTCTTGGTGAGTCCTACAAACTGTGAGATGTGAGTTTGTTTCATCCCATGAAAATGTTGTTAAGTCCTATCTGTCTCTAGACACTTGTCCTATCAAAGTAGCTTCTTGTAGTCTCTGAATCATATTGTGTCAACATGTATTTTGCCACCATCATTTCCTACTCTTGACTGTTCATGTCCCTTTTTTCCACTCCAACACAGTTGTCTTGAATCTATTTAGTTGTTTTATCTGCCTAACCTAAGATCCTAAACTTGTGTTCTCCAATATATTAACAACAAGCCCTATGTGGCTAGAACATTTAAATTAATGCAATTAAATAGCTAAACTTTGCATCCTTGGTAGTGCCAGCCAGATTTCAAGTATTCTGTCACCACATGTGTGTGGCAGTTTCTGTATCATACAATGCATATGTAGAGCATGTTCTTCATCTTGGAAAGTTCTATTGGCTGTTGATCTACATCTGATGTTTTTACTAATTTGTTTCTAAATACTTCATTTTCTCCTTCTCTGAATTAATTTCCTTTTATGGGTTTCATCAAGTGATTTTCATTTCATTTCTTATGTGCCTTGAGATAGATTTTTATGTTGAAATAATTATCTCAAGGTAAAATAAATCTCTTGAGATATTTAATTCTTCCCCTAAATTAATAGACGTTAACCTCCTTTGATTCCTATAACTTGTAATCTGCACATAACCAGGGTTGCCTAGGTTCCACCTTCTAGATGTAAGGTGGCTTTTTGCATATGCCTGGGGTTTCCCTGGATATCACAGGGATTTACATATTCCTATTATCAATAGAAGAAACATTCTAAGAGTGAAAGAGAAAGTTTCATTTCCCTCTGAAATTTGTCTTGAAGTCAAAACCAAAGGTAATCCATGGGCAAGTCTTGATTGGTTTTCCTAGATAGTCCCTCCCACCTTGGATTTTCCTAGGTGCTCTGGATAATACAATCACTAAACCGCTTTTTCTTGAGTGTGTTTATCCACAGTTAGCAGATGCTGGCATTAATCCAGGGCTTCTCTTTTTTTCTGATAGAAAATGCACGTTCACTTTGATTGTGGAGGGAGCACAGGAGAGAAGGAACTTGAGAGCAAATATCTTTAGAAGAGATTTCTGTTTCAAGATAGGATGTAATGAGGGGATTGAGTGTGGCTATATGGAGAGGTTTCCCCTATATCTGGGTGATAAACATGAAGAGAGAAATAACAGGGAGCTTCATCTGATTACTGTTAGAGGTCGTATTACAGGTAAAACCTAGGTGATCTTTGTTACCCTAAAGGAATTTGAGCACAGGACACAGGCTGAGCAAAATTAAATGACAGCTGATCCTTCTTCTAGATGTGTAACTCTGTCATATACTCAAGTTTTTGGAACCTCTGTGTGTCATTTGTAAATTGGCAAATAAACCAATTTCCTCCAAAACCTCAGTCATTTTATACTTCTGAGCATCCTTGACACAGAGGGTTGAGACAGTCCATGACCGTAACACTATGACTCGTGTACCCCTGCTACCTTCTGGAGCAGCGGATGTTAAGGACTAGACCGGAAGGGTGGGTGCCACGGTTCCTCCAAGTGGAATAAGTCCTTGGTTTAACTGCGTCCTGAAATAGGTCCTTGGCTGATTAATATCCATGTAGATGGGGGGCAGAACTAAAAGTCAGGGCTGAGGGAGAGCTGGAAGGCAGTGAGGCTCCAGGGGGCTGCCAGGGGTGCTGGAGGACCATTGTGGGTGCATAAGGGAAGAGAGTGATCTGGGGATTTCCAGTGTTTCCTGCAGGAGGAAACCAAACTCTACTCTGGCATGAGTCAGGGTTCCCGAGGGTTGGAATCAAGAAGGACATTGAATGCTTCTGGATGCCCTAGGCTACTGAACATGCAAAGTCAACGCTTAGCACATTCTTATTTGCAAACTCTCTGAACTTTGACTTTCTGTATTAACAACCACAGCTCTAGCTTCTTACATGGGAACTGGGAGAGGAGAGACTGCACCGTGTTCTTAGGATGCACCACTGGTTTCCGTTTGCTGGGCTGGGGTCACACCCAGGTGGAGGTGGGGGGCTCCAATTCAGGTGGGTCTGGAAGTTCTGCACAGAACTGGAGTCTCACGGCTTCTTCTGGAAGTTGTGCACAGGACTGGAGTCTCATGGCTTCTTCTCCATCCTCAGGTTTGCGTGCTCAGTGCTTGGATTGGCTGTGAGTGAAATCCTGAGAAAGACTCCTGGCGACTGAGGTGTTGACAATGGAGCCTCTGGTGAGTAGCGACGCCTCCCTCTCCTGAAGCTACACCCCGAGTGCCATTAGCAATCGTCCCCTCATTCACACCTTCCACCTCTTAGTAATTAAGCTTTTATTCATATTTGATAACTGGGAGGAATGTGTAGGGAGGAGTATTTTCTTAACTGTGCTGCACAGAAAGGAGAAACAGTACAGTAGGTAGAATAAAATTAGGTTCTCTCATAGATTTTTGAAAAATTGGAGAAAAACCAATCAGTAGGCTTCTTTCATCCCTCAGCATGGAGATGAGATTAGATTACAAGAGAAACAGTGATAACTAAGGTCAAGGTCCCTGAAAATGTTGAGTGGGAGTCCTCACGCCACAGCGATGGTCAGGCCAGGTCTGTCCTTCCCTCCAGCCACCTGAGTCCCCGGCTTATGCTGCTGAACCATCTGACCTCAGAGTTTGTTATGAACACCTGAGACCTGTAGTGTTGAGAAAGGGAGCACCTACTGGTACCAAGTTCTGTATGAATCTTGCTCAGTTCTGAGGAACATGAAGGATCCCTTCATGGTTCTCTGACATTGGCATGATTAGCAGAATAATGTTTTGCATTTAATGTTTTGTATTTAACCCAGGTTTGCTAGACAGCAAACCCCTCATCCAGTAATATATTGGATGATTCAACACTCATAAGAAGTAATGAAAGCAGTTTCTATCTGGAGAGTCAAAGGTTCCTCTAGGGACATAATTTAAACCAATCGTCATGTTTTCAAAGTAGCCCATCATGGTTATTGTTTCTCTTGTCATGAATCTGTAGGGTTCCTTGAAATTAATAGGGAAGAGAGATTGAGTTATGAATATGCAAGTGAATATTTTACTAACAACTGTCTGGAAGTCCTAATTTCCAGGTTATTGAAAAACTTCACTGTTGTATTATAACACACTTCAAGTGATATTTCTGTGAAATAAAGCTTCATGATGTCAGAGTGTGTAGGTGTCTGTGAATGTACCTGAAAGGCAGACACCAGCTCAGCGCTGGCAGAGAACCGAGGGGAACCCCACACAGAGCATGATCCTTTATCCACCCAGACCCCATCACCTCCTCATCTCAACCCTGCCACCCTGGACAGTGGTAGGGACTGCTCTGTCTAAACCAGAATATCCCTGATGTTTTAGGAATCAGTGACGTTTGAAGATGTAGCAATCAACTTCACCCAGGAAGAGTGGACCCTGCTGGACACATCCCAGAAAACCCTGTTCAGAAATGTGATGCTGGAAAACATCACCCACCTGGTCTCTGTAGGTGAGTCTGTCAACACGGATGTACGTGCACGTGTGTTCACTCCATTCATTCACTCACTGAACAAGCATTTAGATCAGCGTCCCCATGTCCCACTCCAAGTCCTTCCTGATTCTTTGATAATCCTCATAACTACTTAAGAGGAACACGTTTCTTTTCATGGCACTTTTCATTACTACACTGGAAAGTAATCTTGACCACATTTCATATCTCTGTGGCTACTCAGTGTTTACACTCAGAACAGAACTGGGGATTCAATGGATATTTTAATGCATAAGTAAATGGATCAAATATTTTAAAAATGATCCTTCTGTTCTAGTCACTCCATGAAGGCTTGAGACCAGAGTCGTGTACATGACATAATTTTGATGATTCCTGTAAGGCGTATCCTTACTGGCTCCTGTTTGAAAGTAATACTCAGCCCACTGTAGAGTCTTTTAATCTTTCCCATTTGGAAAACACTGAGGATTCTGTAATCTCTCTTTGAACTTGTGCACAGGCATCAGCCACTACAGGGGCTCACTGTGTTTGCTGCTGCTCTGGATTTCCTCCTGGTCTGCTGAAGGACCTTCACTGTTTTGTCTGTTGAAGATGTTGTTGCCTGCACTGACCTTCAATTATCTCTTTATTTTCCTCTTTCCCTTACCCTGGACTTGAGCACAGCAAAGGGTAATTATCCCAGACTCAAAATCCAACACTTTTTTTTTCTTTTTCATATCAAACAGGGTATCAGATCAGCAAATCAGATGTGATTTTCCAGCTAGAACAAGGAAAAGAGCTGTGGAGTGAAGCAACAGGATGCCTCCAAGGCCAGAGTCCAGGTAAGAATCAGGGGCCTGTGCTTCACTGCAAGAAAGTTTCAGTCAGTGTGTTAAGTCCTTGGAAACACCAAATGAAAGTTTGATGAAGTGAGTATTCTAAATTGGAAGTGAGGACACTGGGCTGAAATTCTTCATGTTGTTATCATTCTTTGCATCTACCAATCACAATTCATATTACTTCCTGCCATTTTCTATTCTTTAAGGAAAGAGTGCTTGTGGACTTACTGCAGTTAAGCTTTCACTTAGTGATTCTTGTCCTGATTGCCCCATTTAATGTGTTTTCCATCATTTGCTGACCCAATGTCTCTCAACCACATTACATTTTTATATTTTAATCCTGTTTTTTTTTAATAGACAATGACTTTTAAAGTATTTCTACTACCTTGAGTATTTCTTTATTATACGTTGTTTCTCCAACTAAGTGCCAACTTTTGAAAGATACTCACATGGACCTTGGTGTTTGTTTACATTTCTATTTCCTTAATGCCATTCTAAAATCTATATTTTTTCCATTTCTTTAGACGGTGAAAGTCCGCTTAGACAACAAGAAATGATATTCATGCAAAGTGTCTACAGGAAGCACATATCTGCCACCATGCCAATGGTAAGTTTCATGGGTGGAACACCAGTCATCCAAATGAAGCACCTGGCAGTGAGATAAGTTGGTAATTGAGCACAACTGCTGGTATGTAATTAAGCTGAGATTGAGCTCTTTCTGGGAAAATTTTTGGATAGGCTTAAATCAGTTAAGAAATTAATATGAGCTCAAAAACACAGCATGAAACCTAAGAAAAAAAGTCAGTTGCACTAACATTGCTCATCTCATAGTCTCTAAAACACACTGAATCTTCAAAATTAATCTGATATCTGGGTTGGGAAACAACAAAAGAGAATGTTTGTGCCTGCAGGGGAGTAACACAACATGTGTATGCAACTGACACTGGAAACATTTTAACAGGAGACTATTAACAACTGATGCTCTAGGGTGTAAATGTAGAGGCATGAGTGCCTGCATGGATGTGGGTGAACCAGTAACAGTCTCATATCTCTTTCCCAAAACAGGTTCCTCACATGCAAGGGGATCCTGTTGGATGGACTGATTTGAGTGATGAATTTACTCCTAGATCTTCACCTAAACATTTATCAATTCACTTAAGGAGGAAACGTAATGTCAGCAAACAGTGTGGAAATTCACTTAGTCAAGGGTCATTCCTTGACGGACAGGATCACATTCACACTAGAGGTAAATCATGTGAATGTCCTCTGTGTGGGAAAGCCTTTAGTAATTCCTCTAGACTCAGAAGACACAAGATGATTCATACTGGAGAGAAACCATATAAATGTCATCTCTGTGGAAGTGGCTTTTTGCAAAGTTCTGACCTTAGAAATCACAAGCGGATCCACACTGGAGAGAAACCATATAAATGTCATGTGTGTGGGAAAGTCTTCAGTCAAAGTTCCTACCTGAAAGAACATGAGAAAACTCACACAGGAGAGAAGCCATATAAATGTCATCTATGTGAGAAAACTTTTAATCAAATCTCTTACCTTAGAAAACATAAGAAAGTCCATTCCAGAGAGAAGCACTATGAATGTCATCAGTGTGGGAAAGCCTTTAGTCAGAGCTCTGGACTTAGTCAGCACAAGAGAATCCACACTGGAGAGAAACCACACATATGTCTTCTGTGTGGTAAGGCCTTCAGTCAGAGTTCTGAATTGACTCGGCACAAAAGGACCCACACAGGAGAGAAACCCTATAAATGTCAGCAGTGTGGGAATGCTTTCAGTCAATATGCAAACCTGAGAAGACATGAGAGAATGCACACTGGAGAGCAGCCCTATGAATGTCAGTGGTGTGGAAAATGCTTCAGTCAGGGCTCTTCCCTTAGACGACATAAGGGAACTTATCACTGGAGAGAAAGTCAGGAGGGCCCTCAGTAGACGTTCTGACCTGAGATGACATGGCATCATACATGTGAGGAATGTGGATGGAACACCAGCCATAGCTTTAGCATTTAACCACACCAAGGTTCACACCCACTAAAGCAACTCTGTCTGTAATCAACATGGACACTTGTTCAGGCATCACACTCCTCAGTCCAGACAGGCATCACCTGTGGATGTGGATCCATATGTGCCCTGTCTCTGTGGCAAAGCCTTTAGTCATTGGCCTGACCTCAGGTAACTTAGCAGAACTCACTCTGTAAATACAGTATGGGTATTTTTAGCAACAGCTCCCAACTCTAAAGACCCTAGAGCAGTGGTCCCCAGCCTTCCTGGCACCAGGGACCACTTTCGTGGAAGACAACTTTTCCACGGATGGGGGCCACGGGGATGGTTCAGGTGGTGATGCGAGCTATGGGGGGGCAGCAGATGAACCTTTGCTTGCTTGCCTGCCGCTCACCTCCTGCTGTGCAGCCTAGTTCCTAACAGGCCACAGACCAGTACTGGTCCATGGTCTGGGGGTTGGGGACCCCTGTCCCAGAGGGCTTGAGCAGAGGATAACCAACCCCTAGTTCTTCTTTGATAATTGTGGTCAACATGAGCCAACTCCCAGTGGAGAACCACTAAGACTATAATAACCGTTAATAAACATTCAGCCAAGCACCAGGCTTGATGTGCACAAGAAACTCAGCAAAAGAATAAACACTATATCAAGAACAAAGATGAAGACTCTTGAGAAATAGGAAAGTTTGCTGAGCAACACCAAAAGCAGACTTATAAATAATTCATACTGGAGAAGTGATTCAATGTAAGGTCATGAGAAATTCTTTATTCACAGAGCAACCTCTCTGGTATATGTGTGCTCAGACTGTACATCACACCTTCAGTGTTCTGAAGGAAGGGAAGTTTTCAGTGGTCACTTATTTCTTAGTCAACATTAAATTCTCACACTGAGGATGCAGCAATCCTAAAAATCACAATGGAGCTATAGCTAGATTTTATATCAGAAAAAAATGACTTGAGTATGTGGAAGAAGGAGCCTCTAAAAGAATCTTTTAACACACATTCAGGCAAATTGTGATCTGCGGAAATACCTCTTCATGAAAATGTGGCATAAAAAGGAGAGTGAAGTGATCTAGCAATATAGAATGTAGAGTTTGGAAGAAATTAAAAATTGTGTATAGAATAATAGTTGCAAATATTCAAACAATAAAGTCTGTGGCTAAAGGAGCCAAGTGTTGGTGTCTGGTTTTCTTTGTGCCCCTGTAAACACAGGGATTCGTGTCTGCACTCATGGGAAGTGGGCAGAGACTCAGCCCCACCCTCTGAGTGTCCCCTTTCTCCACAGCTCCTTCCACACAACTCGGCTCCACTCATTGCAATGTCCCTCAACCCCGTCTACCCTTTCAGGCCCTGGTGGTGACACAGCTCTGATCTTCAGCTTCACTGGCCAGGTTTCCCAGAATGTCACCAACCTGGTCAGGCAAGGTCATAGGGAAATCTCAAAGACATCTATCTAGTCCTACACTTTTTGAGGCCCCTCAACCTATGTCTGCAGATGGAAACCACCTGGGGCTAGAGAGACAGGCATGTCTGCCCTCCCAGACCACAGAACTCTCTTTGTTATTTTGTCCCAAAACCTCGAATTGAGCTAAGTGGATGAAGAGTTCCTTCCACGATCATACTCTCTATCTTATTCAGCTGATTCCTGAATTATGCACCCAGCAGTCTCACTAAAGAGGAACCCAGCCTTGTTACCCACGCATAAGCTCATGGAATAAACCTCCAGGATTATAAAATGCCTGAAACTATCAGCCATCATGCAAGCCAGTTTTTAAAATAATTTGTGCAATGTACTGTTCCAGAAGAAAAAATGAATGTTCTCACAAAGCAGATCTCCTCACTTTGTCTGCAGGACTTGGAATGTTATCCTTTGACACACATCAATATTGAACATAAATCTCAAGGGAAATTCTTCCAGGGTATCTACTGGGATGACTTGTGTTCTTGTAGCACAAAGTAGCACAATTCCCAAACCACAGGCCTGAGTCCCTTTACAGGAACACATACAAAGATGATACTGATCTATCATTACTTTTCAAATCTCCACAAGGGATTCTGGGGAACAGTCAGGGTGAAAAACAATCTTGTGTGAGGAGGATGAGCAATCAATTCTATTGTCTATCTATTGTGACAGATTTCTTTCCTTGGGTATGAAAGGCTTAACAAGGTCCTGTGAGCTTGGAGCTGCATAAAAGTCAGCTCAGAAAGAAAACTTTCCCCATGGACCCTTCCCCAGCCACCTTGGAAGCTGCATCTCAACCAGTGCAGGTTTGTCCAGCACCCACTTTTCTGAGATTCTACTGACAGGAGGAGCACAGCTGGATTTCAGGTTGGTTTGAAGTAAATTTGGTGTTCAGTTAATTGCCCAGAGAAATAGGACAGTGGTCAACATATGTAGTGATATGGCTTTAGGCAATGGGGTAAAGATTCTTTAATTTTTTTAAATTTACATTTCTTTTTTTTTTTTTACTGAGCTATCATTCAGTTATAATATTAGATAAGTTTTATGTTTACAACAGTATATTTCTATAAAGCAGAAACTAACACACCATTTTAAAGCAATTATACTAAAATAAAGATGTTAAAAAATACATGAATTGTTAAAAACAAAACAAAACAATATATTTCAACTCCTGTACACCACGCACCTGCTCAGGACCAAAAACTTGGTTTCCGTCTGTTACCATCCTGTGGACCCATTTTACCTACTGGGCCTTCTGCCTGCCACTTCCCCTCTGGTTTCCAGTTTTCTATCTTGTGCATCTATGTGTTTGTTTTGGTGCCCTTTGGTTTCATCATTAATTTTTTTCTTTCTTTATTTTTTCTTGTAATTTTTTTGTATTCCACATATGGGTAAAGTCATAAGGTGTTTGTCTTTTCTGCCTGTCTTACATTGTTAGCATGATACCCTCCAGGTCCCACCATGTTGTGGAAAATGGCAAATTTCATGTGTTTTATGACTGAATAGTGTTCCATTAAATACCTACTACCTCTTCTTTATCCGTTTTTCCATTGATGACCACCTATCTCAAGGAGTGTACTGTCACTGTTTTCTTCTAGCATTTTTACAGTTTCAGGTCTTATATTCAAGTATTTCATGAGTTTTGAGTTCATGTTTGTGTATGGCATGAGTTTGTGGCCTTGATTCTTTATTTTTAAGGGTAATTCTGAAAACAGAAACTGATACAATACATCGTTCTTCACACTATTTATTTCAAGAAGATGAAAATTCAGAGGGCATGTAAATCAGCATTCTGATTTATGTGGGGAACTGAAACAGCAGTTATCAAAACAAGGTGGGATTTTCTATAGGCATTGAAAGCCTAAATAATGGATTTGTTCATTCTTAGCTGAAACCTCTTTGTCTTCCATTAACAGAAACTAGATAAAAAAGAAACAGTGAAAAGATTTAAAGCTCAGCTGTGACGCTTCTAGTTTAATAGAGGAGAAAATGTTTTTCCTGAGTGAATTTGTACTTGAAAATGGCCTACTCTGATGTCCGATGGGAAAGTCGAATTTTCAAGAAGTAAGCATAGTTTCCTTTGATTTTCAAATGCATGTACCACAATATTAAATGCAGCTTTCTCATCGCATAATTATTTGTTCCATTTGGGGAAATGTTGTCTTTTTCCTGTCTATTTTTTATCAGGACATGGATGCTGCTGATGGCTGCAGGATAACATGAGCACACTTGATGCCATAGGACTTGACACCTCATTGTGATTAAATAGTAAATTTTATGTCATGCATGTTTTACCACAGTAAAAATTGTGATTCTCAGAAAAAATAAGCATATGCAAAAATGTTTAATTTCCTTTCAGATCATAATTATTCTTAAAAGTAAGTACAGGTGTCCCTCTAGTTTTAAAATGCATGATAACAATAAATCACAATGTATAAACCTTCCTTAGAGACAGGGTAAGAAAAACGGGGATAGATATCTTTCCTTGGCTACAAATGTCTTAACAGGGTCACGTGACCTGGAGTAGTATAACAGTAAGCAAGAAAAGGACCCTTCTCCCATGGACCCTTCCTCAGGCACCTTGGAACCCACACTGTGTCCACTGGGGTTTGTCCAGCACACATATTTCTGATGACCTACCAACAGGAAGTACCCAGCTGGATTTCAGGTTGATTTGCTGTATATTTGGTGTTCATCTTGTTCTTCAGGTAACAGGGCAGTGGTAAAAATAATGATGTGGCTATGGGCAAAGGATATGGATTCTTTAATTTTTTTTCCATTTATTGTTCAGTAGACTTTTTTAATGAGGTATTTTTTGGTTATAATATTAGATAAGTTTTATGTGTATGACAATATATTTCAACTCCTGTACCAGGCTGGATTTCAAGTTGTTTGATTTTATTTGGTGTTCAGCATATCCCCTAGAGAAATAGGACTCTAGACAAAATATGTATAGATGTGGCTTTATGCAATGAGTCATGGATAATTTAATTTTTAATGTAATTATTTATTTTTCTACGGTATCACTGGGTTATGATATTACATGTTTTATATGTATAAAAATATATTTCAACCCCAGTATGCCATAAAACTGATCAGCACCAAAAACTTAGGTTTTTTCTTTGCCATCCTGTGGACCCATTTTACTCACTGGCCACCGCCCTGATCCTACCCTCTGATACCCACTGCTCTGTTCTGCGAATATGTGTGCTTGTTTTTGTGTCATTTGTTTTCCTCTTTAATCTTTTTTTACTTATTTGCTTTTTGTATTTGTGTTTAGTGTTCCACATATAAGTGAATTCATAAGATATTTCTCTTTTCTAAATGTGTCTTCAAGACATTGATAAATACAAGGTGACATATAATGTTAATTGGTTAAAAAAACCTCATCAAGGTCTTGTGACCTTCGAGTAGTATAAAGTCAGCATGAAAGGGAAATTCCTTCCTCAGCCACCCACAAAGCTGCATCTTCTCAGGTGGAGAGTGTCCAGCACCCACCATTCTGAGCATTTACTGACAGAGAAGAGGTATCCAGCTGAGTTTCATGTTGTGTGATTTAAATTTGGTGTTTAGCTAGTCCCTCAAGGAAACAGGACAAGAATAAAATTACGTAGTGATGTGGCTTTAGGCAGTTGAGTATCGATTCTTTAATTTCTTTTTAATTTAATTAAAAAAATTTATAACTTAGATATCATTCCATTATAATATTCGTAAGTTTTATGTGCACGGCAATACATTTCAGTTTCTGTGTACCATACACCTTCTCAGCACCAAAAATGCAGTTTTCCTCTGTCACCATCTAGCTGCCCCATTTTGTCCATTTTGCCTCTGCCTGTGGCTTCTCCTCTGATTTCCACTACTTGGGTCTGTGTATCTTTGTATTTGTTATCATGTCAATTTTCTTCTTCCTTAAAGTTGTTTTTACTTATTTGCTTTTTGTTAGTTTTTTGTGTTCCACACATGAGTGAAATCACAAATTATTTCTTTCTCTTAACATGTCTTCAGACGTGGTCAGACCAAAGGTGACAGATGATGTTGATTGGTTAAGCAACCCTTAACAAGGTCATGTGACCTTGGAGCAGTATCAGGTCAGCTGGGAAAGGAAATTCCCCCTTGACCCGTCCTCAGCCCTCTTCAAAGCTGCATTCCTCCACCCACCTCCCTGACACTCTCCTGACAGAGAGGAGGAGCACAGCTGGCCTTTAGGATAGTTTGCTTTAAATTTGTGTTCAGCATATCCCTCAGAACAAGAAGTCCATAGTGAAGATATGTAGTGATTTGGCCTGGCAATAGGGTAAGGTGTCTTTTTTTTAAATTAATTTATTTATTTTTGGCTGTGCTGGGTCTTTGTTGCTGCGTGCGGGCTTTCTCTAGCTGCGGTGAGCAGGGGTTACTCTTCGTTGTGGTGCGCGGGCTTCTCATTGCGGTGGCTTCTCTTGTTGTGGAACACGAGCTCTAGGCTCATGGGCTTCAGTAGTTGTGGCACATGGGCTTCAGTAGTTGTGGCTCGTGGGCTCTAGAGCGCAAGCTCAGTAGTTGTGGCTCGCGGGCTTACTTGCTCCACAGCATGTGGGATCTTCCCAGGCCAGGGCTTGAACCATGTCCCCTGCACTGGCAGGTGGGTTTGTAACCACTATGCCACCAGGGAAGTCCCAAGGTGTCTTTATTTTTATAATTTTATTTTTTAAATTGTGTTAACAGTGGGTGTCAATATTAGATGTTTCATTTGTACAGCATTACATTTCAAATTTTGTAAACCCTAACACAGGCTCACCACCGTCCTGCACCCCATCAACAAATGAGTCTTCAAACGCAGAACAAGTGGAAAGTCCTCAGATAGTTCTCAGACCCAGTAATCAACCCCACCCGCTCCAGTAACTTCGCAGCATACACCACACTCCTGAGAAGGAGGCACTGAATATCGTGTCCCGTGAACAGTGCAGACACACAGTCCTTTCACAAGACTAGATTATTCACACCTGCAACACAATTTCCTATATACGACTGGGCTTGTGTGTGTGTGACTGTGTGTGTTGAGTGTGTGTGTTTGCAGATGTGCAGCAGAGCTTATTGCAGTGCATCCAGAGACCTCAGCTTCTTCTTGTTCTTCTTCTTGGAAGTCCTTCCCTCTGGGACAAGGGATGTGGCCGATGTTTACTGGTCCCTGAGGTGGGGTGCCTCTGGTTCGATTGTTGAGCAGGCAGTTTTCCTGTTCAGGAAGTTTCATTTTCATCCCATCTCCATATTTTGACGGGTGAATCATGACAGCACGGGCAGGCAGGGTAGACTCGATCTTCCTGAGGTTGGATTCCGGCTGAGATCGGTTGTGTTCTCAGCGGCGTCTCCACTGCTCTAAGGTGATTTCTTGAACATCTGTTTCCTCCAGGTGCTCCTCCGACCCAGGAGCTGATGCTGGCGTCTCTTCCAGGTTCCCCGTGGGCTGCATCCATGTCTGCGGGGTCAGCCCCAGGGATGTCGGTGCCCCTCCCGGTGACGGTCCCCCACCGTCTCCTTCCAATGAACTCTTCTGGATGCAAAAGAGGACATAGGCACTTTGGCTCAGGGCAGAAGCCACGTCACAGGCGGTGACCTTGGTATCGTCCATTTTATACCACTGGCCGTTCCCAGCTTTGATGTAACAGAAGTAGGGTTGTCGGTGACAACTGCCCCTGGAGTGCACCAGCACCACATAGAACACATAATCCAGTGGTCCTGCCTTCTGCTCCGACATGTATGGTTGCAAGTCGAAGCACCTGAGATACAGAACTTTCTTATCCATTTTGTCACCTGTGAAATCTGAAGAACTGCTTCAGCACAAGGATCAGGACCTTGGGGTGCTGTGCAAAGTCAACCTCTTGGTGGTGGGCACCTTCTTGAGACAAACACTACAATGATGGGCATTTTCCCCGTCCAGCGTTTTGGGCTTCTCTAAGTCTCTCAAAGCGTGGTTCACACTCTGAGCTGCCATGATATCCAGGGTGCTGTCCAGATAAGGGTCAGAAGGGTCTATTTGTAGACTACCTAAAATATGTTTACTTGTCAGCATCATGCATAAACATGCTGAGAGAGGAAAACAGCGTTCGGGTAATGAGGATACATTTAGCTTAGCCCCTCCAAAAGAAATAAAAGGAAGACCGCTGGGGTAAGTGGTGCGTGTGTGCGTGTGTGCGTGTGTGTGTGTGTGTGTATAAGTACCTTTAGGCATGCACATTTTCAAAGTACTAATATTCTTAATGTATTATGGTTTGTACTTAACAAAAAGATTTCTGCCATTTGGGACACTTCTTAAATGAAAAGCAAACTTTTGATCACTTTCTCAATTCCCTAAATATCCTTGGCAATCTTTCCCAACAGATTCCCTTGATGGTTTAGAATTCAGAAGGAAGTCGTTCATGAATGTATCCACCTTGCAATGGAGTGAATTAACAGTGTCATTTACACTGAATTAACAGTGTCATGTACATTAAGTTTTCCATTATGTGGAAGAACATTTTCTGTACAACGCTCACACTTTACGTAGACAGAATTCCCTTCTCAAATGCCAGTATTTACGGAGGGCCAAAAAATATTGAACAAAAAGATGATCATCCTGTGGTTTTGCTTCTACACTTGTGCTCTTCCTCTGTTTTAACTCATCAATATAATGATCACGAGGGTAATTAGAAATACATTAGTCTACCTATGTTGGTCACTTAAACTGTGACAATGTAAATCCTTGTCAAACACTTGGGAATCTGTTTCCTAATCTCCATTTCCTTAAGTTATTATTATTATTATTAACAGCCATTGTAGCATTAATATCATTAACATCATCATCACTATCATTATCATTATTTTTATTATTAAACTACTTATTATAGATGATCTTTTGCATACTGCTCTATTCAAAAGTGTTTTGGATTTGCTGAAGATGATTCCTGAGGGTTCTCCCCACAGACACACACACAGCAGCCCTTTGACTACAGCTTTACTGCCGGCACCTGTGGGCTGGACGAGGCTCATGAAATCCTGCACATTCCCCTCAGGGAATGGTGAGCAGCCCAGGCTGGAAGGGGAGCTTCGAAGAGCATGTCCATGGGCCACCTGAGCCTACAGGACAACTGACGAGTCCTCTTGAGGGCCCAGAAACAGCTGTGTCTCCCAGGAAGTCAGGGGGGGTATGCTTGCCCACCATAGCCACATTGTCGAGGTTATTCTGGGGGCCCAGGAACCACTCTTGCCCTCCTTGAGAGGCTGGAGATGGCATCCCTGCCCCCAGCATCTTCAGAATTTTCTTCTCAGATCAGGAACCCAGGAACCACCATTGCTGGAAACAGAGGTGCACAGAGGTCATCTTATCCCCCCCGAGCCTCTAGAATGTTCTCAGTTCCCACGGGTGCCCAGGAAAGGCCGATGCCAACCTTGAAGGCATGGAGAATGTGGTTCGCTTGCCCAAGCAACTGCAGAAAGTTTTCAGTCCACCTGGCAACTGGGAAACTGGTGCTGCCAGTCCCTTTTGCCCTTGCTGGCCAGGAAGCACACAGATGATGACCTTGGACAGTGTAGACGCAAATGGAGGGGCCTGGACTTCAAGGTGCCCAGAAAGAGAAGGACCGACAGCAGGCGAGGTCTGGGCAGTGCTGGGGGCTTCATGTCTGATGTCTGAATGCCGACTATGGATGTGCATTCTTGTCTTCTTAGCCTGGAGAAGCTGAAAAAAGTTCTGGAGATGAATGGTGGTGATGGTTGCACAACAATGTAAATGTACTTGATGTCCCTGAACTGTATGACCATAAATGATTAAAATGGTAAGTCTATGTACATTTTACCACGATGAAAAATCATAACTCCAAAGAGATGGACAGTAGAACACACATTGCTGTAAGGGGATGAGGAGATACAGATGGCATAGTGCAGAGAAGAAAGTGTAATCTGTTGTTTTTGGATGGAATGTCCGATAAATATCAATTAAATCTATCTGGTCTATTGTGTCATTTAAAGCTTTTGTTTCCTTATTAATTTTCTGTCTGGATGATCTATCCATTGGTGTAAGTGAGGTGTTAAAGTCCCCCACTATTTTTGTGTTACTGTCGATTTCCCCTTTTATAGCTGTTAGCAGTTGCCTTATGTATTGAGGTGTTCCTATGTTGGGGGCATATATATTTATAATTGTTATATCTTCTTCTTGGATTGATCCCTTGATCATTATGTAGTGTCCTTCCTTGTCTCTTGCAATAGTCTTTATTTTAAAGTCTATTTTATCTGATATGAGTGTTGCTACTCCAGCTTTCTTTTGATTTCCATTTGCATGGAATATCTTTTTCCATCCCCTCACTTTCAGTCTGTATGTGTCCATAGATCTGAAGTGGGTCTCTTGTAGACAGCATATATACAGGTCTTGTTTTTGTATCTGTTCAGTGAACCTGTGACTTTTTGTTGGAGCATTTAATCCATTCATGTTTAAGGTAATTATTGGTATGTAGGTTCCTATGACCATTTTCTTAATTGTTTTGGGTTTGTTTTTGTAGGCCCTTTTCTTCTCTTGTGTTTCCCACTTAGAGAAGGTCCTTTAGCATCAGTTGTAAAGATGGTTTGGTGGTGCTGAATTCTCTTAGCTTTTGCTTGTCTATAAAGCTTTTGATTTCTCCATCAAATCTGAATGAGATCCTTGCGGGGTAGAGTAGTCTTGGTTGTAGGTTCTTCCCTTTCATCACTTTAAGTATATCATGCCACTCCCTTCTGGACTGTAGAGTTTCTGCTGAGAAATCAGCTGTTAACCTTATGGGAGTTCCCTTGTATGTTATTTGTCGTTTTTCCCTTGTTGCTTTTAATAATTTTTCTTTGTCTTTAATTTTTGTCAGTTTGACTACTATGTGTCTCAGTGTGTTTCTCCTTGGGTTTATCCTGCCTGGGACTCTCTGTGCTTCCTGGATGTGGGTGGCTATTTCCTTTCCCATGTTAGGGAAGTTTTCAACTATAATCTTGTCAAATATTTTCTCGGGTCCTTTCTCTCTTTCTTCTCCTTCTGGGACCCCTATAATGTGAATGTTGGTGTGTTTAATGTTGTCCCAGAGGTCTCTTAGTCTGTCTTCATTTCTTTTCATTCTTTTTTCTTTATTCTGTTCCGTGGCAGTGAATTCCACCATTCTGTCTTCCAGGTCACTTATCCGTTCTTCTGCCTCAGTTATTCTGCTATCGATTCCTTCCTGTATATTTTTCATTCCAGTTATTGTATTGTTCATCTCTGTTTGTTTGTTCTTTAATTCTTCTAGGTCTTTGTTAATCATTTCTTGCATCTTCTCGATCTTTGCCTCCATTATTTTTCCAAGGTCCAGGATCATCTTCACCATCATTATTCTGAATTCTTTTTCTGGAAGGTTGCCTGTCTCCACTTCATTTAGTTGTTTCTCTGGGGTTTTATCTTGTTCCTTCATCTGGTCCATAGCCCTCTGCCTTTTCATCTTGTCTGTCTTTCTGTGAATGTGGTTTTCCTTCCACAGGCTGCAGGATTGTAGTTCTTCTTGCTTCTGCTGTCTGCCCTCTGGCAGATGAGGCTATCTAAGAGGCTTGTGCAAGCTTCCTGATGGGAGGGACTGGTGGTCGGTAGAGCTGGGTGTTGCTCTGGTGGGCAGAGCTCAGTAAAACTTTAATCTGCTTGTCTGCTGATGGGTGGGGCTGAGTTTGCTTCCTGTTGGTTGTTTGGCCTGAGGTGACCCAGCACTGGAGCCTACAGGCCCTTTGGTGGGGCTAATGGCGGACTCCGGGAGGGCTCACACCAAGGAGTACTTCCCAGAACTTCTGCTGCCAGTGTCCTTGTCCCCCTGGTGAGCCACAGCTGCCCCCTGCCTCTGCAGGAGACCCTCCAACACTAGCAGGTAGGTCTGGCTCAGTCTCCTATGGGGTCACTGCTCCTTCCCCCTGGGTCGCGATGTGCACACTACTTTGTGTGTGCCCTCCAAGAGTGGAGTCTCTGTTTCCCCCAGTCCTGTCGAAGTCCTGTAATCAAATCCCTCTGGCCTTCAAAGTCTGATTCTCTGGGAATTCCTCCTCCCGTTGACGGACCCCCAGGTTGGGAAGCCTGACGTGGGGCTCACTTCAGTGAACCTTCACTCCAGTGGGTGGACTTCTGTGGTATAAGTGTTCTCCAGTTTGTGAGTCACCCACCCAGCAGTTATGGGATTTGATATTACTGTGATTGTGCCCCTCCTACTGTCTCACTGTGGCTTCTCCTTTGTCTTTGGATGTGGGGTATCATTTTTGGTGAGTTCCAGTGTCTTCCTGTTGATGATTGTTCAGCAGGTAGTTGTGATTCCGGTGCTCTTGCACGAGGGAGTGAGAGCACGTCCTTCTACTCTACCATCTTGAACTAATCCTCTGTACATTTTTTCTAAGTCCACTAGGGGGCAATACTGCTCTTGGCTTTCTAGAAAGTGTCACCACCTGTCCCTGCAGGTATTTTCTATCTCAGCTCAGAACCAGAAAGTCAACACTGCCAAAAATTGAGGTGCAGTTAGGGCATTCCAGGACCACCTGCGCCTCTGGAAACATTCTCAGTCCCCTCATTGGCCCCAGAAATTCTGTTACTAAACTGGACGGCACAGAGGTGCCGACATGCCTGTCCACCACCCGCGGATTTGTCTAAGTGCTGCAAGAAGCCCTCCTGTTCTATAAATCGACCACAAAATCATCCATAATAAGAAAAAAAGATGAATAGTGTTACTAATAAATACTAATAAAATAATGATGAATGTTACTAATAAAATACTAATAAATAATGACTAACAATGACAACAAAAATTGAGGGCCATCATAAAGATAATAATAATACCACTACTATTCATGAGAATAAAAATAAACCTTAAGGTAATGGGAGATTAGAGTACAGACTCTCCTGTATGACTGACCAGGTACTAATTTCTGGCCTCATGGGATATTTTGGCTTCAGAGTCCAAGGTCTGCACAAAGAGAAAAGAAAGTAAGGCAGAATGTAGCAGGAAAAGAAAGTACAAAAACAAGGACGAGGAGGACATAGGTGACCTTGGGAAGTCTGGCACAAACCCCGGAGGACAAATCTCACAGGGATGTCCTAAGGGACACAGACAGAGGGACTTTGGTCCTGAGCCTGCCCACCCCTCCACACCCACTGATTTCAGAAGTTCTACCCCGGGAACTGCAGGCGAGGAATGCAGGACCACAGACCCACAGCCGGAGCGCAAGCCCCAGCTATGCCCACAGGAAGCCCCAGCCTCGCCTCAGCCCTCACACCTGCATGCCCTCTGCCAGCTCTTCCTCCAGAACCCTGGGGTCCAGGCAGCTGGCTGCCGTGTATCTCAGAGGCGGGGTACAGGAAGGTGCCAGTGACAGCCGTTTCTGGACCAGCAGGGGGCGGCATAGGCCAACGAGTGGTTCTAGAACTCTCCTAGCAGCTCGCTTGCTCAGGCTGAGGGTCACCACCCGCCGCGCCTCTCAGTGCAGCACCATTTCCAGGTAAGCGCTGTTACCATTTACTTAGGCACTCAGGTTAAACTTACTGGATTACTCACACGTGCCCACTTTCATTATAAACGTCATCATGGCCCTATACTTTGTCTCTCAAACATTCTCCAGCCTCTCTCTCTGTACACTCACATTGTTTTAGCCTGGAGCCTCATCTAGGGTCTATTCCTGCAACAGCCTTCTTCCAAATAGATTGCTCTGTCAATTTAGTTACTCGTCCTGGCCAATTCCGGAGTTGTTTTTATAAACTTGGAATCTAATCTTGCACAGATTAAGGTGTGCGCTTCACCTTTCTGTGCTGCACACAGGCAGGTGCGCGTGCGCACACACACAAAATGTTGTCGTCAGTCATAAAAGCCAAGCATGAGTTTTATTCTAAGACAAGAACACTTAGGATACTCTAATATAAGAGCCAGAAAGAAGCTGAGAGGTGATCTAAGTTGATATTTTCCACTGAGTATTCCAGAATCCATTTCAGAATTGGTTCCTGGGAAATTCGTTAAAAATGCAGACTTCTAGGCATTAGAAGGCGTACCTAGCCTTGTAGGCACCCTACCAAACTAACATTGCCTGGAGTGGGTCGACGTGTCTGCATTTTGAAGCAAGTTTCCCAGTTGTTTTTATGCATAATGATTGAGAGTCTCTTGATTGCGACCCAACAGATCTAGGTCTGTACGGGCGCTATTGAGATTCAAGGGGGATGGCCCTCCTGCCGATGTCTGGACCTCTGGTGAGAAGCAGGCCTAAAGACTCGGAACTTAGACCCAGACCCCCTGCCTTCATGTTCAGAGGCATCTGACTGCCCTGCCAGTGTTGTATGCACTTGATGCGCTTTTGAGAGTAAAGGACCACAGAATTCAACTTCCTCCTCAGCCCTGAGAGGCAAAGTCTGGTCTTAACAACAGGGAGCTCACACCTCATTGGGAGGTAACTGTCTGTTAAGCAAACCAACATACATGTGGTCAGTATATCCTGAGCACAGCACCGTGGGCTTTCGGACCCGGAGTGAGTGGGGCGACTGATCGCGAGGACGGCTAGCAAAGCCCGGGAGGTACTCACTAACACAGTGTCTAGTCACCGACTGAACCAGCTGCTTTCTGTACACAGCCTGACTCCTTGTAACTGAATATAGATAGCTCTTCGCACGGACACTTTACCTGGAGCCAAAGTGTTTGTAGCTTATGTTCCCATTTAACAGGGTTTTCTGGTCCAAACTGTGCGCCCACATCTCCCTAATGAACTGAGTGTCCAACAAAACAAGGATTCTCAGACTTCTTGCAAAGGCCAGCCTGTGCGCGTAGAACACTTCTGTCCCCAAGCACCCTAATGAGGTACAGGAGGGCACTTGATATCCGGCCAAAGACATTCCGCTGGTGCCAGGGGGCCGCAGACGGAAGTTCTCTCTGCCTCTTGGAAATGAAGCCAAGCTTTCTCCTCTCTCCAGCCACGAGGACTGCTGTTCCCCCGCTTACCATTCTCTTCTTTATGGGCCAAGTGCCACCAGGTAACAAAACAAGCTCTGCTGAAGCTTTGGTAAGAGTAGGGTGCCCGAGGCCTTACAGGGGTCCAGTGTTCACAGCAACATCCGCATCACCTCTGCCCTGAGCAGGGGTCTTGTGGGAAACCTGGGAAGTCCTGCGGTCACCTGACTCAGTAGTTCTCCACAGCAGCTCTCAGTTAGATCACATGAAGTCAAGGGCATTTCAAGCGCTTGAAACCCTCTTTGTTCCAGCACTGAAGATGAATTATTCAGGCAAATTTACTAGCAGTTTCTAGATCTAGGTAACAAAAAAATGAGGCATTATTCTACGAAATCTTGGTCTCCAAAACTCCTCTACGTTCAGCAGAAACTAGCGTCCTAAGATACTGATATAAGAGCTATGCCAACGTTATAGGGACTGGTGGGGGGGTCTCCTTGAAAGGCTTGCCCTGAGTCCGAGAGACCTCCACCCCGCTGCCCCGCCCAGCCTTGATGGTGCCCCTGAAGGCTCCATGCCAACCTCGGGCTATCCTCTCCCTTTTCAACATCTGTTCTCCTAAAGTAGAACTTTACACACAGGGGTCAAGATGGCACTGCAGTGAGTGCACCCCCTGCATTCTGCATGCGAACGTGGGTCACAGGTACAGGCACAGACGTATATCTCCGGGACATGCAGCTCTAAGGAGGGATCAGCGACTTACTGCTCTACATCAAGAGGACTGTCTTACCTTTTCCTGAGAATTCAGGGTCTCAAGGGTTGGGAAGGAATAGGAGAGTAGACAGATGCGTGAATGGGGACAGTCCTCATACAAGGAGCTGCAGTCTACTTAATCCCAGCCCTGTGATCCCTCTCAAATTCCTTGCGGAGTGTGAGGCAGTGGATATATTTCACTATATTCTGCATTCACACACACTGAATATTACTATTCTGGTTACAGGTAAAAACGCAGATGAAAACCTTGAATAGACAGCCTCAAACACTTAGGACTAATGTGATCCCATGATTTTCCTTCCAAAGCCTGCTCTGACCACCAGGTCCTTCAAGGCTTAGTGCCTTAACCTTTCAACCCCTGCGATCCTTCTTTTTTCTTTCTTTCAGCCACACTTTATTTCTCTCTGGCTCTCACTTACGAAACCTCTCCCTCACCTTGTGCCAATACTCTCTTTTGAGGGCTAGTTGACTCTTCCCTGGACTATCCAGCAACCGAGGTTACTGGCCTATGATTTCTTGGAAGTGGAAGGCCATCGTATCTTTTTTTCTTTGTATGCCTGCTTCCCAGTAAGGGCCTCACATTCAGTGGATGCTTAACAAATATCCATTAATGATTGCTTTGTGAACAGTAAAGAGTTAAATTCAATTTAATGCATTTGACTTTCAGCTGAATTCAACGGACTTTTGTTGAATGTCTATGAATGCCCTATACTGATTTGAAGCTATTCAAGAATTGGCTTTTATGTTCCAGAATAGGAAAATCTAGAAGTGTGGGTTTTGAGACCTCTCAATGTCGGCAAAGAGCTTAAGAAGTTGTCAGGGGAAAGGTGCACTTTGTGACATACAGGGACGGCTCAGAATCAAGCCACTTTTGAAACTGAGCCCCTCAATGTGTATGACCCCACCCCCGAACACTAATATATTAGGACATAAGTCAAATACTATTCAATGCTTTTAACAAGGATGTTTGTTTAGCCTTTAAGAAACTTAATGTATGCAGTGATTCCTGCAGCAGATTGCAACCTCAAAGACCAGAGCCAGGGAGAGAGGCAGTGAGTGCAGCTTCAGGATGCAAGAAATACTGACATGGGCACTGTCTGCATATTACATATGTAGGAATATTGTTCCCTTCCCCCAGAAAAATCTCCTCTCTAATAATTTCCTTGATGTATATTATCTTTTGGATCTGTATTTCAGTTCCACTTTTGAAAGACACACACATACACACACACATATAGAAAGAGAGATATCTCTAAAAAGTTTCTTCTACTCTAGAAAAACCAGCAGTAAAAGACTAATATTAAATAAAAACTGACCTCTGTCATCGGTGTTAGGAGATAATAAGGATCGAGAAAGACCCAGAAGAGCTGGGGCGTGTGTGCCCTGGCATGGGGGCAGG
The DNA here is from genome assembly GCF_949752795.1 of Hyperoodon ampullatus. Classification (NCBI taxonomy): domain Eukaryota; kingdom Metazoa; phylum Chordata; class Mammalia; order Artiodactyla; family Ziphiidae; genus Hyperoodon; species Hyperoodon ampullatus. The sequence continues at coordinate 30,637,805 of NC_136933.1, forward strand.
GCTGCCCACGGCTAGCCTTTCGTTACTTAGATGCACTCAATATTGTCAGATTTTACAGCAATGCCCCAAATCCAAATTTTTGTGTGAAAGCAGATTTTTAAGAAATCAAATAACAATGAAAAATCCACACAAGACTGTTTCCAGATACTCCCTCCTCCCAAGTAATTCAATAAAAATTCAGGGACACCAGGAAATAGCTACCACAACTCTCTTCTCTGTGCAGGCAGGGCCGGTTTCAAGGAAGTCTGTGAGCGTTCCAAATGGCTCCTGCCAGGAATTCTGCATCGACTCAGAAATCCAGGCTGGGAGATGTTTGGACGGCCGACCATGCTGTCTGCCCATGGTGCACGTACCTGAAGTCGACCCTACTACACCCAAGGAGCACTGACGTCCTTCGTAAGCTTTCTGTTTGTTTGGATGTTTTATTCTCACTCTCTCGTTCGCTTTTGCTCTCGCCTCTCTTTCTGTGTTTGTTCTCACAGGGATTCTTAGTGAGTTCTCAGTAAATAAAAAAACAAAACTTGCAAACACAAAACCTATTTTAAGAATTCGTACGATGTATTTTCACTTGGTCTTGGTTTGGTCTCCATCTTTCTATACGGCCTGGATGAGCTCCAGGTTGGGTGGGGGCACTTTTTTCTTACCTACGGTTTTTGCCTGGCCCGGCAGCCCTCCACCCTTCATCTGGGGACACTATTCGCCTTCCCCACTTGGAAAATGCACAACTTCATTCCATGCAGCCTTGTGGGATTTCCCTCCCTATCAAAAGGGCAGATCACAGGAAACCTGAATAATCGGATTTCCCAGACTTCGCCAGCAAGCTGAATGTGCACAGAGCAACACCCCGATAAAAGACAATTTCTTCTCACACCCTTTTCAAAGCCAGTCCTCCGGGTTCCCTCTTTTCCACATTCTCACCAACACTTCTTCTCTTTTATCTTTTGACAATAGCCATCCTAACAGGTGTGGGATGGTACCTCACTGTGGTTTTGACTTGCATTTCCCTGATAAATAGTAATGTTGAGCAATTTTTCACATACCTATTAGCCTTTTGTATGACTTCTTTGGAAAAATGTTTATTCGGGTCCTTTGCCCGATTTTTTAATATACATATTTGTCACAAAATGGTTACCACAATAAGGTTATCTAACACTTCCATCACCTCAGATAGTTAGAATTTTTTTGTGTGTGGTGCAAACTTTTAAGATCTACTCTGTTCTCAACTTTCAGTTACACAAGAAATTACTTACCGTTAACTATATATACCAGGCTGTATATTAGATCTCCAGAACTTATTCATCTTACAGCTGGAAGATTGTACCTTTTGACCACCTTCACCCATTCACCCCAACCTCACTCCCTGCAACCACCAATCTACCTGCGGTTTCTATGAGTTTGGATTTTTTTTAGATTCCACAGATAAATGAGATCATATGGTATTTGTCTTTCTCTGTCTGACTTACTTCAGTCAGCATATGTTCTCAAAGTTTGTCCAAGTTGCTGCAAATGATAGGATTTCCTTCTTTTTTTTCATGACTGAACAATATTCCATTCTGTGTGTATGTATATGCCCAATGCATGTTTCCCAACACCATTTATTAAAGAGACTATCATTTCCCCATTGAGGAGTCTTGACTCCCTTGTCAAATATTAGTTGACCATATATATGTGCGGGTTTATTTCTAGGCTCTTGATTCTATTCTATTGGTCTTGTGTTTGTTTTATGCCAATAACATGCTGTTTTGATTAATATAGCTTTGTAATACAGTTTGAAATTAGGAAGTTGTGATGCTCCAGCTTTGTTCTTCTAGCTGATGGCTTTGGCTATTCAGGTTCTGCTGTGGTTCTATATGAACTTTAGAATTTGTTTTTTCTTTTTCTGTGAAAAATGCCATTGGAATTTTGATGAGAATTGCACTAAATTTGTAGATTGCTTTCAGTAGCATAGATATTTTAACAAGATTAATTATTCTGGGACATCTTTTCATTTATTTGTGTCTTCTTCAATTTCTTTCATTATTGTCTTATATTTTCAGTGTACAGGTGTTTCAATTCTTTGGTTAAATTTACTCATAAGTCTTTTATTGTTTTTGATGTTATCACAAATCAAATTGTTTTCTTAATTTTTCAGATAGTTCATTTTTAACATATAGAAATGCAACTAAGTTTTGTATGTTGATTTTGTATCCTGAAACTTTACTTAATTCATTTATTAGTTCTAACAGTTATTCATGGAGTCTTTTAGGGTTTTCTATATATAAGGTTATTTCATCTGCAAAGACTATTTTAAAAATAAAACTACCATATGATACAATAATTCTGCTTCTGGAGTTTATTTTAAGGAAACAGAAACACTAACTCAAAAATATATTTGCACCCCCATGTTCATTGCAGCATTATTCACAATAATCAAGACATGGAAAAAATCTTTGTCCACTGATAGATGAATGAATAAGGAAAATGTGATACACATTACATATATGATGAAATATTATTCAGCCATAAAAAAGAATGAAATCCTGCCATTTGTGGCAACATGGATGGACCTTGACAGCATTATGCTACGTGCAATAAGTTAAATACTGTATGATCTCATTTATATGTGGAATCCAAAAGAAAAAAAACCCAAAAAAACCCAACAAACTCATAGATACAGAGAACAGACTGGTTGTCACTACAGTCAGGGGGTTGGGGGTGGGTAAAAAGGGTGAAACGGTCAAAAGGTACAAACGTCCAGTTATAAAATAAATAAGTCCTAGGGACATAACGTACAGCATGGGTGACTATAGCTAATAATACTGTACTGCATGCTTGATAAGAGAGTAGATAAGTTGATAAGAGAGTAGATCTTAAAGTTCTCATCACAAGGAAAAGTCTGTAGCCATGCATTGTGATGGATGTTAATTAGACTTATTGTGGTGATCACTTCCCAATATATACATATATTGAATCATTATGTTGTATACCTGAAATATAATGTTGTATGTCAATTACATCTCAATAAAAAATCATTTCTTTTTCAGTAATCAATAAAATAAGAGGACACAAATTCAGTAAGCATATAGAAGGCCTGGACAATACTAACAACAAACTTAATCTAATTAATATTGTTTGAAAACGTCCCACAACAACAGCAGAATAAACATTCTCTCTAAGTATGCACTTAGCAATATAAACAATATTCTGGGCCACAAAACAAGTCTTGATAAACATAAAATTATCCACATCATATAAAATATGCTCTGTGACCTTAATAGAATTAAACCAGAAATCAACACTCAGTACTTAGAAAATTCCCATATATTTGGAAATTAAACAACACGCTTCTGGATAAAAATGAATAAGCATTTGAATTGAGTAAAAATAAAAATACAACATAACAAAATGTGTGGAATAAAGCTCCAGTAGCATTTTGAAATAAATGTATAGTATCCAAATGCTTATATCATCAAAGAAGAGCAAATTAAATCTAAAACAAGAAAAGCAGGAGATTAATGTAAATAATAAAAGAAATTAAACAGAAAATCAATAGAGAACAAAAAAGAAATAAAAAATGGTTCTTTGAAAAGATGAATAAAGTTTATAAATGTCTTACCATTCTGATCTGAGAGAGATAGACAAAAAGAACACAGATTACCAATGCCAGCCATGAAAGAAAGGACATCAGATCCCACAGATATAAGATGAATAACCAGGCATTATTAGGCATAACCGTATGTCCATAAATCCAACAAGATCAATGAAAATAGGCAAATTCTTTTAAAGAAACAAACTACCAAAGCTCACTTAAGAAGAAATAAATAAGAAAGAAGAAAAGACAAACTATAGGGACAGAAAGATAAGACATTGTCAGGGGCTGGGAACAGAAGACGTTGACCACAAAAGGATGTGAGGGGAATTTTGTAGGTAATAGAACCGTTCTATGTATTGATTGTGGTGTTGGTTATACAACTATATGGATTTTTTAAATCTCATAGAATTGAGCTCATTTTTAAGGAATAAAATTCAGATGTCTGTTGTGTAAGACATCTCAATAAATCTGACTTAAAAGACAACACAAATATCAATTCTGTTCCTGTCTTCTGCTTTTATTGCTCCCTTTATCTGACTTCTAATAGCTTGTGTTTTCTTTTCATTAAGCTTGAATGTCAGGATAGAGTTCACTTTCAAGAACCTGCTATATTTCTCCACCCAGAACACGGCCTTCCAGAGTAACCACAGCTTCCACCCCCATACCTTTCCTGTACCTTTGAGGCCTGGCACCACTACAGGGACAGGTAAAAATCTGGAGGAGGTCCAGTCATGCAGAAAAGCCTACAGCACCCTCTCTTATAGTTCAAAGTATAAAACAGTGGGCACTGATACTGGGTGATGGAAAAAAGTCCCCTCTGGTTCTGCTCCTGATGCATTCATATAACCCAAACTGTGTCCTGGGTTCATTCAATGTCAGCTACCACCTGATGACCCTACAGCCAAACCTTAGCCCTAAGGATTGGTCCAAATGGCTAGAAGAAAAACAAACCCTGCATGAGGATATAGATGCTATAAGCCAGAGTTCTCAACTGGAGATGCTTTTGCCCCCGGCGCATAATTGGCAATGTCTAGAGATACTTTCAGTTGTGACAACCAGAAAGATGCTACTGGCACCTAGTGGATAGAGACCAAGGATGTTACTAAACATCCTACAATGACAGAAATGACCTTCAAGACAAAGAATTATCTGACCCAAAATGTCAGTAGTGCTGAGGTTGAAAAAACTCTGCTACAGGCTTTGACACAATAATGGTAAGAACCAAAACCCAGAAGAGAATAAATATCTTGTCTCAAGAGCATGTTGTAGCCTTCCTAGGAAAGCCCTAAATAGGTGTGAGGCATCCACCCACTCTCATAACTATCCTTCAGAATGGTGTGCGTTTAATTCATGGACATGCAGCATGTGAAAGTAATTCTCAGACACTCCAGCATAATTGGTGATATTTTTCATTCTTACATATTGTTTCTCTCCCGTTTTTGCTTCTCCATCTTTTTCAGTGTCTAACCACCTTCTGGCCCAATTAGCATCAGATCCCATTGCCTGAACGAATCTGACTTAATTCATCCCCAGTTCCATACTGCTCTTTGTATTTTGCCCTAGAACATTGTTTTCCTAGACGACTTAAAATCTGTCAAGGAGGGACTTCCCTGGTGGGGAAGTGGATAAGACTCCCGCAGTGGATAAGACTCTGCATTCCCAATGCAGGGGGCCAGGGTTCGATCCCTGGTCAGGGAACTAGAACCCACATGCATGCCACAACTAAGAGTTTGCATGCCACAACTAAGGAGCCTCCGTGCCACAACTAAGGAGCCTGGCTGCTACAACTAAGGAGCCCGCCTGCCGCAACTAATAACGAGTGCAACCAAATAAATAAATAAATATTTAAAAAGTAGGAATCTAAACTATGTATACTTTAAAAAAAATCTGTCAAGGAAATTACAAATGCGTTTATAACATAATCACTTGAAACATCTGCACATCAAAGAAAATCTGACTGCTCAACCTTTATAACATTGCACCCACTGTGGCGTCACTTCCCCCAATGTCTCTCTGTTCTAATTTCCTTGATACGATGCTCTCCAGTGATGCTGGGACCAGGACTGTGCAAATCACATTTCCCAGACTCCTTTGTCAATTGGCTTCGATGACAGGCACTACAGGGGGATGTAGAGCTTGGAGAAGGGGGAGGGGCTTCCTTCCTCATTTTTGTTCCTGTCACGCTGCTACAGCAATGACAGGTTGCATCCAGGAGAAACGGTCGGCCCCAGGGTCCACCTTCTCATGGCACTCCAGGACCAATTTCATCATGTCCTCAAAGGGATGCCAGCAACAGCTAGCTGATGCTCCTTCCTCATAGATCTGAGGGCTGACCCTGAAAGGTCTCCCCTTAGAGCTGCAGAGGCACCAGGCACAGCTGCACAGCTGCACAGCATGCCCCTCCTCCGAGGCCTGATGGTCACAGGACTCCTTCCCAGGCTCCTGGTTGCTTCCATTTTGTTGTCCCACTGAGTGGTGTTACCTACTTCCTGCAGTTATTTCTGGGTTCCCTCAGCATTCTCTTTGAACAAATCCTGACATAAATCCCCTTTGTCCAAAATACTAGTAATTCTAATTGACTGGATCCTGACTGACAGAACTGCTACTACTATTGTTTCTCCTGTCTTGCTACGGTTACTACTGCTAGTATCATCCTAGATAACACATCCAGGTAACACGTCTAGTTACCTAACCATAAATGGACAAAGAGTAATGCAGATGACATTTCCTCACTCACAACTGATAGATCAAGTATTAAAAATACATTAAGACTACAGCACACCTAAAACAGCAATTTTTAAGGTAAAATCTACAAACACTTTCAATTCTAAACATTATAAATGTGAAATATAACTCAGTTTCTATTTTCCAAGTAACATAAAGAAGAACTGACTACATTTGAGTCCTCTCAGGATCCTGAACAATTTTAATGAAAATAGCACAGATAAGTATGTTTGATAATAATGCATGTAACTTGAATTTAATAACAAATGAAAATTAAAATAAGAAAGCATAAAGTAATTCAAAAACATTTTAATAACTAGAAAGGAAATAATGAAAATACTCCTTATACTGGTTTACTGATCAGATAAGCTAACATTACTCCTACATAACATGTGGAATTATTACGTAAGACAATGTAAAATGTAAAAATTTTTTTCCCAAATAAAAATAGATAATTCTTTTCTTATATCTTAGAGTTAAAACGGTAGCAAATGATAGGGAAAAGTTCTGTATTAATTAATATTATGGCTAATTATAGACATGAATTTTAGAGCCATTTCTATCAAGTCTTTAGATTTTGACAGGATATTTATATATTTTATTTCAAGTTACATTGTTCTTAAAACTGTAATAGTACTTGCCCTCCAGTTTTTTTTTTTTCAACATCTTTATTGGAGCATAATTGCTTTACAATGGTGTGTTAGTTTCTGCTTTATAACAAAGTGAATCAGCTATACGTATACATATGTCCCCATATCTCCTCCCTCTTGTGTCTCCCTCCCACCCTCCCTATCCCACCCCTCTAGGTGTTCACAAGGCACTGAGCTGATCTCCTCTTGCGATGCAGCTGCTTCCCACTAGCTATCTCTTTTACATTTGGTAGTGGATATATGTCCATGTCACTCTCACACTTTGTCCCAGCTTACCCTTCCCCCTCCCCGTGTCCTCACCTCTTTCTTTATGAAAATGGTATTTGGTTTCCTTTTAATTATCTGATTCTGGTTTAATTGTTTGCTTGCATCACTGTCTCCCTGCTAGGCTCTAAGTTCTTTTATTGTAAACATTATGTCTTTTTACAGTTTTGTTTTTTTTTTGAGAATAATGTCTGACAAAGCAGGTGCTTTGGGTTGGCGGGGCCTGGGGGAGAGAGGAATTAACCAAGAGCGAGCAAAGTTGTGAGTGACTCAGAAAATGTAAGAGGTTCACTTATGTTCATACCCAAAGAAGTGGTGGACAGTGTTCTCTTTCTGGCACTGACATCTCCGAATCAGATGGCCATACAACATTATCTGAAGCTCTGGATGAAGCAATGAAATGAAACAAACGAGCCAAGCCTCTAAATGGCTATTTGTCTGCTTTCTTCTTTTGTGATTATACAGCTCCTGATGACATGAGGTAGGATCTGTAATTGAACCTTATCACTGTTTCTGCTGAATTCGTCATTATGTTTATTACCAATAGCAAAAGATAGATAGATAGGTAGATGGATAGATAGGTAGATAGATAGATAGGTAGATGGATAGATAGGTAGATAGATAGATGGATGGATAGATGGATAGTTAGATATGTAGGTAGATAGATATAGATAGATGATAGATACAGATAGACATAATAGATGATAGATTTAGATAGATGATAAATAGATACAGATATAGATATAGATGATTGATAGATACAATAGATAATAAATAATAGATAAATGATAGATAGATATAGATAGATGGGTAGATACAGACAGATAGATACAGATATAGAGGAGCTGAAATGTCTCTTACAGAGACATTTATCATGGAGTATTCATTGTTTTTCCTTCTTCCAACAATCAGCATAAAGTTGAAAAAGAACCTTCAAGTGTTTATCACAGGGAATACTCTTGAACTAATGATTGCTTCATATTTCTTTTTTCTTTCTCTTTCCCTCATTCTCCCATTCTGTTCTCTCATTCATTCTCTCTCCCGCCCATCCCCTCCCCTGGCCTCCCAACCCCATCTCTCTCTCTTACACACACAAACTCGGACACATAATTGTATGCAAGGTAGATGGGGTCACTTTCACGGTTACTTTAAATGTTGTTATACATTTATCTCTTTAACATATGGCTGGAAAAGACCTGAAATACAACTGTAACACCCTCATGATCCTCCCACCTGAACTTGCGCCCTATTAAAGCATGTTTGCTAGAGGATAGATGCCTACTTGTATTATTCGCTATCTGTTGCTATATAGCGTATTACCAAGAGTCAGTAGCTTAAAACAGTAAAGTTACTAACGTAATTTATGTGGTGAGGCAGATAAGTGTCTCTGGCTCAAGAGCTCTTACGAGGTTGCTATAAAATTGGGGGCCTGACTGGAGGTTCATCTGAAGGCTGGGGTGCAAAGGAATCTGCTTCCAAGCTCACTCACTCACTCATGCAGTTGTTCACAGGCTTCACGTCTTCACTGGCTAATTGCTAACATCGTCAGTCCCCTGCCACATGGGTCTTCCCATAAAGGAACCCAGCAGACCATGCGGATATCCTAAGTCTGTGGGAAATGCATAACACTAACTTCAGCTTTCTCATCCATTGAGTTACCACCATATTGCATACTTTTGTCCCTGGAGATGTCCTGTGGAAGACTGAGTTATTCTCTCTTTGTTAGGCTCCACTAACCATGAACAAACCACGGGTCCAGGGAGCATCATAAAAGGCCATGGACCTGCCATGCTCAGTGATCCCAGGCTCCGACCATGTTGATGCCACTTCCCTTCAGCTGCCGTTCATCCATGAGACTCCATGTGCTTCTCTCCATGCTCCTCTTTTTGACTCTCTTATCCCCAGGTAAGGTGGTGGCTGATTACCTGGGTCTGCAGTTTAGAAGGCTATTGGGCAGGTCAGACAAGACCCTGGAATCAGTCTTACAGATTCGTAAACCTACTATCAACAGCTTCCCTGGGATTACAGTGGGGGAGGATAGGAAAGAGACCGTTCCTTTGCCATTAGCCAAATTGCCTGATGAGGTCACATTCCACTTCATCCTTACTTTGTATCTTGGGATGCCTAGGTGAGGCACAGAAATTTATTTGTAGGCAGGTAGATCTGAAAGGATTGAATTTCATCAGCATCTATCATTTTATCTATTCAGTAGGTCGGAAAAAGAGATGGACAAAGTCTTATCAGCAGGGGTTAGTGCTGAGGGGTGTCCTGGGGAACTCTGTCCTATAGGTGTTTGTCTCCAGAAGGAATGGAGAAATCAGCGTAACGAGTACAACTCTCGCTATGGGAGAGGTTTATCCATAATTGGAGGCGTAGGGTGAGCATTTCTTAACTCCAAACTAGACACTGTTGGAAAGTAAAAGAAGCAGTCTTACAACTGTATCAGAACTAAGGCATAAACCAGAACTGTCTCATCTAAACTGGCCACTGGGCCACTCTATGTAAATGGCACAGACCCAGAATAGGGTTTCAGAAAGAGAATTACAGTTCCCAGGGAGGGGTTACTGAGAAGATCAAGTGCTGGTCCACATTCTAGGAAGGGATTCTCATGTTAAATAGCAGTCGCACGGCACTGGGACTCCAACATAAATCTAGTCTCGCAAAAGGAGGAAGTAAGGAGGAAAACACATTTTGGAATTACTGACGTGTGAGTCATGTAGGAGGAAAATGACTGGGCTGGGAAATGGAGACAGCAACACAAAACGTGATACTCTGTGATCATGAACACTTAGGGCTAAGACTGTCAGTTAAAAGCTATCAGGCTTGGGCTTCCCTGGTGGCGCAGTGGTTGAGAGTCCGCCTGCTGATGCAGGGGACATGGGTTCATGCCCCGGTCCGGGAAGATCCCACATGCCGCGGAGCGGCTGGGCCCGTAAGCCATGGCCGCTGAGCCTGCGCGTCCGGAGCCTGTGCTCCGCAGCGGGAGAGGCTGCGGCAGTGAGAGGCCCGTGTACCGCAAAAAAAAAAAAAAAAAAAAAAAGCTATCAGGCTCAAACTCGTCATTTTTAGATAAGATGACTGAGGTCCATAGAAGTACTTCACATTCTATAATTTAAGTATTCATACCTGCATCTGAAAACAATATGTCAGGGTTGAGGAGGCTGACAGTCAATTCTGTAGAAAGAGCTTAAATAGTTTGTAGGTCATGTAAGACTAGCTGGTCGTAGTGGGAGCAAACATATTAAGAAGACACAGATTGGACACAATGATCTCTGCACTTCTTTTTTCATTAAAGGGGAATTTGTTTAGAGTATATTAACTGTCAGGCCCCGCTCTAAATTTCCTATCGGGTAGTATGATTTCAATGAAGACTATGACTAAAACAGAGAAAAATTTCCTGCTTGAATGGTGCTTCCAATGTTAACCTTTTATGTTGTTCACATGCTGCTATTCTTTATCCTCCTCTCAATTTACTTGCACTCTAAGGACAGACTGACTCAAGCGGCGTGGATTCATTTCCTCTTGACGGAACGGGCCATCAACAAGTCAGACCTAAGTGGGCGTCTCCATGCCCCCTGACCAGGGAAGAGCTCTGAGACTCAAGCAGTCCAGAGGTGACCTTCTTCCTCCTTCTCCTCTGCTGGTTCCAGCCCATGGTCCACCTATTCCTTTTCTTTGCTTCTGTCTTCATCTTTTACTTTGATCCCTCCTTCTGAGTCCTCTGTGGAAGAGACTCCCAATTTGCAGTTTCACCTCTAACTTTTCAACCCCAAATGGTCATTTGAAAATATCTGTTTATTCAGTTTTCAATAAAGTTATTTGTCAGTCATCTTATATCTGAATATACTATCTTCCAGTCACTTTTCTGAGTTTTAGGTCTAAAACACACATAAGCCACATAACTACTCACAAGGATCTTAAAGTTTTATGGGAAGAGACAAACATAGGAAAAATGATTATCCCAAAATAAGTGAAAAGTTAAAGCATGACTATTTGGAAACACAGGGTTACAGAGAAAGAGAACTAATTCTTTTTGTGAAATTAGTCAACCTATAAACGAAAAACGCACAACATAACACCAACTTTACAAAAGAAATCATGATTGTTTATATTTATAAATGAAAAATGATTTGTGAAGTGAATCTGAGGACTAGAAAAAGCATTTGACAAAATTTAACATTCATTCGTGATAAAATCTTGTAACACCTTAGGTATAGATGGAAAGTATTTCAATATAATAAAGGCCATATATGACAAACCCACAGCCAAAATCATACTCAATGATGAAAGGTTACAAGTTTTCACTCTAGGATCAGGCACAAGACAAGGGTGCCCACTCTCACCACTCTTACTCAACACTGTACTGGAATTCCCAGCCAGAGAAATCAAGCAAGAAAAAGAAATTAAAAGCTTTTAGAATTGGAAAGCAACAAGTAAAATTGTCTCTAGCAACAAGTAAAATTGTCTCTATTTTCAGATGACATTTTATATATAGGAAATCCTAAAGAGTCCACCAAAAAACTGTAAGACCTAGTCAATGAATTCAGTAAAGTTGCAGGATACAAAATCAACATGCGAAAATCAGTAGTGTTTCTATACACTAACAAAGAATTATCTGAAAAGAAAATATAAAAAGAAATTCTACTTAAAATAGCATCAAAGATTAAAATAATAAAATGCTTTGGGCATAGAAACAGATGCAGAGACCAAAGGAAGAGAATAAAGAGTCCAAAAATAAATCTCTGCATATACAGTCAGTCAACTAATGCTTGACGAGGGAGCCAAGAATACTTAGTGGGGAAATGACAGTCTCTCCAGCAAGTGGTGTTGGAAAAACTGGATAATCACATGCAGAACACTGAAATTGTGCCCCTACCTTATACCACTCACAAAAAATTAACTTGAAATGAATTAAAGACTTAAACATAAGACCTTATACCATAAAACTCCTAAAAGAAAACAGGGAAAAATCTCCTTGACATTTTCTTGGCAACGATTTTTTGGATATGACACCAAAAGCACAATCAACAAAAGCAAAAATTAACAAGCAGGACTACATCAAACTAAAAAGCTCTGCACAGCAAAAGAAACAATCTACAAAAATGAAAAGGCAATCTACACAATGGGAGAAAATATTTGCAAATGATATATCAGATAAGGGTTAATATTTATAAATATATAAAGAACTCATATAACTCAATAACAAAAACCAAATAACCCAATTAAAAAAAAATGAACGGAGGAACTAAACAGAGATTTTTCCAAACATACAAATGACCAACAGGTACATGAAAAGAGTCTCAACATCACTAATCATCAGGAAATGCAGATCAAAACCACAGTGAAAGATTACTTCACACCTATTACAATGGCTGTCATCAAGAAGACAAGAGGGGCTTCCCTGGTGGCGCAGTGGTTGAGGGTCTGCCTGCCGATGCAGGGGACACGGGTTCGTGCCCCGGTCCGGGAAGATCCCACATGCCGCGGAGCGGCTGCGCCCGTGAGCCATGGCCGCTGGGCCTGCGCGTCTGGAGCCTGTGCTCTGCAACGGGAGAGGCCACAACAGTGAGAGCCCCGCGTACCGCAAAAAAAAAAAGAAGACAAGAAATAACAAGGGTTGGCGAGGATGTGGAGAAAAGAGAACCTTTGTGCACTGTTGGTGGGATGTAAAATGGTTCAGCCACTATGGAAAAGCATGGAGGTTCCTCAAAAAAGTAAAAATAGAGTTACCCTATGATCCATCAATGCCACTTTGGGGCATATATACAAAGGAAATGAAATCAGGATCTTGAAGAATTATCTGCATTCCCGTGATCATTCCAACATTATTCACAATAGCCAAGATATGACAACAATCCAAGTGTCCATCAGCAGATGAATGGATAAAGAAGATATCGTGTGTGTGTGTGTGTGTGTGTGTGTGTGTGGAAGTACCTGGAGGGCATTATGCTAAGTGAGATGAGTCTGACAGAGAAAGACAAATAGTGTGTGATCTCACTTTGATGTGGAATCTACAAAGCCAAACTCATCAAAACAGAGGGTAGAATGGTGGCTACCAGGGGCTGGGAGTGAGGGTATTGGGGAGATGCTGTTTCAGAGTACAAACTTACAACCAGTAGATAAGTAAGTTCTGGAGATGTACTGGGCAACATAGTGATTACAGTCAACAACACTGTACGATAAACCTCAAAGTCATAGGAAACTACATCTTAATTGTTCTCGCTACACAGAAGAAATGATAACTATGTGACCTAATAGAGGTGTCAGCTAACACTGTGGTGGCAATCACACCGCAATACATAAATGTATCACATCAACATGTCATACACCTTAAAGTTACACAATATTATATGTCAACTGTATCTCAATTTTTCAAAATAGATAAGATAAACTCATTAGTTAATAAACATGTAAATGATCAAAAGTAGTCATAATAGAAGACATAAAAGTATATAAATTTTTTCCCTAAAAAGCTGATATCACATATAAAAGTTTATAAATGAAAAATAAGTAAATTTAGATAAATGTGTCATTAAGCCATTGATCATAGGTCAATTAACTTTAGATAAACTGGTTTTAAGTCAATTGGTTATTGGCCAAAGGCATATACTTAGGCTTTCTATACTTTGTTTCTATATGGTAGGGTAGGGAGAAAGGTTAGGGATCTCTTTAAGCTTTTGTTTTTTTCCCCCAAAATTTATTCTCTTATTTATTTTTTTTTAAATTTTTTTGGTCATGCCATGCACGTGGGATCTTAGTTTCCTGACCAAGGATTGAACCTGCACCCTCTGCATTGGAAGCACAGAGTCTTAACCACTGGACCACCAGGGAAGTCCCTCTTTAAGCTTTTGGCATATAGTGTGTAGACAATACATGGCTATTGAGGAAATACTGTGCTCTTTATTTGACTCTCCTGATCTCATCAATCTTGTCATATGGGACAGTTATACAAAGGATTAATAACAGGTGAGAAAATTTTAGTTTTCAATGTGGACTAAGTGTATTTACCTTTCAGATGCTACTAAGAACATAGTACATATGTGATACCGGCCTCTCTTTTAAAGGAATACCTTAAAAATACAGCTTCTTTTTTTTCCAGAAATGGTCCATAGGCAATTATTTTCTCCCTCTTGTGGAAAACAGTTTGCTGTGGAAGAGCTCCCTTGCAATTCAGAGGACTTTGGTAAAAAGGACTATTACACTCAGTGACCCTTTAAAAGATGACTGGCCAAAGATACTGACCTCTGAGAAATTTGAGATCCCATAGAAAAAGTAAAGGATTAGCCATCTGGTCTCCAGTAGTTAGGTTAATTTGTCACCAAATTAGGGAGTTCAAGGCTTGGAAATATTCCAGCGGAAGCTGTTTTATTTTCTTACTTGTTAAGCTTCACTGACTAAAAGGAACCTCAGTCTCCAGAAGGAAATAAAAGGCCCCGAATCCCACTATTCCTGATTACTCACTTCTCTACCGGGCATTCAACCATGAGACTCCATTTACTGCTTTCTGTTCTCCTCCTCTCTTTGACTATAATACCAAAAGGTAAGATGGTGAATAACTGTAGAGATAGGTTTCTTAGGAGAGCTACTCGGATGCATAATTATACTGTGGCCATCTTAACTCAGACCCTTATGCACAGTCTTAGGGATGCAGAAGTCCAACATGATCATCTTCCTTAGAACTGATGAGGCCAAAATTGTGAAGTGGGACAAGGATTTCCATCAACAGAAAATGAGTTCCAAAAGCTCCATGATTACAAAAGGGGGCTCAAACCGATGTGGAAGTGGAGAAGCTTTGACATGTGACATCAGGCTCCGCATACAAATCGAGCAGCTTTTACAAGGGCCCCCACCTCCAAAAAGGAGAGTGGATATGGCGGCTACTGGGTCAGACTTGGTTAGTGAATGGAAGTGACGCAGTCTGTTGGTGAGGGGATATTTGTGAATGGTAGAAATTAGGCGCATAATACAGAGCTCAACAAAAAAGAATTATATCAAGTTATTAATAGGGAGCAGAGGTATTTGGGAAAAGCATGGATTTGGGACGGCGCGTCAATGGCAAAATTTTAAGCATGATGCAAAATAGGAAGGGAGCATTTTTTTTTTTTTTTGCGGTACGTGTACCTCTCACTGTTGTGGTCTCTCCTGTTGTGGAGCACAGGCTTCGGACGCGCAGCCCCAGCGGCCATGGCTCACGGGCCCAGCCGCTCCGCGGCATGTGGGAT
Organism: Hyperoodon ampullatus; assembly: GCF_949752795.1. Taxonomy (NCBI): domain Eukaryota; kingdom Metazoa; phylum Chordata; class Mammalia; order Artiodactyla; family Ziphiidae; genus Hyperoodon; species Hyperoodon ampullatus. The sequence continues at coordinate 30,653,236 of NC_136933.1, forward strand.
CTTCCTGGACCAGGGCACGAACCTGTGTCCCCTGCATTGGCAGGCGGACTCTCAACCACTGCGCCACCAGGGAAACCCGGAAGTGAGCATTTTAACAACCTGAGTTACACCCTTGGTGCTCATGATGGAGAAGTTGGAATATTAAAGTGTAGACTTACAGGGAAAAGGGAACATGGCCATTTTCAGGCTGATTCATTCAGATCCTTGTAAAAACTAAGACTGTTCTCTCCACTGTTGACGTCAGGATGTTCACATCCCTCCAAATAACATGTGTTCATTGATCATAGATTAAGTCCGGGTAACTCTCCCTCTTCCTTGATTCTTCTATAAGATTCTTTCAAACACAATCCAGGATATTTATGTATGTTGAAATGTTTGATCTTTGCCTAATCCATGAATATCTTGGGATCGATCTGATGTACAGCTGCCCCCTCTTGAAGGAGGTCACATACTTCTCACCTGGCCCTCAATTCTGTCACAAGAAGACACACTTGTAGCGACAGCTAATGTAAAATTATAGGATGTTAATGACTTAAAATTAGAAGGCAATTTAATGGTTAATTCTTTAATTTTAAAGATAAGAGAATCCATGTCCACATAAAGAATATGATTTCACTAAGGTCACATAGGTAGTGGCAACACGGCAGCTGGAACCAAGTATTTTTAATCTGGGTCAGCATTGCTTCCATCCATCTACGGGTGTAAGTATGCCCATAAAGTGGTAACCCTAATTTCTGTCAGGCTGTTTACCTCAAAGTCCCCTAATTAGACACTGAAGAACCTAAGGAGATTTTCAAGTTTCCTCTTTGGGAAGCTACAATGTCTTTGAAACATGTTACTTCACTTACCTCTAAATTCTTTTTCTTCAGTGTTTGTGGTTGGCATGTTGAATCGGCTTAACATTCTGGCATTATTATTGGGATGACTTACACTAGTCTTTAGATTTTCCTGATCTTTGTTCTTAAAATCATATAATGGTGATAATCAGACTGCTGAAAGCACTTGGTTCAAGATAATTATGTGTGCATGGTTGATGAGTGAATTTTTTTTTTTTTTTGCTCATGCTTGCTTTCCACCACCTAAGCTAAATTCAACTCAACATAAATGACTGTCTCCATCCAGAGTCATACACCATGTTATGGGCCTTTTTTTTCAAGGTTAAGGAGGGATACTTCTGGAAGTAAAGATCGAGCCAAAAGTCACCATTATAGTGGGAAAGTGATATGGCAGTGGTTCATTCTCAGAGTGGAAAACAATTCAAGAAAAAGGTTGTCCTAGAGCAAAGGCCAGAAATAACTGACAGGAAAACAGGACTCCAAGAAATCTAGGCCTAAGGTTTAGAGAAGTTCCTATGGTAATAACAAGACTGGACACCCATAAATATAATTGTACATCCAAGAGTGGGGGCCAAATAGTTAAAAATAGGCTGGAGCCAAGAAGTTTTAGAAGGAATAAGAGATAGAAAATGTGCGTGCAGTCAAAGAATACTTAACTGCATTCAATGGTAAGAAATGTGTACTGGGCATCTGCTACTTTCCATGGGCTGCATGAGATACCCAAGATAGAATGGGAAATGAAAGGAAGACTGTCTTCCCTCAGTAGAGAAGACAAACATTAGGCAAATGATTACAAATGCATCTATAAGTTATACATTTTAATAAGTACAATGAAAAGGAACAAAGTATTCTGAGTGCCTGAAACATGCGGTCATTGTCAATCTGCAACATCCGAGAACAGTTCACTGAGGCGTGCCTTTTGAGCTGAAAACGGGAAGATAAGTGTTCATTGATGAACCCCTTGCAGGGAGACCTCAACACTCCTGGCAGAGGAAGAAGCCAGTGCAATGCCCCTGATGCAGAAGAACCCACAGTGTGTTTTTTAAGGAACTGCAAGAAGGCCACGGCAGGAGAGCACTAGCTTATACCAGAAAATGTGCCAAGCATCTCATGGAATTAGGCCACAGTAAAAGCTGCATGGCACCAAGGCTCAACCTGCAGGGACACTTCAAGAACAGGGAGGGCAAGGCTACTAGACTTTGTGCTGGGGGTGGTGATCACGAGTATCCCCGTCACCAGGGGTGGGTCTCGGTTTATGCTCAAAGTGGGAACATCTACGGGTTCTAGGCGGCCTACGAGCCTGACAGGTCTTTCCTTTTGTTTCACTACCTCCACTATTCTTTCTTCAGAGTTTCTCTTCCTGGTTCTGCCATAGCAGGAGTTTCAAGTTTAGAGTAGCTTCCTTCTTTTCTAATCTTGAGATAATCACTCGTTGAGGTACACACATAGAATGAAGCCTGAGAAACCACCAGCAACTGTGTGGAAATAGATAAACGGTATCAATAACAATCATGAGAAATTAGGAAATCAAAATTCCTAACCTTTCAATCTGATAATTTCTGTGGTCCACAGGTAAATAAGTCTGATCTATCTGGGTGGATTCTCTAAGTCGTAATCATGTTTAGACTTGAAAGTATGCACTGTCCGAAATCTCCGTCGTCCTTTGGATGAGGCCCCTTCTCCAGTGTTCCAAAGGAAGTTCCCACCCTCTAGGCACCATGATTCATACTCCATTAAAGTAGGATACCAAAGTATAAGACAAAACCAGCAAAGGTGGTGAGGAAAGTGCATCACTGATGGTATGAAGGACTCACAATTCACAGGCAAAAACAGCCAGGGTCCAGGATGATAGATGTGGGACTGGTAGACAAGGATGCACAACAAACTCTACTTCAAGACTAATCTGGAAGGTGAATCTGGAGGACATGATGCTAAGTGAAATAAGCCAGTCCAAGAAGATAAAGACTGTATGATTGCCCTTACCTGAGGCATCTAAAAATAGTCAAACTCATAGAAACCTGGAGCAGAATAGCAGTTTCCAGGGGCTGGGGGAAGGGAGAAATAGGGATTGTTGCCTGATGGACTTAAAGTTTCACTTCTACAAGATGAAGGAATTCTCGAGATCTGCTGGGCAGACTTGTGCCTCTGGATAATGGTACCACGTTGTGTACTTAGAAATGTCAGAGTGGAGATCTCATGTTTAGTGTTCTTACCACAGTTAAAAAAAAAAAAAAAGAAAAGAAAGAAAAAGTGAAGAGCAGGAGGTTACTGGGGTTGGTAACAGCGTTGGGCTCCCCAGGAATCTGACAAGAACCCTTTGGAGGCGTCATGCCGACCCCTTCCTCCGGATCAGTCCTCCTTGGTTTTTCCCAAATCAGTTTTGCCAAGAGGATGGATTAAACAAAGATCCTATAATCTTGCACAGGAGGGAAAAACTCTCAATGGCCAGGTGTTTTCGGAAGAGAATATATTGCAGCCACACGGAAAGGCCATGATACCTTACTTTGGCATGTGGAGACGCACCGCCTCTACGTTCACACCCAGATGCGTCCTGGAAACATACTCTGCCGCTCACTATGCCTTGCCCGATATTAAAACCCCTTGAGTTTAGCTTCGTTAGAAAACCTGAAAGTCTCACCAAATGTTACACTAAGTGCGTGGATGAGGTTATCGGGGGAGAGACCGGCAGCCGGTAAGAGGACTGCTGCACTGCTGGGTATGGAGCCTGCACTCTGTGTAGACAGGCATGGGGTAGGGTCACCCTCGGCCCTGTCCCCGAGAGCGGCGGGACCCTCGGCGCGCTCCCTGAGAGACAGACGCGCCAGCCTCCAGAACCGGCAGGGTAGAGGTTGCACCACAGGATGCTAACCACCTCCTCCTCATGCCATTCTCTTGCCACACGAGGCCCCGAGCCCACGGATGGCTAGCCTGAGAGTCAGATCCTCCAGCAGGTGGAGAACACAGACTCGCACAGGTTCTGAAAATTCAGTTACAAGAAACTGCGCTGGTGTACCTGGCTGTGGATATTTCTCTATGGGACGGTGAGATAACAATGAGGGCCTGGTTTAAATACCGCCCCCCCCAAACAAAGATTCAGAGCCCCAAAGCGCTCAAACTCTCAGTTAAGCGGTAGAAGTTAGGGACCAAAGAAGCCAGCCAGTCAGGGTTAGTACATTACTGGACAGCAAAGACAAAATGGGACACAGGTGAGTTAACAGGACGGTTCAGGATCCAGCTTATCCTTATTGCTGGCCGCGAACAGAAGTGTCCTGTTACGTAACAGCCACCATGACCCACGGGGAAAAGGACCCTGGGCTGCGCTGGAAACGCTAGAGGAGGGATGCTGGGGTGCAAGGGAACGGTGCTGAAGCACACCTCAATTACGTGCTTTTCAGCAGCCCGATGAATCGGGAAAACATATGGGTGTGTTTAAGGAAAAGCACCTTTCAGCTCTGAGAGAAATTCTCTCCATGTGTCTGCATATACCGGGCACTGAAGAACACAGAAAATCCGGTTCCTGCACAGTCCTGAAATGGGGGAATTAGGTAAGGTGAAATCTGAAGGACGGCTAGACTTTCCACAAGAGGAGATGAAATGAGGACAGGTGCCACACGATAAGGATGCTGTAAATGTGGATGCGGAGGTTAGCACGGGCCAGGGGGTGGAGGGGGGATACTTCCGCTGAAGTCGTCTGTCTCAGTGCAGGTGTTACCGGCATTTGGGGCAGGACAACTCACTAGGTGGGAAATCTGCCAACCCTGAGCCTTACCCACCAACGCCAAGGACATGTCCCCAGTCATGGTGACAAGAAAGCACCCCACACGGTTCAACACGTACTGCCCTTGATAAGGACGACTCTCTAAAAGCTTCTAGAAACCAGACTGCCCTCTCTAAGATGTGTATAGTCCCACACTCTTAGCACCTCTCCTCCAAAAAGCCACTTCTTTTGCCTGAGGGATTTTTTCATACAGGTAATATCATTTATTCCATCTCAAAGCCATTCTTCTCTGAATTTATTGCTTTATGTACATTACCAATAATTTGATGGTGAATTAATGAGGTTGTTAAATCTCTTTCTGTGCAGCAAGTACTGGCCTTATTCCAGGACGAAAACAATGTATTCTTCTGCAAGGGGTGTGCAAAGATGGAGGATGCACCAGCACGGATGATACCATTGGTGTATGTAATGATGAAAAAAAATGTTGTAGAAAGTGGTGGGTACTTTTTCCCTATCCAACGCCAGTTCCCAAATCAAAATCTCTTTGATGACAGCAAACTGTAAGCCCTTCGAACTCTAGAACACATGGATGAACTTCACAGACTCCTGTTTGACTCAGAACTCCAGAACCCAAGGATAAATTATACAGACTCCTCTTAAACTTGCTTTTCTCTCTTGACTGGAAATAAATGTCCTAATTCTACACGTACTCACCTCTGGGGAACTTCTTCTTGATGCACATGCAAACCTCTTAAGAACTACAAGACTAAACTAAATAACAGAGGCACCTCACACCCTAAAGATGTTTAAACAGAATACGACTTTCTTAAAAAAGAAAAAGATAAAATTTTAAAATGTGAAAAAAAAATCATAAGGGTATGAAATAGCAGTAGGTAGTGTTTGATTATCTAAAGGGGGATATCAATCCTTTTCCTCATCTGACTCTGACCAAAAATTATTTTTGTTATTAAGAGAGACCTACTTGGGTGGTGTGAGTCAAGGTCTGTTCATCACGTGGTCCTGCTATGTGACCTCAGCAGTAGGCTCGCTGCCAACCCAGTCCTGCCAACACTGGCTGAGGCTGGTCTCCCCCACCCACTTCACCCGGGCCCTGGGGGAATGAAATGCAAGAACCGCTCCCTGGAAGGAGGCTCACAAGAAGACAACAGAGTGCTGAGGACTCAGCATGCCCTGCTAGTCCTTTCCAAATTCGCCACGAGATAATTCCACTTTCTGGCTGGAATCATTTCCACCAGAATAATAATTCTGGATCATCTGTACTTTATGGCTAAGAAAATGAAAGGGCAAAAAAGAGGGCAAGAACATTATAGGACATGAGTTTCACAAGGATGGAAAAAATTTTCTGAATGAGGCCAAATGACTCCACAAACAAAGTTCGAGGCTTTTTGTTTCCTCAACCGTAAAGCTGGTCTTCTGTGGTCCATCAGAAGAAGGTAGGTTATCTCACCTTCTAATAGTCTTAGGATTTATGTTTCTATTTTTTTATGTGGCTATCAGGTGTCCACAAGACCATATGTTTCTTGAGTACAAAATCCGCCTTATTCACTTCTGCGTGTTCTGGGCATCACACGGTCTCACAGAACACACAGTGTTGACGTGTGCAGCTCTTGATGAAACTGTAGCTGCTTTGCTTACCAGTCATGTGACTTTGAACTATTTATTTACCTTCATTTTCCTTAAAATTCTTCTCCAATAAATGAGTGAAATAAGTCTAACTACTGGGCTTACTGTAAGGATTAAATGAAATCATGTACACAAAGCGCTTGGTATACACATGGCGAAACCCAGAGAAGCTTGCCGCTAATATTATTACTGTTCTCTTGTTGCTAAAATACCTTAAGGAAATAAATCATTGTACTTAGATGGGCTTGTTATTATACGATGCATAGATTACCAGTTTAAAATAAATAAAATGGAACTAAGTAGATTTCATATTGAAAGAATATATGGATAAACAACTATTTCTTGGTACTTTAGAAGAAACCACAGCAAATTGTTAAAATTTTACAGTTTCTATTATAAATACCACTGTTTTCTGATATTTAAAGCTTCCTTTCTTTAATTAATATGTCTCGTGACCTCCTATGAAAACTGAAATTAAAAAAGCATGTTAGGAAAAATATTAAAGGAGATTTTCATCAGGATTGATAATGAAGCTTAAATACTGACATTTCATTAGCATTAGACAATCCTTTCTAATGACGTAATAGATTAAATTAAGTAACAATATCAAGGGAAGGACTTTTTTTTTTAGATGACAAAGGGAGTTAGAATTGTTATTTTATTAATGGTGTGATGGATGGTTAGCATCTCTGAGAAACAATGTCTCCCAAAGCCTCAGATCTCTATTCTTTCTGACCTAGAGATTGTATAAAGATTTTAAAGGTTTCCTTTAGGCTTTTTATTTATTATTACTTAAAATGTTGCTAGACATATACTCACCAAATGCACATAAGAACTGTTGGTTTCACACCTAGAAACACTTATAAAATACAATTTGAAGTTACTAACCATAGAAAAATATAACTGCAGTGAAATAAGCCATAACTGAAGGGAGTGTGCTTTACCTACAAGATATTTGCTGGAACATTAATAACACTTCAAGGCGTCTCTTCTTTTTCAGTTCAAAGGCGCCAACCTGAAGGCATATGTCCTTGTCTGGGTGAGACCTAGACATGGGCCATCACTTGAAATGTCAGGTTGCTCAAATGAGCAATAACATAACATCACAACTTGATCCCACTTACAGGCCTAGCCAGGTGCACAACCAGAGTAGGAAGCAATCCCTGTTAGTTATTTTATGGGTAAGATGTTAAAATTTTTATCATAATTCAAATATATTTTCTGGAAGAGGTAACATAATAGGTCATTATCCTTCACTAATACGTTCCTATGTTTTAAGCTAGTAGTTAGCTGGTCTATTATTTAATACGCGTTGGAAGGAGGATTAAAGAAAAGGAGTCAATTTAAATCCGAAGATCTGAAATGTGGCTAGTGTGCCTGAGAAAATGAAGCTTTATTTTATTTTAATTAATTTTAATTTAAATAGCCACATGTGACTAGTGACTTACACAGCACAGCATGGCTTCAGAGCTCTGGACCGGCGCAGAGTGACACAGTGAGGAAGCACGTGGCCTTCAGGCCAGGCAGCTTGTGTGCACATCTCACCTCCATGACCTGCCAGTTGTGTGACCCTATTCCGGAAAGTGAGGGTAACCATACTCACTTCATTGATTATTATGAGGATTAAATGAATTTGCATATAAAAAGCCCTTAGGGCAGTATCTGCACTTATCATGAGAGCAATGCTCAGCCATCCCGGGTTCTTGGGAGTGAAGAGGAAAGAGGGAGGGAGCTTGTGAGAACACTGGGTAAGGAGCTCCAGCCGCTTTCTAGTTTCATCCTAGAGCTATAGCTTTTCCATCCCTAACGCCATCACTTTATTCTTCTTGCGAGTATAAAGAGCCCTCTCAGAACAGGCGCTGAGAATCACAATTTAGGACATGGTTGTTTTCCACAACTAAACTTATATCGGATAAATGTGTCATCACACAATGAGGAAAAGTTTAAGAGTTAAAAGGATCACAAGCCAAAAGCTGTCAGCTCTCCGGTGAATTCTCTGGTGACGTTTTATTCCCAGGCTTGCCCGTGTGATACCTTCGGAAGAGGATGGATGATAAGAGTAGCTCTGAGGGGTTTACCTGAAATGAGGAGGGAAGGTACAAGAGAAAAGGGTCCTGTGTTGGCTAAAAGGATGCAGTCTCTGGGGTAGATTCAACCCTCCATGGCAACAAAGCTGGAAAATCTCCGACAAAAACAAACCCCTCCTCTCAGCAGGGTTTTCTCCATGGAGAATGAAATACCACAGATTAGAAATTCAGTTGTGCTCCACAGACCTACTTGAGAATGGACTTGAGGACACGGGGAGGGGGAAGGGTAAGCTGGGACCAAGTGAGAGAGTGGCATGGACATATATACACTACCAAACGTAAAATAGATAGCTAGTGGGAAGCAGGCGCATAGCACAGGGAGATCAGCTCAGTGCTTTGTGACCACCTAGAGGGGTGGGATAGAGAGGTGGGAGGGAGGGAAATGCAAGAAGGAAGAGATATGGGGATATATGTATATGTATAGCTGATTCACTTTGTTATAAAGCAGGAACTAACACACCATTGTGAAGCAATTATACTCCAATAAAGTTGTAAAAAAAAAAAAAAAAGAAATTCAGTTGTGTTGACATGAGTCCATTCCAGAACTTGACTAGCCTCGGGAGGATAAGAGGGTGCCTTTAAATAACTCCTCTTTTGCTGTGAGTCAGTTTTATGACATCGTTTTCTTCTCAGCCCCACCCGTGATCAAGCCACCAGGAAGAGGGAGGTTTTGTGGGCACCGGAGAAGAAACTGAGAAATCGTTTGGCTGGGGGTGTCTTTCAGGCAGGGGGCACACCTGCCTGTCTTAGTGCTGGTGTGTGGAGCTGTGAGACCTCTGAAATAAGGCGGGATGGTGACTTTGGAAAGAGAGAGTCACACTTGGAAATGAAGCATCATATCTGGAGAACAACCAAGCGAGAAAATGTTGCTTTGGTAAAGCCTACTAAAGGCTGAAAGAGAAGTTTAGGGAAATGTTGGAATGACTGGCAGTAACAACATCATGAATTGCCTTTTCTTATCACTCCCTAACTTTTCACCTGATATGATCAGCTCAGTGCTTTGTGACTGCCTGGAGGGGTGGGATAGGGAGGGTGGGAGGGAGGGAAGAGATATGGGAACATATGTATATGTATAACTGATTCACTTTGTTATAAAGCAGAAACTAACATACCATTGTAAAGCAATTATACTCCAATTAAGATGTAAAAAAAAAAAAAAATCCCACACATGCCTCAAGGGATCGTTCAGTTGTCATACCCCCGCTTAGCCTTTCCCCAGATGCCCTCCAAACCCATCTCACAAGGCAAATCAATCTCTCCCTCCTTTGTGTTCTCCACACATGAACACACCTCTGTGGACGTCTTCACTCATTCTAACTTAGTTCAGAAGTGTCTCAATTCATGGAGCTCTTAAGGCCTCATAATTATTTCTAGGGCGCCCTGGACCAAAAGAAATGCCTCACAGTTTCGGTTGTTAGGTCTTAATAACTTATCTCTGCCCTAACAACACAGTAACCATGTGAAACATCACACACACAAATCGAAAGAAAACGTAATACTTTCTAACTTTTAAATAACCCAATTACTGACTAATGGTAGGTATGTGCCTACTGGGCACTGACCAGCTTCTCAAATCTTGGAATCAGATGGGACGCAGCCACCCTCGCTTTCTGCCCTACAGCGCTTTCCTGTGTGGCTCTTGGCGTTGCAGCTGAGCAGGGTCTGACGTCACTGGGAGGAACGTGGCAGGTCTAATGCTGAAGTTGAGAAGTACTTTGAGGTAGTAGTTTTGGCAGAGTCCAAAAAAAAAAAAGTTCGGCATCTGCCTTTCCCTTGAATTTTTAGAATATTTCATGGTGCCCTTGGAACTGGCTGAGGGGCGCAGGGGTGCCTGGTCACACAGCTGCAGACCAGAACTTCAGGCACTTATAAGAATGTCTTCCGTTCACCATAGATCGTGAGCCTCCTGAGGACACCAATGGTGTCTGACTGGCAGCTTGTATTTGCAGCTCACCACCTCATGAGTTGTGAAAAATTGTTGAATCTATGGGTGAGATGAGCAGAAACCGGCCATGATTTTCGGGTTCTATTGTTGAGATCGATGCCCCGTGAGAACTAATCTATTGCACTTCATCGATGACCCAGAGAAGGCTGTTACTGCTTTGGTGCAGAGAGGCTGGAAGCTAACACAGCAGGAATGTGGCCCAAGGGGGCAGAGGGGGCTTCCAAGTGACTGGCCTGGGGAGAAACGCAGACCACCGGAGACTGAGTATTATGGTCACTTCCCACCAGGTTTGGCCTGGACAAACAGGGTACTTTCTCTGACGCTGTACGGATTGTGCCCTCAGTGGCAGAAAGTATTTCACAAGCGACACCATGTGTTTTGCACAGAGTGATGTTCCCCACCGAATGCTGAGTGCGGGACGGCCGGGAGCCTTCGGCCCAGGGGCCCAGCCTGACCCTCACCAATAGGATTCTTGCTAGCTGCTGGAAGAGTTTTGGTGACTTATCTTCATGGTGATCACTTGCAGTCTATTGTTTACATTCCTGGTTAACATTTTAAACAGCATTTTCTAAGTTTCTTCTAGAAATATTACTGTGAGGTCAGAACTCCGTGTCAGGTGAGTTAAGCTTGAGACACCCAGTGACATGCAAGTGGAAAGATGAGGTGGGTCAATATACACACAAGTTTGGAACTGGGGTGAGGTCAGCACTGAGATATATATTTGGGAGGGAGCAGGTATTCAAAGATATGGTACTGAGTGAGTTTACTTAGAGCGCAAGGATAGACACAGCAGAAGCCTGCGGACTGAATCCTGGGACACCACCCTGTTTAAGGGTGAGGAAGAGAAAGAGGATTCAGCAACTGGTGACTGGGTAAAAGGAAACACACAGAGGGCGAGAAACCAAGAAAGACATTTCAGGAAAGAGGCAGTGACTCTAGAATTTTTTTACAAACTCCCCCATGAAACACCTATTAACACCTAGTTACTAGTTGTATTAGTTTGCTAGGGCTGCGGTAACTGGATATCACAAGCTGGGGGGCCTAAACAACAGACATTTATTGTCTTCACAGTTCTGGAGAATAGAGGTCTGAGATCAGGGTGTCAGCAGGGTTGCTTCCATCCCTGGCCGTGAGGGAGAATCTGTTCCAGGCCTCTCTCCCTGCTTCCGCTGGTTTGCTGGCCATCTTTGCCATTCCTTGGCTTGCAGAAGCAACTCCCCGGTCTCTGTCTTCCTGTTCACGCGGCGTTATCCCCGTGTGTGTGTCTGTATCCAAATTTCCCCCATGTACAAGTATGCCAGTCATACCAGAATGGGGGGTCTACCCTACTCCAGTGTGCTGTCTTGGCAACTGATTACATCTGCAATGACCCTATTTCCAAATAAGTCACGTTCTGAAGTACTGGAGGTTAGGACTTCAGCACATGAACTTTGGAGAGAGGCTACTTAACCCATAACACTACTTTTGCATGAAACACCATTTGGGAATAGATGGTTTGGACATATTTAATAAAGCCAACACTTGGCAAATGTAGGAGTAAAAAACTGTTTGCCAGGATATTATAATTTATATATAACTTTATCAATAGAATCTACTTAGATATCAATGTTCTATTTTCTTTGTTAACTGAGGATACTAACAAGCTGACTTTCGGCATTTTAACTGAATGCCCAACCTTGTTTAGCTTTAGTTTAAGTCAAGTTTGGTTTAATTCGGTTACACTGAAATTTCCTGAGATAACAAAACTATCAGATGTTGATATTTTAATAATAAATTATCTAGAACGTTCTGGATTGTTTTTCCTTATGAGGATAAATGTTTTGATAAAACTTTGATTATCCATAATTGTTAAGATATCCTTTGTAACTGAAGAGTTTCATAACTGTAATGCTGTGTGTTCTAGGAGGACTAGAGATAAATGTCAAAGGTTGAAAAGACAAATTGGTTTTTATACAGATCTCTAGAATGGCCTTTTGAAATAAATCCTTCATTTCTATCTAGTTTATTACAATCTCTCTTTCCCTTACAAGTCCAATGCACTCAAAATAAAACAATTCATTAAAGAATCAACTTGGTTAATGAAGTCCCTATTAGATTTGAATAATTCAAACTGATACGTTCCTTTTAAGTTATATTTAATGAACACTTTGTCAGTTTATTAAATTTTTAAAAACCTAAAATTTTTTTTAAACTTTTAAATATGACACAGTTTGCTGCAGGAGATACTGTATTATTTTAAACTCGTACGCCCAGTAAACCCAGAATTGGCATACACCGTGGGAAACTGCATCTGATACAGAATAGGAGGCGACCAGACTGAAGGAATAAAGCATCGGGGCTCAGCCCAGCGGACTCTGCCTCCTAACCCTATGCGCCTCGACAGAGCTCACGTCAGGCATCACTACTCCACTCAAGAAAAGACAAACTATGACATCTTGTGGCTAAAAGCCTTTTTCCATTTTTGACAATTTTCAGTTTCCAAGACAGCTAAGAAGCTGCAGCTTTTCTAGCAGAGTACAGAGCATTAGGTAAAAGAATTGGAAATACGTAATAAAATTGAAAATACAGGTTTAGCTTGCATACTAATGGCAGTGAGAGATTTTAAAATAAAACTCATTAAGATGATTCTGGTTTCCTTTTTCTAGAAAACTAACATTTAACGTGATTCAAAACTGACCACCTAAAGTAAAATAATGAAAATAAATTGGAAATGGGTAGTTTAAGTGATGCACATGTAATCTAATATATTTATATGTGGTAAACCGACAGCCCCAGGCACCTCCCACAGCTTCATGATTCAGCTAATAGAAATCATTAGCACAACGCCCACATGTGAAGCAGCCAAAAAAAGCCATTTCTAAGCCGCAGTTCTTTGGCTAAGATTAAAAACAACAAAAGAAAAGGAAAATTGTCATTGCTCACTCTACCTAAAACAGCTGTGCCATTCTGTCATAAATACATATGAGCCCATCACATTTACTCAAAATACTAAAGAAACAGAAAGGCTTACATTTGCCCCATCCCCTCATGAATTTCTCAGCCTAGATTAAAGCACTTTTATATCCTAAATCATTCTTTAGGAGAACTACTAAAGACCATCATTTTCTTATAGGAAGAATGAAAAGAAGTAGGAAGTTCCAGGTGGTGGGAGGGATAAACTGGGAGATTGGGATTGACATAGACACACTACTATGTATAAAAGAGATAACTACTAAGGACCTGCTGTAGAGCACACGGAACTCTATTCAATACTCTGTAATGGCCTATATGGGAAAAGAATCTGAAAAAAGAGTGGATATATGTATACGTAGAACTGATTCACTTTGCTGTACACCTGCAACTAACACAACATTGTAAATCAACTACACTGCAATGAAAATTAAAAAAAGAGGGCTTCCCTGGTGGCACAGTAGTTGAGAGTCCGCCTGCCGATGCAGGGGACACGGGTTCATGCCCCGGTCCGGGAAGATCCCACATGCCGCGGAGCGGCTGGGCCCGTGAACCATGGCCGCTGAGCCTGCGCGTCCGGAGCCTGTGCTCTGCAACGGGAGAGGCCACAACAGTGAGAGGCCCGCGTATCGCAAAAAAAAAATAAATAAATAAAAAAAAGAGGAAGTAGGAAGTTCCAAAAAATATTTATTTATTGTGTTTTGTAGACAGAAGAAATTGAGGACTCAGTGAGAATCATGTAATTTTTCTCATGCTTACCTAGGTCCCATTTTAGTCTTCTGAGAAATGCTTCCAATTTAAACCCATGAAGTCCTCCTGGGACCCCCTGACTTTAAAAAGGATCCCCTCAGCCTTATTCTATTTGAACTTTTTCTTAGTCCATCACATCTGTGAACTTACTGAAAACCCCCTCAAATCACTGGCGGAGCAAACAGGTTACGGGGAAAAACATAATGAACAAACGGTAGCATGAGTAATTACAAGTTTTCCATGTGGAAAACTTACTGCATGGAAGGCACCGTTCCAAGTGCTTTATGTGATTTTAACTTTTTGCTTTTTCCTTCAAAAGACTATATGTGGTAGATACTACCCTTGTAGAACAATAATCAGAGAGAGACAAACACCATATGGTACCCCTTATACGTGGAATCTAAAATATGACACAAATGAACCTGTCTACAAAACAGAAACAGAATCACGGACACAGAGAACAGACTGGTGGTTGCCAAGGCGTGGGGTGAGTGAGGGATGGAGTGGGAGGTTGGGATAGCAGATGCAAAGTCATATATATAGGATGGATAAACAACAAGGTCCTACTGTACAGCACAGAGAACTATATTCAATGTCCTGTGATAAACCATAAAGGAAAAGAACATAAAAAAAAGAATGTATACATATGTATAACTGATTCACTTTGCTGTACAGCAGTAATTAACACAACACTGTAAATCAACTATACTTCAATAAAATTTAAAAAAAAATTTAACAAAAAATAGTAATAATTAGCATCAAGGCTGCAAAGAACAACGAGTTTATTTGGGGTCTTAGGAAGTGCAATTTGGGAGACAGGTTCAGGTAAAACAGAGTGTTCTGGGGAAGAGGAAGAGGCGGGGCTCACAAAGGCAAGAGCACAAGACCGTTAACGTTGTTGGCTAAGAATTCTGATTGAGGCTGACGCAAGAGAGGGAGTGTCTTCCTTAAGGGGTGAGGCTGACATGAGTTTTTAGGGTGGAGGTCTGATGAGCATCTTGAGGCTCTGGGACTTTGGGCAGATTGGTTCTGTGTTAAGACAGCAAGTGGTCAGAGGTCAGATCCCACCTGGGCCGAGACATGCGTAAGTCACACGTTCTCCATGGCCTCCAGCTCCGGCTCAGAGAGCTCTCTCAGCCACACCGGCTCCATCTCGATTTTCCTTTCACACCCTCATTTCACAGATGAGAAAACGGAGGCACAGAGTAAGCATCTCCACCACAGCTGCAGGGCTACCAAGTGGCAGTGCTAGGATTCAAATCCAGCCAGTTTTCTGGCTACCCTGACTCAGTAGTAGAGGGAAATACCAGTGGTTCTGAAACCACGCAGGAGCCTGTGGGGCTCGTGAGCACAGAAACCTTGCAAACAGCTGCTACTCAGGGAAGGGAGGGGATGCAGAGAAGAGGGAGGAGCGTCCTGGAGACACCAGTGCAGGCTGGGGGCAGGGCGCTGCTCCGCCCAAAGGGATACACTTGACGATACCTTTGAGCTCCTTACAGAACTAAAACCCCCCAGTGGAAGATGTCCGCATCCTTCATTCCAGAGAATACCAGCTGAGGCCAGACTAAAGGAACCAGAGAACCTCATCGAGAGATTACCTGAGGCCAGATTAAAGGAGTGCAGGCCCTGCACACACCCTAACCTTATCAGCAACCCCAACCGTGAACCACTGCTATGAAACTCCTCACCAGATCCTCCTGGGTTGGGACACACAGTTTTTCAGGGCCGGAGCCCACTGTGTCCCCCTTTGCCTGGCAAAGCAATAAAGCTATTCTTTTCTACTTCACCCAAAACTCTGTCTCTGAGACTCTATCTGGCACCAGTGCACAGAGGCCGAGTTTTCAGCATCAGTTTCCCAACCTGGAGACAGTTCAGAGACAGACAGCAGTCGTAGCTCAAAGAGGAAACCACAGACCAGCTCTCAGCCCCTTCACGTCCCCACAGGCTTCGTGTGGCATCCAGTATGTACCTCAAGTATCCTAGAGATTCAATGAGCTCTTTCTCTTAAAGTATTTGCCCGAAGACCACCACTCCATTGCTAATAAAATGTCTGGTGAGATAAAGTATAATTAAATTGCATCAGTCCCAATATTTCATTTGAAACCCTAAAGTTTTTAAGGAACAACCATGTTTGATGGTTTGTTTTCCCAAACATTGTGATCATTTAACAGATAAACTATGACCTCTGAGAAAGATGAAACAAAATCACATCTTACGTTTTCTTTTGTTTTTGTTTTTGTTTTAGCATGCCAGGATGTCTTTTACTGTTCCAAGGCCTGTCACTCAATGCCCAATATATCCTTTAAAGAACTTTCATTTCAACTGATTGATTTTTTTTTAAAAAACAAATGTAACTTTTGAAGGAGTCACAGATCCCACAAATTAGTGTGTTTACTCCATGGAGTCTGAGGAATTTAGGGTTAATTGAGCAGTCTGCAGTTTTCGGGTGGAGGTGGTAGGCAGGCGGGGAGACTGTGAAACTAAAAATGAGATGCTTCAACGTGTTTTCCAAAATTCTTGAGCATAAGGATGCAGGATTTAGTCCTTTAACTAATGGGATTAAATGGCTCAGCTTGGAAATGGGCAAACTGGAATTTTTCACAGCAAAGTAGACAATTCAGATTCCACTTTCCTTCAGGGTAGAAAAGTTACATGAACTCATCCCTATGTCCAGAGCAATGACACAAAGTGGATTTTGTTTACAGTAATTAAAATGGAGAGAAATAATTTTCAAAGACTGGGCAGGCATCAAGTGGCAATCAAAATTACAGTCCCTGACCTCAGAGGGCTTACAAGCTATGCGTTCATCACGCATGGACCCGGTATATGAGGGAAGAGCTTCAAAGCCAAACAAGAATATTTCTCAAATCTTTAGTTGGCAACCCAGCAGGAGAGAATAAAATGTAACCATTACCACTGTAATAAAAGAGAATAAGAGCAAACCAGCAAATTATGACTGTATAAATAAAGCACAATCATACATTTTGGAGGCATGATTATAGAGCTATTAAGAGAAAGGTGTTTAGGCTTTAGGTAGAGCTGGTTTCAAATCCTGACTAACACTCTGGAATCAAGTAGTTATAAAATCAAGTGTTATAAAAGTCTCAGTTTTCTCTTCAGTGAGATGTGAATAATACCTATTACGATGAGTTTTGCATGAAGAATATGTATAGAGCTTAGAGCATAATGTGGCTCCTAGAAAGTGTTCAATAATTACAGTAATTATAATCAATAAAAGCTGAAATTTCATGAAGATTATACACCACAGAAACTTATCACTGAACTTGTAGCATAAAAAGAAAATGTAATAAAGGAATGAATCATTTTTAAAATGTCTCAATAACCTAAACTCACCAACCATAAGAGAACCCAGCTGAAAACTGAATTGCCTGATATTTACACCAATTGCATCTGACTCTGGGAATAAAAGGGAACTTCTTTTCCCCCCAATGTCTACAAAAGAAAATGATAAAAATGATTTTATCAAGCAGAAGCAGATCTTTCCAGGCAATGATGGAGTACATCCTGGCATATACAGAGTGGCCTTAGCTGGTAAATCATATTAATATAACAGAGTCCTAAGAATGGAAGTTCTCCAAGTAATTTCCCATTCGAACTTGTAAACTCGTATCTGACCCAAGAGAGTGTGTGTATGTGTGTGTGTCTATCAAGAAACAAAGTTTCATGATAAGTAATAAGTCAATAGAAAATTAGGATTTTGTCCCCACTGTCACCTGGTTCTAATTCTTTCTTCATAAAAGGTTCATATCTGTAAAACTGTTGCTTACATTTTATATGCCCATCCTCATGAAATTATGCAATGCAAGGATTCCACAGGACATGGTTAAGAAAATGATGTTTAGAGAATAAACGAAGTCGTTTGGTGTTGGCAGTTGGAGCTTTTCCCCACTGACATTTTTGTATTGTGTTGTGCTGCTTTCTTCTAAACACGCTTGAGTAGAATATCTGATCTCTCTGACAAGCACAATCTGCTTTCTTTGCATCCTATAGAAAATGAATCTAACTAGCCAATTAAAAGCACAGAATGTCTGACTTACTTCTGCAGAATCTAAAAAAAAAAAATGATACAAATAAACTTATTTACAGAACAGAAACAGACTCACAGACTTAGAGAATGAACTTACAGTTACGGGGGGAAGGGTGGGGAAGAGACAGTTAAGGAATTTGGGATTGACACGTACACACCTGTACACACCGCTGTGGGTACAGGGTAACCAACAAGGGTAACATGGGTAACCAACAAGGACCGGCTGTAGAGCACAGGGAACTCTGCTCAGTGTTATGTAACAAGCTAAATGGGAAAAGAATTTGAAAAAGAGTAGATACATGTGTATGTATAACTGAATCACTTTGTTACACACCTGAAACTAACACAACACTGTTCACCAACTGTACTCCAATATAAAAAAAAATAAAGATGTGGTTTTGGGCACCAAAACAACCAAGCAAACAAACAAAAGTAGAATGTCAGGCCACTCGAGATAAGGCAGCTTTAAAATTATTGTCTCATTCAACGCAGATATGCCTTAAAGACTGTGGTAGGCGGGTCAGGAGAAGAGACTGCAAGGGAAATGGGCCTGCGGAAGACGGTCAGACCCACCGATGCGAAAAGGACGTGGCCCATCATGCTCCGTCCAGGAGGCAGAGAAAGGGAGCCTCAAGCCAAGGAGCACGGGGGACTCTAGAAGCGGAAAAGGGAAGGAGGTGGGTTTTCTGCCAGAGCTTCCAGAAGGAACGCAGCCCAGGCTATACCTTGACTTTAGCCCAGTGGGACCCACATTGGACTTCTAACCTACAGAATGCTTAGATAACAAATGTGTGTGGCTGTTAAGCCCCTAAATTTGAGGTCATTTGTGACGGCAGCAATAGAAAACCAAAACGAATATTAACTGAGAGACTTTAATATACTGAGGTGAACCCTAGAGACAGGAAGGTTCAATCCAGTTTATCCAAGCCTCTCGGTGAAGATTCATTTCTCGTGAGGGTTGCCAGATAAAATACACGACTTGCAGCTAAATATAAAGTTCAGGTAACCAGTGAATATTTTTTAGCATGAGAATATGCAATATTTGGCCCACTTTTACAATAAATTTTCCATTGTATCTGAAATTCAAATTTAACTGTGTCCTGTATTTTTACTTGTTAAATCTGGCAACCTTATTTTTAATACACATATGTGGGACATTCCAGGGATTACCTCTGCTCAACAGAACTGCTTCCTGCCAACCATGCTGAAACCCGCTTAACGATTCTCCCCCTGTATTTTGGGTCTAATTTATCATGCACAGACTGCCTTTCTCTATGATAAACCAGTTGCCTGGTTTCCATCTCTACTCGGGTATTAATGTCATAAATTGCAAATAAAGGTCAGTGGATTTTTGCTAAATGTGACAGTCCTAGAATCATCGGGAGCCTCAAATGCTTTGTCTTCCTTGGATTTCACCCAATTTGCATTTCTCCTCTGCCAAAATACATGAGCACTATCCGAGCACTACTTAGAGAGCAATATTCAGGCTCCGAACCTGGGCATAAATATGCTCCCTCTGCTTGTTTTAAATAATCTCATTCCCACAGCAGCTGTTGATTCTGCTTTGCTGAACTGATCAGCAGATTGTGTGGCAATGCCGTAAATTTGAACAAACTAGCCTGCCTTTTCCCACAGCACTTCCCTCTGCCTGTTAACTTACACTTATGAAAATCATGATTCATGCATAACTGTACATGTAATAGTTTAATATTTTCCAAAAGAATTACACAGTTCCTTACAGTGGGTTCCTATATGGCCAAGGAATGGGTGAGGATAGCACTTCTGTTTCTGTTGTCAGAAAGTATGTGGTACATGCCCACTTATTACAAATTGACAAGCTGCTATTCTCATAGCATAGAGGCTATTGGTGGAAATAACTTGTTCCTCTTTCAGCAGGATGTAATGAGGAAGGTAGGTTGTTAGTTCTAGACAAGACTTAGGGGTATAATTGTAAATTTATGCTAGAGTTACATCTTTCCATTAATACACTTGGGGTTTATTCCAAGAAGTATGTTTTTTTTAATGATATAAGATTTTTAATATAGATTCTTCAGGTAGCCTTAACATTTGTAATGAAATAATTTTTTAAATACATGAATAATGTCCAGCCATGAATAATGTCCATTTCTGCTCACTGAGTTTTTGAATGATACCAGTGTTGTTGCCTCTTTAGAGTTTTGGGAGAGATTCTAAACAACACTAGATAAAATTTTCATTCAACACAGTATAATTTTTTTTATTATATTGCTATTTTATTTTCTACTATATTGCTATATTACTGTTTTTTTTACTAAATTATAATTTATTTACTATATTGTGAGAAATACCATATGCAGTATAATTATAATTCTTACTATATTATTATCTTTTCCTTTTGAACAATACTAGGGTAGATGGTGGCAGTTCTGATATTACTGTAAAAGATAAATCTCTTGCAAACATAAAATGTCCTAAATGTCATTCTTACAAGTGAAGAAAAAAAAGATCCTAAGAAGATAAAGATCTTGCCTAAGGATTTATGGTGGGTGATAAGGTTAAGGGTTTATTCTAGATAATAAGGATTTAAGGTGTATGATAAAATACAAAACAAAAATAGAAACGATGCAGATTGTACAGCAAGAGAAGAATCATAAAAGGTTGAGAAATGAGGGTAAAGACTTCAACACTGTAAAGATAAATATCTTGCATGAAGTGGCCCACAACTTTGGCATTTATGCTTTCTAGAAGCCAAATAACAGTGAAATATTGCCACTTGCACTTTTTAAAGAATCAACTGAACCGCTTGCTTAGGAGAAGCACAGATATTACTGGTACTAATACAAGACACGAATTCCTGCTTGGGTTCTCTTCATAAAGGGAACACCACGGAACATATAAGCCAAACATCTTATAAACTCCAGATAAGAACCAAGTCCAAGACCCAGATCTATAGATTTTCCACCTCATTATGTAGAGATGTTGGTTTACGATTCTTCTCAGCAAAACTGTAGATTCCCTATTATACCATGAGTTCCTTCCACCCTTCAATCAAGATGATATATATGGTTTTTCTAAGAATGACAATTCCCTCTGATCATAACTCAAGGAAACTTTTTCTTATCTGTCTTAAATTTTTTTAATGTTCATCTAGACTGAAAGCTCCCAAATGATGAGTCCCAAGCCTGGAATATAATACAGACAGAGGGCAGACACTTTTGAGTGATGAATTACAGACTACTGTCTTAGCTTTAGTATAAATGGGAAGATCTATACTGAGACGCGGGTCTCAGTGTTTTGCACAGATACATACGAAAAGCCGCTGCAATTTGGCAGGTGTGCGCATTAAGTTTTGGTAAGCATTGAATTTTTAGGGAAAAGTGAAGCTGGACTGGTAGTAGTGGGTAGCTTTCTGTGAACCAGCTTTCCTTGGCGTCCTCAAAGCTGCCTTGAACGGAGTCCTGCAGCTCTGCACTAGCAGCCTGCTTATCGATCTACCGCACATCCAGTTAGCGCTGAATACAGTAGGAAGACACTTCACTCCAAAATTTAGATAAAGTGCTTATTATCTTGATCCCATTCAAGTCATTTTAAATGCAAAAATTAAATACTTGAAGAAACAGGATTCTTTCCAAGGCCAAGTTACTGGTTGAAATAAAAATCCAGTGTCTCGCATTAACCTAGGGTTCTCCTCTGCTGTTCCACACAATTTTTCTGCTTTGTACCAAGTAGAAGTTAACCTACATTCATGCACAGAGTTAAAACTGGGTTCACGCTCTGAGGTATGAAGCTGCCGAATAGTCAAAGCTAAGACTAAATTTTACATTCCCAAGAACATCTCTTGTATTCACCCTGTCAGAAGGAAGGTGATTTATTTTAATATCTACAGCCTTTTATTATTGTTTTTAATTTTGAAAAGCATCACATCTCCACAAAAGTATAGGGAATAGTACAATGAAACCCCACGTATCCCTCATCAAGTGACAGCCGTCAGCAACTTGTGGCCACATTTGTCTCGGCTAAGTCTTCACCTGCTCTCTTTCCTCTACACAATTATTGTTAAGCAAATCTCAGAGATTATGTTATTCCATTAATAAACATTTCAGTATATTTTCTCTAAAAGGCAAGCACTCTTATTAAACACCACCACAATCAATCCTGTTATCACACTAAAACACTTCACAGTGATTCCTTATACCATCAGATACCCTGTCAGACGCCAACCATCACACCACTAGATGATCTCATTAACGATTTTTTACACATGCTTTGTTTCAGGGCTTTTGACAAATATTTACTGCAAGCCAGTTTGGTTCCAGGTGGTGTGCAGCACATCTGACATATTTTATTCATTCATTCAATGTAATGATCTATCAAGTGCCTAATATATGTCCTTGGAATACATCCGTGAATAAAATAGACAAAGTCCCCGCTTTCTTGGAGCTCATACTGTAGGAGGGTAAGATAGGAAATAATGAAAAAAAATAATAAAAGTAAATGTGCCCATTTGTTATAAGCTGACAAGTACTTTTGGGAAAAAATAATATTACAGCTGTCTAAGGGTTATTTGGACATCGTGGGCAGGGATGCAATTTTAAAAAGGTAATCGGAGGAGGCCTGATTGCAAAGGTGTTATTTGAGCAAAGACTTAAAGGAGGAAAGAGAATTAACCCTGCAGATACCTGGAGGAAAAGTGTCTAAATCAGAGGCCAGCTCAAAATCTCTAAGACAAGATACGATTGGCACGTTCCAGAAACAACAAGAAGGCTAAAATCTGCGATATCATTTAATCAAAATAAGTGAAAACTTGAGGAAAAGGAAACAGCTACAGGAAAGCCTAAGTAGAATAAATGACCCACTCGTGTCAGTGACCATGACGAGCTATATTTAGGAAAACAGAAAAAGTATCATATTGTGTTTTATAAAAAGGTTGAATTATGGACATTTTGAGATGGACACCCAATGTTTAACCTGTTGAATCTATCAAATCTCTAAAAACATCTAGAGTTATTTTTTAAAAAGAGTGGTCTCAATTATATATATATTTATAATTTATATCACCATATTTATTGCTGCCTATGCGGCATTTTCCTGAACAATCGCACTTGCTTGGATGGTTTCACCTACTTTTTACATGCAACGACCACCGAATGTCTATTTTCAGAAGCCCAGACCTCACTCTGTGCTGTTAGCTCACGTGCACACCATGTACTGAATATCTCCCTTTGCACATATTTCCTATCAGTGAAGGTCAACATGACCTTCCCCAATATCAAAGGCAGAAACCTGGCCTTCATCTGGTTTCCTTCCTTTCAGCCTCTCCCCAAGTCCAGGCGGTCCTCAAATCCTGCCGACTCCAAGTCCACACTCTTCCAGGATACTTTAACCACCACTTCCGAGGGCACTCCCTTATCTTCTCTCTCACCTGGACCACGGAAACAGCCGAAGCGCCCTGCCTAGCTGCGCATCTGACCACTGCAGTTCCTCCACCTCCCTCAGGATGGTCATCCACGCCTACAAAGAGAGATCCCAGAACCACAGCCTCATTTGGGCAGGAAGAGAGAGGAGGGATCCTAGCGGTCACAGATAATCATGATGGGCCCGTTCCCCCATGCCCATCCCATTAGGCATGGGGCGGTCACACAGTCCAACCAGTGAGGCCCATGTGGAAGCACAGTAAGGACGTCTAATGATGGTTTCCTTCAACGATGAAAGGACACATATGGTAAACATTCTGATTATGCTATTCCCTATTGAGATATCAAAAGGTGGACCTCCTCATGCACTGCTGGTAGAAGTCTAAATTGTTTCAATTTTGCCAAAAGAAAGTTAAGTGATGCAACTAAAAGAATACTAATAAGAATTTTCATCGTAAATACTATAATACTTAGAGCTAAGTTTTATCTCTTCCCATATACCAGGCCCTATGCAATGTGTCTTACATTCATTGTCTCGATGAATGAATGAATGAGATATTATTGTCCTGAGAAATGAGGAAACTGGGTCTTAAGGTAATTAAACGCTTTCCTCAATTTCACATAGTCAGTACGCTAGAAGAGATTTTGAAATTCATCATAATCATTCTAAGGAAATGATAAAAATAGACATAAAGGAATGTGCACAAAGCTATGTGCCAATTGTTTGTTATCATGTGAAATTTTGAGAGAAGAAAATTAAAACCCAACAGCATTGAGGAACTATTTAACTAAATCAGGTCACATCTGAATAGAGGGCTAGTTGTAGACTTAAAGATACCAAAGCAAAATTAGGTTCAGGGAAAAGATACCTGGGTGATGTCTTTTCTTTTTTTCTTCTCTTCTCCTTTCTCTCTTTTTCCCCAGTCCTCTCAGACCAGGCATCCATCACCCAGATGGCGGCTGGCACGGCAACGGGCCCCAGGTGAGCGGGGGCTGGAGCAGGGCTCACCATCCCCGCTCCTCTCGGCCACCTGCGGGCCACAGCACCCAGGCCAGGGGCAATCCGCCCCGTGGTTTCCTTGGAGGAAGGTCAGCCTGCACCTCTCCTCTCCACCACTGGGAGCAGCACTGAGCCCCCAGCCTGCGACTCTTCAGAGCTCACTGCCCTCTCTTAACGTGAGGGGGGATGGATATTTCATGGCTGACCACGAGCAGGTAGGTTGGCCAAAGACCTCACTGCAGTGGAGCGAGAGACCCCGGGGAGCAGACAGGACAGCTAGTCCCAGAGCTCTCCCCGCACGGGGCAGACACATGAGCACCCAGGCTGGGGGCTCGGGCTAACGAAGCTTTCGTGGGAGCCTTCTCCACACCCGGCGCATGGAGGCTGGAGGCACACTCCAGATGACATGCCAGCCTACACCATGTTCAGACGCCCAGCTGAGAAGGGCAGAGGCCAGCAGAGAGGAAGAGAGTGCGTCAAACATCTGCCGGCTGCCTGGGGTCCTTCCACACCCTGGACCCAGGTTTCTGGTGGGAAGAGGGTGAGTAGGTAGAAACCCCATGAGATTCCCAGCCTTAAGTCAGAGATCTGCTTGACAATGATGGCCCATCTTTCCGCTTTAAACCTCGGGGCTTGGGCTTCCCCGGTGGGGCAGTGGTTGAGAGTCCGCCTGCCGGTGCAGGGGACATGGGTTCGAGCCCTGGTCTGGGGAGATCCCACATGCCGCGGAGCAACTGGGCCCGTGCGCCACAACTGCTGAGCCTGCGCTCTAGAGCCCGCGAGCCACAACTACAGTTGTGCCCACGTGCCACAACTACTGAGCCGGCGCGTCTGGAGCTTGTGCTCCGCAACAAGAGAGGCCGCAATAGTGAGAGGCCTGCGCACTGCGATGAACAGTGGCCCCCACTTGCCACAACCGGAGAAAGCCCTCGCACAGAAACGAGGACCCAACACAGCCAATCAATCAATCAATCAATCAATCAATAGAAATGCTGTAGAATTATTTAAAAAAAAAACAAAACCTCGGGGGTTAGTTCTGTGAAACACTGCATAAAATTATGTCACACATGACCCGTACGATCAATTATGTATGTGTAATATATAATTGTATTTAAATATGTAAACACAAATATCATATATAAATGTAATACATGTATATTTGTATGTAATAATATATTAATTATAGAAAGTATAAAATTATAAAAAATGTACATATAAAATTTATATATGTATATATACATAATATATGTGATAATATATAGATGACGTAAATATCTATATAAATATATATGTATGGTGATTATGTTAATTAGACTGATAGTAAATTGAAAACACATTGATGTATAATATATACCCATCATACCAAACTTATATAATTTAATTTACATACAATTTAGTGATACTTAGGTAGTATGTATATAATTACATATTATAAAATGTTAGATGTGTGTATATATTTATATAATGTATTACTATATTAAATATTTATAGATAATATATGTATAAAAATGCTTATATGAGGTATGCACATGCTGTAAGTGTACATATGTAGTATTTCATATATTGTGCCCAAATATATCGGCATCAGGAAGGCTGCCCCACGTGTGTAACGGCACGTGTTCCACACTCACACAGAACACGCCTCTGGACCGCGCGTGGACGAGGCGCTTCCCGCTGTGAGGCCGGTCAAAGGCCCTGGTGGGCCCTGCCCACTGCCGGGCGGCGCACCGCTCACCTGCACGTGCCGGGCGCACCTGCACACCTGGGACGCCGCAGGCCCGAATGCTGACCCCGGGCCCGTCTACCTGACGCCCACCTGCCCTCGGCTTCCGCGTCCCCAGCCCGCCCGGCTCTGAGGACACTTTAACCCGGGTCCCCAGAGGTGAGTGGCCGCCGCAGAGGGTCCCCTCGTCCTCGAGGCCTGCCAGGCGACCTGCGCAAGGACGGGTGCCGAGGCAGAGGCTGCGGGGACCTGGCTGGAGCCGCGACCCACGCCCGGGGCCGGGGGACGGCGAAGGGCCTACCTGGAGAGCCGGGCCGGCTCCGCGGACGCGTCCCCGCCGTGTCCTCCTCCGGGGGCGGCCGGGGGCCCACAGCACGGGAGGAGCTGGGCGCCGACCTGGGCCGACTGGGCCGGCCTTGGGCCCGGCTGGCTGCGCTGGACCAGTCCCCGGCCTGTGGAGGCCGCACTGCCCCTCGACGGGTGGAGCAAAACCACTCTGAGGCCCGAGGAAGGGGCCTCCCGGGCCCAGCGGCCCAGCGGAGGGCTGCTTCTGGAGACGCCGGGAACCACTGACGGACGCACCAGGCGCCCGACTGGGCCTGCGCATCCCCGTCGCCGAGCGGCCTGCGCCGCGGCGCCACCTCGCGGCCGATCCTGGGGCTGCACCTTCAGCACCTGGCGTTCCCAGGGCCCTCTGGCCAGAACCCACGCCCTGCCCCTTCCCCTTCGTCCCGCCCATCCCAGTGCTAATTGTAGCAACTAAAATGATATCCCTTGTCCGAAAAAGAAAAAGGAAAAAAAAAAAAAAAAAAAGACTGGGTGGCTTCAAACAACACAACATACATTTATTTCTCACAGTTCTGGAAGCTGGGAAACCCAAGATCAAGGCGCAGGCAGCTCCTGTGTCTGGTGAGAGCCCACTTCCTGGTTTGTAGAGGGCCATCTTCTCCTTGTACCCTCACCTGGTGGAGACGGAGTGCGCTGGCTCTCTGCCGACTCCTAGCAGGCTCCATCCTCACGAAGGAATCACCTCCCCAAAGCCCCACCTCCAAATGCCATTACATTAGGGCTTGGGTTTCCACATAGGAACTTTGGGGGCGTACAAACTTTAAGCCCATAACCATACGGAAGGAAGAATAATACTGTGAAATGTCCGTGTTTAGGCTCTGAGGGGAAGAAGGAAGACGTCAGAGAAGTTGTAGTACACGCCGTTAGTTTGGTGGACCAGGGGAGGAGTGGTGACAGTGAGTTGGACAAAACAAGCAAGTTTATCGAGTCAAGGAGGGTGGACTTGCCACTGCCTTTGAAAAGCAGGAGACCGTGAAGAGGTCTTTAGGAGTGAAGAGTTCAGCTAGTTTCCAAAGGCAGATTTCAAGACGTAATCAAAGGAAGGGGAAGCTGGCATTTCAAGACATTTTGTGGTAAGTAAATGCAAGACAGAAAATGATAGTTTGACCCCTGACTCTAGGAATATCTACAGAGATGCGTAAGGCACTGTGGCTGCAGTCCCAGATGAGACTTGAACCAAGTGTGCTTTCCAAGCGTTGCCTCCGTCTGCGTCCTCCTCTCTTGAAATCTGGCTTTTGCCTTCACCACACGAATGAAATTGTTCTGGAAAAGATGACTCTTTTTTTGATTTCTGTGCCTGAGCACTGTTAAATCTTTTGGGCTATCTTTGTATGCCAGATATGAGTGAAAACTGTAGGTATCAAAAATTAAAAGCATAACTAAGACGTTCCACCATTTTTATGTAAACTCTGTGTCTCTAAATAGATGCAGGCACAGGGAACTCTGCTCAATATTATGTAACAACCTAAACGGGAAAAGAACTTGAAAAAGAATAGATATATGTATAACTGAATCTCTTTGCTATCACAAAATTGTTAATCAACTATACTCCAATATAAAATACAAAGTTAAAAAAATAATAAACAGGGGCTTCCCTGGTGGTGCAGTGGTTGAGAGTCCGCCTGCCGATGCAGGGGACACGGGTTCGTGCCCCGGTCCGGGAAGATCCCACATGCCGCAGAGCGGCTGGGCCCGTGAGCCATGGCCGCTGAGCCTGCGCGTCCGGAGCCTGTGCTCCGCAACGGGAGAGGCCACAACAGTGAGAGGCCCACGTACCACAAAAATAAAAATTAAAATAAAAAAATAAAATAAATAGGTGCATGCATAATCTGGCTAACAAATTCCACAGAAAGAAGCTTAAATGTATTATACAGATGATAACTTAGTGATGATGGGTATGATCTTATGGATTCTTTAGGAGATCTGTGATACTCATATCTGACAGATTTTTGATAAGGAAAAAAACTATTTACTAAATAATACATTTGCTTGCCTGACGTGTTTGAGGAGCACACCTTTCATTACATAAGTATATATTTTTATCTTAACACCAATTATGACTTATTAGTTCTGACAGAAATTAAGCATCTAAATAGGAAATACTGTCACTCTGAATGATGTCACCTTGAGCTCCAGCTCTCTAAGTCAGCCATGCATTTAAAAAGCAAAATAAGTAAGACCAAATAACACTCTGGTTTCTGTGCATGAAAATCAGGCAAATTTTCCAAGTAATATTTACTGGTATCCCATTTAACTAAGCCACTTCTATCACTTACAGCAGAGTAATTATTTTCAACATTTTAAATCTGAGAACTGAAGCTGTTATTATGTGCAAGAACATTTCAGGATGCTGTGTCTTCCTACTGAATCGATCATTTTCCTATTATAAAACATCCTTGTTTTTCCTGAATAAAACTGTTTGCCTTAAAATCTACTTTGTCTGATATTTAAATAATCATGACAGCCTTCTTTTGTTTAGGTTTCTGTGGCATATCTTGTTTGATCATTTTGCTTTTGATTTATCTGTGGCCATATGTGTGTGTCTTCAAAAATAGTCTATGGTTGTGTCTTGCTGTTCTTTTATTTTTTTAATCCACCCTGGAAAATGTATTCTTTTATTTAGTATCTACTCTATGTAAATTCAATTTAATTGCTGATATGGTTTGGATTTAACCAACCATCTTCCTCTTTGTTCTCTATTTGTTTCATCTGTTCTTTGTTCTTTAATTCCCTTTTCTTGCTTTCTTTTGGATTAGTCAAAATTTTTTTTGCTATTCCATTTAATATGTTCTTTTAGATCTTTTAACTTTTATATTATTATTTTAGTGATTATGCATCCATGACTTATAAGAGTACCTTAAATTAGAATTTTATCACTTTCCATAAAATACAAAATCTTACCACAGTTTAACTATATTTACTCCCTTGCCTTTTCTTTTGTTTTTATAGAGTTAACTGTATATCTTGTAAAACTACAAGCATAGTTTTAAACATAGCAATTATTGTTACTTTAAGTGGTTACTATTTTTTTCATATTTTCCCACGTATTTTCCCTTTCCAGGATTCTTTATCTCTGCCTATAGTTTTGTACTTCTACTTGGAATCATTTAAGTTCTACCTAAATCATTTAATGTTTCATACAGTGCAGTTCTAATGGAAACAAATTCTCTCAGCTTGTGGCTATCTAGAAAAATAATCTTCATTTTGCCCTCATTTTTGAAAGATACATTGCTGAGTTAAAATTCTAGGTTGACCCGTTTTCTAAGACTAGTAAACTACTGTATGCTAGTTTTCATTGTTTTAGTGCAAAGGCAGCTGGAAATCTTACTGTTGGTCCCTTATCAGGCCTCTGCACTCCAACCCTTGTTGGTTTTAAAGTTTTCTTTTTGTTTTGGGTTTTCAGCAGTTTGGCTCTATGCCTAGATGTGGGGGTTTTTTTGTTTGTTTTTATCCTACCAACAGGGTGCCGGAGTCCTTCAATCTATGTGTTGTATCTCTCATCATTTTGGAGAAATTCATGCTGTCTATCTTTTCAATATTGTTTCTTTCCCTTTTCCTCTCTTCTTTCCTGCTGGCACTCCAGTTACACCAAATTAGGCAGTGTGACTGTCCTACATGTTTTCTACATTCTGCAATACTTTAGAAAGAAGCAAATAACTGCTACCAGTTTTGATCCGTAGCTAAAATAAGTGATCCTCCTTTACCCTGTGCGGTATCTTACAACACAGCATAGATTAGAAGACACTTTTTGTAAATGCAGAAATAACATTTGAAAGTGCCATGTATTTTCAATATTTCAATCCAAGGCAAAACATTTAGAAATACAATCTTGCTGTACAATTCCTTTATAGACAGCTATAAAGTAGATGTTTTTATTTTCTAATATTGTTATACCTAATGTTAAATGCATATTAAGGGACCAGTAGGCCGTAGCACCACAGTCTGCGGTTGACTTTATGTAGAATAGCTAGTCTCTGGGTGTGTGTTTCCTCCATCCCACAAGCCCAACCTCGTATCAGGGACAATTTTACTCTCATGTTTTGAGGTCATGAGAGGAGGCCACCCACATCTGTAACTCTATAGAGGGTTCATTATCTAACGCTCCTGAATCCCCATTTCTGTAACTTCTTTCCTAGTCCTGTATTCAAGTTACAGTGCCCTCAGAATCCTTATTCCTTCCTTCCTTTATCAAAGCCCAGAGAGAGGAAAATCATCAACGCTCCCTGACTCTAGTAGAAATCAGCAGTTCTCAAACATTTTGGTCTTGGAAACTCATTGCACTCCTAAAAGTTATCGGGGACCCCAAAGAGCATTTTTTGTTTATGTGGGTTAAATATATTGATACTTACCATATTAGAAATTTAAGCTGAGAGATTTGTTTAAAGTCTTTATTTCACAGTTAATTTAAAACACTAAGAGGGGAAAGCGGGGGTGGTGGTGGTGGTGGGATGAATCAGGAGATTGGGATTGACATGTATACACTAATATGTATAAAATAGATAACTAGTAAGAACCTGCTGTATAAAAATAAAATCAAATAAATTAAAAAAATAAAACAGTAATGATAAACTATTGCATGTTAACATAAGTAACACTTTTATGAAGAATAATTGTATTTTCTAAAGTTAGAAAAAAAGTGACAAGAGTGACACCGTTGTCCATTTTTAGCAAATCTCTTTAATGTCTGGCTTAATAGAAGAGAGCGGTATTTTTAGATCTGCGTCTACATTCAGTCTCTTGTGAGTTTACGTCTTGTTACCTCTGGCAGACTCCTCTCAGAGAATGGGAATCTTAAAAGGCAAATAATGTCTTGGTATTATTATGAAAATTGTTTTGACCTTATAGACCTCTGAAAGGGCGTCATCAACCCTTCAAAGGTCCCTAGTCCATGGTTTGAAAACTGCTGATGTAGATAATGAAGATTTGTATGGCCAGAAGATATTTAATTTAATATGCATTCTAATGCCATCACTTTAATGAAGACCCTGGGAATTAGGAGTTGAGAAATTTTTATAAGTTCCCTCGGCGACTTGGTGGCAGAAGCAGAACGAAGATCCAAATCTTTTGTTCCCTCCGGCATTCTTTACAGGAAGTAAATGGAATATTCTTGGTAACAGGATTAAAGGAGAGTAGACAGAGGCGCAGAACATCATCGGCGGATAGACTGGGAGATATTTTTGGAGCAGCAGCCCTCCGCGGCATCTCCAAAATCACACCAGTGAGAAGGTCCCACACTTTGTATCACATCTAACTCCAGTAACCTCCTGCCTCACCTTCTGTTGTGATACAAGCATGGAGAGATTCTGGGAGAAAATAATAACAATGATGAAAGCAACGGCACAAAAGTCTCTCGCTGTCTGTTCTCACAGCTCTAAAACGTCACGTTAGAACAGGAGTACGTACGTTCCCTACTGGCAGTGATGCAGGTTGACGGTCCCTGGCTTGGTCCACTGTCATTAGTACAGTAGTGACCTATGGGATCAGGTCTGGATGACCTTCAGTGCCCCCAGAGGCTACAGGCTCTTGCCCCACCAGTGCCTCAGAATATAACTCACCAGGAGTCCAGCGTGTGGCTCAGCACTGGGATCACCAACGCCCGCAGCAAGATGGGAGAAGCCTCACTGAGTGGACACACGTGTTACCAGGCAGAGTCCCTGTCATGTTACATGATAACGTAGCAATAACAGTGTGCATTTGGGAGTCAGGATGCTTGAGTTTATATCTAGCCTCACCTTTTACAAATTGAGTGAATTAGAGAAATTTAATTAAATGGTAACTTTAGACCACACTCTGGAATTAATAAGTAGCAGTCACTGAGAGGGAATTTCAGCCAAGTAGCACACACATGTTTTATAGAGAATGCACAGTACAATATCATGGTAATATACTTCGGGAAAATTTGTTTGAAATGAACACAAACATGTTTGTGTGATAAAAAAATAATCACAATGCTTTTCTTTTAAGGCCAAATTTACCTTAAGAGCTACATCAGGTTCTTCCCAATACTTCTTAACAAGAGATTGCAATTCCTTCGTACCTGAAAATAAAACCCATTCTGAAACTTAATAAGCAATTATTTGTCTTTGGAAGCATTTCCCACAAAGAAGATTACTGGTTTAAGGTAGATTATGTGCTAGTTTATAGGATGAACAAAAGCTCTATAACAATCTGGTTAAAAATATTTATGGTTGGGCTTCCCTGGTGGCGCAGTGGTTGAGAGTCCGCCTGCCGATGCAGGGGACACAGGTTCGTGCCCCGGTCCGGGAGGATCCCACATGCCGTGGAGCAGCTGGGCCCGTGAGCCATGGCCGCTGAGCCTGCACGTCCGGAGCCTGTGCTCCGCAACGGGAGAGGCCACAGCAGTGAGAGGCCCGCGTACCGCAAAAAAAAAAAAAAAAAAAAAAAAAAAATTATGGTTAATTACCTAAACATATAGATTAACATGGCTATATATTCAAAACAGTGTTGAGAGAACAAAGCAAACTGTATAAACTTATGTACTGTGTTAAAAATACATGAACATGTATTAAATACCTATTAAAATATGACAATATATAGGAATGATGAAATTCTCTTCACGGTAGCAGTTAATTCTGAGGAGAGCAAGAGGGGAGAGGGTTAATTCTGATAAGGGCAGTGCATGGAGATAGCCTCAATTACTATTTTATTTATTTACTTTAAGGAAGAATAATTAAGAAAAAATTTTAAGTATCCTCTATATAATTTTCCAACTAAAAGTAATGGTTTAAGTATGAATGAAACATGTTATAAATTAACATTGGACTAGCAGTGAACATCAGTAACTCACCTAGGCTTACATTGCACAAAAATGTATACGTTTAAGTTCTACATCAGGTTGCTAACATCAGACACAGCACTTCCTCCAGGAACCTTATTTTATTTTTTTAAAGATGATAAAGATGGCACATTATGCTTTGACAAATCCAGATGATGAAGCTGTGTATGTTTAGTATAGCTATGATTTTCTCTCTCTTTTCATGTAGATGAAAATAAACATAGTACACAAAATTAAAATAATGCATCTAAAAATGGAAATAACCTCACTCCCAGATGAAACCAATGAGTTGTCATCAAACTAACTTGAAGAATGTGGATGAATCATGGTGACAACCATTTTGGGGGCCTCTTTCCAGTAGGGTTTGTAGAGCACACAGGAGGCCCCTTTTGAGCTCCAGAAGAGTTGAGCATCAAAGGGATTGGGTTCCTGTAGCACCAGATCCCTGGTTTCTAAGAGAAGATTGAGTGAGTGGTAGAGAAGGAAAAGCAACATGGAAGAGACAACAGCCCTGGGCCCGCACCCAGATCCATCACTGCACACCATTCACATACAATACGATATGCCTGGGGGTGGCCCTGGAGAAGCCACAGCCTTCAAGGCACCTCTACTGAGAAATAAAGAGACAGACATGTGGCTGCCTGGGATGGTACTCGATCTTTTTAGCTTTCCAGAAGTACCTGCATTAATTGCTAAGAAGGGGACCATGACCTCTTCCCCAACAAAGCTAGATTCCAAGCTTTTGGGGTTGAACTCTGAATAACAAACATTCAGAGAAAACTGTTGATTTCCACTGGATTCTATATAAAGTCTATAAAAGCAAAAGTTTCACTAACAAAATAGAAACATAATAGAATTTTCTTTTAAAAAAATAGCTAAAATATAGTATTTTGAAATAGATATAAAGGTACTCCAGCCTATGGAATCTCTATGTATGATTCAGTTGAAACAGTTTCCTAAAAGGCTTTGATAGTTTTCAGGAAAAAGTTGCCCTTAGAGGGTTCCAGCAAACCTCATCCCACGTCACTCAAACTACCAAGGTGTCCCGTCTCTGAGCCTCAGTTCAGGAATGATCTTCTCTTTTGGCCATATCCCAAGTCACGGAGGTATGTGCTGAGTGTGATGGCTGGGTGACTGGGCAGGTGTACTGGATTTGTGGCGGAGATGGCACAGACAGTGTAGAAAGGGAGCTCCGGACACCCGGCGCGGTCCTAGACTTCCCCTCTCCTGCATGCTGCTCTCTGACAGACTCATAAGTTTCAGATCTCCAGGTGAGCCTCTAAGGCAAGACTTACAGATTACTACAGGCTAAACTAGGGACCACACTCTGCACTGGCCATGGGAGCGACAGTCTATCTTGGTCCTCCTTTTCTGTTTTCTTCTTTTCCTGTCACATCTCTGACAGCTTAACATGGCAGA
Source organism: Hyperoodon ampullatus (assembly GCF_949752795.1). Taxonomy (NCBI): domain Eukaryota; kingdom Metazoa; phylum Chordata; class Mammalia; order Artiodactyla; family Ziphiidae; genus Hyperoodon; species Hyperoodon ampullatus. The sequence continues at coordinate 30,687,892 of NC_136933.1, forward strand.
ACTCATGAATCAAAGCACCAAGCTGATTACTTTGTATTTTCCTGTCACAGAAATGTTGTCTGTGCAGTCTCTTGGAAAAAATGGATGTAAATTCCACAAAGGAGCAAGCCCGTGCTTAGGAAGCTCTTTGCAAACTCATTAAATTGATGGCTTTTGGAGACAGATGAAGAAGAGAAGCCATGTTGGGGAAAAAAGTCAAGAAAGCATTCAATGTAATCTGCTTTCCAGGGTAAGGTTTTTACTGTGTACACTGATCAATGGGGAAAAGACACATAAGGCTTGGAGGAATGTACTAGCAATAAGTATTGAACTGAAATTATAGGGTACAGAGAGGGAGGGATGGAGGGAGGAAGGAAGGAAGGGAGGGAGGGAGGGAGGGAGGAGGGAGGGAGGAGCAAGGGAGGGAGGAAGGAAAGGAAGGAAGGAAGGAAGGGAGGGAGGGAGGAGGGAGGGAGGAGGGAGGGAGGAAGGAAGGAAGGAAGGGAGGGAGGGAGGAGGGAGGAGGGAGGGAGGAGGGAGGGAGGAGGGAGGGAGGGAGGGAGGAGGGAGGAGGGAGGAAGGAAGGAAGGGAGGGAGGGAGGGAGGGAGGAGGGAGAAAGGAGGGAGGGAGGGAGGAGGGAGGAGGGAGGGAGGAGGGAGGAGGGAGGAAGGAAGGAAGGGAGGGAGGGAGGAGGGAGGGAGAAAGGAGGGAGGAAGGGAGGGAGGGAGGAGGGAGGGAGAAAGGAGGGAGGGAGGGAGGAGGGAGGAGGGAGGGAGGAGGAAGGAAGGAAGGGAGGGAGGGAGGGAGGAGGGAGGGAGGGAGGAGGGAGGAGGGAGGAGGGAGGGAGAAGGGAGGAGGGAGGAAGGAAGGAAGGGAGGGAGGGAGGAGGGAGGGAGAAAGGAGGGAGGGAGGGAGGGAGGGAGGAGGGAGGGAGGAAGGAGGGAGGAGGGAGGAAGGAAGGAAGGGAGGGAGGGAGGGAGGGAGGGAGGAGGGAGGGAGGAAGGAGGGAGGGAGGAGGGAGGGAGGAAGGAGGGAGGGAGGAGGGAGGGAGGGAGGAGGGAGGGAGGAGGGAGGAGGGAGGGAGGAGGGAGGAGGGAGGAGGGAGGGAGGAGGGAGGAGGGAGGAGGGAGGAGGGAGGGAATCAAGTTAAAATGCATTTGACAAAATAGCCACATACATAACATATACCCTTAGAAATACAAACTCTATAACATATGAAAAATGCCAAATACTCAAAGCAAAAAGGTAATGAGAACCATTGCGGGGCCATCCTTTTGCATGTTTAATATCAACTGTTGTGGTGAAGCAGGCAGAGATGGGAAATCAAAAATGTCAGAAGAATTTAACTCACAAGAGGCTAATTTCAGATTACAAAAGGTCTAAACCAGGGAGTAACAAGTAACCATTTAGAAAGAGGTTCTCCTGCATAATAAATAATGTAGTAAAGGAAAAGGGGGAGCTTTCTTCAGCTTTAGGCAGAATGTGGAGTAAAACTGATCCCAAAATGTCTGTTTCACTTCAGTTTTTCATCCTGTCTAAATATCAGCAGAAGTTTAACATATAAAGGAGCATGACAGGTCATCAAAATAAGATACATCCATGTGTCACAGGTGTGCATTTGAACTTGGAGGCACAGGGCAGGTAAATGGAAAGTAATGTACTGTTGTTGAACGTGTTCTAGCGTGACGGTGCTGAGAGCCACCAGGTGTCAGCCTCTGATAATTCTCTGAAAGAGGCTCACGCTGCCTTTTTTTATTTTTCTCTGCGACAGACTTTCTGTTCAGCCATTTTCTCCATCCATAGAAAGAGTGAATGAGAAATCGCATGCCATTTAAAAAAATACATATAAAAACGTAAGAAGATCAGCAATTCATTGGATATGACTACTTTTCCAATCACAAGTTTTATGATATGTTAAGCGGAGGTCTTAATAAAAATATCAGCGTGCGCACGCGCGCGCGTGTATGTAATGCACATTGCCATGGTATGAGAAGGAATCGCTTCAAACATATTCTTAACCCCTTAAGCTCTTAACAAGTGTTCCCCATCCGCTGGATCATGGGAAAAATGAAGATGTCTGATGATTTCTTTCCTGTTTTTACTCTATTGTAAATTTAGCCCTTTCTACATTTTGTGAGTATTTTTGGATCTCTCAACACTTCTGCAGGACTATTACTGCCTTGAGGGCTAGAAGAGTCTCTTGTCCATTATGTGTGCAAGGTAAAATCAGTGAATTGTGAGTGAATCAATGTATGGATTAATTAATTCATCATAGGGGAATAATTTCAAGAGCAAGTCATGTCTCTTAAGCCAGACCATGCATTTTGAAGAAGGTGTGTTCGAGAATACATATCATTAAATTTCCTTGGACTACAGATATTACGAATCTGCAGCTAACAACTAAGGAATTACGGTTTGCCTTTTCCCTTATGTCACTTTCTCTCAACACCTGACTTTGGAAAGAGGAGAGCCAGAGAGGATTTTCTGTCTTTCCCAACTGTGAACAATACAATCAAGTGAGACCTACCAAAGTCCTCTCCTTACAGCTGACAAAGGAAAATTATACAAACTCTATGTATGTGTAGGCAGCAGTTTTGGGGAAAAGGGCACAGAACTGGGGAATTTTGACACTTACAAAGGTCTTAAAGATTAGTTATGCAATGATTTCCTGTTGTGAACGGGCTACAGTTTGGGTGTATTTATCCTTCAGTTCACTGGGTGAGATCACTCTTTCAATCCCAATTCTAAAACAAGGTCTCCCCTTTTCTCTGAGAAACTGTAGCTACAGACTGAGATTGTAAAATCTATTCATTTAGCAAATGTCTATTCAGCCCAGCTCTCTGTGGAGCACTGTGCTAGGTTCCATGGGGGGATACAAAGATGTATTCAAAACAGTCCCTGTTCCAAGAAGCTTAAAATGAATCATCTAAATAAACTACAACATATTATAGTCTTAATGTTCCAGAATGCATTAATACTTGAAACTCATATAGCACAATTAGGCAGAGGATAGTGAATCATCTTGCAAAAAATTCTCATTGGTACATTTAACATATAGAGAAATCAAATCTTGCCAGCTGACTTTTTTATATAAGGTAATTGAAACTTTTAGAAGAAAATGGCTTGCTTCAGGCTATGGAATAAGCTGAGGTTATATAACCGTTCTCACTAGCAGGCTGCTGGTACTGTTCTAACTCATAAAATCTTGATTGAAAACAATTTGTTAAGCAACAGGTACAACAGAAAATGCAAATTCTTTGGTATGTCTACATTCAGTATGACTGTTACTATGATAATTCTGTAGTTGGGCTCCTGGGCACTAAATATTTGGTGGTGGAGAATTTATTTCAGCTTATCTCAGAAGGATATGTAGGATTTACCTCTCCTTTTACTTCAAATCTATGAAACTGGAGCATTTCCCCACTGTTAGCTGTTTCCTCACTTAATCTATTCGCTTTTTAGGAAATACAGTAAAGGATGGTGCAGGAAGAGCTCAGGTGTGTCCGTGTGCACCTGGAAATATTTTCTCCCTCTTGCTAGTGAATGGAGGGCTGGCAGGAACAGACCTGTCACTCAGACAAGAGAACAGATTCCACTGCCATTTAGTTTTCAATCCGCCTTCACATCATGTTTATGATTTCATGAAAAAATATCTAGTTTCTTTAACTGAAGGTTGAATTAAATTACCTCATAAACTTTCATCCTAAGCAGCCGATAACTCTTCGTGTACCACAAGGAAACAAAAATCACAGATTCACAGGGTTTGTACATGAAAGCCTTGAGTAGTCTTGTAGCTTGTTGTTTATTCTTTATTTGTGAACATTTTTGAACACGATATTGACAAGATGTTGGAATAAGACTCATTCATGCTAGTATATGACAAGTGTATGTGTGCGTGTGCATGTGTGTGTATCCATTATTTAATAAAATAGAGATGAAAGCCTGGTGAAAATAAGCAAAAGAAAATGTTTGGAAAAATAACCAGCTATCAGTTTGAAGATAAATAACTAACCTATTAGTTACTGAGCCTGGAAAACCAACCATATTGAGCAAAGGATTCATCTGAAAGTGGTCAAGCTTGCGACACTGTTCATTTTATCTATGTGCTTCAAATATTCTCAGACATTTGAAAAAAAAGTATCTAAAGGAAGCACTGATAATTTTATTTGTAGAGGAAATGCTTTGAGATGTATAGATAATACTTTTTTAAAGTTGATTATTCAATGAAAGTAAAAGACCTTTCACACACCAGTTTAACTAACTCACGGACATCCAGTTTTATAGCTCCTGTAGGGCCCCCGCAGAACCAAGACAGGACGATTCAAAGGAACAAGCCCACCAAATCTCGGTACTTTCCTCTCAATTTCGCTGTTAACCTGAAACTGCCCTAAAAAAATAAAGTAAGGTACGCTGGGTGGGACTTCTACTAAAATGTTGTAAAGAAATGGTAATAAAGACATTCTCGCCTTTTCCTGATCTTTGTGCAAAACATTTACCTGTCACTATTGTGTGATCACTGCTATGGAGTTTTGTAAATCCTCTTTACCAACTTTTATTCCTTTTTATATATTGCTGGATTCATTTTTGCTAAAATTGTGTTAAGTATTTTTTCATCTATATTTCATGAGAGATGTTTGTCTTTTTTTGTTTTGTTCTGTTCTGTTTCGTTTTGTAACTGATTGTGGTATCAGAACAATGCTGGCCTCTTCTTCTATCAACTGGAAAAGTTTGCTCAAAATTGGCATTACTTATGTTTTAAAACAACTGCAGTCTTCCATTTTCTTTGTGGGACAGTTTTTAGCCACAAATTTAATTGCCTCAATTGACATAGGACTATTTAGGTTACCCATTTCTTCCTAAGTAGTTTCTTAGTAGCTTCTTAGTACTTGTGTCTTTCAAGGAATTTGTACATTTCATCTTAATTATCAAATTTATTGACACGTAGTTTTAAAAATTATTATCCTTTTATCATTTTAACTAGAGGATCTATTGCATTGTCCTCATTTTCCTTCCTGATATTGGTAATTTATACCCTTTTTTGGGGGGGGGTTCTGCATAATATTTATCAATTTTATTGATCTACTCAAAGAACCAACTTTTGAGCTCATTGACTTTTCTCTATATCTACTGTTCTCTACTTCATTGATTTTTGTTTTATCATTATTGCTTCCTTTTGCTTACTCAAGGTTTGATTTGTTCTTACCTTTATAGTTTCTCAGCACAGAAGATTAGAGCTTTAAGACCTTTCATGTCTTCTAATATGAAGATTTAATGCTATAAGCTCTGTTTCACCTGAATTCCACAAGTTTTGATATGCTGTATTTTCATTTGCATTCAGTGCAAAATATGTTCAAATTTCTGTTTTGATTTTTCTTTGACCTATAAATTATATAATAGTATGCTATTTTATTTCCAAATTTTGAAATACTTTATCAGATACCTTTCTATTATTGACTTCTAGGTCAATTTGTTGTGGTTACAGATCACATTTTGATTGATTTCACTGCTTTTAAATTTATGGCAATGTGTTCTACCGCCCAGAATATAGTTTATCCTTGTGAATGATCTGCATGATCTTGATAAGATTCGTGTATTCTGTTGCTGAATCCGGCTTGCTTTTAAGCTTTGTTCAGGGTCAATTCAAAGCAGCCTTTGGTCCAGGGCTAGTTGATGCCCACTATGGAGCTGGTGCTTTTCTAAGGACTGCACCCAATGTTTGTTTATTATAAAGTCTTCTATTTTGGCAGGTGGAAACACAAATGATTCTAAGGTCTGCACTGCATGTGCTTCAGGCAATGTTTGTCCCATTGCTTGCTGGTGTTTCCCCATCTTCAGGTGATGCCTTCATACACATTTGTGGATCAGTAGTTGAAGACTTAACATGCATCCCTCTGCTGAGGGATGAAGCTTTTCTTTTGTGAAGCTCGCTCCTCTCAGATAACCTGCCTCACAAATTGAAGCCACGTTGGTTGACTCAAATGCCAGTCTCTGTCTCCTCAACCGATAACTACTGCTTGGCTTTCCCAAACCTGTGCAATGGCTTCCAGATAGTTAGCTGAGGCCTCATCTGCTTCCGTTATGTCAGGGATCACAGCAGTCTGCTGCCTGTGGTCCAGTGTTGGAAAACTATTGTTTCATGTTTTGTCTAGTTTTCTAGTTGTTAATGGCAGGACAAAAATCCCAGTCCTGGGTACTCCATCCTGGTGCTCAATCTATTTGCAACCTTCTATTTTTGAATTACATTTGCTTTGAATTCACATTTCTCAGTTACACCTCGGTTTTGAAAGAATGACTATTACTTTTCCTTTTTACAGAAGAGAAAATAAAGTTTAGAGAGATCAATAAATGGGCCAGAGCATAGTATTTTCTTTCTCTTAGGCTGTACCCCACACTTTAGCACTCCACTGATCCTCTTCAACCAGAGTTCTTACTAGGAATTTGGAATCACGTATTTGTGGTTTTGAATACGGTACCATCATTTAACAAGACCTGGAACAAGGTAATATCTCTAAGTCTGTTTTCTCATATGCAAAATGGAAATAATAACAAAATAAAATCTCAGCAGTGCCTTGTAACAGTAAGCATCAATATACAGAGTTACAATTTGGATGATAAAGATGATGAAAATATCAGTGCTCCCATAACTGGCCCTCATATGAACTCTTTGTACTTATTCTGTATTTGTTCTCTCACAGTATTAGAATTAGTTGTAAGGAAAGGATTGAGCTGTAATGTCCTCGTTGCTCGTTTAAGGCTCAATTTAATACATACCTCATTTTATGTTTTATCACCAATTTCATGAGCTGTCCAATCTATCACATGAGCGTGTGATAACTATTTTCGTCTACCATATTAATGAACATTACCATCAATTTTGATATTCTTGCTTATTCACCTTCAAGTATAATTGGCTTTAAATTAGCTCTTGCTGGTAGCTAGAGGATAATCATTTTAGGATTATACACTTTGACAAAGCCTGATGCAGTCACCATCATCGTTTTCTGTTCATTAAAGGGGATTTTACCCTTTTAAAACTAAACTATACAGCAGTTTTGACACATTATTTAAGATAAGAAAACAAGCCAAGATGCTTGTGTGGATGCAGAGCATTCAGCTTTTGCACATACATCCCCCAGAGCCAAAACCAAGATTTTCATGTTTTTAAAAAGGCTTGAACATTCAATCTGTTGTTAAATATTTTGTGCCTATTTAATCCTTGTGTAATCCCTGTATAATCCAATTTCTTGAGTTAATTTGTTCGTTTATAATGTTTCAACAGCCTTTCAAATTAATATCGCCAAATAAATATAGTTCTAAAATAAAAACTGCATCCTTCATAAATGTAAAATGAATTTCTGGTGAACGTATACTTATATATTGCGTTTCAAGATTCTTCTGGTTTTAACCTAAGCAGGCAGCATTCCAAACTACCTACACGGAACTGGGACCAGCTGAGACCTGAGTCTGTCCCATAGTGAGTTTTGGAGTCCCTGGTGATTTATCCTAAATCTCTTTATGGTGAGACCCACAGGTGTGCACCTCGGGATGAGCCTAGCAGCTCACGACGACTTCATGGGTCACTTCCCCCACACATCCTCCTTCCCTTTCTCTACACAGTACTCACCGGTTTCCCCAGGGCTCTCCTTGGTCCTCCAGCCAGAAGCTGGGGATTCCTTTACCTCGTTCTGTCTGACACGTTTCTGTCACTGCATCTGCGTCTGAGGCCAAGCGGCAGGAGGACAGGAAATTGTTAAAAGTGCAAAGACGATCACACCATCCTTAGAGACAATAGTTCCTTCACTCTGAAAAAGGGACGCTGCTGTCCTGGCTGTCGCTGTCTCTACCCTAGGTTTGCTAGGGAGCTGGGGCATGAGAAAGCAGAGAAAATGAAAATAAATGGGGTATTTCCCCCACCCTCTCTGCATGTTAGAGATCCATTTCATGCTCCTCAAACCAGAGTTGGAGGGCTCCTCCTGGAGCTTTTTCTCGGTCCACGCGGATGCTATTTCCTAACATGGGGCTGCCTTGAGCCAAGGCCGAGGGTAATGAATGGAAAAAAATTAGGTAAAACCACCACTAATTTAGGAGTACTTCAATGTCTAGTTACTTCTCTAATCAGCTTATTGTTTACTTTTTTTTTTTTTTTTACTATTTACTTAAAAAATAGGCTTTATTTTTTATAGTTTTGGGTCTACAGCAGTACTGTTTCTCACATACCCCCCAACACACACACAGTCTCCTCCATTATGAACAGTCCCACCAGATGGCACATTTGTTCCAACTGATGAACATACGCTGACACATTATTAACACCCAAAGTCTATAGTTCAGATTAAGGTTCACTTTCAGTGTTGTACATTCTGTGGGTTTGGATACATTTATAGTGATATGCATCTTCCATCTTAATAGCATACGGAGTAGTTTTACTGCCCTGAAAATCCTCTCCATTTAGTCATCCTCCCCCCGCCCACACTAACCCCTAGTCACCACTGATATTTTTACTCTCTCTCTCTCTCTGTATTGGGTTGGCCAGAAGGTTGGTTTGGAAGCTTTGGCCAATCCAATATGTATATGCCTACACCAGAGGATCCTCTCCTCTTCACAAAGATTTTCATTAACATAATGAGAGCTGAAAGTTGTCACTGAATTCTTCCAGTTCAAAATGTTTTTCTAAAGTTATAAAGCAAAAATCAAGATGTATACAAACCGAACAACAGTTTTTATAGACCTTATCTCTTATTAAACCAGAAAACTGTTAACGTGTTTTAGAGCAAAATAGGTAAGCCAACACACTTTCAGAAAGCTAGTAGACAAATACTCCCTCATGGCATATTGTTCTTGGCCAAAACAAAGCTCTACCAAATAGCAGACGCGGTCAAATATCTCTGTTGTTATAGGCGATTCTTTACTGTCCCAGTGATCAATACTTCATATCAGAGGGTGAGCTTACCCTGACAGCATGACATTAGCGTTGGTTCTCATTCTTCAAATGCTATAAAGTACACTAAAGAAAATTAACAAGCCACAGTAAGCATTCTCTCAAGCACAATTTTAACTGAAAATAATGAGACAAAAATAGAAATATAATAAAACGGTATATGAACTAGGTACCTCAGGTTTGCATTCCCAAATCAGTTACAAAACTATGCTAAGGCAGGTCATTTAAAGTCAGTTTCCTAGGTATGAATTCTACAAAATAATTATTCCACAGAAAAGTGATGAAAAATGTCTAAGTACCTTTAAACTGAAAAGCGTTCTAAAAGTGATAGATTTGATGACAGTATAGAAACACACATATATTATTGATCAGAGGTTGAGCCACTGTAATAAAATGACCAGGAGAGAGCATGAGTTTATTTCAAAATACAGGATAGTCACAGACCTACTCTGCTTATCGAGTTCTGACAGTGATTCTATAGTGCCATTTTAAAGTATGAGAATAAAAAAGGTTAAAAAAAATAAGCTTCCATTTAAAAGTAGCTTACATTGATTGACATCATCTTCATATTTTAATTCACTCATCACTGGAAATCTTTGTTATGAGGTTTAAACTATTTCTTTATCATGAAAAATCTGAGATTATGAGACCACTAAGTACACAAGGGTTTTCAATCCAAGACATGCGATTTTCCCAATGCCTCTGTAATGTTTCTGAAACTAAGGGCTAAAATACAAGATACTATTTATGCAAAACAAAAATGAAGACATACCCTTTGGTATATACAATCATGTGTACATTGATCAACTACAATTGATTATAATCATTTGTAAACCGCTTCACAGAATATTATTGTTGAAAGGACCACATGGTGAGGGAATTCTTTCCTTCAAAAACTGATATTTTATTTTTTATGTAAAATAATTGCCATTTCGAATATGACTAATTTCTAAACTCTGATTTTACAAAAAAGACTGCAACGGAAGGCCAACTCTTTTGCCTTTTATCGTAAGATAATTATAAACACATAAATTCCCCTTTTTTTCCATGAACAAGATGGGAAAATGGTAAATTGCTAAAATAGTCATTTGGGCAGATGTACGTGAAATAGTTGTAATAAGAAACAAGCTGTCATCAGTTTAATATAGTTGGTTATATTGTTCCTTTAACTTTTTTACAGACGGCTACATATGCACTGTGAAACACTCAGCCCAAGGTCCTATCGAAGTCAAAGAAGCAAAGAAAAGATAGTATGATGTACCCACTCCAGCTGTTCCTCAACTCATGTGAATCATAATGACAGAAAACCCAAGATATAACACAAGGTTGTTTAATAAATTATTGTATATCCTTGGGCAATTCACTTAATGTCTCTGAATTTATTTATGAATGAGAAATTTAAAAATGACCTCTATAGTCCTTTTCAACCCCCAAATCCAATGATTAGAGTGACATAATTAACTGTTTAAGACAAATATAATGATCCATCATCTATCGGCTACTTCACACAAATTATTTTGCAAAACTTTCTGAAGTAGGTATATTTTATTCTGATTTCAGTTTCACAGATATGGACACTGAGACAAAAAGAGATGAACACCTTCTCCAAGATCACAAGGGCAGAAACAAGATATGAACCCAGAGAGATGTCCTCAAAGGGCTGCATTTTCCTTCTTACCTTTCATTCAGCTTAATTTGATTTTTAATGGAAGGAAATCATCATGTATCACGTACATGAAGTTCATAGATTTCAGTGTATAGGTTCATTACTTTGGACAAACCCAAATAACCCCCATCCCAGTAAAGATCTGGGATACTTCCATCACCTCAGGAAGTTCCCTCAATAGCTTTAGAAGCAAGTGAGGTGTCAGAGGACAGCCCACAAAGAACTGAATCCTGACAACAACGCTGTCAGTGAGAGACAGCGAAAGCTACGAAGGAGCTCCATCCCAGGTGAGGCTTGACATGAGTGTGGTGTTCTAAGAGGATCCAGAACCAGATGATCTAGATAAGCCAAGACAAACCGTGCCTGGATCACCGACCCACAGAAACACAATAAGTGTTGCTTTAAGCCACTACATTTGGGATAATTTGTTAGGCAGCAATAGAGAACGACACAGCGACAACAGGCTTGTAGCAGGATTTGCATTTCATTTGGGAGATTCAGTGCAGTGTTCAAAGATGCATCCTCTAGGGGAGGGGGAAGGGTAAGCTGTGACAAAGCGAGAGAGTGGCATGGACATATACACACTACCAAAGGTAAAACAGATAGCTAGTGGGAAGCAGCCTCATAGCATAGGGAGATCAGCTCCATGCTTTGTGACCACCCACCTAGAGGGGTGGGACAGGGAGGATGGGAGGGAGATGCAAGAGGGAGGGGATATGGGAACATATGTATATGAATAGCTGATTCACTTTGTTATAAAGCAGAAACTAACACACCATTGTGAAGCAATTATACTCCAATAAAGATGTAAAAAAAAAAAAAAAAAAAAGATGCATCCTCTGGACTGGAGGCTATCAGAAAGTGAGGACAATTCTATGACTGAGCGTCTTAATAATTTTTATCTAAAAGGCAGGAAGAACATGGTGACCTTCAAGGTCAGGTGGTAAAGAAGCAGCAGTCATTACATTAGCAATGAGAGGGAGAAGTAGACTTTTTGTGAGGTTGGTCTGGACAGTTTTTGTTTTGTATTGTGCCCAAATAATTCTGGAATGGTCTTGGCTTTGTCTTGCTCCTTCATGATCATTGATTGTTTTTGATTTGCTGTTCTTTGAAATTGTGTATGTTCATCTAGAGAAAATCTCTAAGACCCAGACCAGCTACCTCCCAGTTGATAGCAGCCAGGGTTTTTTTCTCTTTTTCTCAAGGTACTTGATGATTCTTGAATACTAGGTAATGAAAATTAAGAAATCGGGGGGAAATCTTAAAATTAATTGTGTTGACTTATATAAACACCATCACTATATGTTCAAAATGTGATTTTTATATCATTTGCATTGATTATATTGTTATCTCTAATCTACTAGGTGTACTTCTTACTAGGTACAATCTAGGAGGCTTGGAAAGTACAATTATTTTAAAACCATGAAGGTATCATTCAGGAAAATTATTACCTTGTAAGCTTGACACACATGTCAAGAACATTCAATTCTCATTCTGGATGTTGTATTTTCTAAGACCTGATCCCATGCTCAGACATAAAGTAGTAAGAAAGATGATGAACACAATAATCATTGTGAACATTGCACACACAGAGAAAAGCAAACGTAGTTTATAAGCTCAAAGGCTGGAGAACTTGGCCTTGTATTGCTGGTTCATTCAGGCTGGAGGTGAATGGCAAGCTGAGTAGGAGGTGGTACTTCCAGCTTGTGTTAATCTGCTGAGCTATTCAAGTTTTCCTTTAAATGACGTCAACATCCTTAAAATCCACTTTTTGTTTCTGGAAATCCTCTCCCTTGATATATTGAAGGGCTAGGTTGGCATTGTATCTTTCTCAATATAGCAACTAGATTACACTATATATATGCTATATAAGATTTCAAGTGCAGATTAATAGATTTCATACAGAGATTAACTGATGCCAGAGATAAAAAATAAAAAAGAGATCCAAAAAATGAGAAATACGCTCACCCCAAATGCTCATTTATTAGAAAGCACAAAGTTATGTCACATGTATTTTCGTTGGATCATATGGGTGAAACTTCACTGGCATGTCCACTAACACATGAATCAGTCAAAAGGGGAATGTTCATATTTAAACAACTTGTGTAAACCTTTTTAAGAAAAAAGTATCAGTACCTTCTGGACATACCCCCAAAAATTAATGAAACGAATCTGGTGTCTACAGACACTCAATCAGTCTCCTAAGTAACACACACAGCAGCTCCTCTGATCCGTCTCACAGTGCGTTCCTTTGATTATTGCTCCTTTTCAATCTACATGATATGGTTCAGAGGGGCTGACTCATGGAGTTGCATCTGTGGTGGGAAACCACATTCCCATCAAGGTGGCCCCAAGAGAGAAAAACAGTTGTTCAAACAAATAAAAAAAGCAAATAGATCGCAACACCACTCTAAAAGTCAAAAAATGTTCCCATTTTCTGGTCAGCAGCAATGCTGGGCAACTAAATGGAATCAGCTCCTCTACTGTCCTGTCCCCAACTTTTACGGGATGAAAGTGTTCTATTCTGCACAACCTGGGGGTTGAGTGTTTGCTCAAGTACCTTGAATAGAGGGCAAAAAATGCTGAAGAAAATAACACCTGTGGTCTCAATTGTTTTCTACAGTTTTTGTTTTTTTCATTTTGTAGGCTGTTATTTCTTGGTCTCATTTTTGATTTTTGTATTTTTGACTTTCTTTTTAAAATGATGCCCCCATGCAATATATATCTTCCAATAACATGCTCTTTTCTTTCTCCTTCTTATTGAAAGAAGAATAGCAGAATTACTTGGATCTCTTCTCTTTCCTATTTTTCATTCCTGCATTGTTTGTTTATCTGTTTTATTTTGTTTTATTTTATTATTATTTGATAATAAAATAATCATTTATTATTTTATTTATTTCATTAATTCACTTATTAATGAATTAAATAATAGAACTTATTTCATTTTCTAAATTCTTTTCAGTTTCCAAGCATGATGGATTTTTATGGAAAAGAGCGAAAGAACCTAAAATGATCAAACAGGCAAAATACACTTTTGAGAGAAGAAACTCAAGGTCCCGGGCTTATTTAAGCTAGGCGAAAGATGTTTACATTTGAGCTAGCAGCATTTTATACAGACTTGCCTCCACTGAATTCATATGATCTGTCATCTAAAAACCTTGCAGAAAATGCAGTAGAATGTTTCTTCAAGGTATGATAGTTTAATTCAAATTTTATCATGTTCAGCATATCTCAGCTATCAGGTAACTTAAATGAAATATACTTTAAAACGATTGTTTCTGTTTTGTCTAAAAGGCAAAAATAAAACAAATAAAACAAAAAGTCAAGTTTACTTGATCTTTGAGTGACTAAATCAGAATCTGTTAATACCTAAGTTTTAACATGAAGAAGTAAACTGACTAACCCCAAGTTGCAGCTGGCCAAGACACATTTATTCTCAAAATGAGTAATTTCCTTAGCTTCAACATTAGCTTTACAATTCTCAAAAGGATTATATGTCAATTATATCCCAATAAAGCTACAGGAAAAAGAGTTCCCAAAAGGAAATTACTCACTTTAAAGATAAATGCGTATTTTTACAAAGAGAAATGGACTTCTAAGTTGTCAAAGATTATAATTATCTTATAATGATCAGTTTTTGAAAAGCACATATTCTGAAATTTTTGTTTATGTTGATATTCTTTAACATATAGTTCTTTACTATCTTGTTGCTATGCTAAGAATTTCATAAACACTGGAAGGAATAAGAATTATCATTTCATAAGATTTGGCTAGGGGTAATTTTTGTGTTGTCTTCAAAGTGACTTTTTAAAACATAAGACATTTTACTCAGATCTACTTATAATTATTGTAGATATCAGTAATCTAAGTCTATGAAATTTCCAAGTCATCATTTATAATAATACAAAAATAATTGAAGACTAATATAATTCCTTTGGCCTTATAAAAATTAAGTTTTTTTAGATAATTATTTTATTATTTTAAAATTGCCATTACTTCTGGTTTGGCCAGAAGGAATTACATCCAAAACAAACAAAAACTCTGGAAAAAAAATTTTTTTTCATTCCATTGCTCTCACCTTGAAATTTTGAAGCCAACCAAGAATGATTTTTCTTTCTGAATTGCATTAGTCTTTTTAGTTTCTCTGTTAGTTTATGAAGCACTAAAGAAAACACAAAACAATAAACATTAGGCAAGGAAATAGCATAAACTGGGAATCGTTATCACTTGCTAAATGAAATGACCTCCGCAGTCTCCATTCCACCCTCTCCCCACTCAGCATCCCCATGGTATGGTTCATGCATAGAATTTTCATTGCATTTTGAAGTATCAGGTCAGCTCAACCGAGGCAATAAGCATCCGAAAGAAATAGCGTCTATTGCATTGGAAAGAATGCACACACATAAGAAAGAGGAATAAACAAAACAAGAAGGAAAAAAACAAAAAAGAAACACTGCAGAAACTAATAATAAGTACACAAAGTACACAAGTGTATTTATTACATTTTGCAAGCACTTTGTTCTACATTTCAAAAACGCCACCATCAAGCTGTTGGCACATTTATGTACAAAACAGATTAATTGTAATGCCTGCTACAAAGCACTCTTTGTGAAAATACAAACTCTAATACCAGAAAAAAAAAAAAGCCAAAAACATCAACATCATTACATAAGTTTAAAAGACAGTTTTAAAAATCATCACAAACTATTAAGACACAGAACCAAAACACTACAATATAGAATTTAAAGAAGCCCATTAATACTTTTGCTGAATACCTGTAATACTGCATGTATCAGAAAAATGTTGAACCAGTAAGATAATCTAAGTGTAAAAAAAAAAGAAGCAAAACCCCAAATTAATTAAATAATACTACAGAATGCATAACCATGCCACAGATAACCTAGTAATACCCCCCTATCTACTAGAAGAACTTGTAAAATTATGGATGATGCATGACTAGTCGTTGTACAAAGATTGTTTCACTCAATAAATTTTATTAGAAATGCACTTACACTGAGAAAAGATTTCACAATGGTCAAATCAGTGCACAATACTACCTAGTTTTTACACTGACAGAAAAGTCTCGTCAGGCTATATCATTTTAAAAGACACTTTACAGCATTCTTGTAGCATTAGAAATAACCGAAAGAAGAGTTAAGGTTAAAACAAACACCAGATTTGGTCCAATAATACTGATTGCTTTTTTTTTTATTCTTTTGATATAGGTACGTCTTATAAATGAATACGAATGAACATTTGGTTAAAATGACTTACTGGAAATAAAAACACAAATATATCACTACACTTCAAAAGGATACATTGTATAGTGGCCTCTGACCACGCTTTAAAAAACACTACAGGTAAACCAACATAGATTGGAAGGCTGCAAGCAAAGCTATTATATTAATGGAAACCTTTTCAAATATATCATACACAATTTGAGGGATAGTTTACAGAGGTGCAATCCATTAAAATTTTTTAAAGTAGGTAAAACAACTTCAGAGGGGTTAGTGTGCTTATTTTTAATACACCACCTTCATAAAGGTAATTAATGTCCCACATTAACATATTAAAAGTTCCAATCCAGCCACTGCTTAAATCACAAAGAGATCATTTGCCAATAGTCCACAGTAGTTATTTCCGTTAAAATAGTCTCTATACTAAACTTTAAAAGGTAAGCCTGGTGTCACAATCTTAAAAAGGTAAGTAGCCATGCATAAGCATCATTGTTTCTACATGCTCACAACAGAAACATGAGTAATCAGAGAGTAATGCCTTTTAAGTACATCAAGAAAAAATACAATGTTAACAAAGATAAGAAGCACTTCTTTTTTTAAACCTACTCTTACAAATTTAGAAATTGCACCTTAGATTGATGAAAACATTAACCAGGGCCTATAGCAACGTGGCCACTGATCTTCAGACAAGATTTTCATGTTTCGGGTCATCATGATATCATCTCTGTCTATTGTTCATAATGTACAATGGTCCCTTTGAAGGTTACCTGTAGTTAAACTAGTTACCGAAATCAAAACTAAAAAGTATAAAAAGCTATTTTTCTTTTCAAAACATAAGAAATAATGCAAAAGGTATAATGTATAACAGATGGAAGTGGTTAAAAATCAAAGAAATCTCTGCATTTGACAATGTTAGTCTCTTTGATCTTACAGAATTATTAAATGAGTTTGAGAAATTTAAAAAAGAAAAAAAAAGGCTGGATAGGAGCTTGTAGGAGAGCTCTGATTACACCAATTTAATGAATTAGGAAATTAAGTGCTAAACAACAAAGAACTGTATTCAGGTGATTCATAAGTCACCCTCCATATCATTGATGAGAAGCACTTTCATTTTCTTTTTCAAAAGGTTGGATGTTTGGATGGCCCTTAGATAATCACCAATGCATTTGAATGGTGGAAAGGATGGGAAGGCGCTGTTTATGTGTATGCGTTGAGCCGCTCTTTGGAGCGAGTAGAGTGGATATCATGAAGCTCCTGTTCCTCCTTCGACTTGATGTCCTCATACTTCTGCATCCGGCAGGCATCTTTCACATAAGCCCAGTTGGCAGACAGAACCATAAGGTAGTGGACCTAATCAAAGACAAAGATAATTTATACTGCAAGTCTGTTCTGTGTCTTCATTACACCTTGCTATCAGGAAAGAAATATTCAAATTATATACTTACATAGAATATGTTCATTAACAACATGGAATGAAGATTTCTGTTGTAACACAAAGAATAGAAACACAGTATATTCCTTCCTCAATCCTCCAACTATGACACTGTCTTCTCAGCTCCCTTTTTTCAGTATCTTTCTTCTCTTTCAACTCCGAAGTACCCAAGGGTCTTAATTCAATATTTTTAATCTTTATGTGATGTTTCCTGTCCTCTTGTCCTCATTTACTCAAACCCAGACTATACATTTCAGGTTTATGTATTTATGTTTTCTAATCCACTATGGGAAACAGTCTCACATACAGTGGAGTCCAGTGAACTTGAATTAATGAGATGATATATTGCCTGCAGTGCAACGGAAAGAGGGCTCGTGGAAACCCCCAAATAAACCTGTGGATTTAATTAACAAGTTAATTTTCCATACAATGAATTTTGCACAATGAATTTTATGTTGCCAACTACAAGAAAGCAAGCACTGTGTCATATGAATCATGAATATTTATATACGTTCATAATAGCTAGAATAGTGCCCTGTTCAAAAAGGAAGCTCCTGATTTTTCCTGAGTAATAAACTTACTCAAGGAATGAAGCTCCTGATTTTACCTGAAGAGACTGACCAATGAGGTCACTTATTTGTTTTTCTTTCTTTCCCTCCCTCGTAGTCTATGAGAGAGAAAAAGTAGTTTTCGAAATGGTGAATTTTGATGGACGAATAGGAAAAAGAAACTAAGTTGTCAGGTATATACTTTCTCTGAGTTTTAAACGGTAGGCATTTTTATCCATAATTTAGTAAAATAGAACACTAAAATATTTTTATGGAAGTATAGTTGATATTCTATATTATATAAGTTACAGGTGTACAGTATAGTGATTCACAATTGTTAAAGGTTTTACTCCATTTATAGTTATTATAAAATAGTGGCTACATTCCCTGTGCTGTACAATATACCCTTGTAGCTTATTTTAGACATAATAGTTTGTACCTCTTAATCCCCTACCCCTATGTTTCCCCTCCTCCCTTCTCTCTCCCCACTGGTAACTGCTAGTTTGTTTTCTATACCCGTGAGTCTGTTTCTTTTTTGCTATAGTCACTAGTTTGTTGTACTTTTTAGATTCCACATATAAGTGATATCATACAGTGGTTGTCTTTCTCTGACTGACTTATTTCACTTAGCATAATGCCCTTCAGGTCCATCCATGTTGTTGCAAACGGCAAGGTTTCCTTCTTCTTCATGGCTGAGTAGTATTCCATTGTATATATATGTACCACATCTTCTTTAACCACTCATCTGTTGATGGACCCTTAGGTTTCTTCCATGTCTTGGCAATTGTAAATAATGCTTCTATGAACACTGGGGTGTATGTATCTTTTTGAACTAGTGTTTTTTTTTTTTTCTGGATATATACCCAGAGGTAGAGTTTCGGGGTCATATGGTAGTTGTATTTTTGAAGAACATTAAAGTTTTGATTAGTCAAAACAGGAGGTAGGCTGGTTCTAGAAAAGTAGGGATGGACATAAAGAATGCAAGGTCAATTCTAAATGGTGACTACTGTAGTATGTTAAGGCAGTCAATGGACAACAGAAAGAAATTAACAAAACAATTTTGACACAATGATACAGGAAAGAGGTGTATACCAAGAAGAAAATGAATAAGAATTACCTCATCATTTTTGCGTATTGAGCTGGCTATACCGTGGGTGAGTTTACTGGGCACCTTCTAGAGTTCTATGCTACTTATATTCTAGGACACGAGGACTGAGGACCTGGGCTGCAGAAGCTCTGACTGATGTGCAGAGGACTTGTTCACTGTTGCCATTTGGCATTCCCTTGAACACACCGGAAGTCACGGTGAGTCACAAAGAAGGGACAGTGTCTGGCACATTGTAGGTCCTCAAAGCTCAGTAAAAGCCTGACTTTCAGGACTTGTTCTTAATATTTCTGAAGAAAGTTAGATACAGAAGACAGGACATGAGACTACCGAGGTTTATGTGGAGAGAAATAAATTAATCCTTTTTTCCTAAGTGACTCAGTGTGGCTTTTGTACGTTCTGATTTAAGGAGGAAAAAAGGATAATGTAAGTCAAGGAATTGATTGAATTACTTGACTATCCCACTGATACATACTTATATGCTAAAGAAATGATATTTTATGTTAATAGTAATCTCATATCTAAAATGCTACTTATTTTGGTTAGTGTTACCAATATTATGAGTATCTGAATTCTTCAACTGATTACCAAATATTAGCTCTATTGTAATGATAGTCTTTCTTTAGGTTAAGACTTGTTTTTCACTTATTTATTTGCCCATTCTCCTCCACCTTTTTTTTTTTACTTATATTAAAATACATATGATTTGTACAGACTTCAGACATCAGAGGTAAATTATTGTCTCTACAGGCAAAGGGCAACACCAAACCTCAGAGCTTGAGGTCTTACCATAGCGATGACTGCAGCCCCAGCTCCAGCAAGGGCCACGATGAACAAGTGGAAGGTCATGTTCAGCTGCAAAGGAAACCACAGAGGAACAGAATGAACATCAGGGTTACAACAGAAGAGAGACAAGGATGCCTGCTGCCTTACGAATAAGAACTCTGTTCACCTTTAACAGAAGTGCACCCGTGACAAATCACTTAACCAAAAACGTTATTACAGTATCTTTTCTCCTGCAAGTATTTAAATCTTTGCAACTGTACCATTTTAATATAATTTCAATTTAAAGATGAAATCATGATTAATAATGATGGTTTCCACTAACAGTATAACCACGGAAAGCTATGTTATATCCTTTAAAATATAACTTTATGATTTTTCAACTTTCATTAAAATGACAGTTTCTAGAAAAGAGATTATAATTTTTATCAAAATATGCAGAGTATCTCATATTTATTTTCTAGTCCCCCTACACAACATCACTGTACGTGACCTTGCCTCTGAAAGAAAAAGGGGGAAACCCAATGTCAATTTAATCATATATTCCTCAAATAACGAAATGAAGCTCAAATTCTGACAAAATTAAAGGCTGTAAAAACACTCACCTCAGTGGATTCACACATCCTCAGGAAATTCTCAGAGACAGTGCAAATTTTCTTTTCCTCTCCAATTGTCACAATCCCTGCAACATGGAGAAAATTACAGTTTAACATTATAAATGTCTTCAAGATCCCAGAGAGAGAAAAAGAAACTTGAGCTGATAAAATCTAAGCAAGTTTCATTTTATGTTATATTGTAACAAAAATTGTTCTTCAGCTTTCATTGCTTGACAATAATTATGAAAAAACTGAATGAAAGATCAAGACTATTTAGGCCTCAAGCAATTAAAAACATTTTCAATCTGAATTCAATGGAATGGTTTGTCCATTAATGTCATGGTGTAGGCATCAGAATTATTTTGATAACTATGCCGCAGACTACAATGAAGTCAGGATCTCAAAGTGTTCTGCTGGCACAAAGCCTCTGTTAGTCTATAAAAGTGTATTGCCCAAAGGAGCAGTTCTTCTCCGCTAATTCTGAAAACAGTGCTATTAGTAAGGGGAAATAAAAAGCTGCAATTTCACTCCTATTTACCCTTGCTCCAGTTGGTTTATGGACCGGCTGCATCAGAATCTCCTGGGGAACTATCACAGATATGTATCTCTGGACTCCACCACAGGACTGTTAAATCAGAATCTGTGACTGTCTGCCAGGAGTACTGCATTTTTAACAAGCACATAGAGGATACACTGCCACAGTCCTCATGTTAGAGAAGTGGTCAAGTTCATCCTAAAACGGGTCTTTGATTTTGTTTTGAGAACTAATGAAGTGTTAAACACATATACACATGAGCAGAAAAATTCACAAGTTCTGGGCAAACTAATACCTAAGCATTTAGCAATTGCTGCATAATAATATATGCACATATTATTGAGTTTTAATATGTACGTATATACACACACTTCTTAGCTTTGAGGCACACCATCAACTGTCCATCTCTGTGGAGCTGCTACCATCCTGCTTTGCCAAGAGTTTGGGCAATTATTTCGGTTAAAAAAAATCTACTTGCAGTACATCGAATGCAGAGATCCTTCTCTGCGACCTTCCCTTTTTGCCAAGACAGCTCTAAGAGGGGGTAAAAAAGAACCTCCAGAAGAGGTGACTAATGAACCATCATTAGCGAGAAAGCTTCCCAGGAAAGGCCATCTTTCTCCATGTTGATCTATTACAGATTTCATTCATTCACGTGGAATCCCTCGGCTGTGCATACATTTCCTCACCCATTTCTTTATTCACATTCACAGCGAAACGTCCAGGAAGTGTTGCCTTTGCTCAGTCTGCAATTTCTGTCTTTCTATTTCCACTTAAACCCTTTCTAGTCAAATTCACCCCAATCCTCCATGGACATTCTTCTTACAGAGCTCACCCATACGCTCCACGTTGTTAAAGCGGAAGATGAATCCTCAGTTCTCCTTCTACTGGCCAGTCAGCAGAACTGGAGGCAGTTGATGACTTCTGCGTCCTTCATGGTCTCTTCATTTGGGTTCCAAAGTCTACAGTCTCTTGTTTTTGCCTTTCTGCTCTCATCGGCTTCTCCCTCTCAACATCTCTGTCTGGTTCCTCCTCTCTGCTAGGACCCCTTTCATTGGTGCTTCCCAGTGTTCAGTCCTCAGCCATCTGCCTCCTTTGCTGCTTTGCTGATCTCATCCTGTCTCAGAGCTTTTTTTTTTTTTTTTTGCAGTACGTGGGCCTCTCACTGCTGTGGCCTCTCCCGCTGCGGAGCACAGGCTCCGGACGCGCAGGCTCAGTGGCCATGGCTCATGGGCCCAGCCGCTCCGCGGCATGTGGGATCTTCCCGGACTGGGGCACGAACCCGTGTCCCCTGCATCGGCAGGCGGACTCCCAACCACTGCGCCACCAGGGAAGCCCTGTCTCAGAGCTCTTGACTTTTAACATTATCAAGACTCCTAAATCCATATAGCCAGGCCCATACTACTCTCCTGAAATTGACACCCATATATCCAATTTCCTACTTGACAACTCTGTTGAGATTTCTAATAAGCATCTAAAAATTAACCTTGTCAAAACTGAACTTCTGATCTTCTCCCTCACCTGCCCCACTCCTGAGCAAGCTCCTCAGGTTGGCTTTCCCATCTCATTTCATAGCTAAGCCATCTTCCCAGTTGCTCAATCAAAAAATGAATTCTTTCTTGAATCTTCTTTTTCTCTCAACCCCACATACAATCTATCAGGACATTCTGTTGTCTCTGTCTGTACCCATCATAATCCACATTTTGGGGAGTGAACCTTCTTTTCTATCCTGATGCCCCTTGTTTATAACTTGATTGTATATGAACATTCAGGATTCCTGTTAAGGACCTATTATCTGGAGGGTAAATAAATGCTATCCAGGCAGTAGATTCTGTGTTAAGAGCAAACAGAAAGCCTTCAAGGCTGATGTGAAAGGTTGCATGACATCTGAAAAGTGCCTTCCCTTCCATGTCACAAAGAAAAGCTAAACTCGCATAAATCCTGGTAACTATGTTGTAAACAGTGCTAAGGTTCAAAGAGCAGCTTTAATCATAGTCATGTTTTACACTTACTGGAATTATGTCCCATACAATATCTGAGACATACTGGACTAAAAAAAATATTGCTTGTTTATCTGAACCTCAAACTTAACTGGGAGTCCTGTAATCTACCTGGCAACCCTCTCTGTGACACTAGTCACATCTTTTCCAATCTCAATTTTTCAGATCAGCAGAATTAACGGAAGACATAGTAGTATGTGGGGTGGTGGTTACTGAAGTCAGGGCCATGCTTTTCCAAGCAGCTATTTTCCAGTGACCTGCATCCAGCAGCTGGTGCCGACGTTTCCTTTTCCTTGTTTACGTGGGACATGATTCCAAAGTTAAAACCTCCCCAGCGGAAGAGCTGTCCACATTCCCTCCATCATCTTCTTGCTAAGAACCTCATGCACAGAGCAGATCATCCTGCTTTTCATTTGGGCCAGACAATGGGGGCTGGGGACTCCTTCTGACAAGAGGGTGGGCAGGCCACACTTTTGGAACACACGGCTAGCTGGTGATAGACTAGCTCTATCTGTACCCTACAATCTGTCTACAGTATAACCTTAGAGCCACAGGCTTGCACATACCATCTACTGAAATGTTTCCCGCTTGCCTGAAGTATGAGGAAACCCCCATTAGAGAAAAACATTTAGAAGTTCTTGAGATTTTAAGAGCTGTGTTGTGAAAAAAAGTCCCTTTGAGCCTGTGAATTGGCTTATCTTTTATAAATTCTGCAGCCCCCATGTTTTCACAAATGATGGGCTAGAATTCCAAATAGGTTAGGTGAGATCAGACTCTACACGTTCATAGTTCAGTACTTGTTTTGACAGGAGAGGCAGCTAACTTCTAGCTAAGAACAGACTGAAGCTAGTTGGGGGTGAATCCTGGCTCTGTCACTTACTAGCTGTATCACCTTGGGCAGGTAATTTAATCTCCTGGTTCCTCAATTTTGTCACTTATAAAGAGGGTAACAGTGTCTGCCATATTTAACTATTGCAAGAATTAAAACATCAACATATACAAACCATTCAGAATAGGGTCTACACATTGTAAGCCCCTATATACATAAGAAAGTATTATTATTATGTGAGGATTTAGCCCTAAATAAAAATAACCAAAGAGGACTACTGATTTATTTAACATTTTTTGATTTTGTTCTTATGAAATGCTAAGGTGTTTTGTTTTTTTTTTTTGCCCTATTTCAGAAGACAATGAAGTACATATTTCTTAGATGATCTTCATAGCAGACTTCACAAATTGTATAGTTTATCATGAGAGAATGAAAATACTATGCAAACATCACATTGAGTGGGAAAAGTTCACAGGAATCAGGACAGGAAAAATCAAAATTATAACTTGCCAACACCAGGAAACACAACCTGACAGCCTGTTCACATATACATGTTTGCGGGTTCATGTTGTGAGATCAACTTCCAATCACTCTGAAATTCCTACCTTATTTCAGTTTTAAAAGAATGACTTAAACCTGAAGACTGTGATACATCTATCTCTTTGGTAGAAGAAGCAATGATGGTTCCAAAGTGATTTACACTATTTTAGAGGCAGTTATCTGGGAGAAACCATGAGGTGCTGTTTTTTTTTGTTTTTTTTTTTTTTTTTTTTTTTTTTTTTTTTTGTGGTACGCGGGCCTCTCACCGCTGTGGCCTCTCCCGTTGCGGAGCACAGGCTCCGGACGCACAGGCTCAGCAGCCATGGCTCACGGGCCCAGCCGCTCCGCGGCATATGGGATCCTCCCAGACCGGGGCACGAACCCGCATCCCCTGCATCGGCAGGCAGACTCTCAACCACTGCGCCACCAGGGAGGCCCGAGGTGCTGTTTTACAGCCAGAGATTCACCTACCAAACTGACGAAGGTCCAGGCAGAGATTCGCACCCTCCACTAAGGTGGTGTTTCGGCAGATGGTCCACAGGTTGAAGTACATGTAAACTGGCAGCGAGGTGAAAGCCGTGACTCCCAGCCAGGCCAGCATGAAAACGTATGTCAGCATAATAAACTGCAACAGAGAAGAGGTGGAGACAGAAAACACATAATCTACTGGAAAGGAAGAATTTTATGCTTAACTTACATAGCTCGCTATCAAAGGTTTGAATTATTACAACCCAGGTAGGCACTGCAACCTGGGAAGCTGAGAGATGGTGAATATCATGGGTCACGGGAAGAAACCTGCCAGAAAACCGAGCTTCTGATGTGCAAAGGAAGAACTCATCCAGCTGCATCTTCATGCCTGTTTCATTCATGTATTTATCTTAAAAATCTCACCGCACATTTTTTAAATTCTAGAAAACATTAACTGGTAAATTTAGAGGGGATTCTGCACAGTGAGTTAAAACCCTGTCAATAACTATATTACAACTAAATGGGCACGATTTTATATCATAAATATTTAAGCTACTTAATTGTGTTTACATTTAACATTCTAAATATGATGATTCACAAGTCATTTTAGTATATAATATTAGTGTGTATTTCTACTCCTTTTTAGTGACTTCTGTAAACTTTAAATCTGCCTTCTTTCATGCATATTAATTTTACCTTTTTTTTTTTTTTTTTTTTTGTGGTACATGGGCCTCTCACTGTTGTGGCCTCTCCCGTTGTGGAGCACAGGCTCCGGACGCGCAGGCTCAGCAGCCATGGCTCACAGGCCCAGCCACTCCGCGGCACGTGGGATCTTCCCGGACTGGGGTACGAACCTGTGTCCCCTGCATCGGCAGGCGGACTCTCAACCACTGCACCACCAGGGAAGCCCCTAATTTTACCTTTGACTGATTCATTGATTGACTGACCAAACATTGATATGTCACTCACTTACAGTGTCCCCAGCCTAAATGTCACATTTATTTAGCAATAACAGGGGCCTTACAGCACACTGATTAAAGGCACAGACTTCTGAGCTGGAATGAGTCTAGGCTGCTCTTTATGTCTCTGTATCTGCCTCTGCAGGAGAATACCTCCTAAATTGATCTACAATTACAATCACAATTGTAATCTACAATTACAATCACTGCATGATTGTAGAGAGGCTGGAATGAGATGATATGGGAAAAGCATTCAGCATCGAATCTGGCACATAAGAAGCCCAGACAAAGGATTAGCTAGTTTTTATTCTAGATAGTATTACTGTGATTACTACTACTACCATCAAATATATACATTTGCCTGAATGATAGGACTCTACGGAATAAGGAAATTAGGTTTCACTTCACGTTTGGAGAAAATAAAAAGAAGGAGAACTTCTTCAGTCTGGGTAGGTTATTCAAAGAGGGCTCCCACTCAAGGAGAAAGACTCTAGAAAGTTTGGAAACCACCCCAAAAGTGAAGAAATCTTGTTAATGGAACTCCTTGGAGGAAAAAGCCCTGTTTATTAACATTTTCATTATTCACAACTGTAGCTCTCCAGGCTAATTTACAGTCTCAGGAACAATGAACATGATATGGCCGCTCCAGACCCAGTTCTCTGGAGGGAACTAGTAACGTGGAACCCACGGGAGAGCAGTCAGTGTGCCTTTGGCTTCGTCCTCTCTATCTTGTTTTTCTTTCTGTCCCAGGGGGTTTTTCAAAAGCTTCTTGTGAAGGTGCTATTCACTGCAGGATGGGACTTAGAATTCAAAAGGTTTAGACTCAAAGTGGCAGTGGCGTGGAGCCCTCTGAAACATGCTACTGCTGCTACTTGACAAGGCAATGAAAGGAATGACTCTTCAACCACAGTTCTGACTCCTATTTGCCATAATGTTCCGGCGCAGTAGTAAAGCTGAACGTTATAGAGTAAATCTTGGCTGTGAGAAAATGTTTTTCATGACGACTAGTGCATAACTTTTGTTCTAAGACACAACAGACTTTACTTTTGAATTGGAGTACCAAGCAGTTACATTTCAGGGAGCAGCAGTTCACGGTCACTCAAGTATCCAAATTCAAGATGCTAAAAATATAAGTCTATCTTCCTATTTTATGTTTCACTTAGAATCTGATAATTACTAAGACTGATGAATTATTTAAATTGATCAAGTGTGATTCTAGGTAAAAATTCTATGTATATAATAAAATACCTCATGATTATCATAAATTATTTCTAGCTTTGCACTAGAAATGTGACACATATGCATTCTGCTGTCTGAGCATTAAATAAAGAAGCTACTTTTTTTAAAAAAATGAGGTATAATTGATACATAATATTATATTAGTTTCAGGTGTACGACATAATGGTTTGATATTTGTATATATTGTGAAATGGTCACCACAATAAGTCTAGTTAACATCTGTCACCGTACATAGTTACGAATTTGTGTGTGTGTGTGATGAGAATTTTTTTTTTTTTTTTTTTTTTTTTGCAGTACGCGGGCCTCTCACTGTTGTGGCCTCTCCCGTTGCGGAGCACAGGGTCCGGACGCGCAGGCTCAGCGGCCATGGCTCACGGGCCCAGCCGTTCCACGGCACGTGGGATCTTCCCGGACCGGGGCACGAACCCACGTCCCCTGCATCGGCAGGCGGACTCTCAACCACTGCGCCACCAGGGAAGCCCGAGAATTTTTAAGATCTCCTCTTTTAGCAACTTTCAAATATATAATACTGCATTATTAACTGTAACCTCCATGCTGTACGTGACATCCCCAGGACTGACTTATTTCGTCACTGGAGGTTTGTACCCTTTGACCCCTTTCACCCGTTTTGACCACCACCTCTGGCCACCGTCAGTCTGTTCTCTGTATCTTCAATAAGCTACGCTTATTAGAACAATCTCTGAGCATTTGAAAAATTCTTCTGATTTTGAAAATCTTATTTTTTCCTTTATTAACATCTATGCAGATGAAACACTTTCTGAAATTTAACTCTGCAATATCTGTTTGGGGAGTTTAGTGAAAACAAACAAATAAAAACTGGAAGCAATAAAATAACCCTGGACTTGACATCAGAGGACTGGATCACTCACATCTCACTTAAGGCTCAGAGTCACTTCCTCATTCACAAACTGGAAATTAGCAGACCTCTCTCACAGGGCTCAGAGATGAAATCACTTAACAGGAAACATGGTCCACAGTAAATCTTACTTAGGAAGAAATCCCAAGAGAGGAAGTTGTTTGATTCAGCAAAAAATTATTTTTCATGTCTAAAGGTGAGGTATGAACAGACTAACCTACTTACGTTGCATTTGGTGTTTATTGCCTTGAACAGCAAGGAATTTCACTTTCTCAATTCAACAGCTGTGGCCCTGTTTATAAGAAAGGAGGGAGGGATGGGTCTTGTGGAAGTTGAACGTATAAAGTAGACTCAGTGGCTTTTCTTATTTCAGCCATTGTTTGATATATCACTCACAGATTAAAATGCTGACCATTTCCTCCTAATACACAAAGAAAAAAAATCTCAGTAAAATTTCCTTGGTTTGGTTTAGATTAGTTAACTTGTTGATCTTTGATGGTAAAAAAAACGCCATTAAATGATAGGGACTGGGTGCCAGATTCATAATTAGTATCCAGCAATCTCATTATCACATCATTATTTGAGTACCGTTTCATCAGAACATGCAAATGACTTTCACAATAGCATCTTCTTGTTATCCTATTTCTTGTTTTGTTTTTGTTTTTACTCAAAATACATTTGTTGACGGTTAGTATTAAATTCAACAAAATTGCTGTGAATTACTTCTTAGTGGCTTAAAATTTTATTTACTTATTTTTTTTGGCGGTACGCGGGCCTCTCACTGCTGTGGCCTCTCCCGTTGCGGAGCACAGGCTCCGGACGCACAGGCTCAGCGGCCATGGCTCACGGGCCCAGCCGCTCCACAGCATGTGGCATCTTCCCGGACCGGGGCACGAACCCGCGTCCCCTGCATCGGCAGGTGGACTCTCAACCACTGCGCCACCAGGGAAGCCCAGCATGATTATTTTTAATAGATCTATTTTGTTTGGGAAAACATGGATCAGAGAATGTGTTAATTAATGTCTTTAGTTTTCTTTTTCAATTAATAGTACTTTAGATGTATATGAAATAATGTGATGAGAAAGATACTTTATCTCTGAGTCTTCCTCCCCAAAGTCCAAAGCCCCTGTCTAATCATGAGAAAAATACCAGACAAATTTCAATTGAGGTACATTCTACAAAATGCCTAACTACTCCTCCTCAAAACTTTCAAGATCATCAAAAAACAAGGAAAGGGCTTCCCTGGTGGCGCAGTGGTTGGGGGTCCGCCTGCCGATGCAGGGGACGCGGGTTCGTGCCCCGGTCCGGGAGGATCCCACATGCCACGGAGCGGCTGGGCCCGTGAGCCATGGCCACAGAGCCTGCGCGTCCGGAGCCTGTGCTCCGCAACGGGAGAGGCCACAACAGTGAGAGGCCCGCGTACTGGAAAAAAAAAAAAAAAAAAAAAAAAAAACAAGGAAAGTCTTAGAAAAAGTCACAGATCAGAGTAGCCTAAGGAGAAATGACTAAATTGTAGTATGGTATCTGTATCCCCGTAGTGGGACACTAGAAGAGAAAAAGAACATTTGATTTGGTAAAAACTAAGGAAATCTGAATAAAGCACGGACTTTGGTTAATAATAGTGTTTCTATATTGGTTCATTAAATGTGACAAATGTACTACGGTAATGTAAGGTGTTAATTGGGAAAACTGAGTTTTATATATATGGAAACTCTCTGTACCATCTTCATCTTCCTGTAAATCTAAAACTAATGTAAAATTAGAAGTTTATTTTTGAAAAAATACTTTAGGATTTTAAAAATATACGGAGTCATAAATGCTATGAAATTATATCCTAGGATGATCTGATGGATGATCTGATACATACAGAAGTCTAAAAATGCCACTTGAATATACACATTTTAAAAAGAAAGGCTTTTCATGACTTGAGTAATCAAAAGAACAAAAACAAACAGTAAACAAAACCTTGGCTCAATATTTCGAGAAGTTATTTTTATTTGAATAGAATTCCAATCATGACTTATGGTGACTGGAGAGGAATCAGGATGATTCAAACTTTTTCTTCAATTTTTTATTTCCAGCAGTTTTAAGTCTCTTGAATGAAAAATTCTAACACTAGAAGATTTACTTTTTGCAAGAGATTTTCGCATATTGTCAATGTCATCTTCTAAGGCTAACTGAAATTTTTTGTCAAGTTTTATGCCCTAAATCTGAAAAGAATGAGACCCATGTTTTCTTTCTTTGCTATAATTTATGTACCAGCAGAGTTAATGTCTGGATGGTCACACTGAGATTGGTGTACTGTCCTGTATTTACAGTCCAGTTCTGAAATTGTAAGTGCATGCAGGAGATCCACCTCAGATACCTGTGGCAAACAAGCTCCTCGGGGCATCTTCCACATGCACTGCTTTTTGAAACATTATTTCTAAATATTACCACTCGGCCTGAAGCAGTTTATGTTCCCCCTCACCTCCCCTTTTTTCCCTACTGAGAAAGTGTTAAAGTGCATTGTTATAATCTGAAACAAATCATGTTGCCTTCTTCAGGTTAGAGTTGGAATATCCTAGAGAGAAGCTAAGCTTTATTCTAGGAACTTGGCAGTCTTGGATCAAAACTGTTATTATCTTTTTAATTTACTTTCGAAGATACCGGATTTTAGAGACAGACTAGAATGCAGAGTTCCTTGATGACACTTTACTTAGGAAGTTACCTTAGAACTCTTTCTCGGCAGTCATCAAAATAGAAAAGTACCTTCGATGACTGAGTTATTTCATATCCCACAGAGCACCTTTGTCTTGTAAAAGGAGATAATTCATGATTGTGGATAAAGGTTAAAATGAGGACATCTTGGGCTTCCCTGGTGGCGCAGTGGTTGAGAGTCCGCCTGCCGATGCAGGGGACACGGGTTCGTGCCCAGGTCCGGGAAGATCCCACATGCCGCGGAGCGGCTGGGCCCGTGAGCCATGGCCGCTGAGTCTGCACGTCCGGAGCCTGTGCTCCGCAACGGGAGAGGCTACAACAGTGAGAGGCCCGCGTACCGCAAAAAAAAAAAAAAAGAGGACATCTCTGCAACGAAGGAACTTTCCAATCATGAATGAATGATCTCACCAAAGTGTAAAACAAAAGTGACTGGTGAATTACTAACAACTCTCACAACAAGATAATTCTCCTATGACGTTAGCCCAAATAAAACATAAAATGACAAGGCAAATCCTGACCATGAGTTTAGTGACATGGGCTCTGTGCCAGATGCTCAAATCCAAATCTGGCTCCACTGCCCACTATGTACTCATCTCTTGCTGGCAGATTACTCATCTGTGAAATGAAGGTAACTAATATTGGTATCCACTTCACATAGTTTGGAGGGTCAAATGCCCTAGTGTTTCATAAAGTCCCATGCATAGCAACTAGCATATGTAAGCACCTAACAAACACTTCCTATTATTAATACTGGATTTATTATTAAAACTTAACTTTAAGCTATGAAAATGAGCCAGGAGTCATTACATACTGAATACATGTAAAGGTAGTTCTATAGAGTATGTCTTATGGACACTAGTCTAATATGCTGTAGTCAAAATCTATAAACACCTGAGGCTAAGGATTAAAATAATCCTTAGGAAGGATTAAAATAAATACAGTTGGCCTTCCTTTTTGACGTCCTTGGACTTAACCATGACAAATGGAAAATATTCTTTAAAAATATCCCAGGCCTTCGCTGGTGGCACAGTGGTTGAGAGTCTGCCTGCCGATGCAGGGGACACGGGTTCGTGCCCCGGTCCGGGAAGATCCCACATGCCACGGAGCGGCTGGGCCCGTGAGCCATGGCCGCTGAGCCTGCACGTCCGGAGCCTGTGCTCCGCAACGGGAGAGGCCACAGCAGTGAGAGGCCCGCGTACCGCAAAAAAAAAAAAATCCCAGAAAGTTCCGAAAAGCAAAACTTGAATTTGCCACACACCAGCAACTATTTCACAGCATTTACATTGTATTTACAGTCCATTACAGAGTTTACTTTGTATTAGGTATTATAAGTAATCTAGAGATGACTTAAAGTATACGGGAAGATGTGTGTAGGTTATATACAAATACTACACCTTTTTATAAAAGGGACTTGAGCATCTGTGGACTTTGGTATCCATGGGGGTCCTGGGACCAATCCCCTTGGATACTGAAGGACTATAAATAGAATACGCTTCTTCATCTGTAAAATGGGGGTAACAAAAGTAACTGCTTATTTTTGTTGCTTTAAACAGTGTGTGTGGCATACTGTTGCTGTTATAAGGTACATTGTTATGAGTTGAACTGTGTTCCTCCAAAATTCTTATGATGAATTCCTCACACCCACATCTCAGAATGCAACCTTATCGGGAGATAGGGCTTTTACAAAGGTAAGCAAATTTAAAATGAGAGCCCTAATCCAATGTAACTGGTGTCCTTTAGAAAGGGAAATATGAGCACAGACATGTAGACAGGGAGAACACCAGGTGAAGATGAAGGCAATGATTGAGGTGATGCTTCTATCAGCTTGGATCTCCAAAGACTAGCAGCAACCCACCAGAGGCCAGAGGAACAGATCTTCCTCAGAGCCCTCAGAAGGAACCAACCTTGCTGACATCATGATCTTGGACTTCAAGCCTCCAGAAACATGAGACAATAAATTCTGTTGTTTGGCCATTCAGTTTGTTGTACTTTGTTATGGCAGCTCTAGCAAATGAATACATATACTTTCAAAATTTTTACTGCTTTATATAACACTTAGAGCAGGTGGATTTATGGAAAATAAATGTATTAATTTCCACAGAGAGTAGCACATTTAAGAACTCTCTTACTTCAAAAGTGTTGGGCTTAAAAATCTTAAGTGTCGGGCTTCCCTGGTGGCGCAGTGGTTGGGAGTCCTCCTGCCGATGCAGGGGACAGGGGTTCGTGCCCCGGTCCGGGAAGATCCCACATGCCGCAGAGCAGCTGGGCCCGTGAGCCATGGCCGCTGGGCCTGCGCGTCCAGAGCCTGTGCTCCACAACGGGAGAGGCCACAACAGTGAGAGGCCCGCGTACAGCAAAAAAAAAAAAAAAAAAAAAAAATTTGAAGTGTCAGAACAAGCATAGATAAATTCTGAGATCCATATTGCTATCATAATACTAACGGGAAATTTTTAGAAATAAGAAAAAAGTGAGGGGTGTAACAACTATCCCATGGTTTCAAAATGTGAGCCACTGAACGCCTCTCAAGTTACAACCAAATAAATATATATATTTTTTGGTTTAAAAAGTTAATGGGGAAGAAATTCAAAGAAAATAAATATTTCTATATTCCTTAAACTGAAGTTCACGTTTAATGTATTCAGTAACATGTTTGACTTGTACGCAACTTAGGGCCATTTACCATTTAATTTAAATAAAATCTCTTACTTAAAATATTTTAGTAACTTTTCACATGATCTTAATAAACTAGTTAACGGTTCTTACCCCCCAAAGGTTAATACTGTGCTGTTGTGTTTTATGTGCCTCACATTAAGGATTTCAAATGAGAGCATTAAAAATTTCAAATGAACTTGAAGTGGTCTTGATACTGCATGAGAAGAAATGCATAATGCAGGTCAAGTTATGCTTTCAAGAGTATTCATTAGGAAAAGCGAATGTTGATTAGCGTCTTGTATTCAGTGATCTCAAGCTGCTTTAAAGTTAACTGCATCTGTGCACAGTTGTATTTTTTGAGTACAATCAGTTACTAGTAACCATTTTACATTTTATACAGCAGAGAAAAACAGGGAGATAAAAATAAGTTCCTTTCAGTACTAATTCTGGAAGCTTATCGTACAATAATACGGTTGTTCCAAAAAAAATTTATTCCACCTGTTAATATTACTCAGAATTCCAAATAGAAATTCATTAATATATTCAGCTTAAAAAGGACATTTTTTTATAACAAATTTAATCAGTTATACATATACATATGTTCCCATATCCCCTCCCTTTTGCGTCTCCCTCCCACCCTCCCTATCTCACCCCTCTAGGCTATTTTACATTTCGCAGTGTATATACGTCCACGCCACTCTCTCACTTCGTCCCAGCTTACCCTTCCCCCCACCGTGTCCTCAAGTCCATTCTCTAGGTCTGCGTCTTTATTTCTGTCCTGCCCCTAGGTTCTTCAGAACCTTTTCTGTTTTTTCTTAGATTCCATATATATGTGTTAGCAGACAGTATTTATTTTTCTCTTTCTGACTTACTTCACTCTGTATGACAGTCTCTAGGTCCATCCACCTCACTACAAATAACCCAATTTCGTTTCTTTTTATGGCTGATACTCCATTGTATATATGTGCCATATCTTCTTTATCCATTCATCTGTCGATGGACACCTCGGTTGCTTCCGTGTCCTGGCTATTGTAAATAGAGCTGCAGTGAACATTGTGGTACATGACTCTTTTTGAATTATGGTTTTCTCAGGGCATGTGCCCAGTAGTGGGATTGCTGGGTCGTGTGGTAGTTCTATTTTTAGTTTTTTAAGGAACCTCCATACTGTTCTCCATAGTGGCTGTATCAATTACATTCCCACCAACAGTGCAAGAGGGTTTTCCCTTTTCTCCACACCCTCTCCAGTATTTATTGTTTCTAGATTTTTTTTTTTTTTTTTTTTTGCGGTACATGGGCCTCTCACTGTCGTGGCCTCTCCCGTTGTGGAGCACAGGCTCCGGACGCGCAGGCTCAGCAGCCATGGCTCACGGGCCCAGCCGCTCCGCGGCACGTGGGATCTTCCCGGACTGGGGCACGAGCCCGTGTCCCCTGCATCGGCAGGCGGACGCTCAACCACTGCGCCACCAGGGAAACCCTGTTTTTAGATTTTTTGATGATGGCCATTCTGACTGGTGTGAGGTGATACTTCATTGTAGTTTTTTTTTTTTTTTTTTTTGCAGTACGCAGGCCTCTCACTGCTGTGGCCTCTCCCGTTGTGCAGCACAGGCTCCAGACGCGCAGGCTCAGCGGCCATGGCTCACGGGCCCAACCGCTCTGCGGCATGTGGGATCTTCCTGGACCAGGGCACGAACCCATGTCCCCTGCATTGGCAGGCGGACTCTCAACCACTGCACCACCAGGAAAGCCCCTCATTGTAGTTTTGATTTGTATTTCTCTAATGATTAGTGATGTTGAGCATCTTTTCATGTGTTTGTTGGCAATCTGTATATGTTCTTTGGAGAAATGACTATTTAGGTCTTCTGCTCATTTTTGGATTGGGTTGTTTGTTTTTTTTGATATTGAGCTGCATGAGCTGCTTGTAAATTTTGGAGATTAATCCTTTGTCAGTTGCTTCATTTTCAAATATTTTCTCCCATTCTGAGGGTTGTCTTTTCGACTTGTTTATGGTTTCCTTTGCTGTGCAAAAGCTTTTAAGTTTCATTAGGTCCCATTTGTTTATCTTTGTTTTTATTTCCATTTCTCTAGGAGGTGGGTCAAAAAGGATCTTGCTGTGACTTATGTCATAGAGTGTTCTGCCTATGTTTTCCTCTAAGAGTTTTATAGTGTCTGGTCTTATATTTAGGTCTTTAATCCATTTTGACTTTACTTCTGTGTGTGGTGTTAGGGAGTGTTCTAATTTCATTCTTTTACATGTAGCTGTCCAGTTTTCCCAGCACCACTTACTGAAGAGGCTGTCTTTTCTCCATCATATATTCTTGCTTCCTTTATCAAAGATAAGGTGACCATATGTGTGTGGGTTTATCTCTGAGCTTTCTACAAAAGGACATTTTTAAAGCTAAGGAACTTATAGAACAAAAAGTAGACTGTAAGATACAATTTACCTACAAACTGGAAAAAGAAAAAAGGCAGCAGAATGGAAATAGGGAAGGAAGACTAAGTAGCAGGAGAGAATGACCGATAAAACATTTTTTTAAACATTTTTATTGGAGTATAATTGCTTTACAATCGTGTGTTAGTTTCTGCTTTATAACAAAGTGAATCCCCTATACATAAACATATATCCCCATATCCCCTCCCTCTTGCGTCTCCCTCCCACCCTCCCTATCCCACCCCTCTAGGCGGTCACAAAGCACCGAGCTGATCTCCCTGTGCTATGCGGCTGCTTCCCACTAGCTATCTATTTTACGTTTGGTAGTGTATATATGTCCATGCCACTCTCTTGCTTTGTCACAGCTTCCCCTTCCCCCTCCCCATGTCCTCAAGTCCATTCTCTACATCTGCGTCTTTATTCCTGTCCTGCCCCTAGGTTCTTCAGAACCTTTTTCTTTTCTTTTTAGATTCCATATTTATGTGTTAGCATACGGTATTTCTTTTTCTCTTTCTGACTGACTTCACTCTGTATGACAGACTCTAGGTCCATCCACCTCACTACAAATAACTCAATTTCATTTCTTTTTATGGCTGAGTAATATTCCATTGTATATATGTGCCACGTCTTCTTTATCCATTCATCTGTCGATGGACACTTAGGTTGCTTCCATGTCCTGGCTATTGTAAATAGTGCTGCAATGAACATTGTGGTACATGAATCTTTTTGAATTATGGTTTTCTCAGGGTATATGACCAGTAGTGGGATTGCTGGGTCATATGGTAGTTCTATTTTTAGTTTTTTAAGGAACCTCCATGGTGTTCTCCATCGTGACTGTATCAATTTACATTCCCACCAACAGTGCAAGAGGGTTCCCTTTTCTCCACACCCTCTCCAGCATTTATTGTTTGTAGATTTTTTGATGATGGACATTCTGACTGGTGTGAGGTGATACCTCATCGTGGTTTTGATTTGCATTTCTCTAATGATTAATAATGTTGAGAATCCTTTCCTGTGTTTGTTGGCAATCTCCGATAAAACATTATTATTATTTTTTCCTCTGGTTCCATGGAGCCCTAAATCCTGCATGAGAGGGTTGCAGGGCTGTGCACTGTGCAGGGCACTTCCAGGCAGTGCAGCCCGTCCCCTTTTTGCAGGGGCTGGTCCCCTTCATGGAGGCCATGTTGGAAAGCCCGCACCTGACTCAAAGGCCTCGCCCGCGCGCTGCAGTACTGCTTTTGCAAGACACACAAGAGTGCAGCTCTGCTTCTCCCTCAATTCTGCTCATTCCCGGGTGCGGAGGGGTGCTAAAGGCGTGGGTGGGGTGTTCTGGGGGCCTGACTCCCTGCTGCCTCGCCTCTGGAGGGACCCACGCAGCTGCTGCCACCCTTCTGGGCTGTTGGGTGGGACTGGTGACACAATTGTTACTATTATAGAAAAAAATGTGGCTCGTTTTTGCTTTAAAAATTCTTATTTGAGATAGCTTTGAAGTGTCAATGGCAAGCGGATAATTAGTAACGGCACATAGCTAGGTGTTTTCTTCCATGACTTTTTGCTTCTGCATACAATCTTATGCAGAAATTTCACAATCTCAATGAAACAACCTAATCAACTGCACTCTTCCTGGCAAAAGGGCACTCCCCAATGGTAAAAGAGACCCCTTTTCTCTATGATTTCACTAGTGTTTTAGAATTATGGACTCTTCGAGCTAGAATGAGCTTTAGAGATGATCTAATGTCTTTATGATGTAAGAGAGTAAACTGGGATCCGGAGAAGTTACGTGACTTGCTAAGACATATGAGTGGTGTTATAATGATACTGTCCTCTTAATTATAAGAAAAAGTCCATCATTAACTGAATTCACCATAGTCTATTGGCAGAGTATAAGTGAATCTAAAATCAAACGTGCCTTCTTTATAGAGAAATCCCTTAGGTATCACTGAAAATTAGCCCACTGAATATTCATATTTTACTTATTAAATTAATTCAAGATCTTTAACTAAACTTCTTTTGGGTCTGTAATTTGATATTACTGATCCTAAACAATTAGATAATTCAACAAACATTGTTCCCCAAAAGAGTCGTACAAGAAATTATTGCAGCGACAACTACAAATACCCACAACACAGGCTAACTATTTTATAAGATTATTATCATTATTGACACTGAGAAAATATTAGAACTTGTTACAAGCTGGTGGAAAAAATGGTTGGTGGTTAACAGGTATTTTTGAACTTTTCTGTAAGACTGAAATAAATTGCACCATTCCTTATTACAGACGTCTTACTTAATAGGAAATATATGCTGTAATTAAGTAGATACTCTCATATAACATTGGGAAATAATAAAAATACATTGGTCAAGGATGGAAGCTCCAAAGTTCATTTTATGAAAATTATTCTGCATAAAAATGTGAATGTATTTTAACATATTACTCTTAATTTTCATCAGTCTTGTTCTTTAATAGATATACATGCATTTTCTGCATTGCATTAGCTCTAGACCATAAGTTTGAGTTACCGTTAAATATCATATCAATAATGATTTAAAATCTAAATTAGTATAAGAGTAATTCTTACCTTATGTCAATATTAAACAGAAATTGCATAATATAGTTCCCACCCAGATTTACAGTAAAATACATGTAACATGTATTTAAGGAAGAGAGACGTGCACTATTATAAGTTGCAGATGGATTTTCCTGTTATCTTAAATATTGTGTGGGAAGCCCAGAGCCATTTGGGAAACATAGATCATAAATCAATCAACAGTTTGCTGCCTCTAGAAGCAAGATGAGTTGTATTGCACATGATTTGAGAATCTGAACCTGAATTTTCACATGGAATCGTTATTTTGAAAATACTATTAAGAATTAAAATAGCCACCAGAGCAGGGAATGTTACTGTGTTAAAAAAAAAACAAAAACAACCCTCCAGTTCTTGGCAGATGAACACAAACACCTGTGTGCTCCTGAGATAAAGCCACATTAACACCTGAGCAAAGACAGGTAACGTACCCATGCACTCACGCATCTGCCACATGTGGTGATTTTGAAATCCCCGTAGAGATCCTTGATGGCCCCAGTCGTGAAGAAACCTTCCACCATCAGCAGAATGCCGTACACAAAGAATGCAGCTGCAACGCCATAGATCACATACTTGAAGATGTCAATCCTGGGAAGAAAAGATGAAGTGGTTTAGTTCAACAGCTCTTCATGGCTGACCTGCAGCAATTGACGCCCACGTGCTCAGGGTTCCTTTGGAAGGAAAGCTATGGAGTTTTTATGTTCATAATGGAGGTTGGATTTTAAAACATTTTCGCTTTATACGTCTAATGTGTGTACACTTTGTTCTGCCACTTCTAGTGTCTGTTGACAAGGGTTTTTCACGCTTGTAAGTTTCTTCCTCTTCCCCTGCACCATCCACCATTCCCTTACTAAGAAATGCTCAAAAGGTACATGAATGAAACTGTAAAACATCCCTGAAAGACACATTGATTTTTGTTGTAGTGACATGCTTTTACTTCTTTCTTATTTTCGTTTGTATATCTTCTACAGGTATTTTCTTTGTGGTTTTTTTTGGGTTTTTTTTTTGCGGTACGCGGGCCTCTCACTGTTGTGGCCTCTCCCGTTGCGGAGCACAGGCTCCGGACGCGCAGGCTCAGCGGCCATGGCTCACGGGCCCAGCCACTCCGCGGCATGTGGGATCTTCCCGGACCGGGGCACGAACCCGCGTCCCCTGCATCGGCAGGCGGACTCTCAACCACTGTGCCACCAGGGAAGCCCTCTTTGTGGTTTTTACCATGGGGCTTACATGAAACATAGTTAACCATCTATTTTAAACTGATAAATTCAATCATATACGCGTACTTGAAACTTTTGCTTCTCTCTCACACACACTTTGTTATTGATGTCACGAATCACATCATGTTATATTATGAACCCATTAACATATTTTATAGATTTTTTCTTATACTTTTGTCTTTTAACTTCTATGCGAGAACTTAAAGTGATTTATGCGCCACTATTACAGTATTAACAGTATTCTGTATTTGTATATATATTTACCTTTACCAGTGAGCGTTATACTTTCACAGACTTTTGTGTTGCTATTTAAAATCCTTTCATTTCAACTTGAAGGACTCCCTTTGGCATTTCTTGCAAGGCAAGTCTAGTGGTGATAAATTCCCTCCACTTATTTTTATCTGGGAAATTCTTCATTTCACCTTCATATTTGAAGGACAGTTTTGGCAGATATAGTATTTATTCTTGGCTGGCAATTTCCTTCTTTCAGCAATTTGAATACATCATCCTACTCCCTTTGCCCCACAAGGTTTCTGCCAAAAAATCCGTTGAGAGTTTTATGGAGTTTCTCTTGTAGGGGACAAGTT
Organism: Hyperoodon ampullatus; assembly: GCF_949752795.1. Lineage (NCBI taxonomy): Eukaryota > Metazoa > Chordata > Mammalia > Artiodactyla > Ziphiidae > Hyperoodon > Hyperoodon ampullatus. The sequence goes on from NC_136933.1 coordinate 30,727,793, forward strand.
CTCTTGCTGCTTTCAAAATTCTTTCACATTTGACAATTTGATTATCATATGCCTTGGTGTGGATTTGTTTCAATTTGTATGAGTTAGAGTCTACAGAGGTTCTTAAATCTAGATGTTCATTTCCTTACCCAGATTTGGGAAGTTTTCTGTTGTTATTACTTTAAGTAAGTTTTTTGCCCTTTCTCTCTTCTTCTGTGAGACTCCCATAATGTATACATTGGTCCACCTGATGGTGTCTCAAAGTCCGTTTGGCTTGCTTCACTCTTTTCCATTCTTTTTTCTTTTTGTTCCTCTGACTGGATAATTTCAAATGACCTGTCTTTGAACTTGCTGATTTTTTCTTCTGCTTTATCAACCTGATTTTGAACCCCTTTAGTGAATTTTTCAGTTCATTTATTCAATCTCCCAATTTTTAAAAATTCTTAAAAATCGTTATGACAATTTTTAAAATTCTTTGTCAGGTAATTCATACAGCTCTATTTCCTTACAATTGGGTTCTGGAGATTAATTTTGTTCCTTTGTTCTGGTCGTGTTTCCCTGTTTCTTCATGTGTCTTATAACTTAGTGTTGGGGTTCATGCATTTGAAAAAGCAGCTACCTCTGCCAGTCTTTAAGGAACTGGCTTTGTACAGAAGAAGACCCTCACTAATCAACCTGCCTAGACATCATGCGGGCCTCTAAAAATTTTTTGGGGGAATGTGACTTCTAAAGGCCTGTGAGTGCAATTTTCTCAACTAGAGAGGCTTACTGGTATCTTTTTCAGGATCTCATAATCTTGCTTCTTTTGTGCCTGCAACACTACAAGTTCTGGTTCTACAGTAGCAAGCTGCCCTGATCTCTCTTGTTCTCAGTGGCCAACCAGCATCCAAAGTATGCCAGGTCCCCATCAGTGCCCTGAGTTAGACACCTGCTCTGTCAGCGCTCTGAGCGAGGCAAAACAGAAACCAGTTCCTTGGGCAGCCCTCAGAAAAGCTAGAACGTTGGATGAATGCTCCACTCTTCTCTTTCCCCCCAAAGGAGAAGTCACGATCCAGGGCATTCTCACCTGGCCCTGGCTTGGGGTTAGGGACTGATGCAGGTAAAGTGAAATTGGCTGTCTTACCCAATTCAACATGACTGTTCTTGGCTTTGTGTTTGTCTGGGGTACTGCAACTTCTTAATAAAAGGAATAAAACTATTTCGGTCTGTATATCACTGATAAATTGGTGTTTCTCTGTGGGAACAAGCACTGGGACTTCCTATCACCACCTTGCTGACGCTACTCCTTCCAAATTCATGTTTAATTCAATTAAAGTTCATGTGTACATCATCTGGTTATTTACACTAGAAGTATAACTGCAAATTATTGATGACAATTGCACAGCAAGCACAAACCCTTTGCTTTTATCTTTCTGAAATTTAGCTCAAACACTGTGTAAGAATACCTGGTAGTTAAGTACTGGTGTAAAGAGGTGTAGCTGTTGATTAATTTCCTATGGTCTCTCTAAGAGATTACCACAAACTTGGCGGCTTGACACACATTTATTTCCTTACAGTTCTGGAGGTCAGAAGTTTGAAATCACTTTCACTGGGCTGAAATCGAGGCGTAGGCAGAGCCTCGCTTCTTCCAGAGACTCTAGGGCAGAGCGTCCTAATACTTTTCAGCTTCTAGAGCCGCAGCTGCATCCCTTGCCTAGTGAAGCCAGTAAATAGTGCCTTGTTTCTGTAGTTACAATGCCTTCTTCTCTGGACAAATATTTCTCTACTGCCTTCTTATAAGGATTACTTGTGTTTGGATTTAGGGCTCAGCTGGATAATCCAGGAGGATCACCGCACTTCAAGATTCTTAATCACAACTTCAAAATCTCTTGCATATAAAGGAAATCTCAGATTCCAGGGACTAGGTTCTGGATATCTTTGGGGGTCATTATTTCAGCCTGCCACAAGCTATACTTTCTTGAAGCTGAATGTTAATTTCTTGACATTCAAAAACTCTTACATAAAGTTTTTCTTCCAACAATCTGAGGATGGACATTTTCTAATGTTACATTCCAAAATGGATTTCAAAATGAAATCATCAAAATATTTAAATTATAATATACTTGTCATTATCTTATTGGCTTGAATCCCTCTGTTTTATCACAAAAAGTACTCTTTCTTGTAAACATGCAATATATGAATTTAACAAAGAATTTCAAATATGATATCGGGAAAATTAAACTCTTATTCTCTGTAAAGATGAGCTTCCTGTCAAGGATACGTCAACAAAATGCAGTAATAAAAACCCTCTGGTAATGAAGTCACTGATTATGTGTCCACTGTAGGATCAAATAGCAGAGAATCGTAAGAAGTCTTACCTTCACTGTACTACTTTTGCTTCGCAAAGTAATAATCCATATTATCTTACTTCTAAAGGAAAAAATGAAAGCACTTAACCTCCTTTCTAAATGCAAACTTTCAAATTTGACAATGTTTCTGGAAACCACTGTTTTACTGATTTTAAAAGCAATCTATATTCATTGTAGAAAAAAATGAAAATAAAACTGGAAAAACAGACTATTCACTATTTATTCTCCCAATGTTTTTACATGAATGACATGATACTATTACACAGTTTTATCAAGATATTTTTTAAAGATAATGGCACAGTCTATTATTTGAAGGTTTGACATGTTTTACCACTTCTCTACTTTTGTCCAGTGGTAGGAATGATAATGCCGCTCCCAAAGATGTCTGCCTGTAACCTCCAGAACCTATGAATATGCTATCTTGTTGAATGGGACTTGGTAAATGTGATTAAATTAATGATTTTGATATTCAGAGATTATCCTGTGTTATATAATCACAGGGTCCTAATAATTAGTGAAAGAGAGGTGTAGCAAAGTCAGGGTTAGATTCAGAGAGAAGTCTGAAGATGCTCCACTGCTGGCTTTGAAGAAGGAAGGTGCCCATGAGCCAAGGAATGCAGGTGGCTCCTGGAAGCTGCACCAAGTAAAAATATGGATTCTCCCCTAGAGCCTCCAGATGGAGTGCAGTCCTGCCAGCACCTTGATCTGACCCCATTTCAATAAGCCCAGTAAGACCCATTTCAGACCTCTGACCTCCAGAACTGTAAAAAATTAATAAATGTGTTTTTCTCATGCACTAAGTTTGTTGTAATTTGTTACAGCAGTAATAGGAAGCTATGCATCACTATTACAAACATCATTTAAGATAAATCTTTGGGCGGTGTAGGTTGTTTCCCTGGCATAAATTCCTAGAAATTTTTAAGGCATGTATTGTGAAAATGGTGTCCAGAAAGTTTGTGCCAATATAAAGATGCACTGATGATCAGTAAGAGGGCTTATTCTCTGTTTCCCAATACTGAGTGTTACCATTCAATTTTTCTAATAAATTAATAGTTAAAAAGCAATGATATTATCATTTTAATTAATTTTCTTGGTTTAGTAGTGTGGATGAACATATGTTTACAAGCTATTAATCATCTGTATTCTTTAAGAAATATGTTTTTATATTTTGCCAATTTTTTTACTAGAATATGTATCTTTTTGTTGAATTTATTCTGTTTATTAAAATTAGGAAATCTTGTTATATAAGTGGTAAATGTATTGCTCAGTTTTTGCACACCTTTTAATTTTTTATAATACTTTAATGAGTAAAATTTAATTTATATTATGTCAAATCTATATATTTTTTCCCTTGTGATTTCTTATATTGCTTATATACTTCTTGCCCCATAATAAGTAAAATCTTAAATCTGTATTTTCTTCTAGCTTTCACAAATTAGTTTACTCTTAAATTTTAACTTTAAATCCACCTGAAAAAATTTTGGTAAAAACTAGAGTAGGAACATACTTTTATATGTACTTATAAGTACATATAAGTACTTCACAAGTACTTATATGTATGTCTGTGCCAATGCCATGTAGTATTAATTACTGTAGCTCCTCAACTGCCTCTACTTCATTAACCTGATGCATCCTAGAAATCAGCTCAAGTAGTAACTACCACTACCTGATTCATAATCTGCTGAGTCTAATGTGGATGGCACTTTGCTGACATATCTTTCCTATGTCAGTATGAGAGGAAAAATGATTTGTCTTGTTTTACTTTGTATCCCTAAAGATTAGCACAGTGATTGGCACATAGTATAACCCTGTATTTTTCGCTGAGTAAATGAATTCATTAAAAAACAAACCAGACAAAAGATTGACCTAAAAAAATCTGAATATTTGAAAACAAGAACATTGTAGAAATGGTCTGTATTCTGAGACAAAAACTCTTTCCCTATAAATTGAAATCCCTTCACCCAAATCTCTCTCTCTGAACCACAAAGAACAAAGCAAATTTCCTTTTCCTTGATAGCCCTTCACATATTCATAGAATGAAATCATCATGTTCATATTTGTAAATATTTTTTCTAGAGTTGCCGTCTTCCTAGGTTTTAGAAAAGAGAACAGAACTTAGATCTCTGAATTCTAATCCAGTCGGACACTACAGGTGCTCACCTACTTTAGTCAAAGAGTGAGTCAGTAAGAGTGTTATCGTAAGTAGGGTGTGTCCAGGGACAAACAGACTTTAGAAAGCAGGACACTGGGCATTAAAACTGTGATACAGCTTCAGGGAAGACACCATCATCAAGATCATCACCATTTTCATCCCATCACATTCATCAACAGTCCTACAGTGCTTATGATGTGCCAGTCCTGCTATCATTGTTTCAAAATGGCAACTCATTTTATCTTATAACAATTTTAAGAAGAAGGCAGCGTTAGTAAGTCCCTTTTACTGATGAGGGACTAAGGCAGACAGGTTCCTTAACTTGCCCACGGTAAGATGGGTAGAAAGGGCCAGAGACCACAGGAAACAAACCAGGGAGTGTGGCCTCAGAACCAGTGCTCTTACGCACCACACTACGTTGTCTATCTAAATCCTTCATGGTTATGTATTTGGGTTTGTTGCTGTTGTTTCATATTAGTGGGCTTTAAAAAAACATTCATTTGAGGACTACTAGCCTGGCTGAAATATTGCCTAAGGAGATGCTTACTGTTTATTGTATCAGTAGTTAGAAATTCAGTATGTTTTTTTAACCTAAGTTCTAGCTAGAACTGAGATTACTTCTGACTCTCCAAGACAAATCAATAATCTCATGTCACTTTGTCTCATCTTCAAACGTTTTATAAGTAAGAAGAGTTCAGCAATCTGGTGTGATTGTCAACACCCAGGTCAGAACAGATAGCTGGCACACTGCTGTGATCTCTTTCAACCTGTGGAGCTGGTGTTGCCTTGCCATGAATTCCTGTTTTCTTTTCCCTTCTTGTTCCCATCCACTCCAATTTTGATAACGGTTTTCCATTTCATTCATTCCAGGGTGTAAACATGAACTACAAGTAGCCTTAGAGATTTACATGCACATGAAGATAGCTGAGAGCAAAACCAATGTGTCAATGATATTTTAACTGAGCTTACTGCCTGCTTTTGTTTCAGGCAAACAGGGAAGAGTTTTTATGTGTGCATTAACTATCAAAGAATTCACTATCTAGTAAACTCAGGTTTTTTTTTTTTTGCGGTACGCGGGCCTCTCACTGTTCTGGCCTCTCCCGTTGCGGAGCACAGGCTCCGGACGCGCAGGCTCAGCGGCCATGGCTCATGGGCCCAGCCGCTCCGCGGCACGTGGGATCTTCCCAGACCGGGGCACGAACCCGTATCCCCTGCATCGGCAGGTGGACTCTCAACCACTGCGCCACCAGGGAAGCCCTAAACTCAGTTTTTGATGCACTGACCTCGGATCACAGTCATAAAACTTTGAAAATAAAATAAATTTACCCTGAAAATCAAGCCTCCCCAGATCCTGGATTCTCACTATATTTTGTCGAAACCAAAATCCAATCCCTGTCTCATAAATTATAGGGTTTTTTGGTGTGTGAATAAGGCTGTCTCTTGCTCTGTCCTCAGGGGAGTTATTCAAGAAGCCAAGTCACTTAGAAAAATTCATGGTTTGGATTGTTCGATATCTAAATTTCTGAACAGTTTCCGTATTTCATTGTTCCATGTGAATCTGCTTTGCGGAAGTAAAATACCTATCCTACATCCTGGTCACTCATCAAGTGAAATCTAAGGACACAATAATGTCACCCTGGCAAGGGGGTCTCAGAGGAGAAAGTGAACCACAAATCAGAAAGCAGATCTCCTCATCACATTGCACGAAGCAGCGGAGCATTGAGCCGTGTGCAGAGTTAGGGGGCCCATGGCTATACCAAGCTAACAGAGGTGTAGTTGAGTGTAGGAATATCCCCTAATGGGGGCAGCAGGTTAAGTTACACACTCACTGTCACAACAATTTGGAGCCAACAATGACCACGGACTTGAGGGACTACACTAACAGATTAGGGGATAAAAAGCTCTGGGAATCCAAGGAGATGAAGAGGGACTGAGTGATACTTAAAAACACACCAGCAGGTCACAAAATATTTGCGAAATTCACTCTTTTCTCCCTCTTTGGAGATCCCTATATCTCAAATGGAATACGACAAAACGCTTTAGTGGGTGACATCAGCTGAAGATGCTACACTTCAGTTCACCTGCTCTGGGGCAGGGCTCTTGGTGTTAGAATTCTATGTCTAAAATATAGATCACAGGAGAACAGAGATTATTTGCAAACGTATTTAAGAGAAGTAAGTTTTACATGCTGGAAAGATGATGAATGAAATGGAGCAGGCATATTCTAGTGTGTTTGCCCTTCCTATGTCCTCCTGTAGACGTGGACATTGACCACGTGGAGACAGGTGTGTGTATGTATTTATGAGGAGAGATGCAGTGGAGAGACAGAGAGAGAAGCTGAGACAAAGAAGGGAGTCCTGAGGACCTTGGGTGGAAGACGGGGGTTTAGGCAATTCGTTTTATCTCTTCGTTCACACACCCAGAGAACAGGTTTCTTTTCCTTTATAAGTATATGAGGTAGGAGTGCTTAATTTGGCTGAATCAAGCCTGAGAACTACGGAGGCAAGACACAGACCCTGTAAATTACTAAAGTTGGCCAACAAGTCTTTTCTTCAGAATCATTCTCTTACACATTCTTCTCCAAGCTTAGCTTATTTTCAAGGAAGCTGTATTGCCTGCAATCGCGTCTCTCACTCACTTCTGCGTCCCAAGTCCTGATTTTACTTCCCCTTTGCCCCTCACTGTATGGAGTCTGCTAACAGCCCTGTAAGGCAGCCCCCATAGCGTAAACGCTACCTTCCTCTCAACTGCTACGTGACTGGAAGGTACCGCTTGGTACTCATCAGACCCGGTAGTTATCTGTACACACCTTCCCTCTGTGTTTTCACGAACCGTTTGCCGACAGGGAGTCTTAATTCATTTGGTAGCTCCATGGGGTCTAGGATAAGGAATTTTAGTTATTTGAAATATGAAAAGAGAGATAATTTGAGCACTTGCTTTCATTCCAGTGAAAATGGTATGTTTCCCATGCCAAAGATGCATTACTGATTTCACATTTAACTCCCAATATAAGAGACCAAAGGTAGAAGTTCCAAATTAAGTATATGATCTCTGATTTTTCTGCTGAACTCCCACATGTACTACCCTTCAGAGCTGTAGTTGAGGTCTGTGATCTATTAAGGCTGGTTGTCTAAATGTTAAATAAACATCCTGACAGTTGGTTTCTGATCGATTTATACAATCATCTCATGCCAGTTATTAGGTGTATGATTTCTTATAAACTTCTATAACTAAAGGTAGCAATTTGGATGTAGCCTAAATGTAGAGAATCTGTAGATTTTAAGGACATCTGTGGTAGCTTAAAATAATGCACAGTGAAAACATATTTTGTCCAGTGTAGGCTGAGATAAAACTGAAAAGAAAATGTCAGTATAATCACATTAAAATATATCCATGCAATCATTGTCTTCAGGCTCTTTGCAAACTAACCTTCAATAATCCAAAGCATTTTCAGACAGTTTAATTATATTCCAAATGATGACTATCATTCATAAACTCTTAAGGATCAATTCGTGCTACCTACCTGATTCAATGGAAATTGGTAAACTGTCTACTATGGGTTTAAAAAAATTTCATTTAATGAATAACGTTAAATTTTTGGAACTGATTTGTAAAATAAAGTTACATTGGGAAATATAAGTGATATAATTCCTTCATCTCTTTTTTTTTCATGATTTTTCAAATTTGCTATTAATTCTTCATTTCCATTTATCAGTGACATGGATGAAATAAACTGATGCTTCCAAGTTAGGGACTATGTTTAAATAATTTAACTTCTTATCTGAGTGGCTAATCAACGTCCACCTCTTCTTAATCACTGTGTGTGTGTGTGTGATACACTTCGTTTGTTATATTTCTTATTTTACAACCAATATCGCTCAAATTTTAAGTGCCAACATATTTTAGATAAACATAAATTTTTTCAACTTGCTTTTTCCTAAAAATTTTGCTATCTCTATGTCCATGGGGACGTGCCCTCCAGCCCTCAAGGAGGGAATTCTTGCTCTATTACTTGATAGAAACGTGCATCTCTTTTCACATCTCATTTTCATTTTTCATGGAACTCAGCAACATTAATGAATAAAATAACAAATACAGTTTATGAGCAATACTGTGTTCAAGGCAATCTGACTGCAGCTGATGGATTATTTAAAAAATTTAGGAATATGATGTATCTTCTGATACTGGAGTTGGAGAAAAGCTATCCTCCATCTAGAATGGTGTCCAGGGTGACCAAGGGTTGTCTTAGATTAGGGTCTTAGCTTATAGTTTACCCTGTCAGAAGGAATTGCCCCGGTTGAATAAGAAGTGTGATTAATCTCTTTTCGCGGAAGTGGTAAGAGCAAAAAGCACCGTCATCCTAACCAGCCATACGACCGTCCCGGTTTGTAACTCTAGAAGCACCTTATGCCAGAAAGAAGTATGTATAAATTAAGAAGTGTTGAATTTATTGAGAATAACAAAATAAAGCAACGTGAAAAACATTATAATCACATAGCATCCAGAGCATGAAACAGATTTAAGAAGTTGTACGGGCAATACACAATACAATAGAAAGTTTACTATCAGCTGAGATTATAAAATAAAGTGAGTAAATAATTTATTTTCTTTTTGTGGGCAAGAAATCACTGAACAAATGACCCGAATTGGGAATTTATTTGGAAAAAAAATTCCTCTGTAATTCAACCTTAAAATTTTGCTCTTTGGAAACTTAGGCAATATGGGACTGAAACTTGAACACTAAACTCTCTTCTACTTCCAGACTATGTTTGAGTTATGTTTTTTAAAAAAATATTAACATCACCATAGTATAGTGATCTCAGGAGTTTACATTTATGGGTAAAATGTACATTTTAAGCATAATTGGTGCTTGTAAAAAGGTGCTCAATATTTCTTATGTTTATCATTTTACAGAAGTCAATAAGACCCTTTCAAAATGTTCACTTAGGTAGTCACATCATTTCTAGGAGGCAGGAAATAATGATGATATCACACCTATGGTTGAGTTAAAATTTTTTAAAAGTTGGGAGTAGCCACAGAGTTTGGGTGATTTTCCTAGAATCAGCAGCAGAGTATACACTTATACCTGGCTCTGATTCTATATTCTGTTCTATTCTGCTAGAACAGCCTCTGCTCAAATTAGAAGAGCAAGAGAAATGCAAGTATTCCACTTAATGGTAAGTGAATGTTGGATAAAACTTTACAGGCAAATTAAAACACAAATTAAGTCCAGATTAAGTTGGCCTCTGATCTTCTGCTGTGTACCTTCCTGTTTTCATGGTAAGGGTCAGTGTCCTTTTGACTCACGTATATACCCTAAGAGTACTTTTTCTTCTATATAACACTGCCTCACTTAACTCTAGATCCCTATTTATTCAACACACAGCAATGTGCACATACATTCTCAAAATAACAGGCGATACCAGAATGACCTACATGGTAAAGACGTCCAGCGTATCTCCCGCAGTTCTGGCCATCTCAAAGTAGGTTTGCAGGATGTTAACAGTTCCAGAAAGAGCTTCATGACCACAGCCGCAGAATAGGGCAACTCCAGCGTAGAGCAGGATGGTGGCAATCAGAGAGGCGTAAGGAATGCCTCCCAGGCATTTAATACAGCACTCAAAACACCCTGCAAAAGTCCAACAGAAAAAAAGTTAGAAATTCATATTTTTATTAATCTAATTGAACTTTTTTCCAAACTTAAGCATTATGGAAAACATATTTGCATTTATAGATGACATCAGGTCAACCATGTAAATCAAGTCCTAGAGTGTCCTGGAAGGTATAAAAATCAAGTTTCTTAATGATAACCCCATGCTCCACAGACAGGAGAATGATTACTTCTGCTGAGGGCTTCCTCTTCTACCCCCAAGCCAGAGAAGTCCTTCCTTCCCAACTCAGTAAGATACTGTCAGAGTAGAAAAGGGAGACCCGGAAAGGGTTAGAATCTTGACTCCACCACTGTGTGTTTTGGGGCAAGTTTATTCTTTTGAATTCATCATTTGTAAAAAGGTGACAGTAAAGCTTTCCCTCAAATGTTCTTGTGAGCATTAAATGAGTTAATACAGAAAACAGTGCATGACTGGATAAAGAAGATGTGGTACATATATACAATGGAATATTACTCAGCCATAAAAAATAATGTCATTTGCAGCGACATGGATGGACCTAGACATCGTCATACTGAGCGAAGGAAGTCAGACAGAGAAAGACAAATATCATATGACATTGCTTATTTGTGGAATCTTAAAAAATGGTACAAATGAACCTATTTACAAAGAAATAGAGTCACAGATGTGGAAAACAAACTTATGGTTACCAAGGGGGAAAGGGTGGTGGGAGGGATAAACTGGGAGACTGGGATTGACATAGACACACTACTATGTATAAAAGAGATAACTACTAAGGACCTGCTGTAGAGCACACGGGACTCCATTCAATACTCTGTAGTGACCTATATGGGAACAGAATCTAAAAAGACTGGATATATGTGTATGTATAACTGACTCACTTTGTTGTACACCCAAAACTAACACAACATTGTAAATCAACTCGACTCCAATCAAAAGTAATAAAAAAATAAAATAGTGCATGACTCAGAGTCACTACTCAGTAAGTGTTACATCTACCATCATTGGATGTAATTGTAACTATTATTAATATTATTAATATTAATAATTATTAATATTAAGTATTACTGTGTTGTAATATGGTTTCCAAAAATTGACCACAGTAATTACTTTTGCTTTTTGAAGTTTCATCATTTTAGTCCTTCATTTTCAAAAGATGGCTTTAAACTAGTCTGAAACATCAGATAACCTTGGTTGTTAATATTCAAAATAAGGATCAGAATTTTCTAGTCAGTCAGCTGTTAGGTATCTTCTTCTAAGGGATTAACTAGAAATGTTTGAGTATATATGTTTTGCAATAAGAAATACTGATGAGGGCTTCCCTGGTGGCGCAGTGGTTGAGAGTCCGCCTGCCAATGCAGGGGACGCGGGTTCGTGCCCCGGTCCGGGAAGATCCCACATGCCGCGGAGCGGCTGGGCCCGTGAGCCATGGCCGCTGAGCCTGCGCGTCCGGAGCCTGTGCTCCGCAGCAGGAGAGGCCACAACCGTGAGAGGCCCGCGTACCGCAAAAAAAAAAAAAAAAAAAATACTGATGAGATACTATTTGCCAGACACTGGTGGGAAAGGAACGTTTAGATTAGAGGGCTGACAACTAAGAGGAACGCCTGTGTGATCTGTTTTACCTCTGTCCACCTCTGTCCACCACTGCTTCCCCACACATATCCTATTCCAAAGATTTCCTCCTACTTCTCTCCTTTTGCAAATTTTTGATCAAATTTTCTTTTATAATGCTGAAACTTCTCAAGCTCTCTCTCCATGTAATTGACTTTTTCTTTCTTCAGAAACAAATAACAAATGCTACTGGAAAATGGATTGTTAGGTATGGTACTTAATTAAGTCATGGAAAGATCTGTGTGTGTGTTTCCCTGAAAAAAATATGGCTATTATTTATTTTTTTTTGCAGGTTCTTATTAGTTATCTATTTTATATATATTAGTGTCTACATGTCAATCCCAATCTCCCAGTTCATCCCACCACCAACCCCCCCACCACCACTTTCCCCCCTCGGCGTCCATACGTTTGTTCTCTACATCTGTGTCTCCATTTCTGCCTTGCAAACCGGTTCGTCTGTACCATTTTTCTAGATTCCACATATAAGCGTTAATCTATGATATTTCTTTTTCTCTTTCTGACTTACTTCACTCTGTATGACAGTCTCTAGTGTGTTTTATCGATAATGCATATATGTTTATAGCAATATCTGAAACACGCAGTGACTGCAAAGTTCCTGTGTGAAGTAACTTTACATTCAGATGGTGGGCTAGTCTGCTATTTTACTATTGATCATTGAACTAACTTTCTTAAGACAATCATGGATCATCTCGTCTGTCCCAGGAGAGGTTAAAAAGAAGTCTGAACACCTCCCCACTTCCATAGCTCTTGCTTGCATAGGAAGAATCATTTCCTGAACTTTCTGCCCCCGACACACATAACACACTCAACACACACACAATGTGGGGAAGTAGAAAAGGTTAGAACAGCTTGACACTTCACGTGATAGGAAGAAATCTCCCTGGCAGATGGGGGAGACCAGTGTGTGTAGTATCTGAATGTCACTGAACACAGTTTCGAGTGGAGATGAACAGGGTAGCAGAAAAATCTTTGGACTAGTCTCTGTCTCTCCATGTTGTAAAATTTTCATCTTACTGATCATTTAAAAATAAAGAGAAAAACTAAAATTGGTAGCAACCCAAAGAAGAGTTACTCCTAACTTTGGCAAGTGCCCCAAACAGCCCCATGATCTCAAATCCCAGTCCTTTGTGATTTCCTCTCTATTTTTCAAGAATCGAAGAGTGAGGACTTTCTACTGCAGACACTGAGGTGTCAAAACCAGATGAAAGTATCCAACAAAACCCTTAAGAGTAGGAGTCAAACATACAGGGGAAGAGTCCAAACACCAAATTCATAGATAGGAATTACCTTTGCTGATCCTACACTTAAAGCTTTTAACAGACTAAAGATAAAATCAGAATGAGAATGGCTCAGGAGCAAACGAAGTGGTAAGCCCACTGATGGTCACCAAACTGCCATCAAGGACTTCTAATTTTGTTACTAATTCAGAGTCACTTTCTGCTTATTCCATGTTTTCTCTACTGTGGTTTAGCTGGACCAATACTAGCCTCCATGCAAGCAAGCTTAGTTACTTAGACTATATATGTGCGGTGAGAGGGGACACTATATATTCGTGTTGTATTCTATAGCATTAAGTATAGCTTTAATCGAATACCGCTTTTTAAATTTAGAAGAACATGAGATAAATTTCAATACTGAGAAAACCCAAATGGACAAGCCTGAGTTAATAGGCATTTCTAAATGAGTTTAAGATCTCCAAATTATGATGACCTTTTTTTTAAAATAAATTTATTTATTTTATTTATTTTTGGCTGCGTTGGGTCTTCGTTGCTGCGCGCGGGCTTTCTCTAGTTGCGGCAAGCAGGGGCTGCTCTTTGTTGCGGTGCGTGGGCCTCTCATTGCGGTGGCTTCCCTTGTTGCGGAGCACGGACTCTAGGCGCGTGGGCTTCAGTAGTTGTGGCTCGAGGGATCAGTAGTTGTGGCTCGTGGACTCTAGAGCTCAGGCTCAGTAGTTGTGGTGCACGGGCTTAGCTGCTCCACTGCATGTGGGATCTTCCCAGACCAGGGCTCGAACTTGTGTCCCCTGCATTGGCAGGTGGATTCTTAACCACTGCACCACCAGGGAAGCTCCAAGATCTCCAAATTAAATGGAAACGTTTCTTTTACTTTCTATTTAAATGCTGTCCCTTAAATCCCTCAGGATTATATTACCCCTACGGATAAGCACAAATTCCTCTAAAGCTCCATTACTGCCGGGTCAGGCTAGAATCTTTCCATTTCAGTCCTGATCTTCTGCAAAACTTTTACTCAAAGTAAGAAACTTCAAGCATCTCATCAGGCACATTTTGCACCACAATGGGCTGGATCCTAACTGCCCTCACTCTTCCGAGGTCCCGAGTTGCTGTTGGATTTTAAAGAAGGCTCTCAGAACTCCCATCTGGGGAAGCAGCGCACCATTTCACAGTACTCCCTCCAGCTGCCAGGATCCCACGTAGCTGCTGGCAGGGGAGCTTCTTTCCTCCCACAGTGAGGAACAGCCTTGGCAGAGCTGCAGAGTTACCATAGCAACCGAGCTCCGGGGTCCAGGATATGCTCCCAGCAATCATCTTCTAAGGCGGAGGACTCTGCTGCCACCCATCACCATGTTTTTACTGCACCTCGAATGAGAAACCACTCTCTTAAATGAATCTCAGTGAAAGCACAGTAAGTGGAATGCTGGCACTGGAGAAAATACCTTTCTTGAGAAAACTCTCTATTAAAAACAACATAATTACTTTGCACAGGAAACATTTTCAATATTAGATATGATGACTGATTCTCAAATAGAGCTGGTGGTTGAAATACTGAACCAGAATTTACATGCTATAGACATACCTGTATACACAAAGAAGCATTTCTCATATCCAGCTCCTGTTTGTATTTTCTCATAGTGAATTAACACTATGCTTTTACTTTCACATAAAAAAAAGAAATTACGAGACTTTCTTTTCAACACACTCTGCAACGTGTCTGAAAATTTCAAAGAAAATAAAAGCTCTTGAGATAGTCTACATTTTTAAAAATTGAGATATGTGCTTAATTTGCTTTCATTTAAACGTTGTGAAATAAACACAAGCTTTGTTCACTCCACAAAGTGCACCAAAATAAATAAAGGAAAAAGACCTTAAATAACAAGAAAGAGAGCATGAGAGACAGAGAATTGAGAAGAGAGGCCAACATAATGGCAGATCCTGGAAGAGAGATTGACAAGAGACTGACAAGGTATTCACTGATACATTTTTCCCAACATCGTTTACCAATGAGTTGATTCTTTCTCTTCCAACCTACCATATCGCCTTTGTCATTATCAAATATGCACAGAGGTCTGAGTCTGTTTGTGGGCTCTCGATTCTGTTCCATCGGTCTATTGTCTATTGGTCTAACCCCAGGCCTTGGAATCTGTCTTGGTTTGTGGTGGAGAAAATTCCCCAAACTTGCTCATCTTCTTATATGTATCATGCTATTCATGGACGGCCCTATTGCATTAACATATACATCTTAGAAACAGTTTATCTGATTCCACAATTTACTTTATTGGGGTTCTGATTGGTATTTTTATACTGATTTTGCATCTAGAAATTTTGCAAAATTCTTTTTGTGATCCTCTGAATTATTTTGATTCTGGGAATTAGTTTAAGTTTGTGTTGATAATCATCCCATCTGTGAATATTTTGAGCTTTGTCTCTTTCTGTTCATTATTTATACCTTTTTACTGATCTTTCTCTTCACTTCACTCTGTTCCTTTACCACTATGTGTGATGTTCGCTATTGGTTTCTTGGTTATAGAAGGTCTCTTCAATTTTGAATTCCATAACGGGCTTTTCCCCATCTGTTGAAATAATTTTATGTTTTTTTCTTTTTACCTGCCATTTCAATGTTTTTTTCAATTTTCAACTAAATGTATTCCTGAGAAAATTCCAGCTGAGTCATACTGTATTTTTTAATACATTGCTGAATTTGTAATGCTAACATTTTGTTCAATGCTTTTGTATGTATCGATTCTTTCCACAAATGTTATCAGGGCCTCACCAGGTGCCAGGCACTTCACTAATTGCTGGAACTGTGGAATTAAGTAAAATTAAAAAAACGGCTGCTCTGGTTCTAGAGGTGGGAAACAGACAATAAACAAGATGCAGAAGTAATACATGTGAGAATGTGAAAAGTGCAAAGAAAAGCAAAACATGAAAGAGGGGTAGGGAATATCGGAATAATTCAGGGAAGGAATAACTGAGATGACATTTTTATTTTATTTTATTTTTTTTGCGGTACGCGGGCCTCTCACTGCTGTGGCCTCTGCCGTTGCAGAGCACAGGCTCCGGACGCGCAGGCTCAGCGGCCATGGCTCACGGGCCCAGCCGCTCCACGGCATGTGGGATCTTCCCGGACCGGGGCACGAACCCGTGTCCCCTGCATCGGCAGGCGGACTCTCAACCACTGCGCCACAAGGGAAGCCCCTGAGATGACAATTTTTAAAAGATGGGAAGGAGGTAAAGGTGCCAGGCAGGAGACTCTCTGGGAGCAGAGGGTTTCCAACAGAGGAAAAGTGCATGTGAATGTCCTGAGGCAGGTGTGTGTGTAGCTTATTTGAGGAAAATCTAAGCAGTCAGGGGTGGTAAAATAGATTGAAGCTGAAACAAAAGAACATGAGATGAGATGATGAGATGAAAAATGCAATGGGTACGGACAGGGATGTTAATGAATGTGACTGACATCTAATTTTTGCTTTCTTGCTTTGGAATCAAGTTTATACTAAGCCTGGTAAGGTGAGCTCCTCTTTCTACACCCTGGGGTTGTTCCCATCAGGTTTAGCTGCATAAGAAATATTTGGTAGAACCAGCGGGTAAAACCATCCAGGCCACTCGTGTACTTTACGGGAAGAAGTTTACTGATCTAATTAGTTACAGAACTAACCAAATTTTCTATTTCTTCTTAAGTCTGTTTGCTAATAAGTTCAGTGTTGCAGGCATTTGTAAACTTATTATAAGATTTAAAACTTATGATGAAGTTTTATGTAACTTTTATAGTATTTTTAACTTATTCATCACCTGCATACATTTCCTTTTGTTTTCCCTGATGATTTCAATTCCCTCTCTTCTTTCTTTCTCTCCTTCCTTCCATCCTCTCTGACCCCACCTCTCTTTCCTCCTCTTTCTCTCTTTTCTTTCTCTATTCTTAAAGTGCATCAGTCAGAATAGCATGGGTTTTGTTCTCTGTTTGCTACCCAAAAAAATCAGTGACTTAAAACGCCACATTTTATTTTTCAATCAGATGATAATATTTCCATCCAAGGTTAGTAGTGGGGTTCTCTGGCCATTCAGAAACTCAGGCTGATGAAGGGGATGTTACTTTGAGCATTGCCAGTCGTCACATCAGAATTAAAAACATCAGGAAAGTCTCACTCTGGCAAATATCTGGGGCTGCAGTGATAGTGCTATTTCTACTCGCAGTCCAATGCCTAGAAAGTCATATGCCTCCCCTCAATCACACAGAACAAAAAGTGCAATTCTACCATGTTTGCACAGGACAGGGGTCCATAAATACTTAGGCAATAGCCTTAATGGCTATTGTAATAAGTAATGCCAATGGGTTTTCAATATTATTATTTTCAAATAACTCATTTTGCATAATTACTTTATGCTTCCTTAATTTCTGTTCTTTTTTTTTTTAAGTTACTCTTTTACTTATTTATTGGCTGCGTTGGGTCTTCATTGATGCTCGCGGGTTTTCTCTGGTTGTGGCGAACGGGGGCTGCTCTTCCTTGTGGTGCGCGGGCTTCTCATTGTGGTGGCTTTTCTTGTTGCGGAGCATGGGGTCTAGGCGTGTGGGCTTCAGAAGTTGTGGCACGTGGGTTCAGTAGTTGTGGCTCATGGGCTCTAGAGCGCAGGCTCAGAAGCTGTGGCGCACGGCCTAGTTGCTCCACGGCATGTGGGATCTTCCCAGACCAGGGCTCGAACCCGTGTCCCCTGCATTGGCAGGCAGATTCTTAACCACTGCGCCACCAAGGAAGTCCTTTAATTTCTGTTCTTAAATTACCTCTTTTGTTTTCACTTTCTATGGGTGTATTTTGCTGTACATTTCATCATGTCTTGAGATGGATGCTGAGCTATTAATCTTTAGTCTTTCTTCTTTTCTAATACAAACATTTAAAGAGATAAGGTTCCCTTCTAAGTCTGCTTGAGTGAGTTCCACAAGTTCTAATGTGTAAACTTTTCATTGTTGTTCAGTTATAAGAATTTTCTAAAGCCTGTTGTGATTTGTTTCTGAAACATAATTTATTTATATATTTGTTTTCTTTGATTTTTTTTTTTTTAGTTTCCAAATACATGAGGCTTTTTTTCTATTTTTTGGCGTGTTTTGTGTTTGTATATTAATTGCATGGTTGTTATGTAGAGAAAATGGCTTACGGGGCAGCAGTCTTTTGGAATTTATGATGATTTCCTTTAGGTCAAAATTTAGACTTGAGTTTCTCAGTCTCTAAAGGTAGCAGACATTAAGGTCACAAACTCACAGGAAACCTGGCCTGTGAGCTGTCTCAGATTCTGAGGCAACATTTTCCCACCTCAACCCACCCAAGGTAAAGGACAGGTAACTTTTTTCTGTCCTACACAGAAATTTTGTCACCATTGCTATTCTGTTCATTTTTTGTTTCATCTCATTTTGTTTTCCTGGTTTAGCCTCCTGCAAAAGACTTTTAGAGTCCTGGATGTTGTACTGTATATATCTCAAGTTGATTCCCTGTCTAGGAACTCTGGCTGTTTCCTAATCCCTGCTTCCAGGACATCACATGTAAATCCAAGAAGACCAGAACATCAAAGTGACCACAGAGCCTGCCATTAGCTCAAAGCTACCTTGTTTATCCCTTTGAACTCCTCTTTTACTTTATTTTTGGCTTCTGAGGACTCTGCTTACTCTCTTGCAAGTGTACCAAGGTATACTTACATAAGTAAATATATTTTAGTTATATCTACATTTTAAATATGTATATTTTAAATACACACACATATTAATTTCACAATTTAAATTGCTTTACAAAAGCAAAGTTTTCTATGTTTTTTAGTCGACCATACTGCTGAGAGTTCACTCTTTATTACAAAGGGACAACAAAAGATCACTAGGTATTTGAGGAACACCTCCAACTTGAAAGAAGGAAACAAAAATAAATAAACACAAAGGGAGCTCAGAGAAATGAGAGGCAAAGCACACACACACACGCACACACACACACATTCCTATATTCCCCTAGGATATAATTAAACACACTGTATTCTTGAAATAAGAGTGGATGCTAAAAATAGGTAACTGCAAAAAAATTAAAAGCTCTTATTAAGTAAGAATATGATAGCAGAAGTTTAAGATTTAATGGATGGGCTAAAAGACAAAGAAAAGGAAATCTATGTCAAAGAACAAAAAGATGGAGATGGAAAGTGGACAGAAACGATGAGCAACTTAGAAGATCAGATGCAGTCCAATTTCGACCTTCAAAGAGAATGAAGTCCATCAAGAAAACCAGAGAAAATGAAGACTAGCCAGTCAATCATCAAATACTATGAAACAGTAGATCAACTCTAGAACTGAAGATCGCGCATCTCCAGACGGACGGGACTTTTCTTCATGGGCTGGTTTCCTGGTCCTTACACACACACACACACACACACCCCACTGCTTCCCCTACAGCCACGTGATACCAAGAAGAAGAGAGGCCTGGGACTGAATGTGTGGCTCTTCCCGTTACAGCAAGTGGGGTCATGGAAACAAGTGTCTTAGACAAAGCCATCGTCAGACGAGGGAAATGGGAAGTTATCCACTAAAGGGAAAGCAGATGACTTTTCAGAGGACTGTTTCTGAAGACTTGTAACAATGCCATTTGGCCTTAGGATCCTTAAGTGTCTGTGGAAATCTTAGTGGCATGAAGCCAACCTCACTTTCTCTTATCCTATTATATAAGGAAACAAGTCCCTTGCATGGAAACAGTGTAGCCGCCATTAAGTCAAGACTTGACTGTACTAGGCTTATCTCACATGCTCATTCCTTTGTTCCACGTCTTGCTGGCAACACGGGCACCGAATCACTATATCAATATACAGTGAATGTTTTTAAGCACCTAGTAGTTCTACATCCTGGGTCTACAGGAGTGACAAAAAATATGATCTCTACCTACTAGTAGTGAGAAACAAACAAGCCTACATACTAGTGGGAAATAAAATTAGAAATTTCTTGCACCTTTTCACGAAGTTTTCCAAGAATATTCTACCTGAATATTTAGTATTGTTGTGATGTCGTGCGTGTTCAGTCAGAACAGCCAGAATCACCATATTCATCAACAAACCAGAAAGAGTGGCAGTGGCCTTGGAGTTCAAAGTTATTCAGCGAATAGTAGAAAAATGCCTTTGGTGGGAAGTGTAGCATACTAGAAAGATGGGCAATAAGATAAGAGTTCAGAATTGTGCTTGTGAAGAATTTTTTATACTGTAAAGTTTATAGCAAACAGAATTTCTAACACTAACCCTGTGATTAATGACATCATCATCTAAAATTTTTTTTTTTTTTTTTTTTTTTTTTGCGGTACACGGGCCTCTCACTGCTGTGGCCTCTCCCGTTGTGGAGCACAGGCTCCGGACGCGCAGGCTCAGCGGCCTTGGCTCACAGGCCCAGCTGCTCCGCGGCATGTGGGATCTTCCCGGACCGGGGCACGAACCCGTGTCCCCTGCAATCGGCAGGCGGACTCTCAACCACTGCGCCACCAGGGAAGCCCCATGATCTAAACTTTTAAAGCCTCCTAGAATATAGCTCAAATAATCCCCCAATATTATTGAAATGCTATTAACATTTATTTAAATATAGTCCTGGCCTAAACAAAATACAGAGTTAAATATTTGAATAATTCAGGACCAAGTGGGATTATCAAGAATACAAATGCACATAACAGGTTTTAATGTTAAATGTTTTAGTCACTGCTACAATACTATGCTTAAACAAATCAGTTCCTAATTTTAGAAGGAACATCTTGGTGAAGGGAAAGAACATGCAGAGTTTGGAGATATTCTTTAGACCCTCCTAAGTTTGTGGCTGGGTACCAAAATCACCAGGGATTTTCTCAAAAACAGAGATCCTAGGATCCCCTCCATTGAAAACTTTGCTGTTTTTACCAAGTACTTCAGCTGATTCTGATGTACAGATGTAACAGCATACAGAAACCACGCAGTATTATATAAAATCATATTAAATATCTAACCTACTCTAAAACAAGTTGATAAACCAGATATACATGTAATACAGGGATTAAGAAGGATTTACTCTAGGAATTTTGTACAAATTATTAAACAAAGTATGCAGTTTATAACTAAATGACATCAATAAGAATTTTTTTTGAACGGTTCCAATGCATCAGAAACAGTACCAAGACTTTTAATGTACTGATGGGTGTCATCTCCACAGTAACCCTACGAAGGGGGTATAATTCGATATGGGTAAGTTCTCAAATGATTATTGAGGGCTGGTATTGAAAAGTATGTGAAAGCCTGTGTATAGTGAATTTTGCAGAAGAATGATGATATTTTCCTTTTAAAAATGTTTTTATTATGGATATTTTTGTAATATTATTATTTACAACTCAGAGTTTAAAAAAATATATCACTAATTACAGAACAATCTGTACTGGTCAACATGACTTAGCAAGAATGTTTTGATTAATTAAACTCATTTCCCTAAGGCAGAAAAGTTAATTGTTTCAGTAATGATTAGAACCATACTCTTCCGACTGTGATAAATAAGCCCTTAGGATGAGGGAACAGTCAGGTGGAGAAAGGTTTCTGAGGTGCAATCAGAGCAATCCCTGGAAGGTAAAAAAGTGGAGCCCCCAAACTGGTCTGAGTTCCAGACACCTGTGAGGTTTTTGCAGAACACATCTTCCTTGTTCAGATGATGTTCCAAGATCCAGTTAAAACCCTCACCTTCCCCTGTAAGGAATGAGCCAGTCAACATAAATATCAGCATGGCTGTGTCCTCACAACATTCAGGCCTATGTTCAAGGAAATGCCATTTGTTTGTTTGTTTTGGGGTTTATCCATTGCTGCCTAATGAGCCATCCCAAAGACGTGTTAGCTTAAGACGAAAATATATTACAATTTCTCATAGTTGCACGGGTTTATTGGACCCCGATGGACAGTTTTCACTTGGGATCATTCAAGCTCTTGCAGCCAAAAGATGAATGGGGTCAGGAATCATCTGCTTCTTTGATTGAGCTGGTTCCTCCACCTGCATGTGTCGTGAAGCACCCCAGCTAGCACGCCTGCAACAGCTGAGGACTTCCTAGGAATGTCTCATTTCCAGTGGCCTCTCCCAGAGGCTACTTAAGCTGTCTCACAGCAAGGTGAAGCATAATGGATGGCTTCTATCAAAGCAGGAGCTCCCAGACAGAGAAAGCAAAAATGTCCAGTCTTCTTAAAGGCTGAGCTCAGAAATGGGCCAGGTTGTACTCTCAGCGTAGTTACAGGCAGCACAGATTCT
This sequence comes from Hyperoodon ampullatus, assembly GCF_949752795.1. NCBI lineage: Eukaryota > Metazoa > Chordata > Mammalia > Artiodactyla > Ziphiidae > Hyperoodon > Hyperoodon ampullatus. Next base: position 30,750,019 of record NC_136933.1, read on the forward strand.
CCAGTGTAGGGAAACTGACTCCAAGCCAGGATGGGAGGAGTGGTAAAGAATTTGCAGCCATCTTCAATCTGCCACAAGGTCATCCAGTTTAAAACTGAACCTTCTACCCTAAGGATCACGTTGGTTTTGTCCAGGACATTCGTTGACATATGACACACTTTTTATCTAATTTGTTGACTTTGTTTATTGAACCTCTTCGCCAAAATGAAAAAGCCGTGAAGTCAAAAATTTCTGGGTTTTGTTCATTTTGTATGTCTACTTCCTACAACAGAATCACACATGGTAGAGGCTCAATTCACATGTGTTGCGTAAATGAATTAATTGGAACATCTGTCCCAAAAACCAATTAGCACAGGTGAGAAAGAGGTCATTAGCTCCAAACCTTCCACCATGTCTACCCTGCAGACAAATGTCAGAATCATGAAAATTTCCTACTTTGTGACCAAGAAGAGAAACTTGGGGAATACAAATTGGTTACAACATTATTTTTCCTTTTTTTTTTTTGTCCCATATCTTTAAAAAAAAGCGCTTATTTTTCTTTTGAAATAATTGGTAAAGAGTTATTTATGCAGGTTTGCAGGGGAGATAATTAACAAGCCTTCCTGTAATGTATTATCATAATTTTGTAGAAGAAAAAACTGGGATTAGGATACTCATCATATAGTATCATATGGGTAAGTACCTGACAGTGCTTGGATTTGTACTAAATACATTTGTCTGTAAAATATATTTGCTTTAATAATACACCATACTGAGGATTATCAATATGACTCTCCACCAAACAATAAAAACACATACTTCTAGATCAAGAACAACAAAGTCAAATCAAAACTACAATGAGATATCATCTCACACTGGTCAGAAGGGCCATCATCAAAAAGTCTACAAACAATAAATGCTGGAAAGGATGTGGAGAAAAGGGAACACTCTTGCCCTGTTGGTGGGAATGTAAATTGATACAGCCTCTATGGAGAACAGTATGGAGGTTCCTTAAAAAACTAAAAATAGAACTACCATACAACCCAGCAATCCCACTACTGGGCATATACCCTGAGAAAACCAGAATTCAAAAAGAGTCATGTACCAAAACGTTCATTGCAGCTCTATTTACAATAGCCAGGACATGGAAGCAACCTAAGTGTCCATCAACAGATGAATGGATAAAGAAGATGTGGCACATATATACAATGGAATATTACTCAGCCATAAAAAGAAACGAAATTGAGTTATTTGTGGTGAGGTGGATGGACCTAGAGTCTGTCATACAGAGTGAAGTCAGTCAGAAAGAGAAAAAGAAATACCGTATGCTAACACATATATATGGACTCTAAGGGGGGAAAAAAAGGCCATGAAGAACCTAGGGGCAAGACAGGAATAAAGACGCAGACCTACTAGAGAATGGACTTGAGGACACAGGGAGGGGGAAGGGTAAGCTGGGACAAAGTGAGAGAGTGGCATGGACATATATACACTACCAAATGTAAAACAGATAGCTAGTGGGAAGCAGCCACATAGCACAGGGAGATCGGCTCGGTGGTTTGTGACCACCTAGAGAGGTGGGATAGGGAGGGTGGGAGGGAGATGCAAGAGGTAGGAGATATGGGGATATATGTATATGTATAGCTGATTCACTTTGTTATAAAGCAGAAGCTGACACACCATTGTAAAGCAATTATACTCCAATAAAGATGTTAAAAAAAAAAAAGAACAACAAAGAAAGAGTCCACAGAGGATTCTGAGCGCTTACATTTTGAACAGATCAAAATTAAATTCCAAACAGAAGAAGCTGATGATATTGACAATAAAGGTAAAAATCACCAGCCTCCTAAACAAACTAATTCAGGAAAAGAGAATAGTGTTTTTCTTAAAGTAATTTAAGATATTTACTTGTGCTCAGGAAAATTTTACATGATTTTGAAAATATCTGTTAAGTACTGTCTCCACGTCTCTTCCTTAGTGAGAATCCCCTTTATCATTCATGAAAGAGGATCCTATTTTCAATACTAAAAAAGTCTAGTGGAAATGGTGTATTCACTGATGATAGGGTAGAATTCCTTTAAGCACAGTGTGTCTTCAAGCTCATCATTTATTAACAGACATTTATTTTTTAATTATGTATTTTTCTACATCAGTACTTATCACGTGGTCACTAATGACGAGACCATCCCAACTGTCAACATTTTGCTTTTGTTGGAATTTTATACTACAGCAGAGTAGCACTGGTATTAACTGTCATTTCCATATATGTACATATAAATGAGCAACAAAATAAAAAATAATCTTTACTTAAGTCTCTTTAGATAAAGAAACTTGTCAAGACAACTAGAAAGAAGGAAGGACCTGGTGATGAAATGGATCCTCTAGGAAAAATTGGGGATATGCTGTTTTAACAGAAAATACTTCATACTTATGTGAATTACACAATTGAGCCTGCACTTTTCATTCTTGGCTAATATGGTGAACCATGTATTATAAAAAAAAAATTTTAATGTCTTCTGCACATCTCGAAGGAGCTGCTATAATTGCCCAGAATTTTCAGTGTGATAAGGTGTTCTGTGTTGTGAAATAAACATTACACGTTACATAATGAAGCCATATGGCATTAGGTTATTTTAAAACTTTAAACAGTATATAAGGTTTTGTGAAATTGCACCAATTAAATATAGCAGTCTGGATTCTAGATCAAGTGTCCTAATAGTCTACTATTATATTGCTACTTTAAAAATAACAAAAGAATAAGGAAATTTTAAAAATTAATCTTAAAAAATAATAACATTTACATTTTAAAAATTAAATTGGTCAAAAAAATTAAAAAATATATTGCTCCATGTTTAAACCCTATGACAATTTTTTAAAAAAAGTATTGATCAGTGTTTTCTTTGAAACTCCAGTGAAAAAAGGCAAAATGGGATCATCATCTACTATCATAATCCAAGTAAATGATCAAATACATATTTTATATCCAACTGGAGTACACTTAAAATATAATTGAGTAACAGAGGATCTGTGTCCTTAACCCCTAACTTGTTCAAGGGTCAAATATCTATATCTATATATATATCTATATATACCTATATATCAGTTTGCATTTCCTGCATATTTGTTCTTTGCTTCCATGTCTTTCTTTAGGTAATTTCTTCCATCAGAACTACGTGTTACAAATAGATATATATCTCTAGAAAAACCTCATGTAATATTCCATGGGTAAGAGACATTAAAGTATACTCCCAATTGCTGAATATAAAAAAAGATATATATATATAATTGAGTGATTTGAAGACATTCTTGAAAATAAAAATATAACTTTAAAAGCTAGTGACTAAAAGAACTATGTAATAATTCCAAATTATGAATTAAAGTTGTGAAAGAAAAATTAGAAAATAAAAAATAAAAATTCTCTGTTTAAAGATGGTTTGAATTACTTATGGAAAGTTTATTTCTTTAATTTAGTTTGTAGAAATTCACTATGGCATTTGCAGATACAACCGTATTTCTCTAAACACAATGGCAGGTTTTTTAATGCAATCTGGTATTTTAGAATTTACATATTTATTCTAAATTTAAAAATAGTTTTTTCAGAAAGGCAGGTATTAACATTTTCTATTTCATAGTTACTACAAGTATACAACAATTTGGTATGAGGCAAAATGTAAAGTCATCGTCTGAAACATCAACATGATAAGAATATTTTAAAGTAGAGTTTCTTACATCAAAATGTTATTTCAAAATCTGTATGGAATAGAGAACAAAGCAAATCATCTCCTCATAATCATATTAAGATGTTTTCCCATGAACATTAGCAGAACTTTCAAAATGAGTATATTTTTTCACAATTAGTTTCACAATCAGTTGTTTTTTGACAATTAGTCACAAACCGTCATAATTTGTTAGAAGGAAGACTCTCTTCCATAGTCCTGAAGTACTGTTAAGGGTGTCTGAATTGTCTAATGTATATTTGGAAATAGGCAGAATGGCAGCATTGCAAAGTAGAAATGTCACTTCTGCAAGTGCTATCTCTTCTCAAGTGCCAGAGACTTTAAAAAGCTAAAATATATTTCTTTAATCAACAGAATAATATTTTTCTTTTCTCTCCCTCTCCCTCTCTCATCAGAGGAGCTATGGTCCTATGCTCGGCTCCCTAAAGGCCAGGGAAGTACTAGCTCAAACTCTCTAGTAAACCTTTTTAAATGTTGTAGAGGAAATGTTGATTTTATCTGAGCCAAGCAGAGGCCTGCCATTTTGTTGCTTCTATTACAATCCGAATGAGCATTGTAATCACAAAATACAGATGCACAGTTTTTTAATTACAGTGATTTTCATTCCCGACTAATGTGTCCCATACTCCACATATTTCATGTCCCTTGTTTCTTTTGATCAGATCCCATATGACTCCTAGATAGTGGTGGTTGAGAAATCAAGGTTTAGAGAGAGATAAAACGACAACAAAGTAGCCTGTGAACATGTCACACGGGGATCTGCCTTTTAGCTGTTTTTGTATTCTGCTCACCACTGGGCACAGCTTTAAGAGAGCTCAGCCTGTGTATGAAAACCTGTACTTCACATAAATCTTTTTATTTCATGTTACTAATCCCCAGAGTTTTGTGAAAACACACAAAGCTCATTTCCAGTTCCTGCCAGTCAGTCACTTCGAGTGGCTGTCAAGTTACAGTAAGAATTGCTGCAAAAGTAATAGAAGAATGTCCATGGAAAACTGCAGAAACAGATACATTACATAAAGCATTTGGTTTTTACAATCTTTAGGATATACTCTAAGCTTGGGTATAGCATTCCTGTGTTGCACTTTGCATGTGAGCTGACAATCAGCTTCTGAGATCAGGGACTGGGATTTATGCATCTTTACATATCCAGGATTTCCTACACTTTGGTTCATGAACACAGCAAGCATGGAATAACCCCTAGGATGTACCTTCTACCTCTATTTGGTGTGTTTTTTTCTTCTTTTAGTTACCTATGTACAGGAAGGATAAGTAAACTTCAATTTCAACATGTTGCCCACTCAAATTATATTGGAAAAAAATTTTAGAGTCACAGCAATAGAATCAAAAGATGGAGCTTAACTCGAGGAAACCTTAGAAGTATATTTCACAATGTAAAGAAAAATAGTAATTTCTGTCTTTGGCCAGGACTGGTCACTGCTGAGGTATGATGGAAAAGAACCCCGAAGACAGTAGCAGCAGAAATGTTATATTTCTGCTTTTTTCAATAAGTAGCAGTTAATTAAACTTACCTAGTGTTTGTTTCTTTCTATTTTTAAATAAGCAAGATCTAATTTAAAAAAACTCCATTGAGGGACTGTGTGGGGTATAGAACTGGCTTTATTACCCTTAAAGCTTCTGTATAAACTCATTAGCTTAATGTTTTTCTCAAATCATTGGAAAGTCTAAGTTGGATCATCCTTAAAGACTCTGCTTACTAAATAAACACATTGGCATTAAAACATGGAGGACAGTGTTTTGTATTCATGATAAAAACTGTTGACACTTCCTGCAGTTCTGACAGGTATATATGGTCAAATTTAGATAATTGAAAGGATTATTTTTATCCAACACATCTGACAATGTTCATGTTAAGACTGAACTTGGAAGTGAGTGAAAGGAATTGTAGTGAAGGACATTTAAAATTGTTTAATTAGTGACAGTGACAAATGTATTCCAATGATATGGTAATTTGTGCTACTTCCTTTGAGCTCTCAAATGTGACCAAACCCCCTACAATAATTTATAAAATTATATTATGGATAATGTATCATATGTAAAGATTTCTCTCTACTGGTAAAAATAACATATTTTCTAAAAAATCCTATTAACAGTTTTAGATAATATTCAGAGAGAAGAGTTTACAGTAACACCAGTGGTTTACTCTCATAATCAGGCTGTAAATGAGATCTATATGTCCTGCTGTTTAGTTACACAAAGATGATACACATGCCTAAGATTATTTTCCTTTCACTTAAACCACAAGACTTGAAGTATTTCACAAACAGCACTGGATGAGGAAAATCCAGGGCAAATACGCTACAAAAGGCACCTTGACCATCTCGTGACTAGGAAGCAAATGTCCCCAAGGGACTTGGGCTCTATTTATGTTTGATCCCAAACATTCAATGAAAGCAAAGTCACTGTCTGTGGGATTTTCTCCCTCTTTTTTCAGCATCATCATGACTCCCATTTCAGCCATGTATTTGGTTTGTAAACTATATAGATGCAGCTAACTAATCAGGAAGCCTATCCATTTAAAAATTGAGCAGGTGCTATAGTTCTAAAGAACAACCGAAAAGGATATTTCTGGAGGAGTTTGGCCAGAACACTCCATTTTTCCAAAGAGTCCCAGAATCTGAGCAGGTAGACTTATTATATTTACATCAGTTATAACCTAAATTAAGAGAAAATATGAAACATTCATCTAATAGCCTGGTTGCTTTTTTTTTTTTTACACATCTTTATTGGAGTATAATTGCTTTACAATGGTGTGTTAGTTGCTGATTTATAACAAAGTGAATCAGCTATACATATACATACATCCCCATATCTCCTCCCTCTTGCGTCTCCCTCCCTCCCACCTCTCTATCCCACCCCTCTAGGTGGTCACAAAGCACCAGGCTGATCTCCCTGTGCCATGCAGCTGCTTCCCACTAGCTATTAGCCTGGTTGCTTTTGAAAAAGAAGAAGAGGGAGCTGAACTCTTACTTGTAAATATATAAGTTACTAAATGTTGACTCTACTGCCAGACAAATAAGAGATAAATTAACACTATCTAGGAGTCCAGACATTCACATCAATATATTTGGAATTCTAACATTGAAAAAAGCATATTACAATGTATTGTGCATTATATTCTATGTGTGAATTGTTAGTGAATAAGGAACACGCATGACTACAGCAATGAGAGAGCTCAAGGGTCAGGTGAGAACAGAAAGACAGGCCTTGCGGGTGGGTACAGCTCATAACCTGCCCAGCACTTCATTTCCCTTGGAGCAAAGCCAAAAGCCTTCCAAGGGCTTTCGAGCCCCTGCCTGAGCTTCTCCCTCATCCTCTCTCCGACCTGCTTGCTGTGATGAGCACCCAGCCTTGGGCATTGCTAGAAGCTATGCTCTCTCTCACAAATATTCTTCCCTCGGATATCTGGGGACCCTACATCTTCACGTCCTCCACGTTTTCGCTCAATTTCTATCCTGCCTATCCAATTCACGAATTGTATCCTGCTTTCCCCAAACTCACAGCTGAAGGCTCCAATTCCCGTGACTCTGTTCTGCTTTGTCTTATTTCCACATTCCTTTCCACATAATACGAAGTTTACTCCCCCTGCATTATCTATTGCTTATCTGTCTTCTCCACTGGAGTGTAAGCTCACACACAGTTGGTCCTCAATTAGCATTTGTTGAATGAATATTACCTTTTATATACAAATAAGTTTATGCTTATGACTGCCAGGTAAAAACCTAGAATTCACAGTCAACAAGGAAAAAAACAAAAAGAAGTTGCTTAAAAGATACAGAGTTTATATCCAATATCCTACATGCATGTGTATTTGGAAGTAATGCATTTCTATTTTGCAATAAAAAAACTATATTTAATATATTATATATTCCTAGTCAAAATATAAATTAAAATTAAAAAATATCAAAATCAAATCCATAGCCAGAAAGATACACGATAACCTCATATTAAAAACTGCACTATTGGGCTTCCCTGGTGGCGCAGTGGTTGAGAGTCCGCCTGCCGATGCAGGGGACACGGGTTCGTGCCCCGGTCCGGGAAGATCCCACATGCCGTGGAGCGGCTGGGCCCGTGAGCCATGGCTGCTGAGCCTGCGCGTCCGGAGCCTGTGCTCCGCAACGGGAGAGGCCACAGCAGTGAGAGGCCCGTGTAGCACCAAAACAAAACAAAACAAAACAAAAAACAAACAGCACTATATATTCCATAACCTCAAATAAAACAGTGCGCAGCCGTTTGACTGGATCCTGGTTTTCCACAAAACCGCAAGAGCTCCTACAGAACTCCTGGGAAGTAAAACTAGCATTAGTTGGAGACTTTAGCAATTTGGCCATAGAGTCCATACATAAAGATATTATTTCCCAATGACTGCAACCACCAATCTGATAAAAATGACAGGTATTTCCAGAAATAGAAGGAAGCATAAGGTTTAGCTACCACTTCATCTCACTTTGTGGAACATTTCTCCTCTTGAAAAACAAAGAAACACATCAAAACAGAAAGTCTACTTGTATTGTAGCCATAAAGATTACACTGTTTTACAAAGAAAATGGTACAGATATAGTTACTATCTAGGACAACGAATTGTAAGCATATGTTCTAAATTATTCTATGGTAGACAAGACAAGAGCTAGTTAAGATTCAGTGGCAAAGAGCCTTGAGCAGGGAGCCAGCAACTTGGCTGCTAGGGCAAGTCTCTTAAACTTCCTTCATTGTTAAAGGATCCAATGACTGAATGGTCTCTAAGGTCTCTTTCTGCTTATAAAATGTTTTTAACAATCTTTCAGAAAATTCAGTGGGTTTGATTTTCTTCCTCCAATGCTCAGTAGATCATAAACAATGTATTCCGGACACAGGGAGAAAGAGAGTCTTTTCATTACTCCAGAAAGCTTTAACCCAGTTATGACTGACAAGAAGGGGCTTCCCAGACTCATCGCCACACTCAGGGGGACACGGGGAGAAAGTGCCTCTGGAGGACAGAGTGCTGGGCTGCCCTCATGTCTACCTATGACCTCTCTTCAAGAAGCACCCATGGTTCCTTGAGTCTCCCTTGCTCCAGGAGGCTTTTGGGAGGATGAGGGGTGCTCATGACCTGGTCCACCGCTGCCACTGGTTCGCCTACCAGATTCTAGACCGGAAGTGTGTAATATTATAGCCAAGTGTGATGTTTTGAACGTTAGAGGTCTTTCAAAGGGTAGGGTTCGAAAATGTGCTACACTAGTATATTTTCTCACTTTGCAAATATTTGATAATACATTAAAAAATACAAGAAATATGGGCTTCCCTGGTGGTGCAGTGGTTGAGAGTCTGCCTGCCAGTACAGGGGACATGGGTTCAAGCCCTGGTCTGGGAGGATCCCACATGCCGCGGAGCAACTAAGCCTGTGTGCCACAACTACTGAGCCTGCAAGCCACAACTACTGAGCCCACACGCCTAGAGCCCGTGCTCCACAACAAGAGAAGCCACCGCAATGAGAAGCCCGCGCACCGCAACGAAGAGTAGCCCTCGTTCGCCACAACTAGAGAAAGCCCACGCGCAGCAACAAAGACCCAACGCAGCCAAAAATAAACAAATAATAAATAAATTTCTTTAAAAAAAAGAAATGAGGAAGAGCCAATAATCTTCTAAAGTTGCAAATGAAGAAAAAAAAAGCTCATTATATTTAATGGAGAAAGAAACACAGCAAAGAACAAAGTTACCTTGTCTGTAGTCATTCAGTATCATAAACTTTTGGTCACAAATCTATGAGAAAGATAAGAAATAGGGCAATTTCTGTCTTTTTAATTAAATAACTCATTTGCCAAGTATTATGAGTAAGGTCCATGGGGAAAACTGTAAACCAACGTGGCCTGGTTTGCTGTGCATCTGTGTCTAACAGTCGATTAGAAAACCTATCCCCCAGTGATACACTGCCTTCTCGTCACCAATTATCCACTCATTTCTTCCATTAACGTCATTATACAATTACAAAAACTTCTAACAGGGTGTGTCTAGAAAATATTCAAAATAACTTCAGATAATCTCATTTCTTACATACCTCTCACAGCAATGAAGCAACTATGCACTCATTTAATTGATGTACTATTATTAATCATCAGAAGGAGTATTATCATATTAAATTATAGGTAAGTATTTAGAAATACTATTGGGTAGAGTTAAACATAAAACATGTGAAGCCATGCAAATGGATTACAGTCATTTTCCTGTGAGAATCTAAGAGAACAAGGAAGTCTTTCCCATTAAAAACACAAATTAAAAGTGATCCATCGGGCCTCCCTGGTGGCGCAGTGGTTGAGAGTCCGCCTGCCGATGCAGGGGATACGGGTTCGTGCCCCGGTCTGGGAGGATCCCATATGCCGCGGAGCGGCTGGGCCCGTGAGCCATGGCTGCTGAGCCTGCGCATCCGGAGCCTGTGCTCCGCAACGGGAGAGGCCACAACAGTGAGAGACCCGCATACCACAAAAAAAAAAAAAAAAAAAGTGATCCATCACCAGTCGAAGCAAACTAAATAAAACATATTAAAAAACTTCATTGAACAGATCTTTGACAGGTGCTCTTTTGAATAGAACATAGAGCATCTGAAGCCAGAGTGCATGCTTTGGTTTTCCAGGCTTTTTATTCATGGTCCTTGTGACTAATTATATATTTACTTTTCCATGGTGCAGTTCTGTCTGACAAATGCAGATAAAGATGAAAATAAAAGCCACCATCATTACCATCTCAACCATGGCCACCATGTCCCTAGTTGCTGTGTAGAGACCTAGAGCATCCACAGTGGTAACAGCCCTCTTTCCTCATATCATTGTTTATATTCTCTCTATGCTCCTTCCAACTTCTCATCCATCTCCTACCTCTCGAGAGCTCCCCTGAACTTGCACTTAACTCAGTAGCATGAGAGCCTTTGGTGCCCTCCCCGTATTACATCTCCTCTTAGTTACGTGATAGCTCAACTTCCAACCTTTAGCATTTGCATTTTTTTCCCCCACAGGTGTCTTTTGTCCCACAAACGTTTTGTCTGCCAGTTGGGTGAGCGTAGGGAAATTCATGTCCACCTGAGAACAACCCTCATCTAATGATTGACAGAGGTGAGTATAAATAGCCCAGCTTCTCTCCTAGGGTGAGACAGCTCTAGAGATGTGTGATCTGCATTGGTTCTCAATGTTTCCCCAGCTGGATGAGGTCCCGACTCTTCTAAGTGACAGCTGGCTTGATAGTGCATGCCTCATCAGTGTCCTTCTTTCCCCAAACTTCATCAGCTGCCTCAGTTTCCCACTCTTCTAGTGGTATTTCCTTTGTATTTCAAATAAATAACAAACCTCAAATCTCTGTTATCAGGGGCAGTTTCTAGGGGAACTCAAAGATTGTGACCATAAAGTCCAGTTGCCAAAACAATCCCAGCTTAAGTATTACTTAGTACCTACATTTATTCCTCAAAGTGTGCTAGTTTGGTTTTTTTTTTTTTTTTTTTTTGCGGTAGGCGGGCCTCTCACTGTTGTGGCCTCTCCCGTTGCGGAGCACAGGCTCCGGACGCACAAGCTCAGCGGCCATGGCTCACGGGCCCAGCCGCTCCGCGGCATGTGGGATCTTCCCGGACCGGGGCATGAACCCGTGTCCCCTGCATCGGCAGGCGGACTCCCAACCACTGCGCCACCAGGGAAGCCCAAGTGTGCTGGTCTGGATGACAAACTGTATGGTCATCCCATTGTCGGGAATATAGAAACCACGGGATTAGAACGGTCTCTTCTTCCTGGCGCCCATCACGTCGATCTGCCAAGGCCTTCACTCTTGACTCTGTTCTAATTTTCTCCTTTTTCAGAAATGGAAACCCTTCACAGGTGACAAGTGAGAAGATCTCTGTACTTATGTAAAGCTAATTCCTCCCCTCCTGATATCTACAGACTCTTGTATAATCAATTTATTCTTTCATGCATATTGAACTTCTTCTCCACCGGATTTTCCCATTGGCTTCCAAAAGTCCTTAAATATTTTTTAGTTTGAAAACAAAATTTTTAAAAGCTCTCCCGTATTTCTCCATATCCTGGCACATGACATGTGGCTCTTGACCTAGTTTCCTTCTGCCTTTCATAGAGAAATGGTTTCTAGTTGCTGCTGACATGTTTGCCTCTTGCAGTCGTCTCCATCCGGCTCTGCAAGCCATCACTATGCTGAAACCATTTCCCATGGTTTCCGACGTTCACCAACGTACAGGATTAACTTCTCCCCTAAACTGACCACCGATCACCCCTCCCCCTTCCTTGACGTTGATTTTCCTTGGGCTTCATGACCCAACAGGTGTCTGGCTTCTTGGTTTTCTCCCTGCCTCTCTGGCATCTCCTCCTCCACTTCTTTGCCTCTGTCTTCTTCTACCAAGGCTCTAAATCCTGACAATCCTTCCTGCCACCCTCTCTCTTGCAGACACTGAAGGTGCCCTTAATGGGTCTTGCTTCATCTCCACTGGCCCATCTCAATCAGAATACTTTGAATATAAATTTTATGTCCTTTCTTGGCTTTATAATACATGAATGACTTTTGTCTTAGAATAGCTTATAACGTTCTTGATCTCTGAATAAGGACAAACCCTTAGCCTGGTTTTCAAAACTCTTCATTCTCAGGGCTCTGCTTACTGGATCTTTATCTCTTGTGGCAGGTGACACTGGGATCCCGGAGTTCCTCTCTGATACAGGACTATATGCTGCCCTGCCCCAGGGTCTGGAATGCACTCCCAAACACACACACACACACACACACACACTGCACCTTTATTTTCACCTACTTAACTTCTATACCTCTTTTGATTTCTCCACTTAATGGTTACTTCATGAGACAACCTTCCCTGATCTTCCTGATATGGTCACTTCACTGAGACCGTGGCCTCAAGCATGTGTTTGACTCTTAAGCAATGTCGCTCTGCACAAGGGTAAAGTATAAGTTTTTGCTCAATGTCATATATTTAGTGCTCAGCCCAATGCCTGGAAGATATCTGCATGGTTTTCCCTTTACCTCCTCATCTCTGCTCAAGTGTTATTTTTACAGTGGGGCCCATCTTTTAAAATCTTATCTAAAACTCTGATATTCCCCATTCTTCAGTATTTTTCCCACAGTAATTACTGCCTTCTAGTATACCTCTAGTATACTATTTAAATTCAATATGTGTATGCTCTTAGCATGTAAGATCTGTAAGAACTTCTTGCCTGCTTTGTTCATTGCTGTATCTTCAGCACCTAGGACAGTGTCTAGAATATACAAGAGAACAGGCTCAATATATATTTGTTGATTAAATAAAAAATCATGACCATCAGATTAATCTCTCTTACCTACTAAAGTGGGAATAGGAGTCTTAACCAGTAAATGCCATGTAGATTAAGTATATATTCTTAGAAAAATAATATATATACACATTTTTTTTTACTAATTGGCATTGTAAGCCTGTCATTATACTACCATTAATAAAATCAAATGTTTATGTGCCCTTCATAACAATGAGAAATGAAAGTCAGAACCCAGAGAAAAGGCTTTACCTACACATGGAACAGATTTTCATATGAACATAAAGAAATAAAGGCACGAGAATCAATAGGCACATCTGTAGGACAAACAAAATACATGGAGACCCTGAGCAGAGTCTGCAGACTGCAGGCATGGAAGCTAAACTTTGATATTTAACTTGGCACTCTTCCATAATCTTTGCAAATCATAGACATGCACCTCAAATTGGCTTAGTTTTATTTTCAGATATAATAACAAATGATGCTGAATATCTGTGGGACTGGACTAGGCATCAGAAATGATAAAGCAGAGCAGGTGTGGAAACTAATAGACCTGGCTTAAAATTCTAGGCCAGCCACTTCCTAGGGGTTTGGGTTTAAAACCAGCTCAGTAATTTTTGTCTTTTATAAAACACCCACCTCTGAGGTTTTTTTTTTTTACAAGTATGAAATGTGAGAATAAAATTAACTCCCAATTCAGGATACTTTTGAGAATAAGAGAGGGTGCTCTCGATAATTAAGCCTGGACAACAAGCAATAATTGAGATTGTTCTGGATAAACTGAGACTCTCCTGAAAAACTGTAATATAGGGTAACCCCAGTTAAAGGAGACTATGCATCTGGAAAAATCTGGCATCAAGAATGTGTTCAACAAACACTTGTTTTAAAAAAGACTAAAATTACATGTTACAATTGGTATAAATTAATTACCTTATTTTGAGTAGGTCACTTAATTTTCAAGTGCCATCATGCCCATACCTTTTTAAAGAGGGGGACAGATTTTTCCATGAGAATATGTGTGTACATGTGTGTATGTATATATACATGTACCTTTTTTCATTAAGCTTATCCATCTAATCTCAAGTAGCAAGGGATTTTGGCGGATTTACATTTGTTTCAGTAAATGACACATTTATGTTACAACAGATAAGAAATATTCCATCCTGTATCTTAAAAACATATACAGATAAAGAGAATCCTTTGACATGAAAATATTACCCTTATGTAACTAACTCAAAGACTTAATGCTCCAGTTTAAGGTTGCTTTGCAGTAGCTGATACCACGAGACCTTACTGATGTCTCTGTATAATATTCCTTTATATAATTGAAGGTTTTCATTAACTTGTCACTTGTCTCAGAAATATTATGAAATAATACTGGGATGTACATATATATAGAAGTTTGAATTTTGCAGAGATTTCCCATCTATTAAGCCAATGGTTACTCAATGGTTCTATGTTATTATCTGTATTTTATATCCTGAGGAGACTCAGCCATGGAGATTTGAACTGCTTTGTCTAAGGCCACACAGATTGCAGGAGCAGAGGTAAACTATAGGTCAGATCTACGAAGTGTCAGACCCGTGTTAGGTTCAGGCAATGTAATGACGAGTGAAACTGACGTGCTACTTCCCTCTTGGAAGATTTTAGCCCAGTGGTGAAATGGCTTATTACTGTATAACATTACCTCTCTATGAAAAATATGCTGCTTGTGAAAAACATAAAAACATTGAGAAATCAAGCTATCTAAATAGTTCAAGTTATTTTTTGAAAGTAAGCTCAAGTATCCTTTGTCTTTGCTTTTGTTTAACCTACATGGGGAGAAGCATCTCTTTATTGGAGATTTAACAATATTAATAGCTTTCCTCCATGAAGCAGATGTTTCTCACAAGTCAGCATGTGCTTTTTACTTTACTCACCCAATATCTAAACTCAGTCGTTCTATCTCTGAGAGACCCTGAGAAGAATAGGATACAAACACCCAGGTTCAAGACTAAGTCTTGTATCTGCATGGTTTCTTAGCCTGATTGCATGTTTAAGAGTAGTGGGTACGTAGTATAGACACTTAATTTTGCTTAAAAAGTAACCTTAAACTATCTCTAAAATAGTACTTTAATTCCTGTTTGAGAACTTGTTTAATTTAGATTAAAATGTTGTCATTCATTATAATCATATTAATAGCATTCCTATTTAATCCTTCATCCTAAACATCTGAATTCCTATAGAGTGTGCCAAGTTTGATGTTTTGTCATATTCAAAATTTTCAAAACTGAACTTTTATCATCTCTTTCAAATTGACTTCCATTATTCCAAGCTAGAAAAATTAAAGTGTATTTTGATTACATCCCTCTCTTTGGTTGTCTATGTTATTTTCTGCCAAGTACATATTTTTTTTCTTTAGTTCAACATTTCCTTGCAATTTCCAGTGCTGCCACGTTACTTAACTTGTAATTCTTCAATTCTTACTTAGATTTATGGCTCAGAATCCTGTTCTGTTTCCTTGCTTTTAGTTGTTCTTTTTTCTAATATACATCCAAATAGTCATCAATTAACATGCTTCACCACCTTCCATTCGTCATTTCCCTATTCAAAAATGTGCAGTGGTCTTCTGTTTTATGTATAGTTGTCAATTTTTGCTAGTTTTCAAGGTTCCTCAACTTACATCAAATTATTTCAAATGCAGCCAGTCCCTCACTTTTAAAAAATGCTTTAATATTTACCTTAGGTAAACTATTCCTTAATCTGTTTTTGTATTTGGAATCTCAACATTTTCTGGAGTTAGATTATACCTTTGAGAATGATCTATTTATAATAACTTTTTCATACTACATATGCTTTCCAATAAACCAATAAGCAATTGTTGAATGCTTGTTTTAAAAATGTCACGAAACAGTATTTATCTTTGTTCAGAATGATGCTTTCTATTCTATATTTTACATGGGTCACTTAGCACAACCTATAGTACTGTTTTCAAAGTACATCCTTCTGGATTTTTCCATTGCTTCAGTGTATTTTGAATTTCTAAAATCTAGAATTAATAGCAACACTTATTCTTTCTGAAAAAATATCTTCCACAAATTTACACTGTGAAGAGTGAGTGTGGGCATTAAACAGGAAAACTAAAAAAACTGAGTCTAGATTTTAAGAGTTTAAGATCTTCAAAGTCATATAAAGATAAAATTGGCTATAGTTATATTCACATTTGGTCCTTAATTCTGTCTGATTTGGGAAACAAGAAGAAGCTGTTATTCCAAATTATTGTTATTAAGTGGTCCATTCTTAGTCTCCAAGAAGGACAAATACTTTCATCAAGCTGTAAATGCACATATAATACCACTGTAAGTTTTTCACAAATAAAAATCATTAACCCAAAGAATATAGATTTGGGGCCTATATTACAAATAACCATATTTATGATTCTGAGAGCACAAATGGGTCTGGAAAATAAATAGAGTCATTTAAAAATAGATCTGCATAAAAATACAAAGGCGATCACATCCCTTTCCAAACTCAATCTGGTGGATTTCACCCAAGAGTTCCCTGAGACTAAAAGAATGGCATCTTATAGAAAGGACTCTTAGCAGGAGGAACCTATAAAATGTAAATAAACCAACCTGAGGTCTTAGCACATGAGGCTCTACCCCGCTTACTGTCTTAGATTGACCATCTTACTACCAAATGATTGTCTCCTGGGGCACCAAATAGCATAAACAATACCAAGTTGTTCTTTTTCTTTAATTTCTCTTTGAAAATGATTCAAATGCTCGAATAAAGAAGATAATTTTTTCTCTGTAAAAGCAGCTTTATGTTGTTGAAATAAAAATAGACCTTAAATAATATCCCCAAACAGCTAAATTTACCAAGTGAAAACTTCTAGCAAAACACAGCCATCAGACTTATTTTGGCAAGTATGCTTACTTGTATAAAACAACTTTTTAAAGACAGTTATAGGCTAGTGGTAATAAGATAAAAACAAGCAAAAATAAGCAAACTGTATTCATTACAAGATAAATTTGCATGCTGTTTTTGTAGGAGACAGTTCTGACATACATGGATTTTCGGGTCAAAAGAATTTTCATAAAGTGAGATGTGTTTTCCTTAAAGTAAAATTATTATCCTATTCCTAGTTCTATGAAAAAATAGTTACAAATATTAATCAGAATGACAGCATCCAGAAACTGACTTCAGGAAATTAAAAAATTTACTACTATTTCTATTTAGCTGAAGGCACATTGTTAATTCCTTTTGCATTTTTGGTATAAATGTGAAAAGAGAGAAAGTGTCATTTGAAGGAGAATATTTTAATAGCTGATGAGATATGTGTCTGTTAAAAGCTGATTTATTGCAAATGATGTCTTGATTTTTAAATTGTCGGCCAAGAAAAGTAAAGCATGGGAGAAAAGTTTTAGTCAATGTTGAACAGCATTTACTGAGTACCTGTGGTATACGGAACACTCAGTTTTGTGTCAGGAAGACTTCATCCTATTTTCGAGATGTTCCTAATCCAGCAAGACAAACAGACATATGACAGACCCTGAAAACTTCTGCCACTGTCTCACTGACCTCATGCCCTCACTCTCGGCTCCAGCTAACCTGACCCCCAAGACTTGGGATTCCACCCCACCTCCTGCCTTTTCACCCTGTGTTCCTCTGCCTCGAATACCCCAATTTCTACCAATGCAACATCCCAATTCCTACCCGCCTCAGTCCCTTACTTTCTTCAAGCTCTTGTTCAAATGTGCTCTGTGCGAGTGTCCCCAACACCACCCCCCAATTAAAACTGTCAGCCTCCTGACTCCTGGGGACAACTGACTCTCCTTCCATTCTTAATTATTTTTTAACTTTCCGGTGATCTTTTTTTATTTGTCTACTTCGTCGTCACTTGCCGGTCTCCTCCCACCTCAATGTGAATTGAGTGAAGCAGGGATTTTGTCTCCTTTGTTCATTGCTCTCCCCCAGCAGTACGTGCTTCACAAACGGAACAGTTCAATCTAACAGCTGAAGGAAGGCAGGGAGGGTTTTAGATAAGGTGACGTTTTAACTGAGCCTCCGAGGAAACCCATCCTGGAAGGTTGCCTGAGATCATGTCTTCTAGGGAGGAAATTATGTGGAATTCAACGTACTTCCCCAGCCATGAGACTGCCTAAAGCAAACTAAAAAAGCCTTCTATTGACTATTCTTAACCACATCCACTAAATATTCTCGAGTTATCACTGACACTGCTTTCTGAAAAGCCTAACTGTGGGATGGGAGTCTGTTGCCAACGCCAAAAATAAAAATCATTCTAATATTCTGTCGCTCATTTAGTGGCATTTTCCTAATCGCTTGGATTACATGGGTGAATATCACAAAGATCTCCGCCCCCATGGATCTTACATCCGGGAGAGTGGCAAAGAGACAATAAACCATAGCCAAGAAAACATAATTAAAAACCATTAAGTAGGTGAAAATGTGACTAGAGCAACAGTACAAAGAAAAGGCAGAGCAGGAAAAGGGGGGATCCAAAGATGGGCAGGGGGCAGTATTAATAGGGTGGCCAGAGCAGGACGGCAGGCTTCATTGTAAAGGTGAGAGTTGAACAAAAACTTGACCCTTGATGGGGGTGGGAGAGAGTCGAGTGTGGATATTTGGGGAAGACTGTCCAGGGCAGAGGAAGCAGCTCCAGCGATGCCTGAAGTCGTTTATTTAAAGGAGAACAAGACAGCCACTGCTGCTGAAACTCAGAGCATGAGAAGGAAAAGCAGGAGGAGATGAGGCCAGAGGAGTCACAGAGCGGATTGTAGGTGACCTAGAAGCCACGATAGGGACACTGGCATTTACTCTGCATGAAATGGGGAGAGAATGGGACGTGCTGAGCAGAAGGATGACCTAATCTGACTGTCTTTTGCATCAGATTGCTCTGGCTGCTCTGCTGAAATGAAGGTGGATCAGACCAGGGTGGTAGCGGCGGGGACAGTGTGGAGCGGGCCGCATTTTGAAGGTAGAGTTATAAGGTTTCGTCCTAGTTTGGATGAAAGGATGTAAGAGAAGCCGGAGCCAAGGATTTTACTTTGAGCAAAGAGAAGGTTGCATTTGCCATCAACTGAGACGGAAAAACCAATGATTAATGGGTGGAACAGGTGTCAGGAAATAGTGAATTCCATTTTAGGCATGTCTGAATTTGTGTTATCTCTAAGATATCCGTGTGGAGACTTCCAGTAGGCTATTACATAGATGAGTCTAGAGTTTGCGAGAGAGAATCAGTTTGGAAAAACGTGGGAGGATATAAGATGCTGGAGATACAAACAAGAGATACAAGCAAGCATCAGGCGTGCTTCCATTTTCAGGAATCTTACCACCTGGTAAAAAGGCAGTGTTCTTACCATCACATACCTAACTATGCTAATCTTTCAGAACTAACCAGTTTGTAAGCCTCTGCTATTGGTAATTGGTGTTAACCTCTGCAATAGTTGATGAGACTAGCTAGAAATAGGTAATCATTGATGATCAGGAAGATAATATTCTTTCCCTAAATCAAAAATTTCATTTGGAGAAACATCTTATTTTGACAGGCTTCAAAAATACTTTGGGGGCCTCCCTGGTGGCGCAGTGGTTGAGAGTCCGCCTGCCGATGCAGGGGATACGGGTTCGTGCCCCGGTCCGGGAGGATCCCATATGCCACGGAGCGGCTGGGCCCGTGAGCCATGGCCGCTGAGCCTGCGCATCCGGAACCTGTGCCCCGCAACGGGAGAGACCACAACAGTGAGAGGCCCGCGTACCGCAAAAAAAAAAAAAAAAACTTTGGAAATTTATCACTATGGAATCAATAATGACATTTTAGCCTGGATAAATTCAAACGGAAAGATTCTTTCTGCCCCTTTGGAGGAGGAGGAGAAGAGTATAACCTACAAGGAAGGGCCGGCTCAGCCTTTGGACTTGGGCTAGGTTACCAGGCCTTTGCAATACTGGGCATACGATGAAAGCTTACTTAATTTAAAAGTTGCTACATGGGGGACAAACTTGATACATGGAAGTCCTTACCACTGAACCTGGTATACAGGACATGTTCAATAAATATGATCATTATTGATGTTTTACAGGGTTCAGAGAGGCTTGTAGAAATCCACAGCAGCTGGGAATGCTCACCGCTCTGGTGCGCTCCCATCCCAAAGCGTCTCTTGGTCACCCACCTTCAAACACTAACAACTCCTGAAAACACCAATATGTCTTATGGCCGGTACTACCATCTTGCTTTTGTGGGTGGCACTCACTTGAGAAAATCTCCTCCCTACCGTTTGTTGAAACCATGCCAAACAAACTAAATGCAGACACTGAATCAGCGGGCAAAGGCCTCAGCAAGCCTGTACTCTGCACTGTGTCTCTGAAGGTGTTCACAAGGGGGGAGTGAAATGGAAAAATGGGGCCAAAAGAAATGGGAAGACGAAAGGTTCAGAGATGGAATGGAGAGAAATCTGAGGTTATTTTAAAACTTTTTTCTATCTAGATGAGGAGTGCATAAGTACGCTGGTAAATAAACAAAATGCAAAGATAATTTTAAAGTGCAATTCTGAATTTAAAACGGAGCAGTGTGTTCATATTGTAAACAATGAAATGTGCAGATAATTTGATTAAGTCAACGAAATTGCATGAATTTTCATTTCAGATGCATTCTACACTCCAACCCACCCCACACACCATCTGCTATTTGTTTCAGATACACAAAATTATAGGTGGGGTGGAAATCAGGTTGATTTTTAAAACCTTAATTCTAAAAACTCATGGCTTGTTTTCGAAGGCTAGTAGCCTTTGCTTTCATGAAAAAGAAATTTAACTACAAAACTGACATAATTTGTGGAGGTGGTCTTATTCTAAAAAACTACAGAGCATTTGGTAAGTCTAAAGCAAGCGTTAAAGAAAACTACAGCTGTGGCTGACAAGGTGTTGAATAGAAGTTATTTTCTTTTAGTTTTCATTTGACAGGATTAGCTCCTAATTATTCTCACTAAGTTTGTTGCCTGAATTTAAAAATTGCTATATGTGTTTCTGTTTACCTTATTCTTCTCTCAGAATTTAACGTCATGTCATGTAGTCAACTAGGGAATATATTTCTGCCAAGGAAATGCAAATTCAATCATAAATAGTAATAGATGAGATGCATTTTGTCAAATATCTATGGACAGAGGTTTCTTTCAAAAGGTCTCAGGCACAAAAATCTACCGTATTTTCTAGACACACACACACACACACACCCCTCATCTACTCCTAGAAACAAATGTTCTCTCTAAGCTTCCATATCACAAATGCCTGTAGTTTAATTCTGGCAATTTCCAATTTGAGAACTAATAATAATTAAGAACAAAGTGTTATTGAAAGGTACTAACTACATGCATAGGGAAAATTCTTTATATATGAAATGTAAAGATTGGTAGACTGCCTAAGCTGTTCTGAAAACACAGAGAATTTTTTTCTTAATGAATGTCATTCATGAGTCACATTTTAATAAGTAAATGACCCTATAATATTAAACCTCAAATTCGTAAGGTAGTAAAACAGGACAATTTAAAAATACTTTGATGAGGGAATTCCCTGCTGGTCCAGTGGTTAGGACTCTGAGCTTTCATTGTTGAGGGCATGGGTTCAATCCCAGGTTGGGGAACTAAGAACCTGCAAGCTGCACGGTGGGGCAAAAAAATAAATAAATAGAACAAAAAATTTTTAAAAATAAAAATACTCTGATGAGCCACCAGAAGCCTGAGACACTTGGCTTCTCCCAGTGTGTTAAGCCACCATTTAAGACTTTCCTTTTAACATGGTAATCCAGCTCTAAATATGAAGAAGTGAAGTTTTAGAAATTATCGAACCATATTTTCTTTTTGCAAAAAGGGTTTTGTTACTGATCATTTTATTCCTCAGACAAATGTGAGAATTATCTAAAACTATTACAGAAAATAGAAGATATAAAGCAAAGTACTCCAAAAATACCTTAAAAAGTAGTAAATAATATTTGACCAATGGCTTGCTAAAATAAATATACAGAAAAAATTGTCTCTAAAACACAGGGTTTATTTTTCCTTTTGGTTAATTTAGTTAAATTTTAGGGAGTTAAGAAGGAACGGGTTAATAAATTTAGGTTATCATACCAAACATATTTTGATTCACCTGATCTGAACAAACACTCAAAAATTACCAAATGGCTGCTGGAACCACATTCTGTTGGGTAATATATTTAATTTAAGGTAGAAATCCTACTAAAATCACTAGTTGTCTAATAAAAAGAACGTACATGGGGACATGAGTCCTAAAACACTCTGCTGCTACTCATTTTTGGATGATACTTTGTGGCCACTTAAATTTGTGAAGAAGGAGCACTACCTGCAAATTATGGAGAGAATTTAAATAACTTAGAAATTTCAGTTAAAACCATTAAAATGAATTCCTTTGTGGAACCTAGTGTCAAAGGCTGGCAAGTGTATTACAAACTTCTTCAGCAGAAAAAAATCTCTAATTCTGTTTTCTTGAAAAGTTTCTGTATGAATGCCTCTAAATATGAAGAAAAAATTAAATTAATATACCTCAGTAGTGATATAGTTTGAGCCCCAGAAACATTTTGGAGGTGGATGACTTTTGCTTTATGTATATATCTATGCAGAGATAAGCAGCTGTTAGATTAGAAAAACGTCTCATTTTTATTCTATTATAATTGATTTTACTGTTTTAGCTTTTAGAAGTTTATTTCATGTTCATGTTTCTTTCAAAAACTGTCAAATGTAAAGGGCTTCCAAAATAAGCTTTTGAAAGGGTGGCATTTTAAGTAGCGCTACAGAAACCAATGAAAGGCGTTTTAGAAGCAGCCCTCTAAATGTCACCAGCAAATATGAAAGTATGAAAGGAATGAAAGTATGGGCAGATAAATGCATAAAGACCCAGACTGTAAGTTTATCCTAGTTCTAACGTTCAGGAGTGCAACTGCCTAATAAATACTACTGAAATGTCACTCGTTGTTTCTACTCCCTTTCTTCCCCCAATCCTCAGATTTGACTCGACAGTTTTGACTCTACAGTTTGAGGTCACCTGATCATTCCATTGAAATGGCTCTCAGTGAGGCAACCAGCAGTCACCTACATTCCAGATCTAAGTAAAGCTTTTCAGTTCCCTCATTTGAAGATGTCCCCAGCATCTGGCATCACTGACTTTGCTGTCCTGAAGATCCGTCCTCTTTAACACCATTCCTTCCCAGTTCTCCATTCTCTCCAACTTCTTCGTCTCCCTCCGGGCTCCCTTCCCTGTTCCATATTATAAATACTGCTGGTTCCCAGGAGTCTATCATCTTTCCACAATGCACCCCTTTCCTCCATGATCTCACCTGTTATCACAATTTCAAAAATTACCTCTTTAGTGTCAAATTTCTTTCTGTAGTACAAATGGTCTCCTAGGCACCAGAACTGTCTAATTGCTTCTCCAACATATACACAGGTACCTTAAACTCAACATAATCCAGGATAAATTATCTTTGCATTACCTTGTAAATGCTGATAGGGCTCAAAACCACTCAAATCAGAAACACAAAACCACACATTAGAAACGTGAGAAATTTCCTTTTGTCCCTGCATACCTCCTTTCCCTACAGTCACCAGACTCCTCGCTATCTGAATTTCCTAAATTGATTCTAAAACCACATCTAGTCTGCTTCTTCATCATTACCATCTGAGTTCAGACTATTAAGAATTGTATGCATTACACAGTGCCACTATTCTTAGCTTTTGAAGTATGTATCTGCGGATATAATTGCTAATTAAAGCCATCCTAACTTTCTCCACAGGAAATTCATGACCCTTCATGAATATGGAATATGACTAACAGCCTCATCTTCTACCAGGCTCCCATGGGACCTTCAGACAGACCAAGTCAATGGACTTATCAGACTGTTATACTTATGGATTTGCATTGCTAATGCCTAGCTAGGTTTCGGACTCTTTCAACCTAAAATGTTTCATCTACTTCTCTTCACTGATCACCACAGTAACCAGCATTTAGTTGGCGATAATATATTTCATAACTTCTCAAATTCATACTATAAGTCTGTTTCACATTTTAATGTTTTGGGGATCTGTCTTACAATGATTGTATAATTTAAAGCAAAAATTCACTTTTTCCCCCTGAAAAGTTCTTAGTAAATTAACAATCAATGGTAACTTAGAATCAGGGCAATGGCATTCATGGAAGGAAGAGTAAAAATCAGGGAGAGTTAGAGGCAAGAAGTAAATTATCCTAACCAAAGCCCACATGTGCTCCGTGGAACCAATGGATAATGTAATATTTATAGTCATTATTTTATTAATAATATTCTGAATAGTTTTTGAAAATAAAATCTGTTGGGGCAAAACATGTATAAAAAACTTCCCCTGAACTAGGCTAAATTGAAAGAGTATTTACCCAAGTAAGTACCAGATACTCATTATTTCCTTGGAGGACTTGTTTTATGACGTGGGACAGGATGCGGTTCTGACGTCTGCACCATGGACATCCACAAGATAAAATAATGCCCGCTACTCCTTCAGGGCAGGTTGGTTGGTTCCAAAGTGGCTGTAAATGCTCTATTGTATCATGGAGTAGATAAAGTTGCACAATGTCTCACTTGCTTAAAATGTAAATTAAATTCCCAAAAGCACTTACGAAACTGATATGCAGATATACGGCTACATCAATAATACATTGGTTTGGGCTTCCCTGGTGGCGCAGTGGTTGAGAATCTGCCTGCTAATGCGGGGGACACGGGTTCGAGCCCTGGTCTGGGAGGATCCCACATGTCGCGAAGCAACTGGGCCTGTGAGCCACAACTACTGAGCCCGCGCTCCGCAACAAGAGAGGCCGTGGCAGTGAGAGGCCCGTGCACCGTGATGAAGAGTGGCCCCCGCTTGCCACAACTAGAGAAAGCCCTCGCACAGAAATGAAGACCCAACACAGCAAAAATAAATTAATTAATTAATAAACTCCTACCCCCAACATCTAAAAAAAAAAAATACACTGGTTTATCAGTGACTTTTTAAATATTCATTTCCAAAAACTGGATTACACTGTCTACTACTTTTCTCTATTTTATTTGATCCTCTTTGTATTTAATAGCTATGTTCACAAAATTCATTATTTGGGAATGTTTACAAAAGTAGACATCAGAAAATAGACATTTAAAATAATGAACATTTAAGACTGAGCTATTGGATATTCAGTTCTGGTTACAAAATCTGTTTCTTGGAATAATCTTCCTGCAGAAAACAAAATGAAAGCTGTATAAACATAAAAACTAACACAAAAGTAGGTGTGTTAAAGCCTCTACAAGTAATCAAAGCAGCTATAATGTGAGGGCCAAAAATCCTGAAGAAAAGTGAATCAAGGAAAGCCCCAAATTTGCTGATTTCACAACATGAATGATGGAAGCCAAAGCCATGATCTATTTAAAGAGTTAAAGTGGAAAAAGGAACAAGAGCAGAGAAAGGGAAAACAAACTAGAGTTTTCTTTTCTTTTTAGAGACACAAACATATAGAAGGAAAATGATGCCAGATAGAAGCAGGACAGACAAAGAGTAAGGAAGAGCATCAGAAAGCCTAAATTTTGGGGGTAAATTTAGATGAATACTAACCGATCTTTTTAAAAGTATGTGACTCCAAATACAAGTACTTTAAAATTAAATGTTAATAAAAGTACAAAAGGACTGAGGTAAGTAGAAACAAAGTAGAGTACAAAGTCTCAAAATCTGTATATGTTTTATTTAAGGTAGGCTCAAATAACTTAAGAATGCATGTTGCAATTTCTAGAGGAACCAATAAAAGAATTTTAAAAAGGAATTAATATTAACACACTAATAAGGAGGAAAATTTTTTAAATATGATTAATATAAAATAAGGTAAAAGGAGAAAAGAATGAACAAATAGAAGTAAAGACAAAGAGAAGAAAGAAAAATGGTAGATTTGGACAAAAATATATTATTAATTCAAATAAATGTAAATGGACTAAATACTGCAATTAAAAGACAAAGGTCAGAAAAGAAAATGATACACTTCTTACAATTTAAAAAAGAAACCTTTAAATATAAGGACACAGAAAGATGAAAAATAAAAGGGCAGAAAAAAAGGTATAACACACAAATACTGAACAAAAAAGGTCATACATCAATCCTAATATCAGACAAAATAAATGTTAAGGAGACAATTATCACTGAAGAAAAAGAGGAACATTTCACACAATTAAAGATTTAATTCAAAGGGAATATAAAATAATTCTAAATTTCTAGATACCTAATTAAACAGCATCAAACATTGAATGCAATAACAGAATTAAAAGGAGAAATAAAGTACAGAATCATATTTGAAGAGTTTAGCAGGTATATGTTAGTAACTGAATGAACAATAAAGCATAAAGCCAAGACCAGTACACAAGCAATAAAATGATTAAAAATTGATTGAACTGACAAACACTTAATAGCACAACCACAAGCTGTAGGATATACATTATTATCATACGCACATGGAACATTTACCAAAATAGGCCACAGAGT